>NC_044302.2:74063238-74663238 GCF_004027225.2 Strigops habroptila | reverse complement strand
GTTCCACATTTAACATTCTGGGTTCCCTGACTGTCCCTCTGTCAAGTTACCTCTAAAATACCAGTGATTCAGTATGGTCAAAAGCTTGCTAAACTTACACAGAAATTTCCCAGAGATTCCCACTACCAATTTTTTTTAAATGACAGATAGTGACTTCTAAGTTGATGCAAGCAACTCCAAAATCTCAGCAGAAATACAGCTTGCAGCTCATTAACAGTATCTTTAGTGTAAGGTACCACCACCATGAAACCAAAAGAATTTTTTGCTCATCACAGTATCAAATGATGAACAGATCAGTACAATGGCTTGAGAACAGAGTAGCAGAAGAAAGAGCAAGTATATTTTACATTCCACTTCAATGACACTGTGTGCTGGAAATAGCCATATAAAATGCCACAGGTATTAAGTCTAAATTTCTGCAGCAGTCTGAAGAAGTGGTACTGTACCTTATTATCCATTAGTTACTAAGTCCTGCAAGTACTGCAGGATCTGTCTTAATGAAATAGATATTAATTAAAAAAAAAAAATCAAAACTAAACAAAAATCACACATAGTTTTACATGTGCCTAATTTAAGAACAGTAGCCCAAGCGAGACTTCTCCCATTTCTGGCTAGGTAAATCTCATGCCTTAATGGATTAATATTGTAGAGGTGACTTTCCATTGGCTGCCAGAGATTTTTGAAGACACAAAAATATTGCACAGAACCTTTTATATTTATTATACAATAGGCATGATTACTATCTTGTCATAATAGCATACACAGCATTTTACAGATGTTCAGAAAATAAGTCTTTAAGTTTCTTCAACATTAAAATGGCCAAGTTCCTGAGCTGATTAATATTATATCACCACTGCAGGGTTCAGAGGGAGTTTGAAGTACAAAATAATGAGATACATATGTCAGTGCAAATAACTCAAGGTATTTCAAAGGACTACTACGTAAATGCTCAGAAGTGTTCATTTCCAAGAACAACCTAATGCATCACGGGATGCAGGAACGCATGCATCAGCTGTGTTCGAGAAATTTTTTAATCAATACTTTTTATTCAAATGATGCAATTATGCAGAAGTAATAATGTTATCAGTCAAACTAGCATTTAATTTTCTTTTAATTACTGTTTTGTACTATTTTTAAAGTAAATTCCATGTAATTTGCATCCTTACATTAATATCACAGACATCCTTACTACTGCAACACATATACTTCAAGTCTATAATCTCATGCAAGGCTCGTGTAGCACATGAATTACTCATATACGACTAACAATAACAACAATATTTTCTAAATATATAGGGGAATTACCTGATCTTTGATAAGTTCTACTGCCGGTCGTTCAAGATCTAGCTCATAACATAGCCTCATAAAGAGTGGCCCAAATTTAAAACTATGTAAGGCTGTGATTCCATTCTGCTCATGGTACCTATTGGAAAGGTTGAAAAAAGGAATGGAATTTGTAAAGGGAAAACAGGTTTAAATAGGCAGCAAGATCTGTATGTGTAATGACAAGCACAATTCTCTATCTGTACCAGTCAATGACATTTAGATAACAGAAGATTAATTTTATGGAAAAAATATTGTTTTGATCAAACTAATAAATTAACTAGCAATATGTAATCTATTTCTAGTAAAGTAACCTGAACTGGATTAATAACAGAATGGGTCTCTGCCACAAAAATTGCCTGCTACTTTACCTTCTATCCACAGAGCAATAGCACAGGAAGTTGCAGCATTCTATTTTAGCAGCAGTACCTGTTCAAATACCTCAACTTTTTCTCTCCTACACTAGAAAAACCCCAATTAAAATGATAAAAATAAAGTGTTTCATTTTTTTCTTTAGAACTTCTACACTGCAATTGCTGCGAAAGCTTTAAATTACAAAACCTGCCACTGCTGCACCCAGACCAGTTCATAACAAGGGATGGCTTGGCTGGAAAACACCACTGAACACACCATTACACCAAGCCCAGGCTGGACGGAGTCTTGGGTGACATGGTTTAGAGTGTGGTGTCCTTGCCCATGTCCTTGCCCACGGGTTGAAACTAGATGATCCTAAGGTCCTTTCCAACCCTAACTATTCTATGATTCTATGATGCTTCTATGTGGCACAGTTCATTCCGCATAAAATAGGAAAGCACTTTGGTCTTGTAGCTTGACTCTCCTTTGATCCGAGAGTCTGTGAAGGGTTGGAAGATCCAAAACAAATACAGCCTTAGATTAAGGGATTAACTATGCATATGGCCACTGAATCAGAGTAAGCCCTCAACTGCAGACATAACTGGAAATGATGTAATAAAAGCAAAAAAAAATAAAGACAGAAAAAAGTGTTACCTGGATTGTTAAAAATACCTGTAAATAACTTTTCTGGCTAGTTCCACATCAGATGAAGTCTGACATAAATGCAGTAAATTTTTTAATTCAGTTTTGAGAATTATTCCATTTTTCTTTAATTTTTCTTTAATACTTTTAAAATATGGATCTGAAAATAAAACAAATTATAGCAACAGTCTATAGACAATTCCATTACCTGCATTGCATACTTGGTACCTGAAACATGAAGATACAACGAAGCAGAAAGCTTGGGGTTTTTTCACCAAGAAAAATACATAAAGCTTCATGCCTAGGTGTCCCCATGAAGTCATGTCAGACTCAGAAAACCAAGAGGATGCTTACTGTGAACTTAATTGCATTGTGTATATTATACAATATATCAAGTAATACAAATATTTTAAAGAGGAAGCAAGTTTTGTAAGTGACATTTTCTGCCTAATGTTCTTTTTCTGAAAAGCAAGCAAACAAACAAAACCAATCCCACTCAGCATTCAAATGACCATAAGAACTTCTACTCAACACTGCTTGTGCAGAAGATTTAGAGTCTCATATGTAATCTATGTATTTCCATATTATAACTATAAACTTAGGAGTTGCTGCCCCTTTCCCCCCACTCCCAAAGAGGTTTCTCTATCCAGCACATTTTCCTATGACAAAGCAAGCACAAACATGAGTCCTTCATTTAGTAATCCCAAACCTCTGATTCAGACACACCCAAGATTAAAATCACATGTACCACCTGGCAGCCCCATTCCTCTAATGGTGCTAACCCCCATCTTTGGCAGGGAAGTGAACTTTTTGGTAACAGTTGCTGGGTCACTGCTGTTCCCAAGCTAAAAACCTACACGAGAGGTGCAAAATGAGCATCCCAGAGAAAAACATATTCAGCTACTGGAATGTAATGTTGCTACATGCAAATACAAGTCCTTACTCAAGGCTGAAACGCAGAACTGAATCCTCTGAAGTCAGAAGAATGTATATATATGTATGCATATAATAGTTGAAATGTATTCAAAGGTGCATAGAAATTCAAAAAACGCCTAGGATTCCAACTGTCTTTGTATTACAGTAGGCAATTGTTTAACTGCTGTAGTTAACAGAATAACCATTACAGTTAATAGTTGCATTACAACTATAATAACTAACAGCTATTATATATTCTGTGAAATTTCTATATATATATTCTGTTTCCGCTTCTAAACCGAGTTTATTAATAACCCTAATTAAATCTTTTCATCTTTCAAGTATTAGACTAAACACAGAGTACAGAAACCATGCACACATACACACAGATAGGTGCTTAGCACATTGTTTTAATCAGTCCATGGAAGCTTCTTTTGTACAAAACAAAAAGATCTACTGTGACCTGTAAAGTCAAATATTTGGCTTCTACAAACCTGTTTTAGCAAGAGTGATTAACCCATAGCAATAAATTCAATTTATCTGAAGGACAGGATGAATAATCCCCCATGCAAGTACGTCATCATCACAGCAAAATATAGTAACATTATGACTTGCCACTGCCTGATTTAAACTCTACTTTTACTTATTATAGAAAAACTGTCATGTTGACTTTACCTCCCACCCTGTCCCAGAAGACTGGTTTATACAAAACAAAATTTGATTATTTGTCTCTTCCTTGATATACACACACACACAAAAAATTATCTACATCCTTTGGAACAGTTGTCGATTTGAATCACTAGAACACCTGCACATGATTAAACTGGTGCAGGAAGTGGAGTTTCACCTAATCTTTCTTGAATATTAAGGACAGCTTTATGTTTATATTTATGTTCCTTAAAGAAAGGAATTTTTTTATTTTTTAAACAGCTTGATAAAATTCCCAACAGAGAAGATCCACTGATCTTGCTCTTTCATAAGTTTGGAAAGCCTCTATTTGTTTTCCATATTCTGAGTATGCATACATCATCTAGAATTGGGTGTACAACTGAGAACTGACATTAGGTAAATGGAAACAAATCTAAAAGAATAAGCTAACTAAGTTTACGGAGTGGATTAAAAGAGAATTACTGGTACAGGCATTCTCTGGATAGTTAAGCAGCTATTAGGTTTTGTATTAACTCTCTCTGATAGCACATTTGTAAGAAGCAAGA
Source organism: Strigops habroptila (assembly GCF_004027225.2). Taxonomy (NCBI): domain Eukaryota; kingdom Metazoa; phylum Chordata; class Aves; order Psittaciformes; family Psittacidae; genus Strigops; species Strigops habroptila. The sequence continues at coordinate 74,658,790 of NC_044302.2, read as the reverse complement.
TTTGTAGACTGAAACAGTATTTCCTATTAGACTATCTGACGAAGTTGGAAAAGCAAGGACACAAACACTTCTGGTCTTATGTAAACATTTGCATGCTTGAAAACTTCTCCACATTTTCCAGCACACTGTAACTAATATTGTTTCACTCTACAAAGCCTCAGATCTTCCAATAATTTTAGCAACAAAATATTTGCAAGAAAAATATGTAAGTTGTTGTTTTAAATGGGGTCAATTGATATCACATTATAATGACTGTGACTGTCTTGTTTCCTAGGACTCATTCCAAAACTGAGAATGGTGATTATGAAATAAATATATGAAATAATACCTTTATTGCCATGAACTTCATTTCTAATTACCACTTTCATCCGCTGAAATTCTTGTAACTTGATATCATCTTCCGTTAGCAGATACCTCTTCCCTACCATAAGAAAAAAAGAGGAAGGTAAAGTTTTATGTCACGCTGTCTGTTTTAAGACCACTGAACTTTGCATTTATGAATTACTGTTGTTAATTACTGTGTGAGGCCAGAACAGGGGCAACATGACACTAAAAAAAGACTGCAAAAATTGCAGTTGCTCATGTGACCAATCTGAGCACTATGTCTCAGCTTCACAGAGTTAACGTCTACAAGGATGAAGAAGTATATATTTACTGGATGCACAAAAGAAAAAGTAGAGACACCATGCCTCTCCACCAAGCTAAGATACATGAGGATTCTGCACAAGAATAAGATATTTCACCCCTTTCATGTTTTTACAATTATTTATCTTCTCTTTGTTCACCACAATTCACAGTGGCACAGATTCCTTTCCTCACATCTGCTGTCCCCCCTATTGTAGAATGCATTGTTCCAGAAGCTCCAAATGCAGTAGAAAGATGAAAGGAAAAAACATAAAGCTTACTATTTGGATTGTATTAACACTCAGGAAAGCTAGTAAAGTTCTAGTGCAGTACAGACGTTAGAGGAGACAGTCATTGAACCTAGAATCTCAAAATTAACTTTGGGTGCTGACCTCAACTGTTGTGTGTTGTAAGCTCCTTTAACAAAAGTGTCATGCAAATGCTATTTGTGAAGTTTTTTGCTGCAATAAAAACAGCCCTCCACTAAATTTTTGTTTGCAACCAGTGATTTTGTAACAGAGAGTTACTGTAATAGTTTATGTTGTCACAATCTAATCTTTTAAGTTTTTGGCTTCTTAAAGAGTGATTCTAATCATGAAGGGACAAGAGCAAGTATTATCCTGACCTAGATTACTTATTCTCCTTCTGTGTTTCCCTAGCAAAATAAAAACACTTGTTTTCTATGCAGGCTAAGCATGCTAATGATACATTTCATAAAATCTAAAGAAAAAAAATTCATTAAACAGCATATTTAGCCATTAAATATAATGGAAACAGTTTCAATGGGTAAGCAAATACACTTTATTCAGCATGAAACTGGCCTGGATTACCTTGCCATTACTTCCCACAGACCCGCTCAGCTGGTCTAACACCATCCCTGTCCTGGGCCTCTTCAAAGCTGACCTGGGAATCATGCCAGTGCGGGGGGTGGTACACGCACACCACACTGCGTGGACAGTCAGTGGTCACAGGTGTGATCAGAGAGCTCGGGGCAGCAGAATTTTACCCTTCTTGAAATCAATTTGCTCTATTCTACTGCTTCCTTAAATACACACTTTACAGTGTTACAGAAAGAAACCAGTGCAAAGAGGGCCGCTGAGCAAAAAAAGAGGTAGATTAGTACGATGGTTGGTGCACACAGGCAGTGCAGGCCATCCCGGAGAAATTAACTGACCAACCTGCTTTACCTCTGGCACGCTGTGACCCTCTAAAAGGCAGGGCAGTGAAAAGTGGTGGGCAGACCACCATGCAGCAGGGATCTTCACGTCCCTGAGGTATTTAACAGAGCTGCACACTAAGCGAACCCTCCATCAACGTTGGTACAGCAGCCCAGAGGCCCAGCCGAGGCCCCTGCTGGGAGCCTTCTGACACACGTCCTTTCCACATTCCGAGGGAACACCTCAAAAGGCCTCTGAAGCCCGGTCACGGTGGTGACAACCAACAGGTGTGCCTGGATAACGTTGTTCTCCCAGAACAAAAACGCATCTATGAGGCTGAGTGTTTATTTGGTTTTGGTGACCAGTATGCAGCCACCGGCAAACAGGATGAACCGAGTAACGCTGCCCCGCGGGACAACGCTGCCGCACCAGCCCGGTACACCACAGCTCACACGGGCCCGCTGTGAGGCCCACAGGGAGCCCCTCGGCGCTCCCCCTCCTTCCATACCCCGCGCCGAGAAGGGCATCCCCGCCGGAACTACAACTCCCATCAGCCATAGGGCTGCGACAAACACCAGACCTGCCAGGAGTTGTAGTACCCGGGCCGGCCTCGCAGGCGCCAGGCAGCCCAGGGCCCCGGCCGCGCACCCCGCCGCCCTGTCCCGACCGCGCAGCCCGCGGTACCTCCAGGCGCGCAGCCCCAGCAGCCGGAGGCGGGCGAACGAACGGCGGAACGCCGCACCGCCTCCCGCACCACCCGCCTCGACCCGCCCGCGAGCACCGCCGCCATCTTGCGCCCGGATCTGCTGGGGGAGGGGCGTGCGCGGCCTGCCGCGCACCGCCGGTCGCCTCCTCCCTCGGCTCCATGGCGGTCGCCGTGCTGGGGCGCGGCGTGTTTTACAGCAGGAGGGTCCTCGGCGCCGCGGCAGGTCGGTGCTCTGTTGGCAGGCGGCAGCGGCGCTCGGCGGGGCGGGGGGCTCGCTCGCTGAGGGACGGTGGGGGCTCGACCGGGGAGGACGGGGCCTGCGGGGACGGGTCCCTGAGTCGCCCTGGTTGGCCGCAGAGCGTGAGCAGGCACGGGGTGTTGCCTCGGGGCTTCCACTTTGCCTTTATGCATATACGTAGAAAGGTGCAGGCAGGTTTGAGAAAGGCGTACCACTAGCATGTGGTGCGAGAGAGTGTTCTTAATTTGTTTTTTACAGGTATTCCACCTTGCTGATTTCATAGCTTAGTGTGGTAGGACCTGCTCTTTGGGGTCATGGGAAGCCACGTGGGGTCATATGGAAGCTGCCGAGCTCGCGGCAGTTGGTGTTCAGCACAAGCTGCTAACTCCGGCGACTGAAGCACAACCAAGAGTTAGGCTCTTTAAAGCCACCTTTCCAAAAATCCTGACTTTTGGGATGATGGGTGACTTTAATTGTGCCTTTTCAGCTTACCCGAGCAGGAATTTCCCAGTGCTGCTTCCTGGTACCTATATGCCCATGTCTCAAAAATGCCGCCCTTTGGCACTGGAACCTGACCTCCAGCTTACCTGAGCAAAGTGCTGTCGTATAGGCAGTCACTTGTGCTATTGCAAACAGTTCTTTAAAGCCTTATGCTTGCTAGCAGTATCCTTAGCTGTGAATGAGCGTACGAAAGTTTATCCTTACAAAAAAACAACAACAAACCTGGATCTCTTGTGTGCCTCCTTAACCAACATAATGAGAAATAGCTTCAAAAGAAAACCCACCAGTGAGATAGACTGGAGGTTAGGGAAAATTTCTTCACCAAATGCGTGGTCAGGCATTGGAACAGGCTGCCCAAAAAAGTGGTGGAATCACCATCCCTGGAAGTGTTCAAAAACCGTGTAGATGAGGCCCTCAGCGATATGGTTTAGTGGTGGACTTGGCAGCCCTGGAGTAATGGTTGGACTTAAAGGTCTTTTCCAACCTAGTTGCTTCTATGATTCTGTGATTCTAACCAAACAAAAATACCTCTTTTTCTTACCTTCCGACTGTTTGGTAAAACATTGTATGTATTCTCATGTTCTGACTGTGGAATTCCATGTACCTGGTCTTTTTGACAAAAACTTGCAAAGATGTTCAGATGTGTGTGTATAATTTCATGTCAGAAGAATGATAAGGAGAAAAATTGTTTCACACAAGAATAACAAACTTTTAGTGGTAGCAGATAGATTTTCAGATAAAGGCTGTAAGATATTTGTTAAGAATTCTATGTAGCATAATAATGTCTATTTCATGTTTATTAACATGAATTTCCACAACCCTTTGCATGTATTTCTATATATTCCTTCAACAAATTTTATCCACATATTCATCATGCATTTTTAAGGCCTCATCATCTGTCAATGATGCGCAAACATAGTTCTTCCAAATGAAGCATTTTCTATTGCGTTTCACAAGCTGGAGTGCCTTGAGCAGATTTCAAAGGTGGCACAAAAAGGTATTTGGAAAAAAAACATTTAAAAATATTTGAACAAACTCTACATTTCACTAGAGACGTGAAAAAGGGAGATGAACAAAAATGGAGTATTTCCAAGATTAGCATCTACTTTTCATTTCCAGTGAGACAGATCTTTACGGGTGAAAAAAATAACTGTACAACAACAACAGACAAGCTTTTTGGTGTGTATTCCCTTTTTTTTGTTTATGTGTTTATGCCTACATATAGCTAATTGTTAGCATTTGATGATAAAGGCCTGTGAGCACAAAGAAACTATGCTTTGTTTGGGTTTTCTTCTGCATTTACAAATTTATCATTTTCTTAAATACAGAGTTTAGTTTAGAAAGATTTGTTTCATGCTGAAAAAAACTTAGGGGAGAGCTTTTATGTTTTAAAAATGACGAGGTGGTGGCTCATCCACATACAAGGAGTCTGAACTGGCTGTGTCATAAGACAGTTGAATGCATCCAACTCAGTAAATGTGACAGGAAAAGGTGATATCTAGTAAAGTGTTAGTTTATTTAGAGATATCTAAGCAACCTGGCTTACCTAGTGATTTCTTGCTTCATTAGGGAGAAGATACCTTCTTTCTGCAGCCTATGTGGACAGCTCAAAATGGGAAAAGAGAAAAAAAGAAGATCATAGCCTAGGTAAGGAAAGTTTGTTTCCTTTTCTGTACTTTGACTAACTAATTGCAACCTGCACTCATATTAGACTAGTTCATCATCTACAAATACTTCAAAATAAAAAAAATTGTGGAGTGGTGTGCTTCTGAGGCTCTATGTCAATATCTGCTCAACTCATTAAAATTTGTCTTATGTTGAAGGTATAATGCAGAAAAAGTTACAGTTTTCCCATTTAATTAATGTTTGGTTTCTACAAGCTGATTTTTTTTCTTTCACAAAATTCAAGGTTTTTACGAATGTCATAGTTTTGTGCCTGGCAGTTAAGACTGTCTCCAAGTGTCCTCTTCATTGATACTACAGATAAGGGAAGTGCGACTGATGTCGTCTACCTGGACTTGTGGAAAGCGTTTGACAGTGTCCTGCACGACATCATTGTCTCTACATTAGAGAGGCGTGGATTTGATGTATGGACCACTTGGTCAATAAGGAATTGGCTGGGTGGTCGCAGTCAAAGAGTTGTGGTCAGCAGCTTGATGTCCAAGTGGAAATCAGCGACAAGTGGTGTTCCTCAAGGGTCAGTGTTGGGACGGATCCTGTTCAACATCTTTGTCAGCAATATGGACAGTGGGATTGATGCGCCCTCAGTGTGTTTGCCGACGACACCAAGCTGTGTGGTTCGGTTGATGCTCTGGAGGGAAGGGATGCCATCCAGAGGGACCTTAACAAGCTGGAGAGGTGGGCCAGTGCCAACCTCATGAAGTTCAACAAGGCCAAGTGCAAGGTCGTGCACCTGGATTGGTGCAATCACAAGTGTAAATAAAGGCTGGGCACAGACTGGGTTGAGAGCAGCCCTGAGGAGAAGGACGTGGGGGTATTGATTGACAAGAAGCTCAATATGAGCTGGCAGTGTGTGCTTGCAGCCCAGAAAGCCAACGTGTGCTGGGCTGCAGCAAATGAGCATGGCCAGCAGGTCAGGGGAGGTGTTTCTTCCTCTCTACTCCACTCTTGTGAGACCCGCCTGCAGTCCTGCATTCAGCTCTGGGCCCCCCCGCAGAAGAAGGGTGTGAACTTGCTGAATCGAGCCCAGAGGAGGGCCATGACGATAAGAGGGCTGGAGCACCTCTTCTATGAATTTAGGCTGGGAGAGATGGGCCTGTTAAGCCTGGAGAAGAGAAAGCTCAGGGGGGACCTTACAGCAGCCTTTCAGTACCCAAAGGAGAGGGCCCAGATTTCTTTCTACAAGGACATGTAGTGGCAGGACAAGGGGGAATGTCTTTAAACTGAAAGAGGAGAGTTTTAAATTAAATATTAAGAAGTTCTTCCCTGTGAGGGTGGCGAGACACTGGCAGAGGTTGCCCAGAGAAGTTGTGGTTACTCCATCCCTAGCAGTGCTCAAGGCCAGGTTGGACAGGGCTTGGAGCAACCTGGTCTAGAGGAAGGTGTCCCTGCGTATGGCAGGGGATTGGAACTAGATGATCTTTAATGTCTCTTCCAATCCAAACCAGTCTATGATTCTACAATATGATTCTATGATTGTTTTGATTTTAATGCAGTGCAAAAGAAGACCTATTCTGTAAGTATTACAGGGAATTCATGTTTGAAAGCTTTTTTTCTGTAAGACCATTTTCCTCATAATTTTGCAGGAGGAAAAGTTTAATTTCTTGTGGAGATCTTAGATTTTTCTTTTGGGGAAAAATGAAGCTAAGCCTTTTATTTCCAAGAATTTGTACATTAAACTGTATCTCAGATGGTACTGAGATCTCCTATGTGAATTTCATGGCTAAATTCTTTCGCTAGATTGCATTTGAAGTGGCATTCCACTATCTTTTTGGTGACTGTGTTAAATGGAAAGCATCATACAAAACTTTTTTCCATGCTAAAGATACATATGCATTATTTTATACTGCAGGTGCTTTGGAGACTCCTTAGTGCGTTACCTTTGTCTGCCATTTTTCACTCCTGGGCCCCTGAAGTGTGTTTGTTAATTGTAACACAGATTATGAGGCTGAAAGAAGCAGCAGCAGGTGAAATTCAAGGGCTTTTGTCAGGCAGGAAGACAGGCGATCAGTTATCATTGATCAGTAAATGATCAGTAAATGATTAGTAGTTTTTATGCACTAATTTGTTTCTGTTATTTGCCTATGAACAGCTAGGTCGGTATTGTCAACATGTTTTACTGTGCATGGGCCAGAAACAACCAGTGGGTGCTCATGACTGTAGCTTGGATCCTGCAGAGACTGTTAATACCTTCTAACCTCTACTGTCAATAGGACTGATCATGCAGTATTTTTGGGCTGGAAGCACAGTGTGGTGGCCTGAGATGCATTTGAATCAGTCACCTCCAGAGGAAAAAGGGTTCTTATTTTGGCAAACATCATAGGCAACAGGAATCCACTGTAGAAGAAAATGTTGTTGTGCAAGTGCTGGTACAGTCCATGTTTGGCTTTCCCTGGGTCTGGCAGGACCCTTCATGACTGTTTGGCAAGTCTTCATGCTGCTCTGCTGATGATCTTGATCCAAAGCAGATGTCTGTTCCATGCTTTTCAAAGAACTGCTTTGCATTTTCATTTTGTGTTCACAGAAAAGAGAAAACAAGTTAACACAGTGTCAGCTGCATTAGCATTTTCAAAGGGGAGACAGCCCTGCAGTCGTCTGGTCTGTAGCTGTCAGTTGTATGGTTGCACGTATAATCTAGTGTGTTGTAGCTGGAGTGAATTACTTGTGTGGAGGAGATGCTCTTTTATTTGTGTATTTCAAACACTGTGTCAGAAATGTTATTCTGCAAAACTATCTTGTAAGAATACATTTAAAGGAAAAAGAAATATTTTTGATATAAAGTCAGTTCCATTTCCCTGCTGCAGTGATGTGGTGCCATCCTAGACTCAAACTCATTTACTGTGTCCATATAAGGTATGCTTTATTCTATTCTCCATAGTCTCAGTTTAGCATTCCAAGCATTAGTAAGTTTTGCTGAACCTCAGTACTGAAAAAAGCATGGGAAAGAACAAGACTATGTTTTGTGTATAGAAGCACATTTGTTCAAAAAAACAGGAACTGGACATGTGTTAATTTGGAATTTACAAACTGCTAGAATTTAGAAACCTGCTTAGAAGTAATTAAGTGACAGTAAACATCTTGATGAGAAGAACAGCAATTATCGGAATACATGGGTATGGCAGAATCCGAATAAGATAGTAAATGGCTTTTTTTGTTAGAAAAACTCATAGTACCCAGAATGGTTTATCTGCAACACCAGGTGGCAGTGCTGCCTTTACAGACTTGAATAATTTCCATTCAAAGCCTTTTTTGGTACAAAACTGTAGTTCTTTCCAGAAGATGCTAGGATGTGGCAATACTGAGAAACGTGGAGCATCTAAATTTGTAAGACGAAGTATTTGCCTCAGCCTTCCTTTATATTTTAATTGGGTATGTAAAATAAATCAAGGCTTTCTTTGTACAGAAAATGAAATGTTAGCCTGTGGGTTACGAGATTAGCTCTGCTCAGCATTCCCAGGACAGGTAAATTTTGCATCGTAGTTGTATCCGCTTTCCTGTTGCTGTCCCATCACTGGATTTCAACCCTGGCTGGGGTGGACCACTTCTAAGAATAAGAGGGTAGTGACCTTATATGGTGGCTAAATGTGCCAATTGTTGATGTGGCTACATGCTGTGGGTAGGTAAACATGGCAAGTCAAAATGAAACTGGGTTGATCTCCTAGGTCACCAAACTCGTATTAGATGTCATAACCACTAACTTGGAAGGTGAGGGTCAGTATTTTCCCACACATTGTCCTGAATCACCCTGTTGCAGGCAGCAAGACACTGAGTTTCTATGAACAAACTGAAATTAAAGTGAACATGAAATCTAAGATACCAGTGTTATAGAGAAAACTGTAGAGTCGTGTCCAGAAGTTAAATGACCTCATCTCAGGCTTATGGTTTGTTTTGTTAGTTTCTTTAAATCCGTGAGCTTTTGCAATATGTAGAAATTAAAGTTTTTTAAAAATTCATCTTGTAGAACAGTATTTTTAGGCAATGTGTATGAGAGGTTATATCTACTGGTGTCCTCTTTGGGAATGACTATCAGAGAAAAGCACTTGCAACATACATATATTAGAATGTACTTAAAATTCTATTTTGGCCATTAAATTTGTTTGGTTTATACACCAATGTTAGTGCTCAAGTTTTACTACCTACAGTGGCAGGAGACTTGAACATTCACATCCTTGCATTCTAGTACTTCTGTTGGGATGTTTTTAACTAAGAAGCAGCTTTAACCTTGATTATTGAATGGCAAACATGGTTTACAAAAGGTATCTGAATTATTTCAAATCATGAATATGAGAAAAAAGAAAGTTTGATTTTAGGTGCTTTTCAGAGAAAACTGAAGATTATTCGAATTTGGAAAACACAGCAGAAACAGCAGTTTTTCTGAAAACAGACTTTCCCGCTAGCTTGATTTGCCTTCTGTTTAAGGTTTAATCAGCTTTCATGTTATTGTGAGTCTTATACTGGAGCTGATAGATAAGTGCTTCGTGTTGCTTTCCGTGGTAAAGTTCTGATGGAGAGATCTAGCTTTGTAGACAGCATAAAAGGTCAATCATTAAAATTCTGTGTGTGAACTCTCCCAAAGGAGGCCTGTATATAAATGGCTAACAGTCCTGGGATTTTGCACTCATAGCATTCTATTCATTTGGTTTATATTCTGCATAAGTACTTAGTGTTTCTGAAATGGGCTCTTCATCTTCATGAGCACCTGAACAAAAGAAGTGCTAAGCTCAGGCACTGAGTATGGCCCAGAGTGGTCTTAGGTACTGCCTTCTAGTTTTCTGAGGGTAATGCGTAACAAAATTAGTTCTGGAATAGATAAATAAACTCCCAACCTGTGCAGTTGTCTGTTACAGGTCCACTTTGCTATGTCATCAAACATAGCAGGTTTCAGGGTGAATAATTTTTTTCCCAGCTATCTTGAAATGCAGAGGAAGAATGTTGGACGACAGCTGGCTTAGTATGTTTAGGCAAGGATTTAGTCAGTTCTTGGTTCCTGACAAGGTGACTTGGCTGCAGCATCCATTCTGTCTGACTTTTAGCACTACTGGGAATGCTTCCATAGTCTTTACCTACGTGCTCCATCATGACCTTTGTGAGTGCTGGAGAGATGGGTAATACAGAGTTGAATACAGCCACTTCTTGTAAGGATATTCCTACAGAAATTTCTTTAGCATTAAAAATGCTGATCCTCTGTTTTAGTGGTTATCTGGTATAGCATGGCCTTGGTGGCCCACATTAGTTCAGCATCCTATGCTGTGTTTCACAGGAGCTAATACTTGCCTCAGTAACTTTGCCCCAGATTTCCATTTGCTTCCATGATCATGAAATGTTTGCCTTCCCATAGCCAGAGATAAATGCTCTTTCTGTGTTTTGAAGAACACCTTAAAGTGCCTCAGGAAGCAAGGTGTTACGTAAGCACAAAATACTGCTATGTGGCAGACAGAAACATTGTACAGACTAAGAACCACTTTTATTCCAAATCAAGGCTGTATCATTTCACTACAGCAAAAATCTTTGTACGTTTTGTAATTTGAGAAAGTACTTACAAGGTCAGAATAGCATGGAATGCCATTTGTACTGTTAGAACCACATACTCTGCAGGATTCACTGACAGTACAGGTGTGTTTTTTAACATGATGAACAGTGATATCACTGTGTTTGTGGGCAGGATGTATATGGACTGCATCCCTTTGAGACATAGCATGTTACTGGTGCAGTGCTGCTTCCAACCCATGACAACTTTGCCAGGGTGGAAGGCTTGGTTTGTTCTGATGTGGTGCTGTAAGCTGTGCTTACCTCACGTTTCATTGGCACATGTGGAGGTCAGATGAGCTTTTTGGAAAACAAATTGTAAAGTGAGCCAGCCCATAAGCTCTTGAAGGGTGACCAATGGGGCTAATCGAGATGTGTCAGAGGAGAGGCTGGTTTAGTAATAGTCTCAGTCTTGGGATGCAAAGGATGAAGCAAGGTACTAATGATGCAGAGAGAATATGTTGGATTCCTGGTTCTGGAAGATGCAGAAGAATAGAGTGATTGAAGTCTCAAAATATTGTAGATTGGATATCATCAGTTTGTGTCTCACTGAAGAATCAAACAGCTGACATTAAGCATACAATAAACAGCTTACTCTTCCTGAGTTATCATTATTTTCCAGGAACATTACAGAACTAAAATTCCAAATTAAATTAATTTAACTTCTGATTAAATTCATTAAGTGCAATGGTTGGCTACCTGTTCAACAGTCAGAAGCTTAAAGTTCTTATACGGTCAAATCAATATTGTAATATGACTGTGGGAGCAGAATGCTCTGAAGTCAGTAAGGTACTGTCACAGTGCCCAGTTTGATTAACAGGATTTCTTTGGATTGATATTTGTGACTATAGAGCTTATCAGTATGGTACTGTTTGTTTTTGTGTTTCATTGTTTTACCGTAAAATAAAGGACAAACCCATGCCAGAAGCACTGTCCAGCAAATGTTAAGCTTGAAAGCAAGTGTGAATTTTAAGGTCATCTGCTCAGGATTTTTTTGTGAATTATGTTAGTTATACTAATTTCATCCAACGCATTATAGGGTAGTTTGCTTTTCTCCCCTTCTTTTTAACAAGTTAAAATTACCATGTTGAGAGTCTTTCTGTGTATTATTTTCTGTTATTCAACAATAATTGAAAGTATTGTTTTCATACAACCTCAAAATGAGATGTTAACAAGGAACCGTAATTTGATTTCATGGACAGAGGTGCTCTTCTACACCTACATGATGGTTCTGCAGATTTTCCTGTAATGCCAGTTGATTAAACATACTCTTTTTCTGTTTTCTCCAGCCGACTTAGCCCACTTAATGGACAGAACCTATGAAAGAAAGCTGCCTGTCAGCTCTTTGACAATAGCCCGGGTAAGGAAATAAATCCCAATCATAAAGTAATGGAAATGACAGTGGAATGCTTATGAAGTCAAGTGTGCTGAGGGGAGATAAATGATACCACCTCTTTTGGGAGTTCTGGGGTGGTAAATGTCTTGTTACACCATTAAATTGCTGTGTAAAGCTGTTTTATTGTTACTTTGTACTCATTAGTTAGTGCAGGGACTGTAGGGTCTTCAAGGTAGAAATAGGGGTTTTTTTCTTAGTAAAATCAGATCTCTCTGTTACTGGACTATGTATTTCATTTATATGTGTTTATATGTTCCCTCCCTTCCTGTGGTTTCTGTTTTAGTGAGAGCTTTAACCCCCACCTCAGGCATTTAATAAGAACCCAGGCTGCTAAGGGACTGCAGTGAATTAGCACACTGCCTGTCTGCCTGCATCTTCCTCCACTTTCTGGCTCCTTTCAGAGTACGGCAGAGGTGATACATTTTGCCTCTATAGTTTTCTTTCCTTGCCTCAGGAGACTGAGGCAGGAATGCTGGTATGGGAGAAGCAAAGCCATTATTTTTATTGGAATTAGTAACCAACTCCATCCTCTGGATGGGTTAATCTGCGGAGGAGGAGTGAAGGCAGAAATGTGACGTGCTTTTAAGTTCCCTGTATGAGTGTTTGTACTAAAGAAGGAGAATAAATACGTCGCTTGTGTTAAAAAAAAACAACAAACTGCTAACATTTCAGTCTTCAAAATTATCCAAAAAAGCTGCATCAGCACCCTGGTACCTCAGTGCTACCACTAATTAGGATCATTGGCACCACTAACTAAGAGGAGTCACAGAATGCTTTGTGCAGTTAAAAGCTCAAGCATTTATGCAGATGCATTCTCGATCATTGCTTCTGAGACAGCATCCATGGGGGTAATGGTTGTTCCTTTGCCTTTATTACTTAATCAGCTTTATTCCTTTGCTTCATGTTCCTGCTTTGGGTTGACCACTCCCCTGGACATGTGGCATTTCCAGGTTATCAAATTTTTTGATACCTGGAGCTCACATCAGATTCTTATTTTCTAAAATGTAAATCATGCAAACATACTATTGCCATACACAAAAGATGAGACCTGTATATATACAGCATGCAAGGAACATAAAGAAACTGGAAGCAAGTACCAGTCAGCTGAAACTCTTGTTTTTAGGTTATGCTTAGGATAAAGAGAAGCACTAACCTTTAGAACATGTTGTTTATATATTTATATATTTATATATATTTATATATATTCTATATAAACATATATATGTTTATATATATATGTTGTTTATATAATATTTATATATTATGAGTTAAAGTTATTCTATTGGAAAGACTCCAGAGTGTTCACTCAGGATTCACTGTTACCATAAGACAAAGTCTGCTTGAAAACTTGGCTTTTATTTAAATAGTTGATAGCACTGGGAATTTTGGAAGATTGTCTGGAGTAGACAAGGTTTGAAATGAGAATAACATTGTGCTTTACAGCATGGGGGGTGATGTATTTTCTTACCGTTGTTTATGTGTGTGGCGAAATACAAAATGCTGTTGCCCCGTCCTTCAGAATTTATAGTATGAATAGGCATAACAGGCAAATTTAGGGAAAAGAATACTTTTTAGAAAGAGAAGTAAGGCATGTTGAGACTCACTCAAAATTGGGGAAAAAAAAAGGTAGCTGAATGTTCTCAAATTAAAGGATGTCACTAAAGAGCAAGAAATTCAGAGAGAAGCAACAAAAATACAAGGTACTGAGCTATATGGGCATTATGCAAAGATGGTCTCCATGTTTTCAAGGGCCATAACTTTTCTTCGAGGTGAGGAGTGGAGTCATCTCAATTTTAAAAAGATTTTACTTACAGCAGTCTAGAAGAAACCAGAGTAGGATCAAGCAAAGACATGAAGATCTCCAGTACTGCCAGACACCTAAATATGCCAAACATGTATTTTGTTTATTTAAGTGGCATTTCCTTCTAATATTCTTTGTGAGTGCTCCCTCTGAAGCTTTTATTTCTTATTTTTTAATCAGTTTGTTGACAACATTTCTTCACGAGAGGAAGTGGATCAAGCTGAATACTACCTTTACAAGTAAGCATCTTTTTCCCCCAACATGAACTTTGAGACATACAAGTAAATACCTTGAAATCTTGCCCTTTTAAGACTCTGACCCTTTCCAGCTTACTGGCTTTGATTTCTCTTTTGCAAAATAAGTGCATCTACTTACCTTACAACTCACAGCTAAGGGTCTTCTTGGTAACTTCTTTGTTATGGCTACCCTCCTTCTGGTCCTCTGGCATAGACTCCTGTCAAGCATGTTGGTCTAAGCCACTGAACAGCTAAAAAAACCTCCAGCTATGATTTACAGTAGAGATTCTGAAATAATAGAAGAATTATATTTGTTTACAGTTTTTCCTTCTGATACTTTTTTGTCCTCTTAAGTCATTATTTCACTAAATTGGCCAGATGCATATTTGCATGTGTAAGCGTAGGCCTCAAGGAAGCTCGATTCCTTAGAATGAACAGAAATGAGAATGTGTGTGCTGTGTTAATGATCAAGTCAGCAAGGCTAAATTAAATACAGTCTTGGTTTTTATTCCCTTAGTACTTAATGTTCCCCAGATAAACTGTGATTGTTCACCTTCTGCATCGTTTGTTAGGGTTTTCTGCAACTCTTTTTGAGTTGATCGAAGCGTATGGGTACCTTTTCTGCTAATGTCAGGTTGAATGCTTGCTTGCTTCAGGTCAATACATCTCAGTACCTCCTTTAAGAGGGCAGTAATTCTTGCCAATAACTAAAATAAGTTAGTTCTCTTACGGCTGGTTGCACACACATTTTGAGAGCTAGGTTTTCTGATGGAGAAAGTAAGTCATCCTGTCAAAGTACATGAGAGCGCATCTTTACAAATATTGTCAGGTCGTTATTTCTAAATAATAATTATTGTTACTTTAATGAAGAAGTTTACTGGATGGCTGTTTTAAGTATACGCATAGTTGTAAGGGCATGACTGCATTAGATTTCAGATCTCTGTAATTCTCTGGTATTACTGGGGCATCTGAACCTTAGAGAAGTCCAGTTTGCTAATACTAGCAATATCCTGTAATTAAAAAAATAAAAGGAGGAAGAACAATCCTTACAGAGAGAAGGTTAGTAAAGCTTTCAGTCTTTCTTATCAAGATTTCGTTAGTCTTGTCAAAATCTGTGGTCAGAAATCAGTTTTCCTTTCTGCAACAGGTGAGATGAAAATGGGAGAAAGTAAAGCCACTTTAAGGCAAGCCCTCATTTTTGTTTTACAGATGTTCTTGAAGCAACAGGTTCAGAGAGAGCGACAAAAAGTTAGAATACAGAAAACATTCCATAGTAAGAGGGAGAGAATAGAATGGGAATCTCTGATACATATCATGTAAATATGCTCCCCACTCTTCATCTGTACCTCGGTTTAAAACACAGGGGTTTTATTTATCCTTAAGTCACATTCTAAAAGAGAGATTTGCAGTTCAAAAATAATTACAGTTATTTACTGTTTCTCTAAGAAATAATTCTCCTGTGGCTGGTGTGAGCATAGTTATGTGTGCATCAAATATAATCATTTATAATTGATACAGATTTTAGTAGTCTATGTGGGGAGAACAGAGAAGTACCGATGTGTCACATGGCTTGTCAGACGTGCTTTCATTGACATTTTTCTTCTGTGTGTCTCGGTAATACTGCTTTGTTTTGGTGTTGCAAAATGCTTGGTCTTTTAGTGATGTTAGCGTCAATTTTCCAGGAGACTTCATTCCAACACGATCCATAAAACTATTCTCAAAATGCATTTATATGCAGGTAGTGAAACAGTCTAGAGAGGTCTGTAATTCATGTGAAAATGTAAAATCCCAATTATAACATCAGCTTCCCTTTCAAATGAAAATGTGTGCTAGCTTCAGGAAATTGGAGATGTGATTGGTCTCTGCAAAGCCCCTTTTTATTGTTCTTTACATTTTCATTTAGGCTGAAGTTCAAACGAAGGACGTGTTTATAAGATATCTCTTTGCAGCTGGGAGGATGTTTGACACAAGAAAAGTTGTGCAAAAGTGGCCACTCCATGAGATACAAAGGAGGTGGTAGAGAGGGAGAGTTAAGAAACAAAGAAGCTTTGACAGAAAATCACTTTTTCTGGCTTAATGAGGAACAGTACAAGAAATAATTCAGAACACAATTTTTGTACTATATGTAAGAAGAGTAAGCATCTAAAAAAAGAGAAAGGCAGTATCAGCCAGAAGCGTTTTTATCTCTTTTAAGGTACACAAATCTATTGTGAGCAAATGGCATATAAGTGGCTTGATAAGTTTGCTGTATGTGCATTTGCCTGAACATAAATAAGCAGAATGTCCCAGAATCCTGCATTTTTCCCTTTATAGGGGGAAGAATGCATGTAGGGGGAAGATTTTGATGTCTCTCCCCAGTGCTGGCTGCCTCTGGCAATCTGAGGTGAAGGGTAGTAAGTTCCAAGGCACCATCAATTTTGGAAGATCTTCCTGATACAAAAGGGCAAACTGTGCCTGTGGGAAGAATCAGAGGGAAGTAAATGGCATTTACATGCTCATGGTGTGGGGTTTTCCTGAAGATGGGAGTGCTAGAACTTGTGATTATAAGCTTTGTAGACTGGTGACTTTCCTTGTAGTGTGTCAGGCAGAACATAGTTTCCAAAAGTAGTACTCTGGAGCATTACTCTGGAGAATTTAGGGTCCTGAAATACAATATATGTATTATATTTAGATCTGTTTCAACTTTCCAGCCTTTTAAAGCAGTGATCTCCCGCCATACTGTCTCCACAGAGAATCTTGAGCTCTCAAGAATAGCTGTGTAGAAACTGCTTCGCTACATTGTGGAACATGTCAGTAAGATGGTAAAGGCCATTTTGAGGCATGACATCATCTGCTTTCAGAGCTCCTCTTTTTGTTCTCTTCTGAATACCTCCCCCCCCTCTGTTAACTGTCAGACTTAAAAAACCCCTTTCATCTCCTAGGATCCCAGCAGAAATTCTAATCAGAATTGCAGAGCTCTTTGAGCCAGATCAAAGACCTGCAGTTCGCCTTACTTTGTCCTCTCTCACTCACTGAGATGTCACTATTTCTCAAGTCGGTGTTTTTTGTATGATAGAAACATTGGCATAAAGGAGCGGGGTTTTGTGGTGAGGTAACCGCTGATTCTGTATGTAAATTTTATACCAACAAAGATTTTCAATGTGCTTGAAAACAACTGGGGAAGTTTTATGTTGAGGTTCCTCAGGAGGATTTTTAATTGCTTTGAACACATGACTCACAGTGTAGAAAGAAGTGTGCACGCTGTCTGTAAAATGTAAATGTTTGTGCATCCATGTGCTCTGTAAATTCCTGTGCAATCTACCTAAATTTTCTCATTGCCTTTCCTTGATTAATAATTGCTTTTTTTGAAATCTAGTTATTTCTGCAGATTTTAGAATTTATTACCTGGGATCAGTACTTGATTATAATCACAAAATGAGACAATAGCAGACTCCTAGAAGGTACTCTTAGATGTGCTGTTACGTCTTTCATGGTAGTAAGTTACAGTTTTGAGGCCTGATTTCAGCCTCAGATTGTTTTGGGAACTGAATCGTTTTGGGACTAGAATGGTCTCCATATATATGAAATTGTGCTTGTTCATTTTCATACCAGTGTATTAGTAGTTAGTCCAACATCACATGCAAGATAAGTTTCACCTGCACTGTCTATATCTGAATGTCTGTTCTGTGGATGCAGAAGTTAGAGGTTTTGATACTTTCATGCCAGTCAAGCGGTTAAGTGTCTGAAAATGTTCAGTTACTCTGAAGTATTGCTTGTAATAAACTATAACGATAACAACAAAAAAATTACTTCTGAAATATTCTTTGCATGGCATTCATTACTACTAATACGATGTTTTGTTTCTGTATACAAAAATCTTCAGGATGTACTGAATACCATTGAACTGTTTCAGCATGAACAGAAAAAGGAGAAAAGAGACACAATTCTGCAATGTATTTAATTCTTCCTTTGACGTGTTTTCGTGTCCTAACACTGTAGCTAACATAGACTTTGTCAGTTAGTTCATCAGGTATTGGCTTTCGGTCCTTCCAGAGAAATATGTGGGGGAAAATAAAAGATGTGTAAAAATATGAAAGTCTGAAATACCTGCCTATTATTCAAGTTATACAGCAGTTATGTTTTGAAATGAAATTGGGAAGTGGTGGAAGCATCTGAGAGAATGCTTTCCCTTTGTAGTTAGAAGGGTATGTTTTACCAGTTTGAATACCTGCCTCAGCTGAGCAATCCAAAATAACTTCATTTGCAAAAGATCTGGGCTGCTTTTTGGCAGGCTGGGAGACGCAAGGAAGGGAAGCACCAGACAGATTTTTACGTCATTAGAACGTTCCAGTAATTTGCTTGTGAAGGACAGAAATACCCATGTTTAATGTCATTCTGTTATGGAGGCCAGTGTGTGATGCTGCTTCATGGGAAGAGCTGTTGGTAACTTTCAAAGCCAGTGCTGTCAGATGTAAGCTTTATGGTCTTAGAGACTCCACAGCGCTTCTGGCTCCAGCATTCACTAATTTCTGCGCAGAGGGGCACATGTGCTTACTCTCCCTGTCATCTTTCACAGTTTCTCTGTTGTCATTATCCACGGTTTGTTAGAGTCTGAGCAATAGGAATCTAGCAACTAACTACATTTCAGAACCCAGAGCCCAGTTTCAGCAAGCCTAATTTGGTAACCACATCTCATTCAAGTAGGTGTGCTCAATGTAACTGCTGTAAAATGGTGGAGAACCATCCATAAAGATGTAACACTGAAAAGCATTCAGAAAGATGTCTTCCTGTAACACAGGCCTTTTCAGTCATCTGCTTTTCATAATTCATCTGTTCTTATGTATATGCTTTCTTTTAAGCTTGGCAGAAACTGGACAAGAATCTTCTAGGCACTGCATATAAAAGCAGAAAAAGTAAGAAAACTTCACTTCAACACTAGTTTTCTTTTCTTCATGTTGCCAGAACTAAAGGGATAAGCATTTGGATTTTAAAAACTTTTCTAATTAAAACAAAGAGAAAAGAAGGATTCGTCTACAAACAGAATACATATATGAACCTTAGCCCAGGTTTAGTTTGTGCATTTGATTATCTTTAAAGAAGGGGAGAAGTGTTTACCAGGGTGCTATATTTCACTGGTGGGGACGACTCTCTTCAGAAGGAAACTTGAATGAAAGTATTACTTTTTCTGCAAATGTAGACATTTTAATGACTATGTAAAATTATTTATATTAGGTACAATATGGAGGGCATTTATCAGAACATGGTTTGCATTTAAAACTTAGAAACTACAGGAAATCTTGGTTTTATTTGTTGAAATTAACACATTCTCAAGATGTCAGGATTTTAGTATTTGTAGGTGCCATTTTTTATTCCTTTTTTATTTAGAAGAGGCAAGTGTGCATTCCTTCTGGTTTTAGTCACATTACTCAATAATGAGTTGAACTAACCATAACATAGAAGAATAAGGAATATATTGTGATTGCAGCTGTAGAAGGGGCAACAGTGATATAAAATTCTGGTTTTACTTGCTTAGCTAGTAACTTTCTCGAGTCTGTGATATCCTGCTAGTAAAATTAGCTGTAAAATAAATGTTTCTTAAGGGGGGGGAAATGTAATGCAAATTTTTGAATTCAGCTTTGTTTTTTTGGTTGGGGTTTTTTTTTTTTTTTTTTTGGTTAATTTATTTCAAATAGAAATTCTCTAAATTTTTTGGTTAGCTTTAACTTCAGTAAGTTAAAGCTAGCTGAGTCACACTGCTGAGTAGCACTGGGTTGTGGTGTAAGCAAAAGTGTAGGTAACCATTCAATTGAAAATATTAGGCCATTTTAACTTCATCTATCTTCACACATCATGTATAAAATAACAAAATAGGCTAAAAATGGGAGAGCATTTATCCGATATTTTGGAAAATACAGGTTTTTGAGCTACTGCAACCAGCATGTACTTAAAATGCTGAACAGTTTAAATGTCACAAGATAGAAGAATAGGTAAAGTCAAAAGGCTTCCAGATCAGGCAGAAAATTTCTTAGGAATTGTAAAGATATCACAGTGGTTTTGATTATTTTACTGTAATCAGTAGTAAAAGAGAGAGTAAGGGCAATTTGTAAGTGAAGTTACAGTGCTGATTTGTTGCCATTAGCAGTGGTTTTCTATGGGGTCAATCAGGCTGTTCATAGCTGCATCAAAAGAAATGTGACCAGCAGGTCGAAGGAGGTGATCCTTCCCCTCTACGCTGCTCTCGTGAGACCTCACTTGGAGTACTGTGTGCAGTTCTGGTGTCCTCAACATAAGAAGGACATGGAGCTGTTGGAGCAAGTCCAGAGGAGGCCACAAGGATGATCAGGGGCTGGAGCACCTCCCGTATGAAGACAGGCTGAGAAAGTTGGGGCTGTTCAGTCTGGAGAAGAGAAGGCTGCATGGAGACCTCATAGCAGCCTTCCAGTAGGCTGCTGAAGGGGGCCTGCAAGGATGCTGGAGAGGGACTCTTCATCAGGGACTGTAGCAATAGGACAAGGGGTAATGAGTTTAAACTTAAACAGGGGAAGGTCTGGTTAGATATAAGGAAGAAGTTCTTTACAGTGAGGGTGGTGAAGCACTGGAACAGGCTGCCCAAAGAAGTGGTAAATGCTCCATCCCCGGCAGTGTTCAAGGCCAGGCTGGACAGAGCCTTGGGCAACATGGTCCAGGGTGAGGCGTCCATGTTCATGGCAGGGGGGTTGGAACTACATGATCTTAAGCTCCTTTCCAACTCTAACCATTCTGTGATTCTGTGGCTTACATGGACTGTGCAAGCAACTGTGGATGAGCTTCTGATAAGATGAGGACAAACATTTATTGAAAATGGAGTTTTAAGAACAGAATGAGTCTTTAGAGCTTCAACATGGTTTTATTCTGGAAAAATTTAAGTTAGGAGCTGGAGATGAAAGATATGCATAAAGTGGCCTTGGCTCTCCAGTGTCCTGATGTTGGGTATTAAGAGTTGCATAGCCTGTCACAACTGCTGTCTTGAAAATACATCTTGGGTTGAATGTCCATATTGTAAAGCTGATCTACTTACTTATTCACTCAGAATTTTATGTTTTAATTGTTTTCTCTTATTTGTAACTAAAAGTGATGCTTGTAAGAAGGTGGGACTGGAGATCCAGAAAGAATGTGAAAAAATGTTTCGAAACATACCATGCCATATTACACTGTAGGTTAGCCTGGAAGGGGATTTGTGTCTATCTGTCCTTATACATATTTTTGTCGGGGGGGGGGGGAGGAGGATGGGGTTTTTTTTTCTTTTTTCTTTACAATGTTTGAAAAAAAGTTTCTCCAGGAGACTGTTATGAATGCTAATAATACCTATACAGGCAGTTTCATGACACTTTTCTACCATGGAAACAGTATCAGCTCTTGCAGGGTGCATGGAAGCAGAGCTGGAACCAAGGCATCTCTGTTGACATTCCATTACATGAGAAATCCTTTTCTGCACCACCTCTATTAAGATTGTCGGTATGGTTAAATGATGACAAGTTGTGTTAATTTTATAATGTAGACTTACGGACAGAAGGACAAAGGCACTAAAATATTTTTTCCTGTGTTACCTCATCCAACGTTCACGTGCTTTTTCAGTGAGAAGTTCCCCTCATTTTACTGTGTAAAAGGGAAAATACATATGATCTTAACTTTAAACAAATCATTGTGTGTAAGTTTGCTGTGTTCCACAGAATGTGTAAGATGGATGCGGTCTGATCAAGCATGCAAAAAAAGGCCTACACCATCTTACTGGACTGGTGCTTTCATGGTAACAGTGAAGATGTTCCACTTAGTAATAGGATGCAGTAGAGTGTATGTTGTGTTGTGGTCTGTGAATATCTGTGGTTGTGTTGCATGTTGCTGCATAGTATGTAGTAACAGGTAGCAGATGTGATGCAGGTTCCAGAACGTGGAAGCCTTTGGAAATGGAAAGAACATAAAGATGAGCATGATAAGGGATGAAATAACGCACCACAGATACAGCTCTGATCTTCTTTTGTTCTGTTACACTCCATTATAGACAAAATGGTTCTCAACAAAATCAAAATTACTGTGACAGGAATGAGAGCGACTTACTTTAGCATACATCTTTCTTTAGCTTTTAAATGATGAGGAATGTTAATTTTCAAATAGCTGGCTTCTTTTATTTACAGAAGTGGATATTTGTGCTTCTGTGGGACTATAAATGTTCGGCCAACAACCAGTTATTGAGACATTTAGAAGACTATCTTGATTATATCCATCAGGCTGTAGATTTCTTTTTGGGCCCAGTAACAAAAAACTTTGAAAAGCCAGCTTCCATGGCTTGATTCCTTGCAGTGGTTCATTTTTTCTAAATACTCCCATGTTCTTCAGAAATGTCCAGAAACATTGGAGTACAGGACAAAAATGAAAATAAGTAGGTACATTTATTCAACTTCTGTGGCTGATAATTTCTACATACACATTTATGCCTGTGAAAAAGTGTTCCACTCCCTAAGGGGAGAAGAAGCTTGTATTGCAAACAGACCCCCAAAACAATGCTTTGCTGTAATTGAACAGAGGTTCTGGTAAGCAAAAGTCATAGTTTAACATTTTCCTGGGGTGATTTCTGAGGTTATTACTCTTTTTGTTTTCCAGAAATGGAAAATTAAGGTGCAAATTTCTGAATGTTAGGTGCCCAGTAGCAAAGTGAAAAAAACAGTTCTTCAGGTCACCTACTTTTTGAGGTTTTGGTTAGGGGTTTTTTCTTTGGTTGTTTTAATGCTGCTCTGCAATGAGGCCAGCTGCATCTTCAGTGCTTCTCTGTATGAAGCACTCCCGTCACTCTGCTTAGCTACCTGTGACTGCTCTGGCAGAGTTCCTGTTACCTCTTTTTCTCGTTTGTCCTTTACTTGGTAAATCTTTGGTTCCTTGGCAGAATAAGCCCTTCCTTGCTCCTTTTTTTTTTTTCCTTTTTTCTTTTTTTTCTTTTTTTTTCTTTTTTTTTTTTTTTTGTTTTTTATTGTTTTGTTTTTTATATCCCTTTATGTATTTCCTAAAATTCTGCTGTGTCCTCTTTCCCTGAAGGAGAATGCCCCCAGGCTTTTCAGCTGCCTCCCTGTCTCCCCTTTGCTACATCAGTTTAAAACCCTGAAGGGTTTTGTTAAATGTGGAGTTGGTAACTTCAGGAATTACACTGCAGCAGCTCTCAGCAGTTGGTTTCTGTCTTCACCACCCTGACAGATTTTGTGGGATACTGGGCTGCACATCCTTAAAAGTTGCTGAAGTTGTCCTTACTTCCTAGACTTAGTCTCGTTAATGATCCATGAATACGTGTGATGTGCCAGGTCCTCATTAGATCGGGCAGGTTCCTAGTAGCTGGGGAACCATGTGTTGTCTCTTTGGGCCAAGTGAGGATTTGACTCAGGCTCTAGTTTAGGGAGCACTCAAACAGCCAACAAAGAATGCTTTCTTGGGTTTGCTGTTAAAATTGGGAAGAAGTATACAAGAAAGCAGCTGGTAGAAACTTGTTTTCTCAGCTGTAAATGTAGACACAATAAACATTCCTTCTTTCTCGTGCTGAAAAATGAATGTGAATTTTGAGCTCCCGTCACTGTGGAGCTTGTCAAGCTGAAAGCACAAGGATTTTGGCAACTGCCTTGGCAAGCAGATTTGCACCTTTATGAGTAATATTTTTTTCCAAGAATTGGGGTGGATGTAAAGCTGGCTTAAATCTTTAAAGTCAACTTTATGATCATCCTCTTTAAATTGTCATTCATTTAATTCTCATCTATCCTCTTTCACTACTGTTTTAATATAACAAAAGGGAAAAATACTCCTTTCTTTAGCCTAATCACCTACTTTCTACTTAGTTCCATTAGGGAGCGAGCAGAGCAGGGCTGAATGCACTGGCAGCAGACAGCAGTAAAATGACAACCCACCCTCCTCCCTTGCCTACAATGCCTGTGCCAAAGCTTTAGTTATTGGACTGTTCTTACCTCAGCCTGTGGGGTTTACATTCTTTCGATTTTCCTCCCATTTCTGCCCAGAGGAAGGAAAAGGAGGGATGAGCGAATGGCTGCGTGGTGCTGAGTTACTGGCTGGGGTTAAACCAGGGCAAACCTGAACTGTGCCAATCCAGTTTTTGAAGTGTTTGAAAGCAGCTGTGAAGTTTGGCTCTTACCTTGCTTAAGTTGACACCTGGGATCCATTCAGTATTTGTATTCCTGCAGCAGCCTCTTTCTAGCACCTCGTTTTTTCCTTAGGTTGCATGTGGTGTGAAACCGAACAAATTTGCAGAATAAACTGTTCGGCTCTTGTGCTTCTGTATTACGGTCTTTGATACTCAAGACAGAGGAATACATGGCTTGTAATCTGTGCAAGTTCAACTGTGATCAAGTGTCAGGGTTGTGTCAGTGGGTGTAATGTTACAGTAGTTTGAAGCTAGTGTGTGATGTATTTCTGGGAGATATTTTATGAAGCATAAAGAATTTGAATTTAGGTACTATTGGAAGGTTGCTGTTTGCAAATACTATTATAGCAATGTCTAGTTACAGGCTGTTTTTTTCTCCTGCCCTTTAAATAAGAAGCCATTATTGGCTTTTGTTGACAGCAGTTTTTATGCATAGCCATAAAGTGTTCCTTTTTAACGTGTAAGGGGTGTACTGTCATAGTTTAAGCTTATTATTAGAAGTAGAAACTCCTGAGCGTTAGTCCTAACTCTGATTCAGTTCCCTCTGACACTTAACGGCAGTAAAACTTGTAGTCACTGTCTTCTCAGCTTGAAAAGCCTTTGTGCTACATCTCTGTCCAGTTTATCTAATAGTTACTGGAAAGCAGGTTTCCCTGTGGCATCCCTGCAATAGTTGATGGCTAAGATGGAAGTTTTCTAAAACATCTGTAGTCATTTATTTTTAAAAATGAAACATCTAACTGGCTTTGAAGCAGTTTATTCCCTAAAATCGCATAATTTTATAAATATCGATGTTGAAGAAAGAGTATAATGTAAGTACTCTTTGGTACCTAGCAGATTTTAAACTTCCAATATGCAGCTAGTGGGAACTAGCTTTCTGCTAGAAACTGGCTTTCTGGCAGTCTTTAGCAGGGGATTGTTCTCACTCTGCAAAGTGAACCGGGTACAAAGGTGATTTCAGCAATTATGGATTACAAATGGTCTTTCACAAATGTTTCTTTTTTATGTTGAAAAACGAATGCTGTTGATAACTTGAGTACCAGCTTTCAGACAGGTGGAGGGTTAACTGAAGTAATGACAGGCATAGGTGAACTAGTAAAATGGTAACAATCAAATCAGTACTTTACTTATATATGCCACTTTTTACAGTGCTTGTGTTTATCAGTTAATCAGAGTAAAGGTTCCAGCAGAACTGCTCCTTTGTTGAGCTTTAATACAGCAAGTTTTAGCCTGACACACTTAAAAATTGTTGAGATTCAAAAATCTCCCTGAAGCAAGAAATAGAGTGTGTTGTATAGTTCTTAATTTCTCTAAGTATGTTTTTATATGCCAGGATATCAGGAAAAATAAAATTAATAGAGTTAGTTTTAAATTAAACTTCATTGTGGTTTCATGGGGACAAGGAAAAGCATTAAAGATTATCTTATGAAAATCACAATAGCAACAGCTCACCCCATCATTCCCTGCCTTTTCCTTAGCCTGTGATACTCTATAAATAATCACTAGATTATTAATGGAATTTATATTCAAAACCAGTCATTTCAACTGTAAGCTCAGAGGTATTTTTAACAGAGAGAAATTCTAGGAGCTGTGTCCTTTACAGCCAATAGTTTGGGGAAATGTTGGGGGTTTTATTATTGTTATTATTAAGGAAAGACTTCCTTTTTCTTGTTAACTATTGCACTTTGAGTGAATTTCAGCTTTATGGTGACAGTATTATGTATTCTTCATGTGCATGAGAATAAAATCTGAATTTCCTACCTGGCTTTTCCAGAGGGAGTTGGGAGAGATGGAGGGTTGGAGTAACAAGACAGCATCATCCTAGGAGGAGTAGAAAAATAAAAATGCTACCTGAAAGTGTCTGTTTATTTGGTTTCTTTCATTTGGGATATATTTTTAAGCAACAAGAAGTAAAGCAAATCTTCCCTGTGGTTCCCTTTATAATTTTGTATTGACCATAAAGCAGTAAAGCAAAAGATTGGGGTTGCTTGTTTCATAATTTGTGTTTGAAATAAACCAGGCACCACCACCTGTGCTTAGCAGCAGTATTGAAACCATCACAATGTTCTTTCTTCTACCAGTAACATTGGGATCCTCAGGTGGCCAGTTTTAGCTTTAGTGAGCTAGCAGGCAACCTTACCTTTAACCTGTATTGTTTAAATATTATGCTTAGAACAAGGATCTGTTTTTTTAAATGTTAAGACCTATAGTTTCCAGTTAGACAAGGCCTGTGACTGGTGTCATATTGTGATAGTTGAGGCATACAGACCATCTTCAATCAAGCTGATACAGAAGATACTGGCTTGTGTTATTTTGAGACGTGAACTTCCATTGGTGTCCTGCCAGGGAGCGCATAGTCCTGGAGTATTTAGAATTTACATGGCTAGAGGAACTTCTTAGGACATATGCACAGTCTGACAGATTTTTCCTAGGGACAGAGAGCAAGCCTGGGCTTTGCTTTTTCAGCCTGGTTATGAAGTAGTTAGTATAAAGGTTCAAGTAATTCAAAGCGAGTCTGTGGGATACTTAAGTTGTGGAATCATAGAATGGTTAAGGTTGGAAAGAAGCTTAAGATCATGTAGTTCCAACTCCCCTGCCATGGGTAGGGACGCCTCACCCTCAACCACGTTGCTCAAGGCTCTGTCCAACCTGGCCTTGAACACTGCCAGGGATGGACCATTCACGACTTCCTTTGGGCAACCTGTTCCAGTGCCTCCCCACCCTCACTGTAAAGAACTTCTTCCTTATATCTAACCAGACCTTCCCCTGTTTAAGTTTGAACCCATTACCCCTTGTCCTATTGCTACAGTCCCTGATGAAGAGTCCCTCTCCAGCATCCTTGTAGGCCCCCTTCAGATACTGGAAGGCTGCTGTGAGGTCTCCACGCAGCTTCTCTTCTCCAGGCTGAACAGCCCCAACTTTCTCAGCCTGTCTTCATACAGGAGATGCTCGAGCCCCCTGATCATCCTCGTGGCCTCCTCTGGGCTTGCTCCAACGGCTCCATGTCCTTCTTATGTTGAGGACACCAGAACTGCACACAGTACTGCTCCAGATGGGGTCTCACGAGGGCAGGGTAGAGGGGCAGGATCGCCTCCTTCGACCTGCTGGTCACACTAATTGAGTTGTTTGAAGGATTCCTCCTCTCTCTGCTTTGCAGATAATTCTAGAGGGGTCCAAGGCTGCCTGGTGTAACCTCATGGCAGAAGGTTAGAAGAGCTGCTCTACTCCCGTTCTGTTATGTTCACTGCCTGTGGATGGAAGGACAGATAAATAACTCAGGTACTTTTCAGAGACGGGAATCCCACTAAATTGCTTCAGACTTTGCTGTAGTCTCTGGATCTGCTACTGTTTCTTTTGTGGTGGTCCTTATGTCTATTTTTAAATGATAGAATAGTCTGGGTTGGAAGGGACCTTCAAAGGTCTAGTCCAGTCCCCCTGCAATGAGCAGGGACATCTCATCTAAATCAGATTGCCAGAACCACATCCAGGCTGGCCTTAAATGTCTCTTAAATGCACCAGGGATGGTGCATCCACCACCTCTATGGGCAACCTGTTCTAGTATTTTACCACTGTCATCGTAAAGAACTTTTTCCTCACATCCAGCCTGAATCTCCCCTCTTTTGGTTTAAAACCATCACCTCTCATCCTATCGCAACTGGCCCTGCTAAGAAGTCTTTCCTCGTCTTTCTTAAAGGCCCCTTTTAAGAACTGAAAGGCCTCCCTGGAGTCTTCTCTTCTTCAGGCTGAAGAACCCCAACTCTCTCAGCCTTTCCTCATAGGAGAAATTCTATTTATGTATAAGCATATATAACATTATATATATAAACATATATTTATATATAAGCAAAGCATTTCTTTTGTGCTGCAGTAAACTGCTTCTCCATTCATACATTATTTTGAAGTCTGCAACATTTTTCTAGGATTTTGCAGCTATTTGATGATACTATTTTTCTTTTTAACATAACAAGGCTGTTCTTCGTGTTTTACTCACAAAGGTGCCTTAAATCTGTCAAAAGGAAGAAGAGCATTTAGTGGTACAAAGGATTGACAACAATGGGCAGAAATGCTTGTCGTATCAGTAATTCAGCTTGTCATTTGTTTATCAACTCTAATAACTGGCTGGCAAAGTATCTAAGTCAGTAAAGGATAAACTAGATCCTAGCCACTATATGGTGTATTTCTGTGTGATAGTCATTGTTGGAAAGAGACCTAGTGCAGCCTTGTTTTCTTGTGCAGGAGTGGGGTTTTGAGCAATGCAGCAACTACTCTGAGATTACTGAAATGGTGAATTCAGTCCGTTCAGTTGTTAGGAAAGGATAGGTACCAAGTTGATATCCTGAGACCTTCTAAGTGACTGTATAGTATCTACTTCTATGCAAAATACCTCCTCTCCCAGATCTGGGCCATAAGGATTTAAGACACAGGTAAACCTGTAACATTGAGGTAGACAGAAATAAAAGCAGAATGTGGTATAAGTGGAAAGCAAGACCCAATACTGTAAGTAGTCTTTATGTCTCCTGTTCAGCCTTGATGTTTGACTGTGCTTCTGCACTGTAGTTTCTCTATATCTAAAACCTGATCATTTGGACCTATTCTGAGGTCATATTCATCAGTGATGTTAGAGGTCTGTGCAACTTCTGAATGAAAGACACGGTGCAGGAAATATGTGTTCATGTGGAGGTGGAGTGACCCTAATTTAGAAGAATTAATTTTATGGCCAAGGCAATCAAGCTGAAGTAGTTTAAAATCAAAGATTGGGGAAAGTCAATAAAAATTAAAACAGAATAAGGGCTCAATGTGGGCTTTATTCAGGGAATCTGTAAACGGCTTCTCTTCATATGTAAGAGCACAATTCTGCCTCAGCATTATACTATCCTCTGTTATAGTTGACTTGTTTATTTTTATTAAACCTGTCCTGTTACTGCTTTTCATGACTGATTTCTTATTCTATGTGTGCTAGTTGAGTTTCTTATTTCAATACAGAAGGAAAGTGTTCCCTCTGTTTTTGCTTGAGTGTAGTAAGTTAATGCATGAGGTATTTGTTACACGGCTAATATGTTTATACGTGAAATTCTCAAAAGGATGCATACAAAGAAAGGTATAGGCTAAGATGCAGGCAAAGAAGAGATGGAAAAAATGAAGTTTTGTTCATGTTTAAAGGAAATTTCAATCAACAAAGATTTTTTTCAGGGCTGTTGCCTTTGACGCTGACACATGAGCAATGCCTCTGGGACCTTTTAAAATGCAGATGATTTTCCCAAGACCTATGGCTTGAAATGACAAACAAAGGGGGAGTTTTGGGTGACGTTTCCTTAGCCTTTCAGTTTCCAAGCTAAGCCTGCCTAGAATCCATTTGATGATTATGCACTGTGGCTTAAAAAATGTGCCTGGGAAATAAAAAACACGGCATTGCCAAGGAGGTTCACAGCCCTGTATGACTTGTGCAAAATGTAGTGTGGCTTTGGATTCATTCCATTGAGAGAGCTTCTTCCTGGCTCACAGAGACATTTCTTATGATACTTACTCATTTTAAGTCTCCTTATGTTTTGCTTCAGGACTTTTTAGAATTTTAAGTGGATGAGAAGAAATCTGGCACTCTCCCCTCCTGATTAAAACAAATCAACTTGCAAACCTATATTTCTCTCTAGTTCTAAAAGAAGTAATAAAGATCTGAAGCGTAGGTGTAAGAAATTTGTTACAGTGCCTACCACTAGGTAGGTTCTCTCATTTCCTGGACTAGGTCCTACAAGGGGACTAGCAGCATGTGAAACCTTTTTAGTTTTAACTCTGAGGAAGGCACAATAATGCATCTAAATGATGTATATTAGAAATAATGAAAGAATCAAGATTGCTCAGTGTCCTGTTGCTGATTTCTCCACTTCCTTGCAATGTGGCAGAAGATGTACAGGAATCTCTAATACATAAGATCAGAGAAGAACATCATCAAGTCATAGAATGGTTAGGGTTGGAAGAGAGCTTAAGATCATCTAGTTTCAACCTCCCTGCCATGGGCAGAGATGCTTCCCGCTAGACCATGTCGCCTAAGGCTCTGTCCAATCTTGCCTTGAACACTGCCAGGCATGGAGCATTTACCGCTTCTTTGGGCAACCTCTTCCAGTGCCTTCCCACCCTCACAGTAAAGAACTTCTTCCTTATATCTAACCTGACCTTCCCCTGTTTAAGTTTAAACCCATCACCCCTAGTCCTATCGCTGCAGTCCCTGATGAAGAGTCCCTTTCCAGCATCCTTGTAGGCCCCCTTCAAATATTGGAAGGCTGCTGTCATAGTACAAGAGGTTTTATTTACGGAGTTGGTTTTATATATGGTAATGCAAAATCAGCAAAGCACAATGCAGGTGAAATTTAGAAAGTCTTGGAGAAATCTGGACACCTAAGAGATCATACAGTTATGTGCACTGGATCTGTAGATCATTACAAAACACTTCCTCATTAGGTTAGATAAATTTGGAGAAAGGAAAGAAACTCATCCCTTTACACAGATGGGGGAGAGGAGGGGGAAGAAAACAGTGTATGTTGCACAAGGATAGCTTCTGGCGGTACGAGGAATTGGATCGACCCTTAAGAAAGCCACACAGTACAAAATGGGAGCTTGTGATCAGCTTAGGAAAGAATTAGAACAGATCTGCTGAGCTGGCTTTCCTCTACTGGAGAGCTGTTCCTGGTAGTAGAAGTAATAACTTCTGCAAAACTTGCTTTTCTGTAATCCAGCAAATTTTCCTTCACTGTCTTCCTTATTGCGACTGTCCTCAAAACAAGAACTTCCCTATACCAAACCTAGGGAAAAGAATACGGTCCAGCACCATGGTGCTTCTTTGCTCTCAAGGTAGATGTATTACTTCCTTGAGAATACAAGGTATGTGAAAGCAGCACTAGAGTGCATCACCACTCGACGGCACCAAACAAATTTGGAAGACCATTTAAAATAAGCGAAGCATCTCACCTTTTCTGCAGTATGGGAGGGCACCAACAGAAGCAAGCCATGCTTGCTGTATTAGTAGAGCACTTTCAGCATCTGATAAACTTCTCCATTGTTCAGTTTCTTTAGCACAGCATGAGTACTTCAGCACTGTTGTAAATAATAAACAATAGGGCCTCATGCAGGAAATTAATAAACTAAAAATGTATTCTTAGCCCAATATGGCGGCCAGTTTGTGAGCAAGAGAGACTGTGCACTTGGTCGGATAAAAATGTCCTGGTTGCCTTTTACTGAGGCTGTACACTCACTGTTATCTCTTCCAGGTTATAATAATTTGCAAGTAAAAAGCAATGGTTTCATGAAAAATCAAGTTTCTGGACTACATGATTTGAATAATTTTCCAAAATAAGGGGAATTCTAGTACCGTTGCACTGTGTGCTGTTAGATTCACAATGACCTTGATATTTTAGGAACTTATTTCTTACAGATACTCTTACTGTTGTTCCCTGTGGGGACAGATGTTCTCAGTTCAATGACTGGAAGGATGACCATATTGATTCCTTAGCCATTAACATTAAAGTGTGCCAACAGGGACACTTCGGGAGCTCCTCTAATACTTGTGTTTTCTGAACACATTATAAGAATCATGTGCTGCTTAAGTTTTTATTAATTCTCAGAAAAATTATTTCCAGCAGCAGACATCTGCAAGGTAACCTCCTGATCTTTCCATTAAATACGCAGCAATTGCTAGAGGCTTCCTTTATTTAATTCACTGTAAATCCTCTGCTTTCTGTAATTTTAGTTTCCTTCTGTTTTTTTCATCAGTCCCTGAACATACCGCCTTGCTTAATTATATCCTGTTTTGTGGAACAAGAAAAGGATGTTGACATTAATGCTTGTCAAAATGACCAACAATCTCTTTTCCCTGATTCCCTTTCAAATAAAAATGTCTGCCATAATGTTTGGTTAGTTTGTCTAGGTTATTTGTAAAAACAGATACTCTGTTGGCTTCTATTCTTAGCTAGTAGAAGAGAGACAGAGCTCATCCCAGCATTCTATGGATCAGAAACAATTGAAGATTGCAATGTACCTGTTTCCCTTTCACTTCCAATTCTCCTGCCACATCATGGATTAATGGAAGAATGTAGTCTTGAGGGATCATGTGCATGCATATGCATTGCATTCTTGTTGACATGGAGACAGAAAAATTTTGGCACCAGTCCCCTCTCTTCATTCCCAGGCAACTGTTTTGTAGTTAATTATTAGAATTAACTAGAAAATTATTTGGCTTCTCTGAGAAGCTGTATACTTTTTATTTGCATAGTACGTATCCCAGTGGCGACCTGGTCTGAGCGTAAAGATCTTAATAGTAGCATATAGTAATTATAACTGATACATCTTTTCACACACACACTCTCAGATCAGTCTCAGCCCTACAAAGCCCACGTGAAGATTTCTTTTTTTTAAACAATTTTTATAATGTGCCTCTGACGTTCGTGCATATTAATTGAAGAAACTTGCATTGATTGAGGATCGGTTTCATCCTGTTTCTAGACCCCATCACATCCCTGTTAGGCCTTTACTGTTAAAGTGCAATTTGACTCTGAAACCTAGAAGCATTTCATCATTACAGTAGGCTGTAGCATTCCCAAGGTGCAGGAGGTATTGGAGTGCTCACTTGCACTGTGGTGTACTCAAGAGAATAAATATAGCTCTGCAAAAAAGTGAATATTCAAACCCATTAAAACCTTTGGGGTTTTTGTTTGGTTTGTTGGGGTTTTTTTAAGTGTCTGTTTCCTTCCTGTATAACTAATTAGTAGAAAGGATGCCAAAGATTATATCAAAAGAAAGGCCTAAGTCTTTGAGAGCATCAGTGTCATGATTTTATAAGACAAGTCTGTTATTTTCCCCTTGCGAAAAAATATTAACCATTTAATGAAGCAACTTTAAAAGATGCTGGCGGCTTTATTGCTGGGTGCTGGTGTTGCACTCTGACCCATCTTAAATGGCTGGTGAAACAGGCTGTAGCAATTATATAATTGTTTCATTAAAATATGATTAAATCCAAATGCCTGTAATTGATGCTTCCTGCAAGCATTATTGAAACAGAACTTTCATGAAAGCAAATATACGTTCTTGCTGTTCACAATATTTGAACTCCAGTGGGAAGAAAATGGAAAGCAATTAGAGCAACAAAGTGGATGTTTGTAGTTTAATATTCAAAGCATGCTTTTCTTTTTCTGTTTAATTCTAATTTAATTGGGAGATTTCATGTGCTACTTACAAACCCATATATTTAGACTTTGTGTAGTTATTTAGCAGGTTTTTTGGCACGGATGTCTTCTGCATCCTGAAGGCTCTCTAGGCTGCAGTAATTTTCCAGGGTTGGTCATCTGTGTAGCCCTTAGCCATGGGATGCAATACAGAGAGATTCACTGAGGGGGAAAGATTGTTGGTGGCCACGTTAATCTGATAAATGTTCTGGAAAGTATGCTCACTCATATGGAAGAGCCAACCCTGCCTCTAAATGGTGCTGCAGTTTGGCTTGAGGCTGTAAGCATCTGCACATGAGCCCAGCTCAGTCACTGGCATTTTCTACAGGAAGTGCTGGGGGGTGACCCCATTTTTCATGCATACAGTTTGAATTGAGAAGGGTTGCATGCATCTCTTCACATTGGGGTGTGAAATTTAGCCCAGAACCAAGGCAGCAACTCCTGCCACTTGGCTCTTAATTGCTTTTTGAGTCTTTGCCAAAGGTGAAGCTCCATATGCTTTTGGTAACCACTTACCCAAATACAAAGCAAAGTGTATATGTCTAAATAAGGATGGAATAAAAGAGGCTGAACTGAAGAACTTCCAAATTGCTTGAGCGCTGGAGTAGGTTGCCTGGGAAGACTGCTGAAGCCATGGCTTGAGGCGTCTCAGAACAGGTTAAAGAAGCATCAGTCGGGAACAAGGCAGCTGGTGCAGGGGAGAGCTCTCCAGCAGTTTCTGCTTGCATGAGGCATGCCTCACTGATGAAGCATTTCTAAAGCAAATGAAGCATGTAGCTGCCCAGGGATGGTCTGTGCTGAGGCACAAAGAATTCTTAAGTGCTTGAAGTGATGCATGAGTTAGAGAGGGTGGGAGACACCAGATTACACAAGCTCTGAAGTTCAGACCAAGCTGTATTTTGATGTAATTCTGATACTCGCTTATGTCATCAGTCATAAAGCAGTGTTGCTCTTTGATGAGATCAGCAAGAATACAATGTGATAAATCAGAAAGACAAGATCAAAAAGCACTACAGTGTTTATAGTAATCTCAGTTGGCTTTCATAAATATGCGAAGTTTATAGAATTTTATAAATATACCAAGTTTATAAAAGTTTATAAATATACCAAGTTTATACATCTACCATTAGTTTATGGTATTTATCTTTCCAGGAGAAAAGCAGTACACTTTCTGGGAAGTGAGAAGTTTAAAGTATTATGTATTTGTGAA
The DNA here is from genome assembly GCF_004027225.2 of Strigops habroptila. Lineage (NCBI taxonomy): Eukaryota > Metazoa > Chordata > Aves > Psittaciformes > Psittacidae > Strigops > Strigops habroptila. The sequence continues at coordinate 74,624,356 of NC_044302.2, read as the reverse complement.
AAGGTCAGATTTCACCTTCATACATACTATTAAAGTGTATCTAAGTTTTGTTTCCCTTACTTTAAAAACTAACTGGAGCTCTTTGGAGAGCTATGATTGACTGCAAAGTCAAACCAGATAGAGACATATTTGAGATTATGAAAGGCAGGGGTTCTGAAACTCATAGTTTGTTGATTACAGAATTTGTTTCTCTGAAAACAAAGAGTCATATTGTCACTTGGACCATTTATCATTCTTCAGGTTTCGGCATAGTCCAAATTGCTGGTACTTGAGAGACTGGACCATCCACAGCTGGATCAGACAGTGCTTAAAATATGGTGCACAAGACAAAGCCTTATACACATTAAAAAACAAGGTAAGTTTTTACAAGGGCAAGTCACGAATATATTTGATCAGCTTTTTGAGAAAATGTGGCTTACCTGGAATTCCTATTGCAGCCAGATCCTGTAGACTGTGGTTTTAAGTTTAGATATTTCTTTATCAAAACAAAAATTAATATTGCATTTGAATTTTATCTTCTTTCCGAGGAAGATTTTTGTTTTTAAACAGTGTGGTGTCCAAAACATGCTAGATTCAGGAGAAGCATAAGAAGCTGATAGGCAGTGCGCCTCCTGGTCCGAAAGGCTCACATAAAGTGCCAAAACAAAGCCAGTACATCAGAAGTTAGAAGGCCTACGTCACAGAAGCCGTGCTAATCTGCTTGTATTGCTTGACTGTCACATAGCATCAGTGTGCAATGGTGTGGTTTTGATCTTTTTGTTACCTGCAGTACTATACTTGGGAAGACTTGGAAAAGCAGATTTTCACACTGGTTTTTTTTTTCCCTCTTCTTTTCTTCAGGTTCAGTATGGAATTTTCCCAGATAATTTCACTTTCAATATTTTGTTGGATTGTTTTATAAAGCAGAAGAACTACGAAGGTAAGAAAATACGTTCTGCATAAAGATGCAGTTCTGCATCCTTAGTTGTATACTCTTATATCCGCAGAGCCTTTCTTTGAATTAAAAGCTTTTAGCCATATTTTCTCTGAAGTCACCTTAAAAACACATTGCCTTCTTTCTTTAAGCTACTTTTCTGCAGGTTTATATATCTCATTTCTGTTGGATTTTTATTTGATATAATTTTGCAGTTCATAGTTTCTGCTGTGATACAAGTCTAACTTACGTGCTGACCACATCATAGGAGTTTTTAGTGACAATTAGAATGTTACAAGAATCAAAATGCATGTTGGTAGAGTTCATTTTTTGTACATTTAGTTATTCAAAAAGTTGCATAGCCTAACTGTTTAGACTTTCTGTCACTGGAGAGAGCCAGCTATGCTGAATTGCTGCATTGAGGTGCCTGTCTTCCACTATTGACTATTTAAGTGTTGAATAATCCTCTCATGTTTGATGACAAATACTTAAGATTTTCATTTCACTGCAGGTTTTCTGGTCCTGTAGACTTGCAGTGAGCTTTTCTTTGATTAAGGCTCTTGTAAAACAAATAACTGAAAGAGACAATAGAATTGCCCACTGTCTGTAGCTTTTATGTCATTAAAGTTTTACTAAATGGCAAATCAATACATATATTTATTTTATTTTGTGAGCTCCCCTATCTGTGAAGTACCCCTTATTCAATCCATATTTCTTCTCTGTGATAGGCTTGAGTTCTTTTGTTTAACAAACTGTCCTTCCTGACAGGGAGTGTCACTGGAACTCCCTGTGGAGCATCTCCAGAGCACTGTTTGCTGAATACAGTGAGTGCTGTGGGTGATCTGTGACAACATTTCTGCTCCATTGTACTCTCCTGTCACCATAGGACAGTGAATTTAAGCCAGTCTTCTCTTGTTTGTAATCTAAACACAAGAACAAAGAAGTAATTTTTCAGATTTTTTTTTTAAATGTTAATGAGTGAAGGGCTGAGCAAAGAAGAGCCAGTTGAAGAGTGTAGAGCTGAGTTTGGAAAGCTCCTTTGCTGTGGTCTCATGCTATTCAACCCATTCTTCCTTCTCGCAGTGTGTTGAGTAACCCAAGTGAGTAAGACTAATTCCATACCACCTGTCATAAGAAATTTAACATTCTCCCTGACTACTTCAAAACATTCTACAGCAATAAAGTATCAGTGAACGTGAGTGGGTATGAAAGGGAGCTGTGTAAATTTGTGCTTGCTGGTTATGTATTGTTTTCCTCCGTAGATGCTGTGTCAGTAGTAGCCGAGATCATGCTGCAAGAAAGTTTTGATGAATTATCAACACAGCTTCTTTCTCTCTATGTTTTATACCAGTACCTGGCAACCAAGCATGAACATACGGTAAGCTGACCACACAAAATGATACACAAAAAACTTTGTTTGTAAGTGTCAGTTGGGTATTCAATCTTGAGTATATTTTATTTCCCTTATGTTTATGTGGGAAAAAATAATACTAAATTTTTTTTTGTCATTAGTTTTACGCTGCAGAAGAAAGAACAAAAAGAAACACAAAATATGAAAGCCATAAAATCACTTGTAACCCTTTTTGCCCCTTCCTCTGAAAAGGAAGATGCATTGGGATTTTCAAATGTAATGTATGCCCATTGGAAGATTATGAAAAGACATTTCAGTTCAGTTCAAAGAGGACTTTATCGGTTAACAAAAAAACTGTCTCACCTCTTGTGTAGGAGCCTGTTTAGATGGGTATTGTATACCATTAGACCTTGGTAATGGTGATGTTGCAGAATTATAAAGCATTTTCACTAGGATTTTTGCTACCCAATTTGGCTTTGGGTGTATTGTTTCTAGTATGTATTTATTTTAAAGCTAAATTCGTTACATCTTTCCTGTCTCCAAGGATTTCTTATTCACATCACATTTGCTTAAGGCCAATATGGCAGTTCATGCTTTCGGAAGTGGCATTATTCTTCCTTTACAGAAGGGGCTCAGTTAGGTATCAGCAAAGGACTCTGCCATGTCCGTCGCTTTAGGCAGTTACTTCTCATGTAGTTTGACACAAGCCTTCAATAGCATGTTGTCATCCATAGAAAAATGCTTGAAGCCTCCATTTGCCTTACATGAAGCATCTTCCAAAATACATATTATAGATTCCTTAAGGTTTTACTCAACTAGATTGTAATATCAGTTTTCACTGTAGAAAACAGATGTGCATTTGCCCTGTTCTGTGTTCTCCCTCAATCCACAGAAATAAGCGTAATCACTTGTATGTGAAAAGCAGAGGGAACAAAACCTCATTTTCCCATTGTGTTTGTCCATGTTCGTGTATCCTGGCTGCAAAGATAAGAACTTGTCAATATGTATAGCATTTCATGAAAGCTGAATATGCAAGCAAGGGTTGCATGGACAAACAACACATTTAAGGCAAGCATATTTATATAGCTGTGACGTTTAATAATATATAGCTGTGGCATTTTGACACCATCCAGTGACAGCAGTAAGCTATATTTTTTTGTGTATGTATCGTACAGAGTACCATTCAACACCTCATAACGCTCAGTACCAATTCTCTGTGTTTGATTTAAGAAGTGGTGGTAAACAGAGTTATGAGACCTGCTCAGCTATTCCTGAAAATCCCATTCCCTTTTTCCCAAGGTGTGAGACAGGCCAGCCAGTGTGCTGCTGCAGACAGACCATTGGTAGTAGCTTAGGGTTCAGTAGCCTGATAAAATGTTTTTTAAATTTGAGAGCTGAATTTTGGGCAGCCTGACTATGTTAGTCCTTAGTGTATATAGCAGTGGTGATAGAGAGTGGTGATTTTTCTGCTGTTGTAAAAACCACTGAAAGCCTGACTGATCGTGGTTCTCCCCAGAAAGTTTCCTCCTTGACTGCTGCAATCACTATGATTGCTACCTTCCACTGCAAAGGTGTTAACATTAAGTTCTTGCAGTTCCTCCAGTTTGTGGAGACAAATGGGCTATTCACAAAAGAACCTAGGCCACTAAAAGCCTTGTTTTTCCAGTTGCATCTGATTTTCCTATAACATTCAGCTGGAGTGCTGAATTCAGCATGAAACAGCCCTGTCTCCTTTTATCGCTTTTCTGGATCAGGCAAATATCTTGCCTGGCTGTCAGGTGATAGTGTTTTGTGTCAGATGATAACATGCAAATTCTTGTAGCACCCAAATGGAGACACAAAACAATGCCATACTTTGAAACGACATCTTTGAATAATGCATTAAACTAGAAGGTCAAACCTTTGTGCTTTTTAAGACTGAGTGTGCCTCAGGGAATTTTTCAGAAAACTTCGACGTTTTGCCAGAGATATTTGTTTCAGGTCATAAGGTAATAAACAAGACACAAGTACCCTGCCACAAAACCCATATGTTAGCGAGTCAGACTTCCTCCATCCATTGTCTTTTTTTAGCTTCGTTTTCATCATTTTCTTAGCAATGGGAATTGTTCGTTTGCTTTCACTTGCAGTAGCGAGACATTTATCCTCAATGTTTGTGCTTCTCTGGTCTTGAAAATTGTACTGTACTATCCCATAGCAAAACAAAATTCAAACTGCTCTTGTGGTTTTCGTGTATTTACAGATAGGGTGCCATTCTTTAACCATCACCGGTCGTCTGGCTCAGACAGCTGGTACTTCTCTCTAGCTGGAGAGACAGCTGTACTTTTAATCCTCGGGCGTATAGGGGTCTTGGAGAGTTGCATATGTTCTTTTCACAATAAAGATTTTGGACTCAGAGCAGCCATTAGCAGCATATTTGTCTCTCAGAATTTTCCTATTCTAGTGAGGAATAGGGAAGCATGTATTTTACAACATACTTTTCTTTTAAGACTGCTCTAGCACAGAAGCCATGAAATTTTTTCTTCAACAGTGTTAGTCTGAAGCAAGTGGTAAGTCATACAGGACAGAGACAGAGCTTAGCTTGACCAGCGTAAATTCCTGTAGCTCTGTGTTTTGAAGGAAATGCACTGATTAACTTCCATGCAAAATCTCAACCACTGCCTTCTGGAGCGAGAGGTGTTCCTCGATATGCTGTGTACTATTCCTCAGGATATACATACTGTAACTCTGACCACTAGACGTGTTTAGTAATTTGTTACTGCTCAGGCATCTGATGGAAGCCTTATGTGCTGTCTTTGGCTGTTGCCATTTAATGTTTGTATTTGTCAAGGAACACTTACTTGGTTTACATTATTTGCAGTGGGAAGAGGAGAAAAATCTTGGAGCATCGCTAGTGCTTACAGGTCTAAAGCAAACAAGCACTGTGGGTTTTAGCTCCCAGCTGCATGGCTATGCATTCCTTGGTAAGTTTTACCTCCCTCACAGTCATCTTTTCCCTCTTGTCTTCAGTGGCTGAATTAAGTTGTCGTCTTCACTTTACTAAAATGTAATCAAGGAGAAAGCTAAGGAAAAAAAGGAGAAGTAGTGGAAGGAACAGTTTCAGAGTTAAGACTGAATCCGTTTTGTAGGCCTGGAGGATAGTACTGATTTGAATGGTATGTCCCTTATCAGACAGCTTTGGAACCTCCTTTAAGACTCCCTGCTGATTTGGATTGGCAGCGGAAAGAAAGACATTCTTAAAAGAAGTAGGGTTGGTTGGTTTGTGGACCAACAAATTTAAAAAAAACCACAAAAGTACAGAGTTCCATAACACAAATTTAAGGTTATGGACAGGAAACTTTCTTTCTAGTTAGTAAGCTTCTTAAAATAGTCCTTAAACCTCAAGGAGTTTAGAGAGCACAATCTGAAAACAACTATCTTTAAACATTTACTACTCACTGTAATGTTTCCGTTGTGAACAGCAGATACCAGTGCCTTTACCCTGTATCTGTTAAGAAGTCTTCACTGCTTATGATGTGCTGTACTATTAGAGAGCAATTAGATCAGAATATATTCAGAATTAGAGGGAAGGGGAGTGTGGTACAGGGTAAGTAACTCTTGAATTTAGTACAGACAGGTTTTGTCCTTCTCTATAAAATGGTAATTTACTTGAAAGTTGTCCTGGGAGCCCAGGACGAAAGTAATTAATAAATTTAAAATATATGATTATGCAGTTTTTCCATTACCACATTATGATGATGATGACGATGATGTTAGAATTTATTGAGGGTAATGAAAAGTGCGCTTGTTCCTAAAATGTAGCCTCAAACTATGATGTGTAGTGGCAGAGTTAGGATGCTGATTTGGATTTCTCATGACTGTAAGATAAAAACACCATTTTCAGTCAAAATGAGGGATAAATGTGAAAATTTATTTGAAAGCAGCATTTTCTGTAGAGCTGTAGTTTGTTACCCAGCGGAGATACACATACAAATAGGGACTTTGCTGTCCCATTGTCATTCAGTTTGAAGTGGTTTTTATGTCATATAGATTGGTTGAGTAGTGGCTGTATTTCAAAAATGCACTTCACTGTTGTCTGGGGGCAGCAGTACTTGTTCCATGACACTGACATTCAGTAGGTGAACAGCTATTTACTCTTACATCATGTATTCCGCAGTCTTGCCAACACTAATGGAACCAACCTCAGAGGGTGAAAGATGTCTACAGGCACAGAGTGGCTTTAAGCACCTCAGCTATTTTAATTTAACGATAGTTCATAAGCTTTGTCTGTGCACTTGTTATCTTGCTTTTCCTAAACTATTCTCTTCAAAGTAAAGAAGAGTAAGCTGTGTTTCATAGTTTTATTTCATTATGGCCAGTGGGCAGATTAGATGGAGAGCTTGGGTACAACTCTCATAAGATGATACCACTGAAGTGGTATCGTTCATTACATTGACAATGAAAAAATCAAAGCCTTAGAGTGACAATCATTGTAAATTAGTACTCACCAAGTGCAATGTGATGTACATTTCCTCTGTTATGTAGGAGTTTCATGTTCTCTATTAATTACTGTCAGAAAAAAGCCACATTGTCAGAAGTGCTGCTTATCACAGATCCTGCTAAAGTCAGTGAGACCATGTTGCACAGAATGTCTTAAAGCAAGAACCAAAATTCTGTTTTGGCAGTTCTTCCCATTTCCTCTACAGTAGAAGGAAGCTACGGTAGAAATAGGGGTACTAAGCTGTATAATTGGCCAGAGCGTGTGCTGTAAATACCGTACAGTCTGGCCATGACATATGTGTGAGTAGACCCTAAAGGCCAGAGAGTTTATTCTGGAGCCGGAGATTTAGTGCACAGATGCTGCACAGTCAGTGCCTGAAAGTTAAAGAGACATTTGTCTGAAATCTTCAGACGTCCTTCTCAGAGCTGCTGTTAAAACTGACAGACAACCAGAAAACCTAACCGCTTTTCCTCTTTTCCATCTAAACAAAATTTCTAGGAGATGGGGGACTGGGCGTGGGGAGGAACTTGAAACAAACATGTGATAGCCATGAAGGTGGGCAAAAAGAAGGGACCTTAATAAAATAATAGCAGTTCTGTCAGAGCAGCTTTGTAGAAGAGTGTGTTGCTTTTACCACAGAAGCCAAGACACTTGCTGTCACTTCTGAAAAATAGAGCGAACCCATATGGATTCTGTTAAGGCTCAAGTGTTAAAGTATTAACACTGAAATATTTTATCACAGGGAAAGTGGAGTTGAATAAAGGGCTAAGAGCTGTATACAATCTAATGCCACTGATGTGGACACCTGGATACTTGAATAGAGCCTTGCAAGTGATGGAGAATGTGGCTTCATTGTCAGGCGACAGCAAAATCTGCAAAGAAGCTGTAAGTATGAAGGCTATAATGCCCTGACCAAAGGTAATTTCATACAAGCCAAACTCCAGTAAAATCTGTGAATTCTGTGCCTTGCTAATGAGATGTTCAGCGGCACTTCAGAGGTCTGTGGAAGGCAGGAGAAGAAGTAATGTTTAGAATAGAACCATGCTCCCTTTGATATGCCAGTGATAATGTTTACTGGCATGTCTTTGGAGTTGAGTGTCTATTACTCCCACAAGCTGTTTAAGTATGTTTCCTAAATCTTCCCCCTGCATAGAGACACCTGGGTCAGTGTCACAGGAAGCACAGGAAGTGTGTGGGGATGGGAAGACACCTTTGGTTCCCAAGCTTCTGAACTCACTTGAAGACATTCTTCTTAGCAGTGAGGATGAAATAACACATCTTGTTCTTCACCCGGCTAATCCTATGTATTCTGTGCCCTCTGAGATGATGTCCTGAGTGACACTGGTCCAAAAATTTTACAGAGTGATTTCTAGAAGAACTGTAGTGCCCTGAGTTGGGGAGGATGGATAGATTCAGCCCATTTGTGAGGTCAGCTTCAACTAAGGAACTTGTGGCTTAGGAGTGCGGTGGGGCATCACGCTGATCCTGGAATCAGACATCTTAGCAAGAGTAAGTTAGGAAACCACCACCGCATGGGCTGGAGCACAGAAACAGCACTGCTAGTCATTACTAGGCTTGCAGTCTCTGCAGTCCCCTTGACAAACAAAGGCCAGGGCACTGCTCAGCAGGTTCTCCTATCTATTGGTCCATGCTGTGAAGCAGCTTTGTGTGATACTGGACAGTGCAGAGAAGGAAGTGTCACATCTGCAACTTCTGCCAGCTTGAGTTACATCTTCAGGTATATGGTTTTGGGAGTTTCTTCCTCACTCCAAGTCTGAAGAATTTAGCCTTTCATGCTTGTAATCTTTTATGCTTGCAAACCCCAGGGAAATTAAGGAATTCCTCGGCTTGCTCTGGGTTGTAGGTGAACATCCTAGTATGGGCCTGCATTGGCCTCTGGTACAACAGGTCCATAGAAGATACCATCCTTCTATGTACCAATGCTGTAACAATAGTAAACACTACTGATAATCTAGCAATGCTTTCTTCACAGAGACACTTTTTACTTTGTGCACTGAAAAACTAAGAACTTACAAGGTTGTTACTGATTGCTCACTAATGCTGGAAGTGTTTCTGTACAAATCCAGTAGTCAAGCCCTAAAAGCAATCACCATGAGAGACACACAGAAACTTCCCTGAAAAGATACTTTGCCCCATATGGATTTTAGGTAGCAGTATAAACAATGGTGCAAGTCACATGAGTTTCACCAAGCTGAGGACCAAGAGCAGGCCAGGGCGGTTTGTTATTATCGAAGTAACTGTTCTGTAATGCATTTTTGTGACCCCAATGCAGAAAGGAAAACAGGAATATATGCTGGTCGATACCCTTATCTGGTGTAAAGTAATTACAGTGTATTGATTTGCATTATCTGGCCTTTTCTACCCACATGCTTATTAAGGTCTTACTGTTAAAATCCATGCAAGACATTTTTAGTTACTATTTCTGATTAAAATGCAGTATTCCTAAGGGTGAAGGACGAGGAGCACTGACCAGGTCAATAAGGGAGTCAGTCAATTTCCACTGAATTCAGCCGCAGATAAGATGAAAACAGTTTCAAGTGCTGTAAACCCTTTTTTCCTGTAGTACCCTGGGTCTCTTGTGGGCAGGACTAGGTTGAATATTATGCAATTCTAATAAATCCATATTGAAGCACTGAGAAGTATGGGCCATGTTAAAAATCACTGTCCTTGCATGCCTGCACAATCACAAAGTTATTTGAGAAAGACATGGCCCTGGTTTTGGGAACTCAGCTCTTTTCCAAAATGTAACATTGTTTTCTGGCTGGATGAATTTCGTTATCTAAAAGGGAAGCTTTCAAAAGAACTTTTATAACTGGAGTTTTTGTATAAACATTTTCAAGTGATTCCAAATGATTATCAGTCTCTTACTTTTCTTTCAGAAATTAATGGAAGCTTAAAGCCTGTCTAGAAGGGAGTCTCTTTTCCCTCTACAATTAATATCTTAACAAAATAATAGAAATACTGTTTTAGTGTTGTGCTATATTGTTTAACTTTGAACAAGCAAGACAAGTTTTGATTTTTTTAATTGTCTGAGAAGGTCTCTAAATGAGTGCATGTATTTCCAAGCACACAGTTATTATTTCATTACTTATTTAATCCTGTTTCAGCACTGCTAGTTTAAAGATGGCATTTCAGTGTCAAGAATGTTATTTCAAATAAGCCTAATTTTTATTCCATTATCATTTTATATTTATGCTGGGAAAATTAAACTGTAATTACAAAGATCCTTTTTGCTTGGAGAAAATATCACAGAGTCAAAGGTTACACAGAGTTATTTTATCCTGCCAACAAACATTCGGGATTCATAGAAGGATAACAGCTCTTCGCATTTGTAAAAGCTAAAATTTAAATTGCAGGCAACCTGCATCTAATAATTCCAGTTATGAATAGCATGTTATTCCCAAAACAGCACCGGTATCCCTATAGCAGTTCTATATTTTGTATCAGTAATACATACAAAAATAATTTACCGAGTCCCTTAGTGAAGATAATGCGTTCTTCTGATACAAATGCAGTTAGATTAGGAGAAGGTGGTTCTCTTGCTACCTCAAAAGACTAAAACATGAAGAGAACAGAGGTGTCACAGAATAAAAATATACCTATATCAATATATTAAATGCTTACATTTCCATTTTTCCTTAAATTGTCAAACGAATGGTGGGATGGCTCCTATGACTGGAGTGTTGGAATGGAAGGTTACAGGGTCTTTAGAAAAGACAGGCCAGGCAGTCGGGGAGGGGGTGTTGCTATCTATGTCAGTGATAGGCTGGAGAGTACGGAACTCTGTCTGGGGACGGGTGATGAGGTAACAGAGTGTTTGTGGGTCAGGATCAAAGGGAGAACAGCAATGGGGGACATTACGGTGGGGATCTGTTACAGGCCGCCTGATCAAGAGGACTCTGTGGATGAAGCACTCTACAGACAGATAGGAGCAGCCTCACGCTCGCAGGCCCTTGTCCTCATGGGGGACTTCAACCATCCTGACATCTGTTGGAGGGACGGTACGGCCCGGCACAAGCAATCTAGGAGGTTCCTCGATTGTGTGGAAGACAACTTCCTCTTTCATGCAGTAGAGGAGCCGACAAGGAGAGGTGCCATGCTTGACCTCGTGCTCACCAACAGGGAGGGACTGGTTGGAAATGTGATGCTCCAGGGCAGCCTTGGCTCTAGTGATCACGAGATGGTTGAGTTTGAGATCCTCAGGACAGTGAGAAGAGCATGCAGCAAGCTCACTGCCCTGGACTTCAAGAAAGCAGACTTTGGCCTCTTCAGAAACCTGCTCAGTAAGGTTCCATGGGATACAGTCCTAGAGGGCAGGGGGGCCCAAGACTGCTGGTTGATATTCAAGGATCACCTGCTACGTGCTCAGGAGTGTTGCATCCCAACTAGAAGAAAGTGCAGCAGGAGGGCCAGGAGACCTCCATGGCTGGACAAAGAGCTGCTGAGGAAACTTAGAGGGGAAAAAGAAGCTTATAGAAGGTGGAAGTGAGGACAGGCGGCCTGGGAAGAGTATAGGAGCATTGCCCGGGAAGCTAGGGACCAGGTTAGGAAAGCTAAGGCCCAGCCAGAATTAAATCTGGCAAGGGATGTGAAAGGTAACAGGAAAGGATTCTGTAGGTACGTAGCAAATAAAAGACAGACTAGGGACAACGTGGGCCCTCTCCAAAAGCTATCGAGAGAACTGGCTGCCATGGATTTGGAGAAGGCTGAGGTTCTTAATGACTTCTTTGCCTCCATCTTCACCAGCAAATGCTCTGACCACACCACCCAAGTCTTAGAAAGCAGATGCAGGGACTGTGACAATGAAGACCTTAGGCCCACTGTAGGAGAGGATCAGGTTCGAGACCATCTTAAGAACCTGAACGTGCACAAGTCCATGGGACCTGATGAAATCCGTCCGCAGGTCCTGAAGGAGCTGGCGAATGAAGTTGCTAAACCACTGTCCATCATATTTGAAAAATCATGGCAGTCAGGTGAAGTTCCCGATGACTGGAAGAAGGATAATATAACCCCCATTTTCAAGAAGGGGAAGGTGGAAGACCCAGGGAGCTACAGACCAGTCAGCCTCAGCTCTGTGCCTGGCAAAATCTTGGAGCAGATTCTCCTGGAAAGCATGCTAAGGCACATGAAAAACAACGAGGTGGTTGATGAAAAACAATGAGGTGACAGTCAACATGGCTTCACTAAGGGGAAATCCTGCCTGACCGATTTGGTGGCCTTCTATGATGGAGCCACGGAACTGATGGACAAGGGCAGAGCAGTTGACGTCATCTGCCTGGACTTGTGCAAAGCGTTCGACACTGTCCCGCATGACATCCTTGTCTGTAAATTGGAGAGACATCAATTTGATAGATGGACCACTCGACGGATAAAGAACTTGCTGGATGGCCGCACGCAAAGAGTTGTGGTCAACGGCTCAATGTCCAGTTGGAAACCTGTAACGAGTGGTGTCCCTCAGGGATCGGTGTTGGGACCGGTCCTGTTCAACATCTTTGTCAGCGACATGGACAGTGGGATTGAGTGCGCCCTCAGCAAGTTTGCTGACGACAGCAAGCTGTGTGGTTCGGTTGATACGCTGGAGAGAAGGGATGCCATCCAGAGGGACCTTGACATGCTTGTGAGGTGGGCCGATACCGACCTTATGAAGTTTAACCAAGCCAAGTGTAAGGTCCTACACCTGGGTCAGGGCAATCCCAGGCACTGCTACAGGTTGGGCAGAGAAGGACTTGGGGGTGTTGGTTGATGAGAAACTTACCATGAGCCGGCAGTGTGCGCTTGCAGCCCAGAAAGCCAACCGTATCCTGGGCTGCATCAAAAGGAGTGTGACCAGCAGGTCAAAGGAGGTGATCCTGCCCCTCTACTCTGCTCTCGTGAGACCTCACTTGGAGTACTGTGTACAGTTCTGGTGTCCTCAACATAAAAAGGACATGGAGCTGTTGGAGCGAGTCCAGAGGAGGGCCACAAGGATGATCAGGGGCTGGAGCACCTCCCATATGAAGACAGGCTGAGAGAGTTGGGGCTGTTCAGCCTGGAGAAGAGAAGGCTGCATGGAGACCTCATAGCAGCCTTCCAGTAGGCTGCTGAAGGGGGCCTATAAGGATGCTGGGGAGGGACTCTTCCTTAGGGACTGTAGTGGTAGGACAAGGGGTAATGGGTTCAAACTTAAACAGGGGAAGTTTAGATTAGATATAAGGAAGAAGTTCTTTACAGTGAGGGTGGTGAAGCACTGGAATGGGTTGCCCAGGGAGGTTGTGGATGCTTGGCGGTGTTCAGGGCCAGGTTGGACAGAGCCTTGAGTGACATGGTTTAGTGCGAGGTGTCCCTGCCCATGGCAGGGGGGTTGGAACTAGATGATGTTAAGGTCCTTTCCGGCCCTTACTATTCTATGATTCTATGAATGATAGGAATGAGTGTGCTTGTTGCTGAACGGGTGATTTCCTTGCTTCTTTTCACGAAAGAGATACTATCTTTATACCTCTGATCATCTATTGTAGAGGTACTCTAATCATCTATTAGAGGTTATATTATTTGAACAGTCCATAGTAATATCTTATTTAGATGTATCTGTGACTGTGTGTCACGCTGGTGCTTTTACCACTGCGACTACCATTTAGCATCAGTATCTATGGCCAGATATCAGGCCAGGAGGAGGTAACAGCCTAATGCTTGACAGATCTGCAGGTACCAGTCAGCATCCGAGTCTCAGGGAGTTTTATTGTTGACAGAGGGTGGTGGAATTTTTCTCTTGTGGGTATTTAATGTCCAACCTCAAATATCCCAAGTACAGTACAAAATTCTTCCAAGAACAAGTCCCATTTCCTTCTAGAATTTGGTTTTCTTTTTATCATACACAGAAGTCATCTCAAAATACATGGTATCTCATGATGTTTTTGGTAAACATGACAGCAGTGTTAGTCAGATTTTATTTCCATGCTGTTTATGCTAACAATGACAAATGCGATTTTTCAGATTGATGCTTTGGAGGCCATTTTGCAGTCTGTCCTTAAAGCAAAACCTGGTCCAGAATCAGCTGAAGAAGTCAAGGAATTAGAGCAGAAGTCACAGTGGGCAGAATCAGAAGAAACAGAGCAGTCTAAGGTACCCGAGTACTACAGCCGATTCAAGGTAAGAGAGTTTCATTTATCTAAATATTCTAAGCTGTAGTAGATCTCCATAATACATACTAGAAAATACATATATGCTGGCTTATTATGGCTAGTAGACTGACACCCCTTCAGGAGTGTCAGGAGTCCTACCTGGCATTTTTGAAACTGATGTCATCTTACATTTTCACTTCTTCAAACAGGAAGCATCAGCCTACAAAGACATAAATGCTCAAGGCCACTTGTCTTTTATCTGTCTGCTGAGATTTTATCTTCACATTTCATACATCAAAATGATAAATCCAGTCCTGTTTGTAAAAGTGGTATGGCATTAGAGATCCATTATCTGACCTTGTGTGGGCTCTTTCTCATTAAAACATATTGTGATAGGCACGACACCATCCTGAATTTGCTGTCCGTTTGTCTGTGTTATGATTAAGTAGGAATGTTGCATTCTGTACTATCTGCATTCTGCATTCTGTACTATCACCTCCCTTTTATATTTAGGTCGTCACGCTGATGATAAGAATATGAAACACAAATCGTTGTTCATTAGGGCATAGTTATATAATTAGTGCATTGTATTTTTACCATCTCTTAGCTATGTAACAAGCTCATTTTATTTTATTATCTCTGATTTGTGCTTGTTAAAAATCAAATGTTTGAAATTAATCTGTCGTATAGTTCCTGGAGCATACCTGGAACTCTTCCCATCAGTTTCCATTGCAGCTGTCATGACCTTAGGCAGTTGTTCTGAATGCAAACCATTGTTTTCTAAAGAAATTTCAAAAGTTAAAAGACTAGTATCCTATGGTTTCACCTCACATACACACCCTTTTTCTTTCCTTAATTTTTATTTACATAAATTATTTGCCACTAATCTTTAGAAGTTAAACTCACTTTGTAGGCACTTAGAACTTTTTAATTAAAGTGTTTGGGAATCATTGGGTGCTCATCGTGTGATAATTAATGCCTGAATGAATGACAGTGAATTAGGTAAACACAACTGCCCTTTGAAGGAGGGAGTGCGACCTTTTTTTGAGTCTCTCATTGTCTGTCCATTTTCGAGCCTTGAAGAAAATAATGCAGAGTGCTCAAAACAAGGTCTAAATGTTAAACTGGAGACAGACTAGTGCCAAGAGAGTAGTTTTCTTCTCACCTCAACCTTTCCACAAGTTCCATAATTAAACCGAGTTCAGGCATTCCCTGGTGTGGCAGTGAGTCCCCTGACTTTGAGCCAACAACTACAGTCACAATGCTTAGCTCTAAGCTCTCACCAGAAAAATCTGAATATAAGAAAGACATAGTCCTCGTGAAGTCTAGGCATCCAACAGTAATTTATATGTAAATAAGCCACAATTTCTGGTTGTATGTATGAGAAAGGAGCTCTCAAGTCATAATCTGTTTCAGCTAAGCCTGAAAGAGTTCTCAGACTCTTGTCTCAAATCTATTAGGCTAGCGTCAGCAAGTCTTCCCAGTTGAACCCCTGGACACCTATGGGCATAGTTCACAGGGCTGAGAAGTTCACTAGAAATCCATACAAGCCTGAGGGAAAGTGGGAGCTCTGAAGCAACCTGGTGATGTTTGCATTCACTGCTACTGTCCCAGCACACATCATTTGCCCCCATGTCATGTAACCACAACACAGGATCTGCACTTCTGCTGAAAACACTTTGGTTGCACTTTGTCCAGCCCAGCATTAGCCACCACGTCCCGGTCTTACTCCTTGAGCTCAAAACCAATTGCTTCTGTCTGCTGCTTGCCCAGTTTTCTTTCACAAGTCGTATACACCTGGGTGTGTGAGAAAAAGCATGTGAATTTGCTCCAGATACACAGTTCTTGACTAGAACTGTAGCTTGTTCTGCATGGCTTTTATACACACACTTGGACTCCATGTCTCATACCAACCTTCAGAACAGCTGTTTGTGGAAGTACCTGAAAAAGCCATGGCAGCCTAATGGATACCATGTGTGAGTGGCAGCATGTCCTTCACTTCCACAAGCAGGACTTGAGAGCATTTGGCTCTTTCCAGATAAACCCTTTAGAGCTGTAATTTAGACTCTCTGTTTGACACTGTCATTCATACTACCTGTTTTCAGATCTGGTATGCTGAAGCTCACTACTCAGTATAATCTTCCTCAGGCAATTTTTTCCATCTGTGTCAGTGATCAGTGGGCAAGCATTTCATCACATAAATGCTGGGAACACCCTTTCTAAAAGCAGTGCTCCTTCTCTAATGGTCTGCATTCAGAGGCCTGGAGGCTGCTTATAAAAATCAATGATTTAGCCACTTAAAAATGTGCCCTTTGGTACCTCAGGACATAGAGCTTGCTTTCCTAAATAAGTTTCACTAATGTATCACAGCAGACCAGGGAAGATTCTGGGAGTTCAGTAGTACCAGTGCTGGCTTAGGAGAAAAGTCCTGATAGTTTCCAGTTTGTTGCCTGTCTGTAGTTCAGTATCATACTGCTTATGTTCAGCGCTTAAACCACCATTTCAGCACGTCCTTGGTAGTCGTTAATATGGAGAGTCTGAATGATTTAAAATAGTTACATTTAAACTGAATATCGAATCTGTAAACTTGAGTTTATCTGTAAATCTGTAAAATGAGTATAGTTGGCAGGTTTCTTCCCCAGACCCAAGCTGTATGGTCTCTTCATGTTTCTCTCTAATGCATTGTATACTTACTGACGTCTCAGAAACGACTACACCTAAATACTGCTAAGTTTGGTGTTAGTCCGTTAGCTTCAAAGCCATTGGGTTTGTTTTCATTCTTTATCATAAAATCAACACCCAAACAGAACCAAATACCCAGGCCTCTTAGACCTGCATGCCTGCTATTCTAAAGAGTCTTTAATCTGCTGTCTGTCCAGTTCAGACCTTCGAGGGTCAAGCAAAACACAATGAAGCATGCAGTTGTGTTGGCTCAGGCAGGGAAAAACAGAGAGACCTCAGAGGGAATATCATAGTTTCCTGCATAAGAACAGGGCAGAGCCTGAAGGCAGGAGCTATGGGGCAGCGCCTTTGCAGAGTATTGCCAGCAGAGGCTGAGGCAAGAGGAATACTGTGGTCCAGCAGCACAGTGCATAAGCTTCCAGTGGTAAGTGGAAGTCCAGTTATCTGTAGCCTCAGAATTGCCACGGTGTTTGGATGGGGAAGGTCCCTACATCTTCTTTCCATCATAGAATCATAGAATGGTTAGGGTTGAAACAGACCTTAAGATCATCTAGTTCCAACCCCCTGCCGTAGCCAGGGACACCTCACATTAGACCATGTCGCCCAAGGCTCTGACCAGCCTGTCCTTAAACACTGCCAGGGATGGAGCATTTACCACTTCTTTGGGCAACCTGTTCCTATAATGCAAAACAATAGGCTTTATTCAGAGGGTGCAAAAGAATCTTTTTAGGACATGTACTTACTTTAAACATTTCTGCAAGTGTGGGCTCAGTAAAATGTTTTATTTAAAAGAACGAAATGGAAAATGTGTTGCTATCTACAGAGTGAGCAAGGGGTAAAGAATATGTCAATGCCATGTCATTTTTCTCCTCCAGGAAACTCCTCTTTGGTTGTGTATCTGCACTTTTAAGGCAGTTAACCAGATTGTTAGTGAGCCATCAGGCTAAAGATTCCAGAAAGCCAGAAATAGTATCACTGGATGATTCATCATCTTAAGTGAATTAACATTTTCATGCTGCATAAAATCTAGATAAGTAAAACTCAAGAAAGAAATACTGCATGTTTTCTTACTGAAGCTCTGCTCTTAGTTTCACTATAGAGTATCGGAAAAAATATCCCTTGCTTTAGTGCTGTTGTACAGTCTATGTGAGTATAGTCAAGCCTCAGATCACAGTAACTGTTGGGAAGAAAAATCATGGAGTTACTTAGTATGTTCTTAGCAAAAGAGCATTTAAAATTATGTGCATCTGTTGAGAGGGATGCTAATGCAGGTGGTATGGAGCAATCAGTTGGTTTTGATGTAAGACACAAACCTAAGGTATTCAGATTATATTTACTGTAGTTGGCTGGTTTGTAAGTGATCTTTGTTTGTAACAGATAACTGAACTTGTAAAAATAAAGAGAATTTCAATGGTTAATTAAAAATTAAAATGAAACTTAATTTTTTTAGTTTTATTGCTCAAAAAATTATTCTAGAGGTTAGCATTTCAAGAAGTGGTAACAGCTAACCACAGCACAACACTGCTGGGATAAAGTAGTTCTCTGGCCTACATAGCCCAGTAGTTATAGTATGTGTATGTGTGTATATGTGTGTATATATATATATAATCTAACTATTATATATAGTATAGTTAGATTCAGACAGCAATGTATTGATTATTACAGAGAAGTATTTTGTGGCTATTTTGTGACTGACTGGCTCTCTCCTTTTCACTTTCTGCTAAATCCCTTTTTATGACAGGAGCTATACTCCAAGCTACATTCACTTGGCAAGGTTGAATCTGAAAGCCTGTTAACCCTGACCACCCAACTTGTCAAGGAAAAGATGCCAGCATGTGAAGTGGAAGACATTGCGAAATATGAGCAGAAGCTAAAGGAGTGGGAGCAAGAACAAGCATTTCTCATTGAGAGAGAAAGAGAGATGAGAGAAAAGGCTAAACAGGAAATGGAAGCTAAGAAGCTAGCTAAAGCATCTGCTTAGTACTGGAACTCCAAGACTGCCATAGTGATATGCATTCCTCTGTCTGAAGTGCTCACCATTATTAATATTCACTTCAGTCCCGCTACAAGTGTGACTGTATGTGACTGCTATATGGAAATTAAAGTTTTCCCATTTTGTCTGCTTCCTGAAGTAAAGCACATGTGGTTTAGAAATCTTCATCCTGTATATGATACGTTTTCCTCCCACCATCAACCAGGCAGGGGGTGGAATAGAGACAACACAAAGAAACAAAGGCACAAGAAGTAGCTTGCCTGTAATGAAAGGTGTAAAGAGTGGAAGGAACAAAAGAAGAGGGAAAAATTTCGAACACAAGTTGTTGCAGTAGGGGTTTCTCACAGGAAATAATGCCTTGGCTACTCTGAACTTCAGACACTAAGAGGATTAACGTATACTGATTGCTTTTTTTTTCCCCCAGCCCATTTGGAAAATCCAGGCTACTATACATGGAGTTGGAAGCCTAACTTTAGACTATTTTAAAAGTACTTAAAGAGTTTCAGCCTAGTGAGTTAGCACTTTTGCAGGCACTCAGATGTGCCTGCCCTATAAGGAAGTTAGAAATTTCTCATTTTACTGCTGCTGTGCTGCTCCATTTTTAAGGTCAGTAGAGAAACATGCACAATCA
The DNA here is from genome assembly GCF_004027225.2 of Strigops habroptila. Lineage (NCBI taxonomy): Eukaryota > Metazoa > Chordata > Aves > Psittaciformes > Psittacidae > Strigops > Strigops habroptila. The sequence continues at coordinate 74,605,191 of NC_044302.2, read as the reverse complement.
CCTCGGCACACACTGAGGAGCCTCATACTGCAGTGCAGTTTCTTTTTATATTCTTGGCACTGTTTCATGGGGGATTTGACCTCATTCCCTTCCTGTCTCAGCTGTGTACACGGTCCCATGCCCCAATCTTCACATCAGTAAAACAATGTAGCTATTCACACAGCACAAGGAAAGGGCAAGGGAGAGAAGGATCACAGTGCATTTGTTGGTTGTGGGGTGCAACAGCATCCATGCCCGCTTATATTCCCTGTCACCACTGAATCTCATCAGCTGCACCCACTGCTTCATTCAGCTCAGGGCAGGACAAGTTCCTTGAAAACGTGCAGATCCTAGCAACAGCCCTGCTGTATTGCAACTTCCTAGGGCAACAACACTGTTGTCCCACTGTGCTTTACTAGAGGGTCTGATAAGCATTTCCAGTTTTATCATGCACCTGTCTAGTCTTACAGTGATAAAACTCACATCACAAACTTACTGTAAATCCGGTGAGAACACGCTGCAAATCTGTGAACTTGTTTTAAGTGTAGGGAAAGCACCTGCATACACCAAATACCTCTCTTATTCCCAGCAAATGAACTCAAAAGCCTGATTGCTCTTTTGCAACTTGGCGGTCAGACCCTTCACCCTGTCGTGTTAGCAAGTCCTAGTTAGCAACTAGGACTTGTAACTAGTGCAGTAAGTTGTACTTGTAACTACTAGTAAGTACTGCAGTACTTACTCATACTGCAATAAGAGAGTGCTGTCTCCAGGTAAGTGGATGATTTTGTGGCTTGGCCTAGCTAAACCAGCAGTGGATTTTCCTGGGAAAATTGTCTAACTTTCCTGATTTTTTTCCACCCCCCTATTTCTTGGTCTAAATGCTTTCTGATTATTAGAACTTAGGGAGCCTTAAGGGAGAGAAGGAAGCGAAACACATTCTTAAGAATAATTTCCTTAAAACTGGTGGCTTTAAAGAGGCCATCTCTCCTATTCCAGCTACAGGAGAATGAAGTGTCTCTTCCCTGACTGGCTATTTCACTACTTCAGTATCAACATGGGTTGTACCTCCAAAGATTCATCATCACTCCTGCTTCCAGATTCCTTTTTCAGCTTCTCTCTACAGACACTACTTTTCCCTTCTGGAGACCACAGTTTTAAGACCCTCCTTGCAGACACTTGGCCTCTAGCCACTGCAGCTGCTGATCCTGTTGCTCATGAGACACTGTTTGGCTAGGCCACAATGGGCACTGCCGAATTCTTCTTGTTTCTTGTTATCATCTGCTTCTTGCCAGCCCAAGGAGCCTCTTTCTGGCCCCACCTCCCCCTTCCCTCACCCTATTTGGTAGATACGCCAGGCTGCTAATGCTAATTGAGCTCCAACAAGCTGCCGGCTGCCATACCCCCCACTCCCTCAGAGCATGCTTCACTTCCCCCACAACTAACACCCTTTGTGTTTATTTAGACTTAACTATTACAGCAATAGGAGAAAAAATCCTCCTCTAAGCTCTGAGTAGCTTGTTAATGAATATCACAGGTTGCCTCCTTGTTTTACTCCCAGCACTATGGGTTTGAATGCTTTGAACCCAGTCCAAAGCCTAAGCTTAAACACTTCTACCCCGGGGGGGGGGGCGGGGGCGCGGAGGAGAGGGGGGAAGTGCTGCCTATGGCTCTGTAGGAAACAAAGCAGATTCCTGGGGCCACATGAAGGACATCAAACCCAAGACCTGCAGCAGAGGGTCCAAACCATTTGTGGCTTTAGAAGCCAAAAGTTCTGCCAAACTCTCGTATTCATCTGTCCCCTTGGTACCACCCTGAGCAAGAAATCACTTCTGACACTTCCACCAGCTGCACACTGGAGCTCCTCTTCCCTCCCTTTTGTGCCCAAGCCAAGTATTTCTCCATGATCTAGTAGCTTCCATCACCCCTCCCCACCCCAGGTCTCACCAGTCTCTCGATAGCAACTGGCTTCTGCCAAACCAATGTTTTCTCACCTAACAAATTCTCACATTTCCCACAAGCATACGTGCATCTTCTTGAATTCCTCAGCAATCCTCATCGCTGCTTCCCTTTGACCTTCCCCTGGATCCCCTTCAAGCTCCTCTCGTGTATCATCTCACGTTTATTTCTTCCTCTTCCCAAGGAGGTTGGCCATGTCTCTGCCCCACATGCCCATTTTAGACAGCAGTGTCCCTGCAGCTCTGGAGACAGCAAGCAGCCCAGGTTACTAAGTGCTTGGGCACCCTGAGATTTGTAGATCCTGGATACAACTCAAGAGGTTGGAAACATGAATTACCAACTGAAGCTTGAGGGAGGAGAGGAAGGTGCTCTCCTCTTTAGTGATCTGACTTACCCACTAGCTTTGAGCAAGGTCAGCAGTGAGACGAACAGTGAGATGGGTTAATTCACAGACCAGTGCTGTTCAGGCATGTGCTCAGCTTCCTAAGGGAGACATGGATGGTAGCTGTGCACCGCAAATGCAGCAGATGAAAAATCAACAGAATAGCAGCTAAGTCAGCTTGACTTGCCTGCTTTTCTCCTTCCCACTCCTGAAAAAGTAAGATAAGATTTCACACTTTGCCCCCTTGCATAAGTCATGTTGCACACACAACCTGGTTTTCAGTTTCTTGCTGTATTACTCTTCAAAAGAAGTTTGAAGAACACTTGCAGCAACAGCTAAGAGTGAAACTGGGCCCTAGGTAGTCAAAAGCACTTCTATCTAGGTGCCCATGGCTTTCTGTGCACTCCTATGATAGCCATCACTTAACTGTGATGCCAACTGCATTCAGAACTGGGGCGGCAGCTTTTGATCTGCTGCTACATGAGCTCTGTTGGTAAGGGAAGAATGTGGACGTGTGTACGTATGCATCTAAAAAAAAAATAAAAAATATGTTTTGTGCTGTGCAAACAAAAAAAGCTTCCAAGTTCATCCCGTCCTGTGCCGTGGTAGTCATTCAGTGCAAGCTCATAACCCAGTGAGCACTTCCTCATTAGGACACTGAAGCCTTTTGAAGTGTCGCTGCTCCTTGCTGCACTGTTTCAGACAGCTGTCTAGACCTTTCTGTACGTGGATGGGACTAGCAAAATATTTCCTGGAGAGGACAGACCAAAATCTGTTTTGGTAGTAGCACTATCTCCTTTTTTTGGATCACCTCTCCCAGAAGTGCTCCTTCATCTCCTGTTTTCATTTGTGACTACAGCTATGATTTGGATTAAAGCTGTTGCAGTTTCTCCCGTGTCAGTATATTTCTAAGTCACAGGAGTGCATCTCTCTTTGTGAAAGTTTCTGAATAATTTCCCTGCTTGTTATCCTGGTGTCTGTGTAGCTAAAGGCAGGGGAAAATCTCCCAGTACTAGAAGCAATACATTTGTGCGCACGCTGTGCGTGCAAACAAGGTGATTGGCAGCCTAGATAATACCTGCCTTTGGTAACACTCACGGTACAGCATTGACAGATTTGCACATGGTAGGCAGTGTTAAGAGCTCTCCCGTATTTCCTGAGGTGTGGGAGAGACCCTTCTCTCAACAATACTAGCCAAAAGATACAGAAACCAGGACAAATGCAAAGCCTGTTTGGTATATTGGCATGAATTCAAATGCTGTTAGGAGAAAAAACCCAGCACTTTAAAGGTAAAAGCTTTCACTTTTAATTCAAAAAGCAGCTTCCCAATTCAAATCCATGGCAGACATCAAACACACGCTGATCAGGCAAGTAAATGTGTAACTCTTCCTCCTGTAAGTGTCACTGGCTTCCAGTGCAGCACAGAAGGTCATTATCCATTATTCACGAGAGGAAAATTACATATTTATTCCCTTGCAACTCAAATAAATGCTGCCTGAAGCCTTGCACAGATGGGCCCTACTTATGGTAACACCCGGCCTTGCCAAGATAAGGTTACTAGATGCTCTCAGACCTGGTCGTACACACTGCGGTGGTATTGAGCCCCTTCCCACAGCTTCAAGCACTTGCTCCCTCCCCAGTGGCCTGTCCCAGCTGCTTGCCTGCCTGTCCCAGGGCTCCTGTTCACCCTCAAACTGGGGGACCAGGATGATGGCTTACCTCAGCTGCAGATGGAGGTTGGCTGGTGCAAGGGGGTTTCTGGCATGAGCAGCCATCACTGTGCCAGGCAGAAGACAGCCCAGGGCATAGGTTAGCAAGCGTCCTCTCTTCCTCCACCTCCTGAGGAAGGTGAAGTCAGACAGGTACAAAAGGGAACTGTACTCATGGCTTTGAGGCATGCAAGATATGGTCCGCTGAACAGCATCTGATTTGCAAGTACTGCTCTGGTTTTGCAGATGTGATACATGTAATAGAAAACTGTCCGATCTACTTTGGGTCAGTCTCCCTGTGGAAATACATATGTTTCAGTAGTCACAAAGCTGTCACTGAACTCAGCTAGCAATTGCATAGTGCTAACTCTGTTGCTGCTTTTAAACCTTTCTGATACACTGAAGTCCACTCAACCCATTCTAAATTGCAGATGCCCCAGGCACAGAAATAGCATTAGAGCCCTTGTGACAAGCACATGAGATTATCAGGAAAAAATTCAGCTATGTCTTGTTTATTGCAAAGCCTGATGATTCCTCTCTTAAATGAACTGGAAAAGGAAGTTTAAAGCATGTTCTGGTCTTTATACATGGCAACTGCTGCTATATTTGCATCTTCTGAAACTGTAAACTCTCACTGGCAATACTGACTTGCAGACTGGGGACATTCATATTAACTATTTAAGTGGCTCATTGGTTCAGTTTACCTTCAACTCTTTAAGCTAAGAAAGTAACACAGCTGAGCTGAGATAACACAAGGTTTGTAAAAGCTCAGCCAAAATTAATTTCTGGGCCTTAACAGCTATACTGAGTATGACCTCAGTGTAGATACGGTTATGTATATTTATATTTAGTTTTGTTGTATTAGGACTTCAGTTCCATCTATATTTCACTTATCTTGTATGTGTAATTTACAACACAGGAGATGGCCAAGCTGTAGTACAATGTATAAATCATGGTATGCAATTATTTTGGCAGTGAAGCTGGCAGCAGATGCACTGTCAACCTCCACCCCTGCCTTGCCGGCTATTTACACTGGAGCTGGTAATGCTGGAGTTGCTGAACTGCAGACATGCAGCTACGTAAAGTGGTAAGTATCCATGAGAACCAGCGAACAGAGCTTATGCAGATTACAGCACCTGTATTTCTCCTCAGTATTTCATTTCTGATGGAAATGATGCTGAGCATGCAGTCAAAAAACAGCAAATCCCCTGGTAAACTGAGGACACTCAGCATTACTCAGCCTCTGGTGGGTTTAGGCTGAATCTGAAGACAGCACGTGTAGCACAATAGCGAACAATGTCTGGGGGCTTCATGCTAGTGTGGACTAGTGTCTGTCGTAGGTGAAAGTAGGGACCACAGCTGTACATAGTGGTCAAAAACTTCACTACGTGGAGAACATGTAGCCTAAGTACAGCATGTCCAGAGAAACCCTCCAGGAAAACAGAGCTTTGGTGCAATACTGGGAATGAACTGGATCTATGAGGTGTCACCATGGCTATTACTCAAGAGACCCTGGTCACCTCTTTTCACCCCATCCTAAGAACCATGAAAAGCAACAATTTCCTCCCAACCACTGAACACTAGAAATAAGGTCTAGGATGCCACTAGACAGATCCCTCATTTTAGGTAGACCAGAAACTTGCGAGTGACTATCATTTCCCTATGCCATCTGAAATACTTGATAAGCTGACTGGTTTCTTCGTTAACAACACTAGTGGAAATGAAATTTCTCTTTCTCAGCAGCAGTGTTGAGGAAAGGAGCTTTCATTTGGCAAGCCTCAGACCAGGCTGGCCTGCCCCTATTCTTGTGCCATGGGTGGTTCCACCTGTGCAAATCCAGGACTTGACTTAACCCTACAACTGCAGGTGAATAATGGGGTTTGAAGCCTGACCTGGTCTGCTTTGCACAATCATTTTAATATATTTTAGGTAGCATCAGGCTATTCTACCACAAAGGCTCAAAAAACCTTGACATACACATCTGCAGCAAAACTACAAAGGTGGAAAGCCTGATCTTACAGCATCACTTTACCAGAAGGAGAGGAAAAATCTGATGTTTATAGAGAAAAAAACTAAACTGAGCTTCACCAAACGCTCCGTCCCCTCTCATGGGGATTGCTGGGCAGCAGCAGTCAGGAAGAGTCCATGTCCACTGAAAACAAGCTGCACACTCTTGTTAAACTGCAACAACTTTGGAAAACACCTCTTTTCCAAACCAGGGTGGGCTCAGTTTGATGTAACTTTGTTGGTTATCATCTCTGACACAGCTCCTTGAACATGTATTTACTGAAAACGAGGTGTTTTCTCATGCTGCTGAGGGATACAAAAATGAGAACAGAAAAAAGCCATGTCATGGTAGATCATGGTAATGCTTTACACAAGGAATAGAAGTAATATCTTCCGCATTTGCTTTCCAATTTCTAAATAGTGATTGGTTCTTATCTGGCAGTTAAGTAGTCATTACTCTTTTGAGAAAAAATCCATACAGTAGATAATCATGATTGAAGGAAAGGGAGAACTTAAAAGTACATACATACACAAAGACAAGAAACATATCAACACCACTTTACCACTTTGTATTTTATTGTGGAACTGAGTTTGTTTCTTTTACATCAAATATCCTCAATGGAAGAGGGGATATTGCACACAAATATCATAAAAGCACTACATATTACTTCACTGAAACTAATTTTCTACATTAGATATGACTGGATAGAATAGAAGTGATGCAAGATTATAAGACATAATACCATACACAGCTGCAGACTGACACAAATACCATTCAGAACAAGAGAGAGGAGGTGTGTGAGGTGCTTCTCGGCCAGCAACAAGACTGTTTCTTTCCATAGTTTGGAAGATAATGGCTGCATGCAAATGCGTGAAAGCTTGTTTCAGATTTTCTCTTTTACAGTTGTAAATACAGCCCAGTCTTGAAGAGGTAGCTCCTGCCATCTAGAGCTCCTAGCTAGTCTAGAGCAGAGAAGCTGCTTTTTTAATTTTTTTTTTTTTTAATTTTCTATATTTTTATGCCATTGTTTTATTTACTTATTTTTTTATTTTTTTTTTGTAAAGTCATAACAAACAGACTTTTTTTCTTTTTTTTTTTTAATTTTAAATAGCAAACATTTTTAAACCAGGTGAATAATATAATTGTATTCTAAGAAATGCTTACCCCTAGTTCCTTTTAGTGTTTTGTTCAATTATTAAGTGAAAAGATGAAAGCTTACAATTTCTTTCAAGTGTAAACATTATACTTTATGCTTTTCTAATAAATCCAGACCAACAAAATTACTATTTCTCTCAAAACATCATTACTGAGCAAGAACTTCTGGTGATTGATAGATGAACAAGGAGAAGCGTATGACACTAATGTCCCAAATGCAGAGTAAGCACTCATTGGAGCTAACTGGCTTGTAGTGGGAGCAATTGAAAATTCGATTAACTAATTGATTAAATCTTAGTAAATGAGTACTGGAACTCTCCTAAAATGTGTAAGCTATTATAGACGATTAAAGAAAAAAACATTCATATACACAGTTGTCTCCACTCACCACAGTATGTAAAGTAAGTAAAAAACCCAATATAATCAAAAGTAATTTCTATGAAAGGTGGGGTGAAAATAGAGGTCAATAAACTCAGGCCCACCACAGGACCTTGAAAAGGCATGCAAGAGAGGCCCTGTCCAAGTTCAGGAGTGGGGTGGGATCTCCGAAGTTAATTCTTCATTTTATTATATGAAGCAGTATAGTGATAGCATAATGATCATGACTGGGGATGCTGTTATGGGTAATACCATTATTTAAGTGGAGTGTTCTTTACACTCAGATATTGAATCTTTATAATTAGGGTAATCAATAACAAACCATGCTCCTAGAAATCTATGCTGATCAACAGCACTCATCTTTAATGTACACGGTACATTTTGATGACTGTTACACTAAACTAATTGCGTAGTACTAGGACTAGCACAGGTAGATTAGTTTCACAGGCAGGAAAGGAGCAAGAGGAGCTAATGGAGGAGTTCATTGCTGTGTTGCACCCAGGTGCCATTGCCATTTGAAAGGGAATGGATGGAACAGGCATTACAATACCTCAGAGTAGCCAGACAGGGGTTTTAGTATTCTTGTAGCAGCAAAAAAGTGAATGTAATTTTTAGATAAGCTGTAACTGTCTAATTATTATTAAATTAAAACAAATGCTTGAGCCATCACAAACTTGCTTGGGGAGACTTAAGGCTTGATTCCAATTTCATTTACAGTAGGACCAAATGACTGTAACTTCCCTGACTCTAGAGAAATTGCTCCTGGTTCACAGGAGTAAGTAGCATAAGTGAGATCTGTCTCAGGACCACTTCTGTACTTAAAACAGATTTTCTACCAAAGCAGAGATACAAACCATTTCAGATATTGTGAGAAAATCAGAAAATCTGTTCCCACCCTCTCAAAAAGTTTGAAATCTGACCTATATAAGAAAGTAGACAAAGCAGAAAGAATTGTAGAAATAGTACAACTATTCTGCCAAACATTTTGCCTATAACTTTGTAAACTACATATTACAAAAGCAATTTTAAGTGAATGATTATGAGCCCAGCAAACATGCTTGTTTTCACAACACATTTCCATCTGCCTTTTGTGCCATAGTCATTCTGTATTATTCTTAACCACTTAAAAGGTATAGCAATAAATAAAACAGCATTGCTAGAGATACCTAAAAAAAGAGAAGACATTAAAAATAAATCAAAACCCCCAACAAGTGACAAACAGTAATTCACAGCATTAAATGGGCCTCAGGAGCCCACATAACAAGGACCCTAAAGCAGTATTTAAAAAACCCTCATAAAAGTTAGGAGTGCAAACTTATACCTATTAAACAAAAAAATCCTAACAATGTAAAATTGAAATAAATTATAAGTAACGAAAACAAAATGAGGTCATAGTTCACTACATTGTGAAACTTAATGCCAGTCTATATATAGACCAGCACATATCCCCATTCTGGAGGCTTTTACACCTTCTTTAAATTCAGATTTGCAAACCTTCAACAATGTAACAAGATTTTTTTTGAATTGGGGTAAAACTTCTGAGACTAGAAAATCCAAACTGTCTTAAATCACTGAACAGTGATGCTGTTCCTCTGCAAGCAGTGTAGAGAAGGAAAGCAAGGGGGAAAGGAAAGGGAAGGGAAGGGAAGGGAAAGGAAAGGAAAGGAAAGGAAAGGAAAGGAAAGGAAAGGAAAGGAAAGGAAAGGAAAGGAAAGAGGAAAGGAAAGGAAAGGAAAGAGGAAAGGAAAGGAAAGGAAAGAGGAAAGGAAAGGAAAGGAAAGGAAAGGAAAGGAAAGGAAAGGAAAGGAAAGGAAAGGAAAGGAAAGGAAAGGAAAGGAAAGGAAAGGAAAGGAAAGGAAAGGAAAGGAAAGGAAAGGAAAAGAACAGGAGAAGGAGGAGTAAAAGAAGAGGAAATGAGATGGAAGGATAAAGGAAGGGAGGAAAGAGGAGAGAAGAGGGGAGAGGAGAGGAGAGGAAGAGAGGAAGAGAGGAGAGGAGAGAAAGAGTGACTTACTTATTTTAGCTTATTGCTTATTCTGTCTTTTTCCAAGATCTTGTGAGGGTTGAGAATGTAGGCTACACCCTTGTATTAGGCAATCAGCTTTTCAAATTCCATTTTCTGTCATCGTCAATAGACTAATTTTACTATAAGGGTGCCCTTCCATCCTCCCCATCCCCCAAAAGGTATTGGCAGTTGATTATTTTCAATAAATTTTACCTCAATATCCATTCTCACTAGAACCTTAAACAACATTATTCATTCCTTACAAAACTACTAAAAAATTGCCTTCACCTGAAAGTTTTTTGTTTGCATTTTCCTGTAAATGAAAACACTTGTTAAAAATTCATCTATTAAAAGTTTTGCAGCACTAAAAAAAAGGTTTCTGTACATTTGTTCCCATATCCACTTTTAATTTAAACTAGTAAAATAAGACAAAGGAAGGTTGAATACTGTACAGGTTCGCAGGTAACCTTTTTCATCATTCTGAATGTTTCACTAAGTTTTGTAACTCTGATACTGGACACTACTTCAATCTTGCTTCCACAGTACAAAAGAAGCTTTCCAAAAAATGCTTGTCTCGTTGAGCTGTCCAGGTGCATCGAGGAAGCATTCACATAACTAACATACGTAATTCATAGCTCCAAGCCATTTGACCAGTCAGATAGGTTGCTAGTACCACACATGCACGCTCACACTTCTTTACTGGTGTAACTATGATCCTACACAGATGTTTTATAAATTTGCTGTCTCAGCATTAAAAAATAAGTGCATCAAGTTTCTTTGTACATTCAAGTCACTTTCTAAGGCAAATTGTCTACTCTATGTACTGCTTTGGTATTTTGCTTCAGTTAATCAACAGTGGACATGGGTGTTCAAGCACGTGGACTGGTCAGTTCTGGCTGGAGTGAGTGGACTATCACTGGGAACATGCCTCAGACCATCAATTCTGCATGTTGAAAGAAGGGTTTTAGGCTTCTGGATAGGGTGCACACTATGTGCATATTTGGTTTATGATTGTTATGGTATGTCAGTATGCAGAGTTCAAATTAAAGTGGAGAACTGCTGATGAGTGTTTAGGTTATACGTCCCTTCCTAGCCATATTCTGTTTCTTCTTAATTTCCAGCTAACTTAATTCTGTAAAAAAGGATCCCCTTGCGATAGCTAAGATTGATACAAATTTAAAACTTTCATGTGAGAGCATAAGCAGACTGCAGCAAGCGATACATCTATTGCCATGAGACTAATGTAAATCTAATTATTTATTATTTTCTCCTCCTACCCCTCTCTCTTTCTCTCTTTTTGTGTTTCTTTAGAGGGCAAATGCCTCTACCTGGCAGAAGTCAGTTGGGGTTGCTAGTGCATGGTTTCCAAACGTTCATCAGAGATGAAACTGGATCTGTATTTTTGCAGTAATTTGAACCCTAGTATGGGAATACTGTTATTTCCCTTAGCAACCAGCAAAGACTGAAAAATATTAGTGACTTGCATCACTGTGACACAGTATAGCATTTGGCAGGTATATAGTTCAGCAGTTGAAATAGATGGGTTGAATTTTTGGAAAAAGTGTTTTCAAACTGAAGAATTTCTGGAAACAAAGTTTAATCTTGTGGTGCATGTTCTTGTTCTTACAGTTCAATCTTGCATGCGGGAAAAGATTCATCTTGCATAACAACAGTGCTGCTGCTTGCCAAAACCATGATGTTGAGGTCCTGCTGTTTCTCATGGGTCTCCTGGTACCATTCCCTCATCACTTCTGAGTCATGGGTTGGGATTAAGGTCACCTGCAACAGAAAATAGAAGTCTTGAGGAATGGACAACAGAAACAGCTGATAAGAAAAACATCATTGTAAGAAGATCCAGGCAACAAGTATGTTTCCCTTTTGAAAAGAGTGGGTCTTTATGAAATAAATACTTGGAAAAATGGATGGATAAAAAGAAATAAATGAACATGTAGGTAAGGTAAAATGACTGCAAAGAAGTAGTTGTTTTTCTGAGATGCTGAGATGCAGCTTTCCAGAGAAATAGCAGTCTGTAGTCTGTAATCTGATAGCTCTTCAGATTACAGCCAAAAATTTTGTTTACTTCTTGATGGAAAGGCACATGAAGTTTCCAAGTGTACATGACTGCCATATGAACCACGAAACATTCACTTTTCTTTCCTGCTTACAAACTGCAACATTTCCAACCTTGGATCATATACAGAATAGTAACAAGACGAAACAGCCAAATGGACTGTAAACCACCTCCCAACTTTTATTCACCAGGAGCCAGTCAGAAGGGCCGCTAATGGGGGAGCGGCTGAGTACAGTGCAGTGCAGCTCTGTGCTTCTCTTCATCAGTGAAACAACCCCAGGCTGGAGACACCATTTCCTGGCAGCCACTGTCCACTCCAGAGATGCTCTGGCTTCTCATAGTTGCTTCTCAGAGAAGGTTAAATTTCCAAGTAGAGATACAAGTGAAGAGCCTACCTGTATGTTACTCTCCCACTGCGCCTTGCCCTCCAGCAAGGAGTCCAGAACAGCCCTGCTTGGCTCCTCGGCTGCAGAATCGTTCCCGCTCACCACGTAGTAGGATGACCGCACCCTCTTGAAAAACTCAACATCGACATTCTTGCTATTGCTGTGGTTGGGAATGTACACCAGATCCAAGTACACCGGAGGCCCTGGAGGCACTGCTGTGGATTTTGCCACCTTGGTATTCGCAGGTCCTTTAGAAAGCAAACAACAGAAGAATATGTCTCAGGCTGGTTAAAAACATGCCTTTATTAATTACTGTTATAACCACTGAGATGAGATGTGTTCAATTACAGCATTACCCTCCCACATCTAATGACACGTTCCAACTTTGTTGTATCCCGATTACCACTGAAATGTAATGGTAGGAAAAACCTGAAAACCTGCAACTATAATACAATAAATCCTCACTACCATGTAACAATAAATTGACTAAACAGTTCCCAGTAATACACTGCTATTATCCAACAATTACTATGCAGGGCTGTGATTACTGAATTACCATTCAATAAATGGTGGTATTACTTTCCAAGCTAAGAAGTGTAACTTTTTCAGAGTTTCAGGTGTGCACAATTATAAAACCCAGGGTCACAGAGGGAGCCATCCAGATTTGAAGCAGTCCCAAGATCTGGGGTACCAGCACATAGCAAGATGTAGTAGCTGTTGATGTGCTCAGACTGCCTTACAAGGTGCATCAGGAATCTACTACACATGAGCAGAAAGAGGGTCAAAGAGGCACTTGGCAGGACCGAGAAACTTGTTCTTCAGGGAACTGAGAACAAGTGTTTGCCTGCTGAATCCTCATTTACATACACAAGTTAGCCACTTATCACAAAAAGCAGGGGGAAGCATGTTTCTGCTGCTGTACATAGTACTCTAAGAGCTTCGGTCAGAAGGAAGTTCAAAGTTTAAACACATTAAAAATACTAGTCCCCAAAACAAGCAGCTTTTGCTATGAAATGGATCATGATGTGAACTGAAAATCAGGATTTAACCAGTAATTTATCCAGATGACCACCATCTATGTTCTATTAACTTTTCATGTTGCTACAGAGGATGAAGCTTGGTAAACAGTTACCTGAGCAATACACTCTATTTAGGGTCACACACTATAAAGCCGGTAAAGTCCATTACAGTTGTCTAGCATGTTCTGCTGTTCATTGTAGGGCAATATGCCAAATAAACATCATGATATGACAAAATTTCCTAAATTAGAGAGTTTTTGCTATTACTTATGTTACAAAATCTTTTATCATCTTTTATCTTTAAAAATCTGTGATGTGTCTTTCTGAATTGTGGATAGCAACATTGGATAAAATATTAGATGTTACATTTTACACTTAAATATCATTATCAAATAGAGCCTTGTCTTCTAGTCTAGCATATACCTGGCAACTACACTTAAAGGAAGAAGAATCTCATGTAAAGTTAAAGGGCACAGCATGGAGAACTATATTGCTGCTTTGAAACACAGCTACCAACAGAGACATGCAAATGATGGTGTAAGAATGGAACACTGGACCACTTGCTCAAATGGGGAAGTTAAGGACAGTTGAATAAATTGAATGCTGGTTTGTTTGTTCTGAATCCTAGACCTGCTCCTTGTAAAAAAGCTTTCAAGAAAACATCAGCCCTGACAACAGCAAAATCAAAGTATCTTCCAAACACTCTCTAAAAAGACCTGCCGGAAAAAAACAATTAGCAAATGCCTCCTTCAGTAATCTCATTCACATTTTACTGCTACTTAGAAAACACAACAGTCATTCAAAATGACATTAACATTCTGTATGTGTAGTCATCACTGACAATGCAAGACCTTAACTGAATTATGTGATGTACATGCTTAGTTCACTGGAAGTGCTCTTACTAGTCTTATAATTTTTTAAACACTACTTTTAAAATTAATCCAGTAAAGTAATAAGAGCATCCAATGACCAACATAGCTTTGCCACTCCACAATATTAAATTGCATCAATTCATGTTAAGAGAATTGTGCCTGCTTGTTTCTTCAAACGAATAAAGTTGCTCATTTTGATACTGACTTCACCTACAAAAGTGGTACTTCTACTTCTATTAGTTGGTTATCAGTTTAGACAGCTAGTACTAAGTTCTTTATATTTTATGTACTATCTGAGCAAACTACACATGAAGTTTCTTAAACTACAACAGTTAAATTAGTGAATTTCATGCATTTAAGTGTGGCCTTTACACCTGGACTTTCTTTGGGGATTTCGTACAAACCACATTATCAACTGATATAAAGACAAACTAAATTCACTGCAACAGCTAAGAAAATCTTAACACTAGGAAACTGCTATCTGTTTTTACCTGTGGTTGCAGTCTTTGCCGACTTGGATACTGATGTATTTGCTGCATTCTTGGTGTCTTTATCTTTCTCTTCCACTCTAGACTTTACTTCAGGGTTAGAGATGTTTTTGGTTGCCTTCTCCACAGACTCCTTCTTTTTTGGAGAAGCTGTTTTGGAAATTTTGTCTAAAGAATCTTTTATAGCTGGCTTTGGTGAAGCCATTTGTTTTGATTTACCATCACTTTTTTTAACAGGAGAAGACGACTTGGTCTTAGTACCCTGCTTTTTTGTCTTTGTTTTTTCTTTGAGATCCTTCTTCAAAGGTTTACCTAAATTCTGCTCAACAGGCAGGGTCTCTGGATCAACCATGGAAACATCAGGGTGCCTAGGGGAAGGGCTGCGATCCTGCATTGGGACAGGTGGCGGGTCAATGTGTTTGTATGTAATTGTCTTGTCGGTCGGAATGGTTTCTGACTCATCTTCCGAGTCAATGTTAGCATCTGCAGTAATGGAAGGACATTCCTCAGTCTCAGGGGGAACATCTGAATCTGTCTGTGATGGGACAGACTCGCTCACTGATGTGGGAGGGGTTTCATCACACTGCCGCCCTTGCTGCTTCCCCCCAGAAGGTGGCTGAGCTCCCCCGGACTGAGTTAATGGCTTCTCTTGATCTTGAGACTGTTCTTCACTTGCAAACCATTCAAGGGGGTTTGGGTTGATAAATGAGGGTGAAAGTTCAGTTTTGGGATGTTTGTATTCACAAGAGGACACAAGACATAGGTCAACATCTTGACGGGATTCTGCTAAAGATTTTCCAGGAGTGAAATGTGTGCTTGCTTCATAGGAATAGCTAGTAGCTTCAGGTGACCGGGTGGCTCTCCCAGTTGTCTCAAACAAGTAATCAGCTGCTTCAGGTGAACTGGAGGCTTTCCCAGTTGTCTCATAGGCGTAAGCCGTTGCCTCTGGTGACCTGGTGGTTCTTCCCATTGCCTCATAGCAGTAGCTAATGGCTTCTGGTGGCTTAGTTACTGTTTTCCCTGTTGTCTCATAGGAGTAATCCAGACGATCGGGTGATCTGGTAGCTTTCCCAGTTCTCTCGTAGGAATAATCTGTGGCCTCAGGTGATATGCTGATTTTCCCAATTGTCTCATAGGAATAATCTGTGTCCCCAGGTGACCTAGTGGTTTTCCCTGTTGTCTCGTAGGAATAATCTGTGGCCCCAGGTGACCTGGTGGTTTTCCCAGTTGTCTCATAGGAATAATCTGTGGCTCCAGGTGACCTGGTGGTTTTCCCAGTCGCCTCATAAGAATAATCTGTGGCCTCGGATGACCTGATATTTTTTGCAATTATCTCGTAGGAATAATCTGTGGCCTCAGGTGACTCAGTAGTTTTCCCAGTTGTCTCGCAGGAATAATCTGTGGCCTGAAGTGATCTAGTAGATTTTCCAGCTGCCTCATAGGAGTAGCTAATATCCCCTGGTGACCTAGTAGTTTTCTCTGTGGCCTCATAAGAATAACTAAGTTCTTCTGGTGACCTGCTTTCCTCTGAATCTTCTTTTTCTGGGCTGAGTAAAGGTTCTGGGCTGTGCTTTGTTAGGGGTTCCTGGTAACCAAATGCTTTGACAGGAGACACCTGCAGTGACAACAAAGGTGCATGACTGGCTGATGCAGCTTCTGTAATTGCAGAAGGTGAATCTGGAAAAGTAGGAGAGTACAGAGGAGAAGATTCCCTTGGAGTTAATGGAGATAAGTCAGACTTTGGTGACAGCTTTTCTCCTAGGCTCTGCACCTTTTCTGAGGTAAAAGAAGAATGCAGTGACATATCTCTGGGTGGAACAGCACCTGAAAAAGTTTCCTCTGGCAGTGGTGAAGTTACCTGGGAAGGTGTATGAGCTGATGAAGTTGAGGATGAAGCTTCAATTTGAGAAACTGAAATAATTTCTGAAATATCTTTCTCCTGAGAGTAAGATGACTGCTCCACAGGAGAAATCTTCTGTGCAAAAGTAGGCTCCTGTATATCTGAAGGGCTATAATCTACCTCTGTTGGTCCATTTTCAGATATATGGTGTACACCAGTGCCTACAGTAGGATATTCTGGAGACTGCCTACTAAAGTCCATTGCTAAAGACTGCTCAGGGGACTCCTGACCAAATTCTACTGACATAGTTGACTGCTCAGGAGATCTGTGATCATACACTGGTGTTCTTGATTTTGCGGTTTTAGGTGAGAAGTCTGGTGGAGAAATTGACATGGGCCTTGGGCACTCTTCCTTGGATGGAGACATTTCTGTTTCCTGAAAAGTTGTTGGTGTTTGTACAACTGACACTGAAAGGGAATCATCAACTTCAGTAGAGTGCGGAGATCCAACCTCAGCATGCAGAGAAGGAGATACATCATCTGTAGTTGGTTCTGGAAATGAACTAGTAGCAACAGATGCTGTAGAGACAGAAGCTACTCCTTCTATGTGGGAATAGGTGTCTTCTGCTACAACCTCATCAACAGGAGTCGCAGACTTGTCAGAAACAGTGCCTTCAGAAATTGACATTTTGGTATCTTCTTTTAAAGAACTGAACTGACTCATATCTATTTGAGTAGGTGAGAGATCACCTGCCAACTTGCGCTCATCCAGGACCAGTGAAGACTGGGAGCTGCTGGGTTCTGTATCCTCCATTTTCCTTTCTAGGCTGAATCCTTCCTTAATTACCATAAACTCCATGCTTTTTTCATCTTGTTTTTCTTGGAAAAGGCCCACGGAGCTGGCTTCAGAACCTGGGCTCATCTGAACTGGTGATTTTTCTTTTTCAGGTTTCCCCTCAGAAAGACTTCCACAACCTCTGGTGGGAGACTTCAAATCAGCACTCAAAAATGTATCATAACTGGTCTCTGAACCTATCAGTGGTGGACTCCGCAGAGGGGAGAGGACCTTTTCAATGGGAGATTCCGAATCTGGTACAGGCTCATCCATAGGGCTTATTCTGAGTTTTGCAGACTCATCTTTGACTTCACTGAATTCAAAGCAGACAGGAGCTTCTGTTGACTTTTCACTGGTTTCAGAGGGAAGCTGACTGGACTTCTCGTCGGTGGGAGACTGATAATAAGGTGTGTGGCCAGCACTACCAGCAGCAGACTGTGAGGGAGATGCTACTTCTAATGTTTTCTCTTCAGGGCTTGCACAGTGTTCTTCAACAACTTCTTGATGTGCATCAGGCAATGTAGCAGTGGGGACAGTCTCAGATGAGACCTTGATCTCATTAGGAGTGAGTGAAAAGTTCACACTACGTTCACTCAGTGGTGTTTTGGCAATGGGTGATGGAGGGGACAAACTGTCAACTGGACTCTTGACTGGACTACGTTTTCCACCAACATCTTCCTGATAGGGTTCTTTGATTTCTAGTTTGGTAGTGCCTTGGATTTCACTTTCTTTTTGACGGTATACATCTTGGAATATAGATTTACAGAATTTGTCCTCCTCTAATGAAGAAGGTGGAGAGATGGTGGAAGCCGAGGCATTATAGTCTTTACCTTCTGTGGCTTCTGTTTTGGATCCTTCAGATAAACCATTATTAGCATCTGGAAGTGGAGAAAGTTTAGGTCTGCCAAACTCTTGAGAGTACAGTGATGTCTCATACTTGGTAATATTCACATACTCCTGAGAGGGTGACTCACTTTCCTCATTGTTAGTTTCATCACTCATGACATCTCGGGGTGTTGACATTTCATCCATTGGAGTTGGCTCACTGGATATTTCGATGGTAGACTGTGTGTAACCTGAAGTAGCAGTGAATTCCTCAGGTTGATCTTCTCTATTTTCTTCATCAGAAACAGTAGCTTCGCTTTCTGAACCACCAGGTAATGTCTCATCATGGATGGAAGAGGCTGGTTCAACTGCTGGAGACTGAGGCTCTGAGTGTTTTGTCGGTGTAATTATGAGTAGGCCATATTTATCTTCAACTTCACCAGCTTCTGCAGCTTTGTCTACCACAGCCATCACATAATCTTCTTCAGCTTCTATTTTTTCAGTTTCTTCTTCATCTCTGGTGTCTTCTGCTTTGTCTTCCTCATCTTCTTCAGTCTCTTCAGTTTCTGCCTTTTCTATTGCTTCTTCTCGGTCTTCCTCAGCACGTTCATCTGATGCCTCATAATATGCCTTTTCGATATACTTTTCATCTTTAATGTTAGCATCTGCCTCAGCCATTAGTCCTTCAATTTTTCTTGGCTCCTCCATACATGGTCTTGTGGTGTCCAGTGGTGTCTTTCCTTCTTCATTTTCACCTCGTTCTTCAGCTTCTTCTGTCTCTGCCTTTTCCTCATAATCTGCTTCAGATGATTCTTCCAAGCCAGTTCCCTCATCCTCAAACTTTTCATTGTCATCGACCCTGTGCTTTTCCACAGGTTCCAGTTCTTCAGGTGTGTGTTCAAGCTCACCCTCAGCCTCTGTGGTAGTTATGCCTTCATCAGAGGACTCGGCAGGTCCTTCATGATCTAATTTTTCTTTTTGTACCTCCAAGCCCTCTTTTTGTACTGTGTCAGTGAGTTTCAGTTCATCCTTTATAAGTGCAACTTGAGGTTTTATTTCTTTTTTTGTTTCTACTTCTTCAGCTTTTAATTCCTCAAAATCCTTTGTTAAATCCTCTGGTGAAGACATAAGGGATCTCTCTGCTTCAAGTTCCTTTCCACTGGCTGCAATTTCTGCAGTTGCTACAGCTGCTACAGTTGTGGCAGCGACTCCAACTGCTGCAAGGGCAGCCTGTGCTCCACTGACTTTGATCTCCTTCTTCACAGTCTTAACTTTTCCTTTTTCCTTTGGCTTTCCAGCAGGTGCTGCTTCTTTTTTAGCAGGTTCCTCCTTCTTTTGCGGTTTAGGCTTTGCTGCTGGCTT
The DNA here is from genome assembly GCF_004027225.2 of Strigops habroptila. NCBI lineage: Eukaryota > Metazoa > Chordata > Aves > Psittaciformes > Psittacidae > Strigops > Strigops habroptila. The sequence goes on along the minus strand of NC_044302.2, from coordinate 74,585,922 downwards.
TTTGGCTTCAGTTGAAGGAGTGGCTGTCTTCTTTGTTTCTTTAGGAACCTTTTTGATGTCCTTTTTGGTTTCTTTTTCTTCCTTCTTAATTTCCTTCTTATCTTCTTTTTTAGCGTCTTTTTTAGCTTCCTTTGGTGGGGCTTCTTTCTTTACTTCCTTCTTAGTTTCCTTCTTCTCTTCTTTTTTCACCTCTTTTTTAACTTCTTTCTTGATCTCTTCTTTTTTGGGTTTTTCCTCTTTTTTGATAGGTGTTTTCTCCTCTTTTTTAGAAACCTCTTTCTTTGGTTTTTCTTTTTCCTCTTTCTTTTCTTCAGGTTTTGCTTTGACTTCCTTTTTAATTGGCTTCTCCTTCGACACTTTTGGTTTTACATCTGTAGTTTGTTTTTCAGGAGTTTCAGATTTTATTAATTGTTCTTCTTTACTTGTTATGTCTTTTTCTGCCACTATAGGTTTGGTCTCCAGTTTTGCTGGTTTCTCTTTTTTAACTGAAACTTTTTCCTTGCTTTCCAACTTCTGAGGCTTTTCTGGTGCTGGACTAGGCTTCGCAGGCTCTGGCGCTTCTTCTTTAGACTCTTTTCTGACAGGCTTGCTTGGTGGTGTCTTCGCAGCAGGCTTGAGACTCTCCTTGCTGTCTGTTCGTTGTTTCAACTTTCCTTGTTTCACAGCCCCGCTAGCAATGTTTCCAGTCAGGTCTTTTTGTGTAACTGTTGGTTGTTTAAGGAAGTCCAAGTGTTTGAGTTTTTCTAGTCCTTCTAGAATGTTACATTGGGTGCTGTTTCCAGGAAACAGAACTCGGATGATTTTTTCTGCAGGATTAGCTGGATGCCACACAATCAAGGAAGAGACAGAGGTGAAGTAGGATAATGGAATGTCTAGTTCTTGGCCATTTGGTAGCAGGAATTCAGCTCTATCTTTGTTACTGCCACTCCACTGCTGCATAAAATACTGCATCTCTTTGCTATTTTTGACAGGATTAAGGACATACATCTCAAGTTTGCCGACTCCCATTTTCTGGAATAAAATGATGGGGTCGATGGTATTTCCCATATTTCTGAGAAGAGGTTCTGGTTTCATAGACAATTTATTTAAATACTGGAGAGTAAAACAAGCTTCTTCTACACTCCTTTTTACTCTAAAGTTAGGATCCAGGTTCTTCAGGTTCTCAGGTACATTAAGGAATACAACTCCTAAATCAGGTGAGATCAGATTTTTCATCCAGTCACTGTTGGTAGTAGACCCTTGGGACTGTTCCTCTTCTAGTTCAGCTATCTTTCGCTGAAGCATGCTATTGATTCCTGGCAGGTTGTCATCTCCGATGTGAGTGAGCAGAATGGAATCTACCCTGTCCAAGTGCCGGATAAGTTTCCAAAAGCATGATTTTCTTTCAGAACCTCCATTGATAAGCATGTTGAATCCATTCACTGCAAACAATGCAGAGTCCCCTCTTCCTCCTGGGAAAATGTAACAGCAGGGTTTGGAGAGTTTCAAGAAGCCTCCTGAGGTTGGAGGTTCCAAAATGTCAAAAGGTGATGGCACTTCTACTGATTCTGAGAGATACTCTGTGAATTCAGAGAGTCCTTCCATTTCGGGCAATATGGAAGATGAGTTGAGTTTAATGTTAATAAAGTCTTGAAGGTTGTGTCTGTCAAGGTTGGAATTTTTCCAGTCCCCTTCCTCAGGGCAGAAAAGAGTTAGGCTGGCTTTGTTGGCTGGGTGTGTGGTGCTCAGTAATTCACCAATCTACGGTTATAAAATAAAAACACAAGAAGATGCACGTAAATTAATTTTTTAAAAGATAATTAAAGTTAGAACGTAATATTTCCTGATTAGATAGGTAAAACCTTTTTCATTGCTTCTGCACTGGTGTGTAATCATTCCAGAAGCTAAAGGAAGCTGTTACCACAGTTAGTATACTATCGTATTTTTATAAATACAAAGAAGAACCTTATTCCTGGTCCCCATTGCCCAAAAGACAACAGTACCCCAAGTTCCCCCTTCCCTCATTGACCCTTTACAGAAGGATGGTACAAGCTTTTATATTGAAAGGCTATGAGGACTCTAAGGCTAATGCTGACCAAGCTGCCACTATCTCTACCATTGGCTCATGAGTCTCCCTACTGCCTCAGTCCATCTAGAAGAGCCAAGCAAATCCATAAGGGACAAAACACATCCTTTTATCAGGCAGAGAGTAAGTGGAGGAAGCCAGTGTCCTCCCAGGGGCAGCTGCCTTCCTCACCCTTACTCTCATTGGATATATTCCACTACACCATTGTTACTGCAGTTTTTTGCTGCAGGCTGGCTCCTGAAAAGCCAGCACCACTCCCAGATTAGCACAACTGAATGTGGGAGAGTTTTCATGAACACTGAGAAATGAGTTATGCTTCAGAAATGCAAACAGTTACAAGTTTTGTATTTCAGAGACCATGAGGCACAGGGCCAAAGAAAGAGCCAGAAAAAAAGTGTTAGGGTTAAAAATGCTCCTGTCATTATTTTGATTTTAAACTCATGGACCACAAAATTGAATCCTAGAATAACTCCATTAATTTTGACAGTATTTGATAACATAATAGTACCAAAGTAAGCTGCTGAAATAAAGGCACAGAAAATAAGAAATTCCATGCCATAGTATGAAGAGCTGTTTCTGCTCCAGTCTGAACGAAAAACCAGTATTTGATAGTCCCAGATTAGTAGACAAACAAACAGGAAAATGCATGACATACTTCACACTTTCTCCCAGTTCCAACTTTCTTTTGTCTTTTTTTAAAAAAAAACAAAACCTGACCATTAGGGTAAATGTTGCCCATTTCTGTTCTATTTGCTCTTAACAAAGAGACCACCAAAATTATGTAAACTTCTTCTTTAAAGAAGTAATTCAGACATAATAAGCACTTCATCGTGCAAAATACCACAACCTTCTCTGCAGAGAAGCAAGCTATAAGAACACATTTCATAAAGATGATATAGATTATGCTACAGCTGAATAATTTGAAATTCCTGGACCACAAGATGAATCAGCAGAAGAAATGAATATATAAAAAATTAATTATATTTGATTGCATTAGATCTCTTCAGGCCTCCAAGCGTACATGTCTCTCTTTGTGCTACAGAATTTATTTTCATCATTAAAAAAAATAAAACTCAAAAAAGATGCAGTGACTGTTATCCAAAGAAAAACAATCCAACCAATACCTAAGTAAAGCAGATTTTCTATCATCTTCCTTTGTCAGCCTTACTTAGTATCCAAACCATTTGACAGGAGTATAAAAAAATCTCACCAATATGTCAGACGTATCTTTGTCTGAAAAGGAGCAATGGAAAAAACCAAAGCAAAGCAAAATAGGAAGAGACAATGCTGAAAAGGATGAAAGATAAGGAAAATGGAAGAACCACTTCTATTGTTAGTTGCAGAAATAAGAGAAGAGGGGCAGCACAGACCAGAGGTCTGAAATAGATCTGGAATCTCAAGAATACTCCTTACGCTATGTCTCTGATTATCAGGGAGAGACAAAAGTAGTAAATGATCACTTCCTCTGGATGAATCTGAGTCTGCTGCACACATATGGAGAAAACTTGAGTACAGACTGTTTCTCACGTAGGGCAAATTTTCTGGCTAGATAAAAAAACATGATAATACACTAGGCTAATGAATATACTGGGCCAAGGTTTGGGTTGATCCTCTCCAGTTCATATTATATCATGTTTGGATTTATGCGTCATACTCCTAAATTCTAATTCTCTTTGCTCCTAGAAGTTGGCACACATAGTGCAGTGTTAAGCCACAGACAGCACAGGACAATGAAAAGTTGGAGAAAAATTATTCCAGACATAGATCATATCAGTTAGGAACAGCAAGTTCTGGAATGCCCCGGATATGACCTCAGTGGGTTTGCATTTCAAATGGTGACACCAAGGATATCTACAGTTCAACTGCTTATGCTATTTGATAACACAGAGGAAACCACTAATCACTTATATCTAGCCCTTTTTTCTAACCTTTTTCCCAATTTGTAGACCACCTAAAATTTTCCTGGCAATGAGGCCCTTTAAAAAATGTTGCATACACAGACCGCAGTATGGTAAATGCAACCTTTCTTTGCTGTTGTGAAACCTTGTAGAATTAGTGAGAGCTCAAGGCTTCAGAAGCAATAAGCTGCAAGCCAACATTTTCAAAGAGCCATGCCAGGCGGCTGGTGAGCCTGCTGCCAGCCATGGAAGCGGCCAAGAGAGCTTTACTCATAGCCCGTGGGAGTATGCCCTGCGCACACACTACTGCAGCAGACCCTTGGTGGCTGAAATGCATTGCAACCACCACTCCTCCACTTTCCAGCCAACAGTTTCACTTCTTAATGATAATTGGTAGGATTTGCCCCTAGTTTTTGCATGTAGTCATAGCATAATTTTGTGTTGCTAATTAATCAGAGATGCAAGGAGCTTGGATTTGCAATTTCATAAGAAAGTAACTCTGCATACTGTTAGTGAGTTTTAGGCATCATGCCTATTTCAGAGAGCAGGAACCCAGCTCTTTCCCTAATCTACAACTATATGCTGAACAAAGAGGCTTTGAGAAGAGGATCAAATGGATACAATAAAGTCATGCTGGAGGTATGCAAACTTAGCTTTTTCAGCACTGAACTTTCAAATCTCACTCCTCTGTTATGCTCCTACTGAATTTTGGAAACTAAATTCCTAAGGATGCAGCCATATAGTTTATTTAAATATATACTTATACAGAAGCCAAATTCAGCGTGACAGCTTGTTTACTATGGGTTCCTCCCCTGTGGGAGCTTTCAGACACAGTACATTAAGCAAGACAGCAAAACAAGTCATGGAACAAACAGCATTAAGTACTGGCATACTTTATACATATCTTTATGGTACGTAAAAATCACAGGATTTACTGATTTCACTGGCCAAATTTTTAACACTACTATAAAGAACCCAAGCAGGTAGGTTGTGCAAAAAACTACAGCTATTCCTACAGACAGCCTCTGTCTTATTTAATGTCACCTACTACTTAGCTGCCCCCAAGAAAGAAGCTGGTGTCAATCAGTCTGCTGTGTATGTGCACCTTAGATATTTTAAACACAGCACTATCTCCTTTCACTGTCCAAAGGTTCCTTGATTTTCTGTTTCTGGAATTTATAGTTTAATTTCCCAAATTAAAATTTAATTATTTTGGTAAGCAGTTTACATCAAATCTAGAGTAAATTAATCAAATGTTCTGAAAGAAAGCCTATAATGAAAAGTAAAGAGCATTAGCATCAGGCTGCCAATGATAGCTCTACCAACACAGAGGGTCATTTTTAGTCTTCTAGAAACCTCTGCCATCACACATGACAATGTGTGGAAGACACTTTTCTGAACATACCTCTTGATCTGTGAAGATCTCAATGAAGTTTTGGAAGGAGAAGGACCCTGACTGAAGAATGAGTTCTCCTGTGTTTTCAAAGCATTGTCCGGTCAGTACAAGTAGCTTGTGTCTTGCAGCATCTGTGATCATTAAGCGCACCTAAAGTGGAAGAGAGAAATACATCAATAATGGGAGTTACCATGTGTTTCTATATTCCACTGAAAACAGGGAGTTCATCTCCTAACTTCGAACAGATTTTGCACCAGAATCTCCAAGGACTGTTGAAACAAGTTGCAGTACTTTTTAGAAAAGACAGTAAAATTGAGGTGTAACAGGGAAAAATGGAGGAACAAGAAACAATTTGAGAGGAGGTCTGATGAATAAACCAAAGTAATAACACGGAAAAGAAGAGCAAGGAGCGGAACAGAATAAAATCTGAATAAAAAACCCCGAAATTTTTCAATGAAAAAACCATATACCTTGTATAACTCGGTGAATCTTAACAACAATGTGTCAGAACAGCCTTGGTAAACTGTATCCCACATGCTAATGAGGGACAACCACATGTGTCAGACTCAGTTTTTGGAAGGCTGCTTTTCTTTCCCCAGAGTACTTGCCATTCAGCTGTGAAAACGTCACTGAAAAGTAACGGCCACAAATCACACATAAACGTGTCATATTCAGACTGTCATCCTGTTGTAACCTGGATCATCTAGAAAGGTAAGGGACAATTCTGCTTCACCATAATCATAAATTTGAACTTCAAGCACCCAGATACAATCATATGCACCATTTACATCTCATGATTGACTAACTATGAACACTGTAAGTTTTTAAAGTGTGCCAACCCAAGACCTTTTTCAGTATACAGTAGTAAATTAAATGGATGTCTGATAGCACAAATGAGCTTGTTACTGAAAAATAAACATCTTCCGCATTTTGAAATAATTATTTTAAAGTAGATGCTCACTACTTTACTTGATCCTCACTACAGCTACTAATAATTCCTGTTTCGCCCCTACGGGGAGATTTACTTGCATGCTAACAGAAATCCATGTATTCAGGATACTTTTTTTTGGCTGAACAAAACTTAAATTTAAGAAGAAGTCTAAGCAAAACCTGTGTGAGATTCTGTCTTGTTGAGTAAATTTTTGCAAATTCTTCAAAAGTCTTTTCCAATACTGAAAAATCAATTCATACAATAAGGTATGAATTTCAAGTACACCAATTCCTCTGTTTAAGGAGGAACTGAGTTAAACCAGAATTGTGATTCCAGAGCAAGGCTATCCACGTATTAAACTAAATGAGCAGAGTCCATCTGGAACAACTCCACATGATATTGCACTCAAGCTCCATCTCCATGGAGATGACATAATCACCTTGCTTATCCTATTCTTTCAATTTTTATATTGATTGTTAAGCAATCACTTGTTCTAAATAATTCCTGCTAGTGCCAGGGAGGCTGAGCTGGAAAAGCTTGACCCAAATCTCTCCTGAACAACTCATGTTTTCGGTACAAGTAGAAAAGAGATACTGAACAGTTTCTACCTGAAAGAAGATCTCAACTCTACCACATTTTCATTGTTATATAATTAAATAAGTGATGCTGAGAGGCAGAAAGTTCCTTTAATTAAACACAGATCTAACGGTGATCTGTCACTAACTGCATTAAATAATTCTAAATTCAGTAATATTCTTGCTAGATCAAGTATATCCATTTTATTTCAGACAAAAATACAGATAAGTGCAAACGGCTGATGTGTGTTGCTCAAATCTCGTCTGCTTTAGCTGTATTAAAACCATAAAAGAACTGGCTTTCTCTTCTATGTTTTCTCTTGTTGTTGGCAGCAGTGCTGGGCAGTCTGCCAACTTACGTGTAAACTCACCAGATTTTCCAACAGCAGAATTATTTCCTGACTTGTGAATCACTGATATGTGACCGTCATGTAACTCTCCTTCAACCTATTTTATTAATTGATAATGAAATACATTCTGGCGAGCTAGCAAACTATGGCAAGAAAAAGAGTAAATAAATGCTTGCAGATTACAGAGCATAATGTATGATACGCATGGAAGACCTTCGAAAGACACATAAATTATGTGTCTGGGTATAACCAAGGCTTCCCGAAGGACTACCAGAAATTTGTCTCCTGATTTCAAGACTGCTCATTTCAGAAGAAATACTGCAAGGCAATGATTCTGTTCAGCTCCACTGAACAGAAGTTGCTTAAAGTCCCAAATTGTTTGAAGGAAGCAGACAGTAAGATGTAAGCTCGGTCAAAATGGAGGTAAAGATGGAGGATGAACAGACAGGAGCGTCAGCAGATCAGTAGTTTCTCAGACTAACAGTACAGTTGCAGGAGTGTTAGAGCAACAGAATGGGGACTTCTTAGGAAGGAAGTAACTTTTCATGGGGGTTTCAGAAACATATTTTCTTTGGGAAACTACAGTCTCTCTTCCTTTGTGCCTCTCTTCTGGGAGGTATTTCGGCATTTGATCTGAATATGACAGGAGCTGAGGGCAGAACCATGCTCAGACTGCCACCAGTATGGCTATTGCCAGGCAGATTAGCAGGAATTTCTTTTAATATCATCTTTGATTTTCCTGAATGGAAAGATTCAAGTTCCTCTTGTGGTGAAGTCTGAGCTCCATCATATACCACTGCGTCCCCAGGTACAACCTGGAAATATCTTGATATATGAAACTAAGTTTTATATTTGCCATAATGAGCAAAGTATGCCTATACCAACCTCTGATTTAATTATTCTGCCTCTTTTTTACTGTCTTTTTCTGGCTTGTGTTCAGTTAGCATCTTGCTTAGCCAGCCAAGGTAAATCTCAGCTTGTAACTGCTGGCTGTGACCAGTTTGGCAAGATGAAGGTGAAAAAAAATCGCCTCCCACAGTCTAGCAAGAGGAGATTAACAGTAACCTAGCCAAACATCTTCCAGAGCCCAAGGAGTAAAGAAGTCATAAATGGGCCTCATACTATGTTCTTCTATATGGTCATCCATCAAAGGTGTGACAAGCAACAGCAACAACAGCAAGAACAGCAAGAGAAAATTGATTTCCCTACTTTTGTCTATTCCTTTAGCTCTTCCCTGCTCCACACACTCACATTAGAGCTTTTTACTCTGAATTTCTGAGTCTATTAAGAGCTGCTACCCAGCTGCTCCTCACCAAGTACCTCTAAAGGCTTGTAAGAGATTTTCAAGCATAGGGGTTTTTTTAGTGAATATGCTGCCATTAACTGAGGTGAGTTACTTACTCAAACTTTTACAACTGCAGAAATTTCATTTCAGAATCCTTCTTCCTTTCCTTTGTTTTTCAACTATCACTTAAGGCTGGTAACAAAATAGATTTTTCATTGTACTACATTGTACTACAAGCACAGCTGCTTCATTTCCCAACAGAAATGGTACTGTGGCAGTGCTCTCCAGCATAGGCTAGCAATGCAATTATTCCTATTTTTTCAACCTTCAGTCTCACTAGCTAAATTTGTCAAGTTTGTTTTTGAGCTACCTGCTCAGTTCTTTGACTTGACTCTAATGAACTCTAATGAGTTCATAAGGAATTGGCAGACCTCTTCTGGGCTACTCTCCAGAGTCTATTGATCATGTCACATGCCTTTTGAAGGACAGATAGATCACCTAGAGTCATCACCACATAGCTGATAATTCTTCTTAAAGACCTAAATTTGTCTCAGGGCACTTTCAGGAACTTTTTTAATGTGTAAAATAGGCATCCAATACAAATACCAAACAATAAAGGAACAGAAGAAAAGTAGATGCAGTTTCATTACAATTGCCTCCACTTAAGAAGGGAATTTGGTGCACTATGAAAAAAGGAATGCTGAGATCAGGGGTGTGTTTCTGTCCTACGCCTCTGGCATTTTGTCAGGAGTCTGGGAAAACACTGAGAAAATCAAGGGGTGGCTGATGCTTTTCATGATATTTGCTCCTAATATGTTCTTTCGTCCACAGTTAGAACCTACTTTTACTGTGCTAAGACTCTGAAAGACATATTGGGGTTTGCCAGTCACTAAGCTGGAAGGCAGTAACTGATATCCAAGAATACATCTCTTTCACGGCTTTCATCCTGTCCACTTGATGGAACTTTTACGACATATCCAATTAAGTATTTCTGACTTACCTCAGTACTAACTGCTTCATCTGAGGGATTGATCAGGACCACAGTTTCTAAGACATCACTTCTGTGGTGAAGAATCTTCTGACCTGCAAGTACAGAGATAAAAAAAAGAAAAGAAATTTAATTCAACCAGTATGATTTAAACCAGCACTTCCCATGAGCTTGTTGTATGCCCTGCTGTACAATAGCTCTCTGGTCACCCAGAGCTTTGCACACAGGCCACCACAACTGCTGTACAACTTACCTCTTCAGAAATACCCACGGCATGTGGTCCTGTGGGCCTAAAACACTATTATGGAAAATTCAAGGTAATGAAAACAAACTGGCAATAGCACCAAGTCCTGTCCCTTCCCCATGGCTGAGGGAGTCCCTGTAACTCATTTTGGTCTCACAGAGCTGGTTTGGCCAGGGACTGGAGTAACCGTCACCAGCTGAGCATCTGGCCCTGTATTTTTGTGGATGTGTCTACACCACAGATATAGCTGAGATTAAACAGTCCTGTAACATGCCCAAGTGAATTTAAATGAGATTTCCCAGCAACTGTCAGTGGCTTAGCTGCAGCAGCAGGAAATGTGCTGCAAACTTCCCTACAAGAAGCAAAGTGAATACTTGGGCTGTATGCTGGCTCTGCCCACCACAGCTGACAAGCACAATCTGTGAGACAAGCAAAGGAGCTGAAGGGTGTCCCCTTCAGTGCCCATCACGAGTGCCCACTAGTGCCCACCACCACTAGTACCACCCCACATAGGACTTCTTGCTCCCTGTCATGCGCTGTGGTTGTGCTCCTAAGCCAGGCATGCCCCATGCAGAACCCAGGTCCCTGACTGCACCAGATGAACCAGGTGAAAGCCAGGATGACCCTGCCAAAACTCCCCTTTCAGCCTTCAGCTAATACTGATTAACATTGGGATGCTGCAAGAAATTGCCTGTGAGGGTGGTCAGACACTCGCCATGCTGCCCTGCTTCATCTTCCTCCTGCTTGCAAAAACCGTGGCAAGCAATGTTAGGAAACAAGAGTGAACGGGTGTACAAATAACAGCTAGTTCCTAAATGAATAACGTCTGGACAAGTCTGATGCAGCCTTGCAGCCCACTGGCTTTCATACTTAGTAGTCTGTCTCCGTATTTAATAGCGATATTCATCTGACTGGGAGTGGATGCCAGGAAAACACAACAGGACCCTTGACATTTTTTTTTCTTATGTTAATTGGCAAGTTCTTATCGGGGTCTCTTTCTGTGAGAACTTCAGTGAGATTAATTAGCAGCCATACTGTCATTTAGAAATCCAGAATGGTAATTAGTCCAAAAAACAAGAAGAGCTGTCCCTTCTGAGCAAACTACTCGGTGCAATATTAACTAATTAAAATAAATAATTACGCTTAAAGGGACGTACAAGGGACACAGAACAAGTTACCTATTTGCCAGCTTCAAAATACTCCCCTGTGAAAGAGACATAAAATGACAAAGCTGAGAATGGCCATGCTGAAAGGATCTCTGCATTCCTGGGAGCAACAGGCGGCTGGGGCAGCCTGAGAGGGTGGACAGCCAGCCTTTCCCACACCACCTTGCTGCTGCCCCAGCAGCAAGCCTGCCTGCACCAGTGATGCCCTCCTTCTCCTCCTTGCCTTGCCTGCACCCCTTCTGCTCTTCTCCTCCTTGCCCACCAAGCTCACAGTGTGCTGTGTCTTTTGCTGTTGCTCTGGGGAAGGTCTGCATTTATGTTAACAGCTTAGAATCAACTGATAGAAAGTGAAGGAGAAGGAAAAAAACCCAAGTGTTCTCAAGTAAAATGTGAGATGGGGTTGTAGGTTACTCTCTTAGGTGTGACAGTGCCCAGAGACTTGTGTATAATAATCTAATTTGTTTGAAGAAACATAATTTTCTTAACATCCTTTTTTTTTTTTTTTGCTATACTTCTTTGAAAGGAGGAGACAGGCTGACTGTTACGAAAGGAGAGGAGGGCAGGTCTCCCACTGCAGCATCCAGTTCTGGCATTATCCTCTGTAATTTAGTTTATTTTTGTAGCTCTGCTTCCTTGTCTAACAAGAATGCATATATAAGGCTACATTCAATAAAACATCCAGATGGCTCTGTTACTACAGACTCCTTCAGAAGATGCTCTGCAATCCAATATTTCAGTTATTCTGCAGATTTCCCCGAAGAGATTAGTCAGAGTTTGTTGAATCTAGTCTTTACCCTTGGTGAGGAAACAAAAGAAACCATCACCCTTTAGTTGCCACGGAAATTTCTCTCTTAATAGTTGGTGACGCAGAGCACACATTTTGCTTCAGGCCAGACTAAGCTTCATACATGATTAGACATTAACACACTAAACACAGGTAGAAGAGAAATGCAATTAGCCACATGCAAAGTTTGACGAAGATGCATAGTGTCCACCTGGAAGCACCCACTTTGGACTTCACTGGAGGTGTTCCAGTGAAGCTGAGAGAGGTTTGACCTGAGGAGTTGCAGCTCCTGCTAACCGATGGTGATTACTTACATCCTATGCTCCCATGGGCCAGACACCCAGCCAGTCTCAAGGTGCATGGTTTCACGCACCTTGAGACTGATTTCCAGGGCCAAGCATAGAGGTCTGCACTCTATACACTGTGCTTGTTCAGAGCTGCATGTGTGACTGCCTCCCTCTTTGACACCTCAGCATCAGCATGTGTTATTCCTTATCACACAGGGTGGGGGGACCCAGCACTGGCAGGCAGTGAGGCAATATGAGGGCTCCCACCCCATGTAAAACTTGGGAAGTTTGTAGCTGCTTGCTGATATCAACAATATGGTCAACATGTCACTACTTGAGAAATGGAAAATACATCTTTTTAAAAACTATTTACAGTTTTGTAAGAATGACACAGGCTTACTGCCCCAGGTGATACCCTGAGACACTCAGCTATAGTGAAGGAAAGACTCCCACGGGAACAGTTTTATCAAACAGAAGCAAACTATCACAATGTGGGAGCAGAAAGCAGAAACAGCATTTCACAACCTGGCAAGAGACTGTGACTTACGAAACTACAGAGAGGGAGAATTTGAGACTTATGTAGAAGTTCTGGGGTTGCTTTAAATTGACTTTACTGGATTTTTGCAGCCCATTGCTACACATTTGACAGGACATTTCTGTGACACGTCAGAGGAAGAAGGAAGAAAGTTCCAGGTTGCACAGAAGTGGTTGGGTGGGTAGATTTTACCTGCTTATAGTTTCTGGAAAGCAAGGCATATCTAAAGACTTTCAGAAAATAATATTAGTCTTGTTTGGAAGAAATCTAAGTATCTGCACATGCTTGATTTTATGAAGTAAAGCTTTACAGTAAAACCAGATATGAATAAAGAATCTTGGCAGCTGTTTGACTCAGAACCAGAGCAGTGAGGAGAAGTATACAGCATATGACAATTGCTTAAAGGGTGATTTCCACATGCATCATCTGAGTTCCTACGGCCATAGGATCCTATTGCTCCCCAACTCAGCCAAATATCAATGGCAGTTATAGTAGTATTATTAAAATGGGGATGGTGTCACTAACATTTCCTAGGGAAGTGGCTAAACAGATTTCTAACTTACATAGTTGATCTTTACAAGCCAATCAAGCAGCATGATCATGGGGCCCACTTTTAACAGTGTTTATGTTACATTTATGCAAACACAGAATGTAATGGCAAGGGAAAGGAAGAAAACCATGGGCGAATCAGACACTCCTTTACATTGAATTAATTTGGTAGAAGAAAATGCACTTTTAGCAAAAAGAGAAGTAATAAATGGCCTGAGGAACACAACAAAGGTCTTCACTACTGAACAAGAGGTCAGATGGAGCAAGGACTATGAGTAGCTAAGACTCTGAAAAACAGTATTGGGATTTGTCAGTCCCTGTGCTGTAAAGAAATAACTGATGTTCAAGAATTATCTCAGCTACATCTGCTTCAGATTTACCATGGATGATGAAGATTATCAGAAGTTTATCATATACCTTGCACATGATAATTTCCTTCAGGGAAAAAAAAGGAGCTTTTTGCCCAGCCAACGGTAATGCAATAACCCATACCTTTTAGATCATTTCAAACTCCTTATTGTTTCACCTACTTTTTCTAGTGGGGGCTTAAAATTCATCTTCCAAAAAGACATGTTAACCTTGTGTCCAGCATGGTTACTGATGCTGTCAACAGAGAATCCAGAGTTCTGGAGGACTGATTATTTGATGGTTGCTATTTCTTATACTTACTGAATAAATTTATTTTTCCTTGTTTTCAACACAAAGATCAACAGGCATAAATTGTCAAATGATGCTGTAAATTGTGACCAGTCCCACAACCTCCCCACTGCCTACCTGGAAGCACCACATTGCAAAGATTCCAGACTAAGGAGAAAGGATCAGGATCCCCTTTTACAGATTATTAATTATCTGAAGAAATCTTGCATAAATTATATGCAGCACTCATCCTCTTCACCTTCTCTGTTGAGACAGGGCCACCAGAGCACATTAAGTTTCCACTGCCCTAAACTACAAGCTGGAGAAATAACTAAGAGTACAGCATTAAACAAGGTAATGAGTTTTACAGAATTGCCAAAACAAATTCTGATGTAAAAATCTGCAGTTCTGTATCTGCAAGTAAGAAGAATATTATTTGCAGACTTGATGGAGAAATGGCTGTATAATGGTCAGGCACTGAACTACAAGAGCTGAACTTCAGAAAACCTCCTCTAGAAAGCCCTGTAAGTCATGCCAGCAGCTGCAGAGGCTAATCAGTCAGTCTCCTAAATAGCTGACATGATGGGGAGTGCGTAACACAGGCATAACTCCATTTACGTCAGAGAAGACAGATTCACTCCCTCCAGTGCTTAATTCAGCCCAACGACTTCTGAAATCTAAGTTGGGTGCAAGGAAGATGCAGTCATTTTTCCAGCAAGAACTCTCATGTATGTACAAATATCAGAGTACCTTACACATTTCTAGGTGAAAATAAAATCCATATACCTGCTAGGATGCTGAGTTGTTGTGACAGCTGTGAATAAAAAGTCAGCTCTACTAGCACTGCTGATCCCTCTAATAGGGACAAAGATTTGGAAGAGTGACACTGTCTGCGAGGTGTCTGTTTTACTTGAGACTGTTTAAACCTGCCTGGTCTGAACACAATGGTTAGTTCAAATTCATATCTAATGTTTATACGCTTTTTACAAGAATTATGTGTTTTCTTCTCAAAGGTTAATCTTTCTTGCATCTGATCTGCTGGAATACTGAACTGTGTTGTGACTCTGCAGGAGGCATAAATCCATGTTTTATCTTCTCCCTTCATAAATGGAATTCATATTCAAGTTTCATATGGTTCAGCTGCAGCCTGATGATAGTTAAGTGTTTTTCCTACTCACATCTGACTTGCAACAATTTAGTAACTACAAGTCCTGAGAGGCAATGTCCTGCATGTTGTATTTTAGGATTTTTAAGCTCACATTTATTTAATGAAATAAGGCTTGCATGTATTTCATTTCAGCTCTTGGGTAAGTTCTTAGCTGTCAGATCTCATCTGAGTTTATACTTCCAGGTAGTAACAGAGCCCTGAAAGTGGAAGGCTAGACAGAATATGATGATGCAGCCTGAAGAGTAACTGCAAGATTCAGCCTCCATTTACTGTACACGAACTCAGCTAACTAATCCTTGCTCAGGAGTGTGAGGAAAAGCAAGCTGACCTATTTGCACTAATATTCATAGCTGAATCCATATTTTCTGCCTCAAACTTGAATCCCTAATACTGGCAGACTTATGAACTGAGTGTGCTAGGAGCTGCTGCAAGAACTACAAATGTTCACAGAGGACTTCACCCCTCTCTGACCCATTCCCACTGAAATCTCCTGAAGTAAATTTAAGGCATTAAATCATGTTTTCACAATCCCTGTTGATCAGTAGACTAATGGTATCAACTTTTCACCCTAAATATTGATTTCTTGCACTATTTGCCGACATCATAAGACATCTAATTTGTTGTCAAAGTACAGCCATTTATCAAATGGAAACAAACTGCTGGCCTTTCACTCGCATCTGTTACTGACATGGGCAAATTATTACCCTCAACTGTCATTCCTCACCTCCAGAAACAATACTTTTCACATAATTCTTGATGTTTTACAATTTCAGGGCTCTCTGAACGACTGATAAAGTATTAAAAATCTCTTCTGAACAGAGTAGTACTAAAAAAAATATCCTGGAAAAAAAAAACCTGAAGTAAATCAGTCTGAAGCACATTGACAATAGAAGTTTATATGTTGTATTTTAATGCCTGCTAAAATAGGTTTGTCTCCCAAAAAGGGGATATGCCACGAAAACTGAACCAAGTATCCTGGGGATTTCATTATCAATTTCACTGAAACTCTGGACAGGAGTGAAATTTAAATCAAAGATTGCTGAAGACCTCAATAAAATCGGAGTCAAAGAGAACAATAATACACCTGCTGTTTACATACTGGACTTACAACAACAGTGGAATTCAATGCTTCTGACAAAGGGGTTCATCCTTGACTTGGCTTAAGTAAAAAATAAGTTCAGTAGCCAGTCAACATCACCAATCTGTTCAATGAGTTCATCTGTAAATTACTGGTATTGAGCATTAAAATTCACTACCAACAGGGAAAAGTCAAGACTCTTCTTGAAGTGAGTTACTGCCTTCAATTATTGGAATACTTCTTTGATCAGGAAATCAAACCTTCCTCATCCATCCTAGTATAATTAATTATTCTCAATGCCTAAGATTTCATACTTCTGGCGGAACTACCCAATATCCTAACCAGTTGCTGTGCAGATGGTGGGTCTCTGGCAGCAGTCTTTGCTTTCTCATTTGATGCCTAATTGTTGCTGTAGTCAGGCATGCCTGTCCCTGAACTCTGCTGTTTCTGCCTTTCCTTGACTTGTGTCATTTACAATCCATATGGTAGATCAAGCTCAAATCCCAGAAGCCTTGTCCGTCACTATTTGGCAGAACTGTAATTTCAGTGAGAAGATGGCAAACAAAGGACATAAATCTGAACTGGCACAGCTGGAATTACACATTGCAGACAGGTGAGTGCAGCTTTATGACCCTATGCTAGGAAATTATTTCCTGTTGTAGGAGTTATAGGAAGTAAAAAAAAAAATGTTTAGATACCAGAGCAATTTAATATCTGGTCAGAAAGAGACAGAAGAGTGATGGCTGTTTACCGGAGGGCTGTGCAATGTTCTTCATCATGCCTTGTTCAGTAGCATAGCTGTAGTCAGTGTGGGTTTGAGAAGCCAACACCCCATTCCGTCCCCATGGGACACCCCAGTGTCTAACACGGGCTTTCATCAACAATTATTCACCCAAAGCCACCCTCAGGATTCACCCTTCCAACCTTGAAACAAGAGGTTTCAGAGAAAGCTAGAAGACTGCTGCATTCATCAATATGGAAATCTTCGTATGTGCCTTTCTGTCTTATCCTTCAATTGTTTTGCCCTTAAAGCCTTTTTATACAAATTGTATAACCTTTTCCATTATTTTCAAGGCAATAGATAGCACTTACTAATGCTCCATATAGAAAAAAACCAAACCAACACAAACTTAGGATGTTCCTCCAAAATATTCATAGTTGAGAGTGGCTTCCTGAAATTCTTTTTTAAATCTTCTTTAGGAGTATTTCCACATACTGGTTTTGTAGATTTAAACTCTACATACACTGTGGTCTCTGAACAACTACTTTCACAATGAAGTTTATATTTAGAATACATCTGATGGGTGTGAAATCATTTTAACCCCATAAATAGAGAAGAGAAACAATTTCCAAGGTTGTACAGAAACAGAAACCTGAATCTTTATAAACTGAGCAGAATGCTGCAGCTACACAATCATTTTTGTTCTGAAAGGCTGATCACTATATTGTGCATTAAAAAACACTGAATACTTAAAAAGCTATGCATAATGGGTTATTGTTTCATCTGACTACTTCCCAGAGTTGAAGTTCTTCCATAAACAACTTGCCTGGCTATTTAAAAAATAATAGAAATTTGTCTGGGCCTATCTAGGCAAAAGCAAAGCAATTTAATCTTTTCCTTTCTTAACTTTTGTGTTTCATAAACTTGAGGCAAGCAACTAGGCAAATGTGAGACTCTCTGTAAGAACTCGTCTTGAGTTACACATCTCTGTTACAAATAGTAATCTTAAAAAGCTGTTAAGAGCAAGTTAGTAAACCAATGGCATGTATCCTATGGTCAGCCCTATATTTTTAGGCTTTAAACCTTCCATTGCCTCACATCTACCTCTTGCCTAACCTTAAATCTTAAATACATAGCAAATGGCAAGGGCAGCTGTATGATACACTGCAGAACTGATCCATGGATCTGGAGCTTTAATTTTCAGCTGCACTGCACATTGCCCTGGTACTGCATAGAAGCTGTCGGCCAACAGGCACAACTGATGGGAGACTGCAGTGATGCAGAGCTGACTCATCAGTCCTGAAGGTCAGTGAAAGTCCTCGTCTGAGCCTGCATTTGGGAGTGTTACTAACCAGGGAGAAGTAAGAGAGCTGCACAACATTAGACCTTCCAGAAAGAACTTTCTGTTTAGAAAGAAAGGAATTTCTTCTTTTACCACTGGAAAACATCTCAGATCCAGGAACTAATCAGGAACAGAACAGACCATTTCTTACTACAACTTGTTTGAAATAGTCCCCACAATGTGGTATTTTAACTTCATACAGAATAAAAGGAATCTCTCTTTCACATTCTAACCCAGTGTGAAATGTCAAAAAGCCAAACACAATCTTATTTGGAAAAAATACTGCTTCTTTCTCAATACCTCTGTGGCTTATTACTCACAGTCCACTGTTTATCGAACATATATCATAATTCACGAGATGAGTTAGAAGCTTAAGTGTTCCTTTGTTATATCAAGTGCCCAGTATATTCACATTACAAACAAAACCATTTGTTGGGCTGTTAAAGATGCTAAACAAATTTGTGCATCAAGGGAAAAGGGCTTGGGACTTCTTCCAAGGGCTACTTTTTATGGAAAACAAATGTCAGATTTGCTTTGATCTTCATTATAACAAAATACGATTGTGTCAATCTGCATTAAATAACAGTTTCTAATTCAAATCCAAGTGCACTCCATAGGAAAACTGCCACTGAGCTCAGTGAGAAATGCAAAAGATTTTCTGATTATTTGGTGGCCTTCTATGATGGGGCTACAGAATTGATGGGTGAGGGAAGAGCTACTGACATCATCTACCTGGACTTGTGGAGAGCGTTTGACAGTCCCACATGACATCCTTGTGTCAAAACTGAAGAGACATGGATTTGATGAATGGACCACTCAGTGGATAAAGAATTGGCTGGATGGCCACACACAAAGAGTTGTGGTCAACGGCTCAAAGTCCAACTGGAGACCAGTGATGAGTGGTGTTCCTCAGGACTGACCCTGTTCAACATCTTTGTTGGTGACGTGGACAGTGGGATTGAGTGCACACTCAGCAAGTTTACCAAGTCAACACACTGGAGGGAAGGGTTGTCATGCAGAGGGACCTTGACATACTTGAGAGGTGGGCCAGTGCCAACCTCATGAAGTTCAACCAAGACAAGTGCAAGGTCCTGCACAGGGGTCGGGATGATCCCAGGCGCAACTATGGGTTGGGCAGAGAATTGATTCAGAGCAGCCCTGCAGAGAAGGACTTGGCGGTGTTTGTTGATGAGAAACTGAACACGACCTGGCTTCAGCATGCACTCGCAGCTCAGAAACCAACCGTATCCTGGGCTGCATCAAAAGGATCGTGACCATGGGTCGAAGGAGGTGATCCTCCCCCTCTACTCTGCTCTGCAAGACCCCACTTGGAGTATTGTGTGCAGTTCTGGTGTCCTCAACAGAAGAAGGACATGGAGCAAGTCCAGAGGAGGGCCAGGAGGATGATAATGGGGCTGGAGCACACCCCATATGAAGACAGGCTGAGAAAGTTGGGGCTGTTCAGCCTGGAGAAGACTGCATGGAGACCTCAGAGCAGCCTTCCAGTATCTGAAGGGGACCTACAAGGGTGCTGGAGAGGGACTTTTCATCAGGGACTGTAGCCATGGGACAAGGGGTAATGGGCTCAAACTTAAACAAGGGAAGTTTAGATTAGATATAAGGAAAAATTTCTTTACTGTGAGGGTGGTGAGGCATTGGAACAGGTTACCCAAAGAAGTGGTGAATGCTCCATTCCTGGCAGTGTTCAAGGCCAGGTTGGACAAAGCCTTGGGCAACATGGTCTAACATGAGGCATCCCTGCCTATGGCAGGGGTGTTGGAACTAGGTGGTCCCAAGATCCTTTCCAACTCTAACCATTCTATCATTCTATGATTGTAAATATCTGCTTTTGGAAACAAGATAGGGAATATCAGCATTATGCTCCTCCTTAATGAAATTTCAGCAGGTAGCCAAGATCCTTCCTGTATCTAAAAGAAAAACAAAACCAACCTCAATTAAATGTACTTCATTTCTTTTCAAATGTTGCAATTGCTAAAACTTCTTTTTTACATCTTCCTATTTTACTTCCCTGTGCTGCAATGCTTGGCTGTACCATTCTGCCGTCACCATTCTGACTCAAGAGCAAACTGTGAAGTTTGCTCAGAGGTTTTTCCTTTTCTCTGCAGCACACTGTGCAGATGCTTCCTTGCACTTCACCACAGCTTCCACCTTCATATGGAAAGTGGAGCAAAGCAGCATCAGGGAAAAGCTGATGTAAATGCAAAGTGTGTAGCAAAGGGATAAATACTGCAGTGAATAGTTCAGGAAAAAACGTTTCAGTAGTCTGCCTTTTTTCTCCAAAGACATCACTACTTGAACACATTTTTAGTCTTTTACTCCCTCCTTTCAGGAAAAAGTCTCTGGATTTTGATAATATCAGAAAGTCTCTGTTAATGTTTCCAAATTGTCACAGCCTACTTGCTAGTGGGATTTCATCACTATGGCAGCTGAAGCCAAAACAAAGCTCCAACTAAAATCCTCTAGGGGATATTTCTGATCTTGAGGTCACTACTGCTTATGCGACTTAGTTTTAACTTCATCTGCCATTTCTGTCAAAAGTCAGAGAAGTCAATACAACCTATGAAAGTTTCATATGCAGGGAATCTATTCTTTTCCTTAAGCACATTTTATTTGACATATATTTATTAAAGTTTCTCAGTTTATATATAATTTTTATCCTTCCTCCTAGTTCAAATCAGAGAAGGATTTCATTGCCTTGTCAGCCTATGAATAATGAATGACAGATCTGTTTGCAAGCATGAAAGGCTGATGCAGGGAGCCTTGCACTGCAGGTTAGATAATTTTGCAGGATATAAAATTATTTAAGGTTGAATCGTTATGCAGTATGGCCATGAACAAGTTTTCTTGGGGAAATACCCCACACTTTATAACCTACCCTAGATACTTGCACTGTACCATTTATTTTATATATATATTTATACATAAAAATCCCTAGTTGTTTACCAAAATAATTTCTTAAACATAATCTACCTAGAATTTAAAAAACTGTGAAGTTCTTTCACAAGTAACATCACACATTTATTGCTGTTTCCCGAACAAATCACACAATCATAATAGCTGTAATACAGTGGAAAAGTTGAGGTTTTTAATACTTGGGTTTACTTTTGTGTGCTTTAGAAACTTGTTGTTCTGTTAAGCATATTATTACTATCAACTAATGTACCAGCTGTGGAATATCCGTGAGCCTCTGCAACCACTGCAAAAGCTAAAAAGATGCTCTATTTGCAAGCCTTTAATGAGAACCGGGTTTAAGCTTTTCCCCTGGCAACCATCTGGCTTCCCAGCTCCATGGGACAACTTGCCCAAAGCTTTTATTTTGCTTTACATATAGTCAGTGAAAAAAGCCATGACAATAAGTAGTGTTGCTAATCAATTTCTGGATGTGAATTCCTTGTCCTATCCTAGCAGCAACTGCTTTCCCTGTCTGAAAGAGTAGAGCAACTGTTCTGCCTGAAGACAGAGATCTTGTTCTGCCAAGAGAGAATCACTCAATAACCTCAAAACACCTTCATCCTCTGATTCTTTACTGGATGTGTGTAATTCTCCACTGTGATGCAAATTGCAAATGTAATATGAAATCAATTGCCTCTGTGTGCAATACAGGCAAGCACTATTAATTAATTCCAGGTTGTACAAAGAAGAAAATGAGAAGATGCACCTGCCAGCTAGATGTTTCAGCACAAAGGGAACATTCATTTCTGGAATTAAAACAAGCCATAAATAGTCCCTCCAGTCTTTGGCCTTAAATTTTCTGATGATGTGCTTAAGTACAACCAATGTGACTACATTATAAGACTGAAAAAGTCAATTCTTTCTTTCATTAAAACATCAAAACAGGAAAACAGGGAGACAGGGAAGAAATGACAAGTATCTTCAGGAAATACAAACTCGTATCCAAATATTATCTCAAAAAGTCAATGTTTTTTAATACCTAAATGCTGAAAAGTAACAAAGCTTTACCCTATTTACTGGTGGAAACCGTAGTATCAAAAACCAATGTATGAAGAACAAACAGTGATAGCTCATACCCACTGATACAAGAAAAAAGAAATTACTCAGCAACAGAAGTCAAAGGGCTTGGAAATTAGAAATCAGTGGACCAGAAAGTGTGAAAGCAAAAGCTGGCCCTCTAAATGATTAAGTGGGCAGACTTCAGAGGCCAATCAGAAGTCTAGCTTGGATTATTCTCTTTTTTTGTTTTTTTACTGGCCCTGTACACTCTCCCTGTACCAATTTCTGTGTGGAAAAATAAGAGAGGAACAGATGTAGTTCTGAAAGCACCTATTCTGATATTCAAGTGTTTGAGTTACTATCTCTGATGCCCTTTCATACTTCCAGTCATTGTCCATGGAAGACACAGGTGCCCCTAGAAATAGTTCAGGCACCCTCCGAGCTGAGAAGCAGACGGTTACTTTTGCTGACCCACAATGGGGAGATCCTTTCTGCTTACACAGCCACAACAAGCTTTTAAAGGAGGGCACAGAATTCACATCTACACATGAAAGTTTATATAGCTAAATAGTTTCGTCCCGCATATGCAAAAACTGCTGCGGAGAACTCTGTCATCTCCAATGAAACAAACATCCACCAAACCCCCACAAATTCCACCACAATGCTCAGTATACAGTACTAACGCAAAAGCTCACCCTGTCATGAAAAGGAAAAACATTTAATTAAATATGAGCTCTGTCTCAGGTTCTGTCTCTTACAGCTAAGCCTTCTTACCCATTCATAAACCTTCATTGTTATTTTGGAACCTCTAATCACCCTTTATGCCTCTAAAATACAAATCTCTGAAAATACTTAATGTCTCCCAGTGGGAATAGTCAATACAATTTTGGCCTGGTCCTTTGTGAAATTGTGAGAAACCTTTAGCATACCATGATTACTTAAACTTTAAGGTCCATTCTTCCCTTCATGTGCATGCTTAACTCCTACTAATGCTGATGAGAGTTATGCACATACAACAATGAAAGATTAAACTCTTCACTGTTTAAGAGGTGGTGATCAGCCCTGTGCTGCTTCAGGGAAAAACCTCAAGGATATTGCAAGTACTATGGGGAGTTAATCTCATTACACACTATTAATAGCATTTGTGGCAGTGTTTGCTACTTAAGTCAACCATAGGTGACCACCTGGTGCCCTGTAACTGGAAAGCTGCTTCCATAACACATGCATGGACCAAGCTCTGCTTAGAAGATTAATCTGTAAGCTGTTATGAATCTATCTCCTGACACTTTCTCCCCCACTGAGAACAACATTTGTTTTTATTTTCAGTTTGAGTATTTGTAACTCAACAATAGAGTATTTTTAAGTATTTTTGAACTATACAAATCCTTAATTTATTTATTTATATTTGTTTTTAAGCATCATGTATTCAAATACAAAGGTGTGTAGTTAGGAGTGAATATATTGTGATGTTTTTCACACAGGTTTGTCTTCTTGAGTTATCATAATGGTCAGCTCCACCTAGTACTTTCCAAAAGTAAAATTGCTGCAGGGTTGATTTCAATTCAAGACTGCAATCAGAGAAAATAAAGACATCTGCAAAAGATAAACTAGTACATCAAAAACCACATGAGCTGCCTCTTTTATCAGTCAGCTTTGTCTTGTCTATAGAAGCTATCCATGCTATTCTTAAATATACAAAAATATTTTTAACTAGGTTGACTTGGTGCATACCAATTAAATCAGCAGAGTTATGCTGACTTAAACCAGCTAGTGACCTAGCCCATAAATCAGTTTTACTGCAGATTTGAACAGAAAGGCCACCAATCACTAAACAACTGTTTGCAGGCAAAACCTGAACAATTAAATCTGGTTTTATCATACAGATTTCATCATGCTGTGAAAAAAAATTACCATTGGCAACTGCTGTTTATGTATCTGAAATCTAGAAATCTACAAAAATCAAACTTAAGAAAGAGACCTTTTCACACTAGGATTAGAAGTAATTCCTCTGGCTTGCATCCACTTGATGCTTTAGGGTACAAGCAGGAAGAATGTGATCAAGAATTTTTAAACAAATTTCTTCTTTCTAATTACTTTTGGCAATTGACACCAAGTAGATTGCCAAATCTCCTTGGTGTCAAATCTGCAAGAGACACCAAACCTCCAGCAGTAGATTGCCAAGATGGGACCTTAAGACAGTTAGAGAACAGGCACTGACATATATGTCAAACCTGAATTGTAGACATGTGTGGCAGAACATTATTAATAGAGTTGATGTGTAGATATGGACATAGAGAAGTGAGGGCTGCAATTAAAATGGAAACACTGATGCAAGAAATGCATGGTACTTTTATTTTGTAAGCTTTAAAAGACGTCTTCTATCTATATTCCACCTAGCAATTTCATTACGATTGACACTGATATTTTATTAAAAGTGATAGCTTCTGAGCACTACTGGGTGGATCCTACAGACATAAAACTTCTGTTTAAATCAGGGGATCTAGAACATTTCAGATTTTTAAGAGAGCCAACTCACTTTCTCATTTATAAAGTTGGTCCCTCCAAGCCTCTGGCTCCTATTCCCAGCAGGCTACATGCTTTGTCTGTGCACAGATTGCTCCTGGAAACATGCTTCAGAAGATCTCAAATCAGGAGGCTCTTACCTGTAGCCCCAAGGATCATACTGTTGAAATTATCTTCATGCTGTGTTTCACCAAGATAAAACAATTGGGGAACACAAGAGCCAGAAAACAAACAAACGAACAAACAAAACCAAACAAAAATCCAAACAGAAATCCACCAGGTCCTGAAACTTTCTTAAAAGAAGGTGTTATACAGAAAATCCAGATAACAGGGAAAGAAATCTCAGCTCTCACATAGATGAGAATGAGGGATTGTGGGATTGTGGTAAATTCAGTAGATAAAGAACAATTTTGTTGAAATTTTTGTAAGTATGGATAATTTCTCAACAACCAACATCTTCATTTTGATCTAGCTAGTCTCAAAAATTCCTGTAGGGAATTTTTGCCCCCAAAATTCAGCAGAATCTGTGGTGAAAGTGGGAATTTTATAGTATTTGGCAAGACCTCCCTGAAGATCTTAATAAACTGTAATAGCATGCCCTTGGACAAGCACATACAAGCGGAGACCTACTCCAAGATACCCTGAAGAAGACATCTGGAAAAATCAAGAGAAAAATATTTTCCTGATTCAGATACAATGGTGTAATGTTGTGTGTTGTCTAAGAACAGATGTGTACAGGGTATATGAAGAAAGTCAAGTCCAAAAGTAACATTAGGACCACCAAGTGCTGTACAAATTCAGGATGAATGTGCCTCAAGCCATATCTATCTTATGGTGAGCAGTATGCACCAGGTCTGCACATGTAGCAGGAAGCAAGGCAACATCACCTTTACACAAAGGGTGAGATTCCACTGTGTTCTCCTAAGAAAAAGAGCATTCTATGTTGCCTGCATTTCTTAACTTGAAGATGATTTCTGGAGACCTCCTCTTCCATGAACAGTCATGGCATAATTTTGGGGTTTTTTATAATTTTCAGTTGATACATAAAATGATTCTCTTATTCAACTTGTAGCCCACACAGGATGGGCTCTGTATCCCATGCTCCTTATTACTACACAGTCCT
The DNA here is from genome assembly GCF_004027225.2 of Strigops habroptila. Taxonomy (NCBI): domain Eukaryota; kingdom Metazoa; phylum Chordata; class Aves; order Psittaciformes; family Psittacidae; genus Strigops; species Strigops habroptila. The sequence goes on along the minus strand of NC_044302.2, from coordinate 74,560,306 downwards.
AGCTAGACTGATGAAAATCTCACCCAACCTTAAGAACTGTGTACCTTCCTCATTTGAAACAGAACTGGCACAACACAACACTGAAATAGCTGATTTTTAGGCACCTGGAAAAAATAAATATCCAGTAATCACAAAAAGAGCTGTTGGTTACAATGGTTTTGCCCACAGAAGTCTAACAGTGCCAGCTGAAACCCATTTTCTGCTGCTCAATTTTTAATAGATCATTGGGCAGAAGTAATTAATTTTTTATGAATGTTTAAGGGAAAACTGGATATGGTAGGCTTAAGGGAAGGGAAAGGGTAGGCTTACGGTTTAAGGGAAAACTGGTAGGCATGGGGTAAGTGATTGCATCTTTACATAAAGAGGTTATTTATTCTTTGCATATAGGAAAAGATAAAAAGAAAAACATATATATTTATCCTTACACTGAGACTACACTGCTGGGAACATTCAGCACTTACCCTAAAGTTGCTTTGTATACACTCAGTTAAAGGAGAGAACCAGAGGAAGACCCATTTACTGATCTGCAAGGCAGGGGGGAGGGGGGTAGGCGGGTAGAAACCACAGTCACCCTCAAAAAGAACAAGTATCACCCAGACAGGAGAAGGCCTTGTCACTACCTCAGGATAGTTCAAACTGGGAATCCATGAGATTGCATCCCACTTTTAGGACCTATCCTCTGCAACGATGGGCACTGGGCTCTTCTGACATCAGAGAGGTTTGCCAAGGTAGGTAAATTTGCTTCCCCATCACTTCTGGGAAAAACCTGGCGGGTCAGAACCATGCTTCCCAGTGCTTTCAGTGATCACTAACAGGGTAGGAATAAATCAGATTTAGATTTTGAAACAACATCTCTTCCCCCCTCCCTAGCACTCTTTGCTTAGCTTGAAGGTCTCAGTAAGATTCCCAGACTTCCAACAGCTCTCCCTTGCCCTGTTTTCCCCAAATATTGTGATGTACTTTTGTTTTTAATTTAGCAGACAACAAAGCATAGGCTAGAGTCCAATCAAATTCTAAGCACATTGTCAGGTATGAATATTTGACCCTGACACTAATATTTCATATGTCCATCAAGGGAACACTCATAATAATGGTTACAATTGAGGGAAATATTTCCTTTTTCACATGCCAAAGAAAGGAAAAAAAAAAAAAAAAAGTCAAAGAATCCCAAGGAAACTGGCACATTTTTTTGGAAACTGTCCTTGGCTTGGTTGCTATAAAACAAAAACACAAGTTCTTTGGCACAGCTCTCCTTGTATACAGATTTAATCTATTTGTTTTTAGTGAATATTAGCTCTTGATATGCAACTGTAAACACATCTCTGCTTTTCCCTCATGTCAAAGCATGTGGACTTACATTTAATAGATGTATCATCAAGCCACAGCATGTTTGCTGTTATTTCAACATATTTATAAAATATCCTGTGCCACACTCTTTTGAATGCTATAAATTGCTTTCGTGGTCTGCTTAGGGATACTATGAATTCAGCTGGCATTATAATATTTCACTTAAAGCATGAAGCTCTCAGAAACACTTTCTAACATTCAGCTAAGTCAGACCAGACAGTTCCTAAAAATATTAAGGGTTCATTTATATCTTCAGAGTATGTGCCAGTTTTCAAGTAACACGAGCTGTATATGCAAACTATATTTGCGAGAAGAATATATTCATGAGTGTAAAATCAGTTAGCAGGTCTGACTTAAAATTTTAATTACAGTGATACAATTTGGTTCATCCTGTATCAGAATTTCTTTTCCGCCACTTCTGTATACTAGCATTCCTATATACCAACATACCTATAAAATGATGCTTCATTCTCATTTCTGTGAAAGTTGATACATGCTAACATTAATATGCCCACTTTCCCTATCCACTCCAAGTATCTCAACACTTGTCACCCCACCATTGTCAGACTTACTATATATGCTAGTCTATATCCACATACATGCTCGGAGTTACTATAGCACTGTAATTTTAACCTCCAAGAAAAGTATTCATTGTCTTAGCATCAGATAATGCATTAAACAATAGGTTTATTTCAATTAAAGATTGCAGTACATCTTCATAGTTTGTACTGCAGTAAATTCTAGACCTTTCTGAATCATGAAAGATCTGAACTCTACCTCTGAAAAACTTAATACCAGAGTTTGCCTCTTTCCTTTTGTAAAACCAAGGTCTGAACACCAGTCAGAGGAATTGCCACCATTTGGGTGCAGTCTGGCAGCTTGCAAGGATCTGTCTTCACTGGACAAATCCAGTGCTAGCTACTTGCAGTTCCTGGTGCCTCAGAAGGAAATAGGAAAAAAGTAGGCAACCAGCTTCCCTAGAAAGGTTTGGGTTTTTTACCTTACAACGAGGCTGAAGTGGCCCCTCACCTTACACTGCAGAATTTAATTTCCTTTGCACCACCAGCATCACAAAATGTTGATTATGTTTGTGCTAATTAATTGTAAAATCTTCATCTTTTCTTTACTTGTCCCTTTCTCCACTTGTCCTATATCTCCTTTCTGTCTTAACTGTAATTTTCAGGGGCAAAAAATCTTGAGAGAACTATGTGAAATGACACAGACATGCAATACAAACACGTAACACAAGAGCAGCACATACTGCCCATATGCCCAGCATGTATTAGGTGCATGGAGGCAGTACACATGTCCAGGACACCTTCTGGCTGCAGTTTCCCTAGTGGATTGGATGCGGGCAGTCCAGCACATCAGGCCACAGCTGTCACTGCTATTTACAACCTGAATAAGTGCCCATGCCTCAGCTGTGCAGACCTTCCTTCTTCACCCCGCTCCCTGAACAGACTGGGGACAAGAAGCCTTTGTAAGAATCAATGTCCCTGATAATGGTCTTACAGTGCATGGAAAACAAAACAATGCTTTTCTGGTAATGTTTTTTAAATGGAACTGAATTGTTCCACCATGTTCAATTCGAAAATTGTGGGGGCAGCAAAATGTGCATAAGATTTGAAATATTTCACTTATATCTGAGAAATCCTGAATCTAAGGAAATATGCAAAGACATTTTAGGAGAAGGTGAATTTTATTGAAAAGGTATTTTCAATTAAAATATGCTTAACTAAAATCTTTGACCAGCTTTGCAATCTTTATTTTTAGTGACAGATGCCAAAATTCTACTTTCGGTTGCCTTCCAGCTTAGTTCCCTAGCTCCTGGGAACACTTGCTAGCTTTATTCATGACAAAACCCCTCCAGGCCACAGGGACTGGGGGTTAGTCCCTGTGTGCCACATTTACATTTGGAGTCAGTGCGATGTTTCACAGCTGCAGCTGTTGGCCTACCGTTTCTGCCATTATTTGCATTTCAAACAGAATCAATGGAAGCAGTGAACTACAAAATAAATTAAAGTTTTTCATAGAAAACAAATGCATTTTATTAATCTGACTCAGCTGCTAAAGTACTGAATCATGGAAAACTTGGTAAGATTGCACAGTCCCTAATGCTGAGTACCATTTCAGGTGAGATGAACAGTATTTTTATGTAAAAAACTGTAATTTAAAAAGGAAAATTCTTCTACAGATGGTGATAACCTAATTTTCAATAGGTGATCACCTCTGTTGTCCATCTTAAACAGATTAAAATACAATTCCAAAAACAGTACAATAGAAAAAAACCTGAGACTTAATTAATAACTCTTCCTCTTTTTTTCCCTCAAGTATCTTATGCTGCTCTATCAAATGTTTCATGTGCTATAGTAGTCTGCATTTCCCTGCTGGCAGTTTGATTTGGATTGATACCTGTCTCAGCACTATTCCAATGTTCTTTACATCATTTCTCAGTTGCAAATTTGAAAACTTACTTTGGAGGCTAGTGTCACATATAACAGAGTAACTGCAGGCAGTGTCACAAATCAAGATTCTAGAGGGAAATAAAAAGGGCGGTAAAGTCACAGAGAAGCTACAACATCCCTAAGCAAACTCCATGGACATTGTCTATAACAGTGGTTGAACACAATCCCAATTTACATGCCTCACTGGGGCATGGCAGCACTTCTGCAAGATGTTCCTACTGTGCTAGCATGTCTGCAACAGAGCAGATCTTCTGTGGGGAGCAGAATGAAGAGCACTCTCCCATCTTTATCACAACTAACCACTCCAGCCATTCCTGCTGTAAAGGGAGAATTCACTCCTGCTCCTCCTAACAGCCTGGAGTGTAATTTAAAACTATTTTCTCCCCTACTTCTGAACAGCACTACCAGTTCTACCTTCAAATGATATGCATCATTGCCTCCAAATACTGAAGAACATTTCTGACAAAAAAATAATCTTATTCCCTGGGGAGTGAGGCAGTGGAGAGCACTAAGAATTGAAATAACCACACTGAGCCTATAGCTGTGACATCAGACCTCTTAAGCTGATGGCTGGGACACTAATAGCAAGAGTACTTTGTTTCTTAATGGACATCTGGATTCCTCAGTGCACCCTCTGTGTGAATTGTTAGACATTAGCCCTCCACTCAACTCTATTTCCCTTTTTTTCACTCCTCAGTGTTGAGACAGGCCTAGGCGAATCACCTTTGCAAAACAGTGGCGGCATCAAGGTTACTATTCTGCCTTTCAATGCTTGATGGGAAATGTTCAAAGGATAGCTAGATCCTTCAGGGACTCTCATCTCTGTACATGTCAGGACACACTTACAGCTGTGGTGACCAGGCACAAAACCAAGGTCCTGTCCACAAAACATCTCCTGACATATTGCAGAATAGTTTGTGTGTCACAACTGAATTCCTACCTTGAAGTGAGGTTTTTTTCTAAATAAAATACTAAGGAAGATACTCAGATACCTGCTTAGTATCTTGCTGGCTAATATATTTTCTAGGTTTTGTTATAATTTTCTGGGTGCTGTTAATAAAGCCATCACATATTTTGCTCTACAGCTGCACTTCAAAAAAGACAATGTCTGTTTACTATTTGCATTTCTGTTTGTCAAGTTGTTTAATGAACATTTTGGAAATGCTTTATTTTATAACTAGCTGTGCACGAGGCTGTTTGTTCCAGCTACACTATTGTGCATAATCTGTAAGAAAAATAACAGAAGTACTATGGAATATAAGACATTGTTCTTCTGTACAGAGGTAATTTGACTGTATATTTCTCATGCACCATCTATCACAGATGCTGCAAACAGAAGAAACATCCTAAGTTGCACAGAGTAGGGGCTAATCCAACTGGCCTTCAGGTAACAGAACTTTTTCCACTGACTTCAGTGGGAGTTGGACAAACTCACTACAGAGTCATTAAAAACAGTAGTCTAGAAATTATGTTTTACAAGATAAAAATATAGGATTTTTCACACTGCCAAAAATATTTTCACTTGCTAATTAGCAATTTCAAGGAAAGTTAATATTTTATGAATTATTACATTCACCACACACCACAATGTGAATCTCCCCATGGCTTTAAGTGTAAGATACTTGTGAGTTGGTTCTTGGTTAATATTGTGAACTCAGACATTAATTATTCATCCTCTCTCATATAGCTTTATATCCCATCTGCAAGTTACATGGAAATTACCCCCTGGCTCAGATTCCACCTAATGTAAATTGGCATAGCAACTGTAAATTCACAGTTACCCGGTATTTAGCATGCATTTAGCAATAGGCCTAAGAAATTCTACTTGAGAATGTCTTTAGTAACTAAACAGCTCCTCCAGATGAGTTTTGGCATATACGCGTGCAGCAGTGGTCCCAGCATAAACTCTCTAGTTTGTCTACCGGATGGATGAAGAGCTGTGGTAAACTGTATTAAGAAAAATCACCATTTCAGTATAAACCAACTTAAATTAAAGGCATTTGTCGAATTTTACTAATTTAGCTTCAAGCATCTGCAGATATGTGTGTCCTTTTTTATCTTCTCATTCAAGCTTTGCTCAGCAAAATCAGACTAACGAGGGAAATCAAAAGACAAAGGAAAAGTTTAAAAAACTCCACAGTTTAAAGTGGCGTTTTTTAAATGTCTGTAAAAAGATGATGTTAAAACATAGGGAAGTGCTTAAGTCTTTGAAGGATAGGATCCAGCCAAGTCTGTAAATCCATTGAATGAGTCACCCAAGTATGAAGTTCAGAATTAGACCCAACTGTGCAGTAGTATAGTTATTGTGACACTAAAGTTGTTCTAAAAATTTCAGAAGACAATTTCTTGCTTTCCCATCTGTTCATGCCATGTATTAGCTTTTAATTGTTTCTTATGGTAACGTTTAACATGTATTTTTGAGAAATATATTTAGGAAGGTGCTAACTGGTTTACACCATTATCTGTTAGCTCTCACATGTGCCTATTTCTGCAAGTGTATGCGCAAATAACCACCCAGATTGCCACCCTTCTTTGGTTCACAAAGAAAGAGTACCTTCTAGTTTATGTTCTCTTCTGCTGTCGACGACAAGTTCTATCATCAAATACTTCTCCAGTGTCAACTTAAGGACAAGTGAAAGACAAAAAATTATTTCTCTTCCACCTCCTATGTCTGATTTTATTCATGCCTGTCTTTTGTGATGCCCTGTTGTACAGCACACAGCTTATCAACTGACACAAAAATAAATGCATAATAAATATTCCACAAGAGCAGAGAAAGAAGTTTGCTAAATATAAACAAACTGCCTAAGGGTAAATACTGTTGTCTCAAACACTAACATCTTTCAACTTCTTGCAGTGCAATCTTAAGTGCAACTAGCAACTAGTAATCAGGCTAGTTCGCAGATGCCTTGAGTGTCAATACAGAAAAAAGGCAACAGTTCTTACACAAAGCTATTTTAAAATCAACTTGCACAACTGGAGTACTGCAATGGGTGGCTAATAAAGTCTTCAGAAGGGATAGAAAAGAAAGGAGAGGCAGTGGGGTAGTCCCTTATGTTAGGGAGAGTTTTGATTGTTTAGAGATTAATGGTGGCAATGATAAGGTTGAGTGTTTATGGGTAAGAATCAGGGGGAAGGCCAACAAGGCAGATGTCATGGTGGGCGACAGCCAACCAGGATGAAGAGGCAGACAGAATATTCTGTTAAGTAGCTGGGAGAAGTCTCACAATCACCAGCCCTTGTTCTCCTGAGGGACTTCAACTTACCAGATGTCTGCTGGAAATACAACACAGCAGAGAGGAAACAGTCTGGGAGGTTCCTGAAGCATGTGGAAGATAAATTCCTAACCCAGCTGGTGAGGGAGCCACCTAGAGAAGGTGCCCCACTAGACCTGTTGTTTGTGAACAGAGATCTTGTGGGCGATGTGGTGGTTGGAGGCTGTTCTGGGCATAGTGATCAGTAAACGATTGAATTTTAATTCTTCAGGAAGTAAGGAGAGTCAAGGAAATATTTAATAATTCATTAAGTGTTCTCTTGAAAGAAGGCTTGAGTTTTTTGCACTCACATCCGTTGTGTATCATATTACTGCATGATTCCTCAAAAAAATCCTGACTACTTTTATAATATTACATGAAATAGTTTAGCAAGACTTGCAGGTAGACCTATCATGAGGTATGCTCATGATGCTCTACTGTATGCTCTACTTTCTGTGTAGAGTAGGAACAAGTGTAAGACGATGTCTGGATGCATGGCTATTTAGGTGAAGTGGTCTAGCAAAGAAAGTCAGCAGGATGAGATACAACCATAATGTAATTTCGTGAAAAAAATAGTCTTCTTGCACTTCCTCCTGGGATCTGGATAAATTCTGGTATTTCAGAATTCATCTAACAGTATGAGATCCTTTGTAGTATACCTGTCGAAGCTAGGTTGTAACCTCATTAGAGGAATGGCCCAGGAGTATAGATACAGAAAAGATACTTTCAGTTTATTTTTCTTTTTCGTAAGCTACTGGTTTTGAGTGTTTTATAATCTGACTATTGTAATTCACTTCCCTTAGAAAAAAAAGCATGGGAAGATGAAAGTCTGTTATATGCTTTTTAAATGAGTAATGAAAGTTCACAAAAACATTGGGGTTTATTTAGATTTCTAGTGCCTGAAGGGTTTTGTTTCATCTACAAACAAGGAAAAAACCAAACTCGTGCTTAAAATTATCTCCCTCAGCTTAAAATTTCCTGTGTATCATCTAGTTCTGGCCTTTATAATAATCTGGTGGTCTTTTATGAAAATTATGTATTTCCTATGCTGACAGGCTTACAGTATAACTAGGTGGGAAAGCCGCAAAGGAAGTGGAGCCACATAAGAAACATACAAAACAGTCCAAGGAAGTGTTGAGAGAAGGTAACAGAGAAAGAGAGCACTGCAGACTGGGAATCCTTATCCATGGAAGAGAAGTGGGTTGGCAGCTGCCAGAAGGATCTGAGTCTGGGAGTACCAAGGTTTTCCAAGAGGTCAAGCACACACTGTAGGCCCAAGGTCCTTGACTCCTGCATCCAGAACAAGAACCTGGATGTTCCATGGGGGGAACCAACTCCCCCCTGTACACCTTCATTTCTGATAGTGTGCATTATGTTGTGGTTTGCATAGCCATGTGGGTCATATAACTGATGTGACATCAGCAGTTATCTGTAGATATAATGGATTGTAGCAGCACTGACTAGTCATATCTGATAATACATTGACTATACTGGGTTCCTCTGATATTAATGACAAATTTCTCAGCCTTTTTTCTACAGAAATTCAGGATGTAAATCTGCTTAAATGAGGCACAAATTGAAGTCTTGGCTTCCCATCTTTTATGTTTCATTAAAGAGGAAGGGAAAGAAAAATTAATACTAAAATCATTTTTCAAAGTGTCTTGTGTCAGCTTTGGCTTTTACATTGTTTATATAAATTATACATACACATATAAACTGCTAACTATTTATGCAGAGTAAGCATTCCTGTGCTAGATTAGTAGTAGCATGTATGATCTCCCACTTGGGGAGTTATTCCCTATTTCTGCATTTTATTATTTTGTTAACAAATGCAGATTTCTTAGTAATTAAACCAGCCATTTAAAGTTCTGAAGTATGTGACCATGTCACGATTTGCTGCAATTTATCCCCAGTTATCAGGTTAGTACAGCAGAAGTTAGCAAAGGAATGTGACGATTAAAAAAACCACAACTATAAAGAAACATGGTAATGAAATATCTCTCCCCTTACATATTATTATGCTGACAAGTGGTCTGAACAGGTTGTCTGACTAGTGAAGAGACACTCACCTACTAATATTTTAAAGTTTTAAGCTTTATAAGAATTCTCCTTTAGTACTTATTAACCTGAAAATGGTGTTTGAAGAGCACATGTAACATGGAGTATGTACTGATTTTCTTTCGTGGAAACACAAAACCAATTTTCAGGTCTGAATTTCAGTATAAACTACTAATAAGTACGGTCTCCAGGGAGAAAATTGTATTACTTTGGAAACAGCAAGATTGCCCTTTGGCTGATACAAGGGAAATAGCAGGCTTTTTAAAGGTCTAGATTCAACTTTTTTTTTTAATAGAATTTTCAAGTAACAGTAAAATTAAGACATTATTAGTTCTTCAGAGTTTGATAAAACCAACAAAACATTTTTCTTAGTAAGGAATAAAGCCTGCTCAGTGAGTCTCTGAGCAATATCCAGGAAAAGTTACCTCTAGTGTCCCTCATCACCTGCTTTTCCTCTTCTTCGCAGTCAGCATTAGCACAGTTCTCTTCTAGGAGTGGCTGCAGGGTAGATGGATGTACCAAGTCTAGCACTTTGTGGTGTTCTTGTTTCAAAAGCTATCTCAAAACAGAACTGGAACACAAAAAAAATCCAAGCCTTTTCTATAACATCCAGAGTGATTCTGGAGGTCTTTTCTTGCAGTCTTACCTGGACGATGCTAAATCGGAAATGCGGAAAAGTAGGGGGCAAACTTGGCTCTTATTTTAAAGCCTGTGTCAACTTTAGCTTCTTTGGTTCCTATGTATCACTGAGAGAGCAAGAAAGCAGCTGGTAGCTGTGAAAACTGAGGAGCGTCTGACCAACTCTATCTTAGATGATTGGCCATTCTCACTGAATGCTTGAGCCTGGCAGAAGATACAAGCAGATATCACAAGAGGTCTGAGCAGACCACAGACCACAGCCCCTGCCCCATGAAGAAGTGACTAGTGGGGAGAAGGGGTGTGCTGGAAGGAGCACACTAAAAGGCAGAAAAGGCAGCAAAAAATCCCTCTCTCTCTTCAGGGCTTCTGCTAGCAGCAGCCACCAAAAAAAAAAAAAAAATCTCGATGGTGTTTTGACAGGAAAATATTGGAAAACTGGACCTAAGTAAATCTAAAGGAATTGAAAGACATTCTTTCAGCCCTAGCATTAGTGAACAATACAATAACAGTATATTTCTGCTGTTTTATTCTTTTATAGCCATGAGGGACATCCAGAGATTTCATAGAAGGTGAGTAAAAGCCTTCCAGTCTGTCTGTTCATCACTGATCTTCCCCTTCATATATTCCTCCTATTGTTCCTCCCCTGAGATCTGCTGCCCCTAACACATCACTCCTCTGCAGCCTCTGAGAAGCTGTGCTAGTGCTGATCTATTAATCATTTGGCAGACGACACTCTCACAGGCAATTCCATTAGCAATATCTATCTCAATGACAAAGTACGGCTTTTATGTGTCCGGGTTCCAACCACATAAATGTAAGTGTTGTGCTGGGCCTCTTTTTTTGACAATGGAAATCACTGACCCAGTGCAAGTTGTGTTTATTACCCATTTTCTTTCAACCAGATAGGTTGACAGAAGTTTTGCCATAAAAAATGTCCTGTATCCTTTGCTGATAAGCATACTGTTTTGGCTGAAGTAAGAGAAATAGTAACAAATATTCAGTTTTCCACATAAGGGGAAAAAAAAGTTAAAAAATTGATCTTTGAAATCTGAAGCTGTATTTTAAAAGATTAATCTCAAAATTAGGTTAAGAACATTGAGAAAGGACCCTTGCAAGCTGTAGGAGCTCTATATTTTACATTATTGTTCTTGTTTAAATGAGAAAAGTAATCCAGTGAAAATTAAATGAGCAATTATCATGTGAATGCCTCTGGGCAATATTAAGATTCACAGTACAAAGTGTCATGCCGCTTCATAATAAATTGATGTGAACAAGGTAGTAAATAACTACTGCCTTAATAATGAAGAAAACATTTTGCATTACCAATGTTTCGGAAATAGGCTGGCTGAACTGATGTTTTCCCTAACTACATAGCCACAGGTTAAATGCTCCACCATTTTCCAGTGGCAGCATCTATACTCCTATACTTTGGCAGCAGGCAAAATAACCCTGATTAAATTAATCAGTGTCTTCAGCTGTTGTTGTGCTCATTATCAGCCGTCTAACATTGTATGTTCTGAAGATATATCCTTAAGTGCAACAATGGTAGGCGTTAGTTCATTAGCAAGTATGATCAACATGGGTTATCAAAAGCATTTTTCATGCAGAACAAATAGAGCAAATTACTAAAACAATAAAAGAAATATCTAAGATCTACAGCAGGTCGATCTACACGATGTAATATTTAATTAACATAATTAGAAACAGATTTATAATAACTTAATATTTTCTAAATGAGACCATAGATATTCTGCTGCTTCCTGCAGAAAGCTTGTGCCCTGGTTGGTAGAATGTCAGGTGAAATTAGACTATGCAATGAAGAAAATGTTATTTTAGATGTGATACACTCCCTGTAGTGTATCACACTAAGCACACAGGCTGTGTAATTACAGACACTCATGAATTGTACTTCATTAGAATGACAAAGTGTCAGCATTGGTGAGACATTTAACCCATGTGTTAAATGAACACAAGTACACTTTTAGGATCATCATCAACATTTAAAAGAAACACCCAAAAATGCAGGGGGATGCTTAAGGAACATGGTACCAATACAGTTGTATTTTCCTCTCAAAGATTAAAATAACTAAGTATTTAATTTATTTTCTTTATAGGGGGAAGAGAAATCCTGTGAGTTTTAATATTTTCTCTTGGCAAAGAAATGTAAAGGTTGCCATTAGATTCCATTGGAAGCTCCCACTGTCTTCCATGACAGAGTTGCATTATTTTATTTTTTTTCCATATGAACTGTGATATGTCTTAAGTCCAGCACACTTAATTTTCTAAGGGAGTTACACTGAGAGAACTTTTACTAGATGTTAGCAACTGACATGCCTGATGATAGCTCTAAGTTGTGCAAACGCACAAGTATTCTTTCTTAAATTAAGAAAAAACTGCATACCTATGGAGAACAGCATAAATAGTAACAGCAAATACACAAATAAATAAAATATTTAATAAATATTTGAACAAATAAATAATGTTAGAATTGATCCTACCTGCACTGGGATCAAGAGCAAAATTCTGAGTGATTGCAAAAAATTTTGGATAAAAGAATTTTCTTGCTACAAATCCAGTTTATATTTGAAGACTCCAGCTAAGACAAGGGAGATTTATTTATGCTGAACTAGTCAAATCAGCTGTATTTGCCAGTTTGAGAATACTTTCTGATTTGGTAATTGTGGTCCTTATTGCATTTTTTGAGATGGCTACACTTAGCAAGTCCAGAGAAGGGCAACAAAACTGGTGCAGGGTCTGGAGAATAAGTCTGATGGGGGACAGCTGAGGGAACTGAGGTTGTTTAGTCTGAAGAAGAGAAGGCTCAGGGGGGACCTTATCATTCTTTAAAAGTACCTGAAAGAAGGATGGAGTGAGATGGGGGTTGGTCTCTTCTCCCAAGTAACAAGTGAAGGACAAGAGGTAACGGTCTCAAGCCGTACCAGGGGAGGTTTAGATTGGATATTAGGAAAAATTTCTTCACAAAAGGGTGATCAGGCATTGGAACAGGCTGCCCAGGGAAGTGATGGAATAGCCATCCCTGGCAGTGTTCAAAAACTGTGTAGATGAGGTCCTCAGTGATATGGTTTAGTGGTGAACTTGGCAGCCCTGGGATAATGGTTGGGCTTGATGATCTTAAAGGTCTTTTCCAGCCTAGTGGATTCTATGTTTCTATGATTCTACAAAGTTACATTACTGTGTAGTTCATAAGACATTAACCTGAAAAATGCAAATAAAAAAATAGGAATATTTATAACATACAGTATTTTAAACATACATTACATAGTCATATATAAGGAAAACACAAAATAACAGAAGTAGCAAACTCAACAATGTAAATAAATCTAAATTGCATGAAACTTCGGAAGAGAAATGTTTGTTTTCCGTACAGGTCTTTTGTGAATCCTCACAAACGAGTAGATTTTGCGTATTGTTCCAACATGGTCCCTAGGGGAAAACTGCTTCTCTTGCACAGAACACGAAGATTAATTTGGGGGGAGAGGTAGGGAAGTCAAGAAATAAAAAGGTCAACAATGACCTGACCATGCAAGCTTATCATGTGGCATTTCCTGGATGGCCACTGTAAATCTGGCTACTTACATGAGGGTTTAGAAGACTGGACTGCTTTATACTCACCTTTCACATCGAATTTGGATAACCAGGATAAATGTTATGAAATTAAGTTATTCAAAGTTCTTCCCAGCATAACGGCTGTATATTCCTCACAGCTAGATATTTCTGCTAGGCTTGATCATTTTTAGCCAATGCCTTGATGCATTTTATATCCTCTGTTACACTCTACACTGCTGCAAGGGATGGGCAGCTGTCCCTGAACTCAACTCTCTCTATCAAACCTACATATCAGATGAGAATAGCAAGGCATAGGAACACAGCTGAAACTAGAGAGAGTGTACGATCTGTCAGCATTAATCCTTTTTAGTATTCTGCTTCGCACCAGAGAGAATTTAATTGTTTCTTAAATGACTCTAGGGCCTCTGAATGAGCAAACCTGTCTAACAGAGCAGACATTTATTTGAAAGAATCTTTGTAATAAATACTGATCTATCGTATCTGTAGATCATTCTGGAGACACAGCAATCTCTCCTTGCCTAATTAAACTGTGCTAATATGAAAATGTGGGCCAGCCCCATAAGGCACAACAGATCTGCTGGAGTGTGGAAATGCCTGGAAGTCACAAGCTCTGGGAAGAGGGGCTGGGAAGCACACAAACTCTGCCTGCATGGTAATGAACTCCACCAGATTGTACTCCATACAGATGCAATTTATATTCTTTTCTGTAACTTCAGCCTCAAAGTCTTCTAATTAACCCGCAGCCGTGAGATAAGCACTGTGCAGAGGCGGGGATGGCATAGCAGAAGTGACAAAAGGCAAAAGACTCCTTCTTGCCACTTCTCTTTCCCCAGGGTTTGAAGGTTGTGTCAGTCACTAAGAAGGGTAATCAAAATGTCGTTTACTTCATCTCCCTATAGCATTTTAACTTTTACCCTGTAAGCACCCTGAATTTAGGACCAGCAAGAATGTTTTAGTAATTAGAAAGCACACATTTCCGGAGACACGTGGCTGCACTTAAAAGCATTTCACTCCCACTTGACATGGAGCTTTGTTAGAGATGGCTAACAATATTTCACCAGCTTGGCTTAAGATTTGCACAGGCACTCAGCTTCCTATAGAGGTCTAGGTCTAATGGAAGTCAGCTGATTTATTGCCAACGCCAGCACCGCCCATCTCACAAGGAAGCCATAGGAGAAAATTGCTGGGCTTTATTTTAAGTGGTGCCACAGCAACCCAGCAGTGCTGCATTTAATTTTATGTAGAAACCAGCTCCCCAAAAGCATTTCCCTTCAACTCTCCGTAGGTGCGATCTACAAATTGCAATTCTTCAACAGCACTCCAATGCTGCCCTAACATATAACAGAGTAGATCTGGTGGGACCCTTCTGTTTTCAGTAATATTACTCATAATTTACACCTGTTATAAGCAAAATTTGTCAAAGTGGTGTAGCAATCACAATTTAAGATAAATTCCTGCCTATTTTTTTGGGTATTTGGGAGGTTTTGTTTGTTGTTTGCTTTGGGTTTTTTTACATAAGTGGTAAAAGACAGCTGCTCCCAGCAGCCTTTAGAGCCATTTGCCAGTAATTGCATATATTAAAAGTTTTTTGTCCTTAGAGATGTATGCAAGTATTCAGTTTCATAAGATGGTGGTCATGGTTTTTTTTAAACATAACTCGGATCTGAAGGAGTTACACATATTAGTGAATGGCTAATCTCAGCTTTTCATCTTTAGTGTTATTTTCAAATCAAGTTGAGTGATCCCTGTAGTAATTGCTTTCTAACATCTGGCTGGTAGCTTATTTGAAGAGAGTTGGTGGCCCCATTTTGAATTCTAATGAAGATCACGCTGCATAAATCACTGATGCTAGATTCCCTACTGGCACACTTTGCAAAGCAGTCCTCAAAAGGAAGCTGAAGCAAGAAAAAAAAAAACCAATCGATGTCATTACATCCCTGCAACTGAATAATCCATGTCAAGGACTGTCCACAGCATCTAAGTGTGACTGCTACAGTCAGTCTTTGTGTATTTGAGGGGCAAAGTTAAGGACTAAACTTCAGGTCTCTTGATTCAGGATATATCACGTGTTCTACAGTCACTTAGAAAGCCAGAAGGTTTTTTTCATGGGGTTTCTTTTCCATCTGTAAGAAAGGCAAAAGGCCACACAGGGAGTATACTTGTATGAACAAGTATTTTCAGACAGACAATACTGAAATGCTTTGTCAAACTGTATGCTACTGTACTGCTATATTCCTAACAGACAGTTCTAGCTTAGACTGAGACGGGAAAACACACGAGATACACTAAACCTGATAAGTGAATTGGAGTCTACTTGCTTAGATCTCAGGTCTTTTATTCCACCCTATGTTCTAAATTCAACATGGGAGAGGAGGCACTGCTATACTTCTTGGTGTGGTTATGTTGCAGCTTCAAAACAGGGGAAGCTCAGGTCTGTGAGAGACATCCTGAAAATGCAGATCTGTATACATGATCTGTAAGGCTAATTTCCTCAGCTGCATCTACAGCATGTGTTAATTTATGCACAAATATAGCTTATATAGAGTGGTCTTGCTTTTCTTCCAGCTGGCTCTGCAGAGTTAATGTAAAGTTAAGCATTTTCATAAATGATCGCTATCTGTGGTCTTCTAACTGAGAAAGCTCTCACCCTGCATGAGGCTATACTCTGATTTTCCTCTGTTGACTATGAGATATGAAGTTTGACAAGCTCATTTACAGCTGAGGGATTCGTTCTTCACAGTCAAACTACATGCTGTATTTTCAACAGAGCTGAATTTTCTGAAATTTAAACTCCAAGCAAGTTGTCATAGCAAAATAGAAAATATATGTCTCACATTAAGTACTGCGACCTAAAAACAGTACAGAAGTATTGTTCGTATGTGCTCATTTACTGCACGGTGTGAGTATGGGCATTGAGAATGCCGTCTATTGGCAAAAAAGCATGAGGGAGCATAATTCCATGGCAGACGACTTCCAAAAAAGGGAAGGAGTAAGAAAACATGTTAGGTTTTTTTGGGTTTGTTTGGGTTTTGTTTAGGTTTTTGGGTTTTTTTCTTTTTGATTGCTCATTTCAAGGTTTTTTTAAATCAAGTAGGTGTAACTGCATGACATTATGCTGAAATTTAAGTAGAAACTTTGATGGAAATGAGTTTTGAACCTGAAGTATAGTATTATAGCTTAATTTTGCACTGGAAAAGGGTAATGTTTGATAGTAGCAACAATTTAAAAGACATTAGAGATAATGAGAAAATATGAATAGAGCCGCAACACTGAGATTGCTTGCACTTTCCTGTGGTTCCTCTTATTTCACAGGATCTCAAAAATGACTCTCAAGAGTTCTTTAAACATGTGGTGGGAATATTCAGAATCTAAACCTTTGGGACTAAAATCTGAAAAAGCATCAAACTCAGCAATGGATCTGTTTGTTATTGTGCCATCAGCTATAGCAACCATGTTTCTAAGCTTTATACAGCCAATTTGTAATTTGATTGCAAATAGTCATCTCAATGGAAAGTATCTGTCCTGTTAACTCCACTTACAAATCAGCAACTGTTGTCATAATACTGTGGCAAGGTAGATCCAGATAAGCTACATCTCTTTTGGTTTGAAAATATCTCTTTTTTTTTTCCCCCCAGTATTGTTGATAAGATTTTTTATTGTGTCCAGTCCACATCTAGCCGACGTCATTAGTTAGCCTAGGTTACCTAGACTGTCTAATGAAGAACAGTGGGTCTAACATGGACTTAATATTGTCTGAGAGTGTCCTATCTTTGCAAGTAACTCACAGATATGGAAGAGTACAGGAAGTAATCTTTGGTGGGGTTCAGCAAGGGCTTTGGTTTAAATCTAATTTAATCATTGCCTGGGTTAAGGTAACAATCACCAAAAAAGAGACAGCAATCTGCTCAAAAGGAAGACTAACAAAAAAGCTGGAAGTGCCAGCAGTAGCCTCCAGCATATTTAATACCAGGGGAAGCCAGAATTATAAGAAGGGAAAACTACAAAACATCATTTCTGAGCAAAGCCCTCTCTGACCACAGCTTTTTCTTAACTCATCTCTTAAAAAAGTAAACATTCTTTTACTGTTGGCTGTGGTGTGGTTCCAAGAAAGGCAGCAAGACTGGAAGTGCCAGTATTGACAAGATGCCATTCACATTTTACCACTGAACTACCATGACTTACTGTGTCATAAAGGAAGTCTGCAGGAGGAACAGCATTGGGAAAAGGAAGCAAAGTACGTGTCATCTAGGATGCGCACAGGCTTCTCTGTAGTCTTGAAAACATCTGCTAATATCAAGCCTCAGCATTGCACTCATTTTAGGGAAGCAGAAAAGAAGAAGATACAATATTTAAAATAAGCTGAAGAAACAAAAAGATAAATCAGGAAAATGGGAAAAATAGCCTTGGACATCAGTGTCACAGAATAAAGCCTCTATGCTTTGTACGTGCAAAAACTGCCCTTGCAGACACACCAAAGCTGTCTCTGAAACATGGCAGTAGAGCTCTGCCAACTCAGAGCTACAGTGAAGCTAAATACTGATGTGATGAGATCTCCTGATGGTCTTGTGAGAGATCGATCACTGACGAGATCATTCTGCTTCCAGGGACTGAAGTCTGGAACTGCACCTGCATGGGGCTGTCCAGGGACTGAAGTCTGGAACTGCACCTGCATGGGGCTGCACTGTCATGGGTAGGGGTACCAGCTCATCTAGAGCTGGTACGTAGCTCTACGTAAGGCTGCCTTGCACCACCACTCTTTCACTTTCAATAGCGAAAGAAAACTTTCAGAGTGGCCCCTTGTCTTAAAGTCATCCCTGCTTTTTTGTGACTACAAGTCAAGACAAGAAGGGAAGAACTGCTACCATGCCAGGACCTGAATATTGCCCTGGGCTGAACATAGAACACTATCTACTACGCCCTTGGAAAGCAGCAGACACTGTGTTAAAAACTCATTTGATTCTCAGAGCCCAAAAAGCACAGGAGGACACAGGTAGTTTCATAGATTCCCAGCTACCTCCAACATCAGCCAGGAAAAAGACTCAAGTTTGGAATGGACTGATAGTTAGATTAGCATCAACTCTGCAAATACCTAACATGCTCTGTGAAACTAAAAAATAGTAAAACACATCTAAAATAAAGTAAATCTTTAAGTCTCTTCCAGATTCTCTGCAAAAAACTGATTACTTGGCCTGGAATTTGCTTTCGGTTTAAACCAATTTAATTACAAAGGGAGCACACAGGCCCTGGAACAACCCAGAAGTCAAAACTACACCTTTTTATTCATGTATGGCTCTAATGCATGATGGTATTATACTGTTCAATGGACTCAGTAGTAAGTCTATACTGTTTAAGGAAATCTGAATGCTTTTTGTCTTCTCTGTCCTGTGATTACTGTCCATAAATGGTTGTGGAGGACCCACACCCATTAGCATAGCCTGGTAAGCAGGTTTCCTCCACTCAACGACTCGTCCTAACAATTTAATACTATCAGATCCTCCTATTCAACACAAAACGAGAATGTTGGCAAAGTCTCCCTCCACATGATAATCCCCTACTTGACATACAATGACATTATCCCCCACAAAGCTAGAGAGAAATTGTAATTCTTGTTGTAATTATAGGCTTTAATAGGTATAGAGGGTTGTTAGGTGCAGAGCAACAGTCCCACTAGGGACTCTTCAGGAATACAATTGCTGCAGCCAAACTATTTATGCAGTTGAGACACTGCTATAATCAAAAGGGTCCACTTTTATTTTTAGAATCAATCACTTAAGTAATATACCATCTCCATTTGGATTTCTTTTTGATGATTTCCATGTCTGCCTTGTGTTGTGTTGAAAGGTGGTATGTTTTTCATTGGAACCAGCAATTCCAGTTGCAGGATACAATAAAAAAAAAAACCCCACCATTTCAAGCTTGTTTATGTATAGTGGCTTGAACTGTAAAGCATTCTGTAATACAATTATTAAAAAAGTGGGCAGGAAGATTAAAATTTATGAGGTTGCTAGGAAATGTTAAATGTATAAAAACCTAATTAGTATTGAAAAATATTTAAATCTTCTAGGTCTAATGAACTTTTAGAATCTGAGCTTTGCAGCTAGCTATCATCAGTTTTAAAAATTCATTAGTTAGACAAATGATTATGAGTAATGCCATTAAATTATTAGCTTGAGACAAGCATTAAATCCTACCCAGAGATACCCTTGAAGGCATTGCTTTCTATACCTACTTAAAGTACTGGTCACATAGATAATAATTCTTTATTAATTTTTCTCAGTTTGTCTAAACTCCATGCAGGTTCTAGAAGACCAAAGGCACAGCCTGAGGTTCAGAAACCATGCTGGATGGCCATAATACCCATGCCAGGATGTGCACTGAATGTTCCAAAGCCCGCAGATCAGAAGCAAGCCTGCTCTAGTTGGGGTCACTTCTCAAGGATCTGTCAGACTTCATCCCATATTTATTTCCCAGTTCAACGACAGCGCCAGCAAAAAAAGATGACTTGAACATAAAAAAATGAAAGCAAGGCTTCCCTCTTCTCTGGTTTAGTATTTTTCTAGTCTGTTTTGTCTGTCCTATGTGTCTGGGACAATTTTCATGACACCAATTTCCCCACACCTACAGTGAACCAAGGAACTCCAGTCTTTCCCTGATAAGTCTTTGAAAGTAAGAGAAAATCCAGACAATTCAAAAAAATAAGTCTCAGCAAAGTTCTGACAAAAAAGTTTTCCCATGACAACCAGACACTAGATGAAAAAGCGGCAATGATGTTCTGGTTACACATTTATTATAAATCCATGATGGAAAAGATGAGAGTTAGGTCATCTGTAAATAGTACTGGGCAAGGGTCAAAAATAAAATATTGTTTAAGTCTTCAGTTTCAGATGTCCCACAGACAAAATATTAGGAAAGAAAGGTTGAAGAGTCTCATAACGGACAAATTAAGAATTATAATTCTGTAAAGTTTTATTAAATAACCTTTAACAAAATAACCTTAGGAGCATACTATTAGGTATGCTGAATTAAAAAGGAATGGGGATTCAAATTTCATAACAGAGTTGAAATTCTGTCATTATTCACAACTAACTTAATCCCATGCCTCTGGTAGCTGCCTCACACAGGTCAAAAACTTGTTCTCATGAAACAGGGGCTATTCTAAGGCCGCTGAAGTTATTGTATATACTTGTGATGCAAGGCATTTAAAAATAACCTCTCAGTCATTTTGCTGATTTATGCTAACATCTTAGCATCAGCAGGTACTGGTGTTTTGGCAGCAATGTAAATTCATGCTAATTTTCTTTGAGATCACTCCTAAAAAAGCAGAAATGGAAGTCAGTGCCAGAATGATTGTCACATAAGTGCAACAATTTATTCACTGAAGAAAAAGTCACTTATTAGCCCATCTCTGGAATTTTGATAGTACTAAGAAAGGAAGACTTTGACAATTCATGTGTCCTAACATGTAGGCAGTTGCACTGTAACCCTTTCCTGAGCCACCAAAATCCTAACATACCCCACAAAAAGAGCTGGCAAGTGGACGAGAGCGGAGTGTGTGCCTCCAAGCTGATTGTCTCCTGGAAGGACATGGGAGTTCCCCAGCCTCACGCTGCTCGGCAGTCCCAACACTGCAGCCTTGAGCCAATGGCAGCAGCACCCCGTGGGGACACCATTCACTGTCACAGCAGCCTGAGTCAGCTCAATTCCCTATTCAAGTCCTATTCTGCCTCCATTTTCTTTCTTCTAAGGCACAAACACTTCAAGACAGAAAACAAGTCTGGTAGCCAACTAAAATTAACTTCTCCAATGAGCTAAAATGACTCCACTCAATTGCTATTTCAACTATCACAGTCTCTAATAGCGGAAGAATTATATTTATAGGATGTCCCTAAATGCATATACCAGACTACTTAAGATTTTGTGTGAATTGAACTCCAAGGCAGTTAATGATACCAGCTGAGAAATCCAGTCTTGACTTCTCTTTTGTTTTAACTGATAGGCTTTGATCAAGTACCTATGCCCTCTTATTTGACAAATTTTGATGAACTGGTTGTCAGTAAGATAGCAGTAAACCCATGCCCTTTAGGGTTTTGTCAGCAACTTCACAAGCTCACATTGCGAACTACTAGGTGTGATATTAACTGGGTTTAGATCGTGGGTGGGCCTTGATGACCAGAATTCCCAGATCCAAAAATTCTCCACAGGATACTAACAGTTTTAAACAGTAACTTTTGAAACGGGAACTTCCAGAATGAAAACTGTTAAGGCTTTTGGGGTTAATGACCATTTCAGAGACCAAAGAGCTTCTTTAGGAAGCCTGAAATAGGCAAGCCTGCGGCTGCTACAGATGTAGGTGGCTGCCGAGGGGACACCAAACATGTTTTGCACTTTGCCAAGGTCCCCTCTGGCCACAGGCTGTGGGAGAAATAACATCTTGGGCACAGGTGAGGAAGGACTCAAGCCACTACAGTCACCAGCTGCTGACTTAGGGGCAACAGGAGACCTCCTGGTACCGCTCAGGTCGGAAATGTGTCTTGCACAGATACATGTTCTTCATAATAACAGGACAAAGTAACCACAGTGCATTGCTTAGGAAGTATTTCTTAGAAGGTTAGGGGTGACGAACTACCAAACAGCTATTTAAATAAAATGGATTTAATCTAGACAAGGGCTTGAATACAGACCGATGCAACAGTCAAGTGTCCCCAGGAGGAAGCTGAGGGACAAAACAGCAGGTGCCTTGCAGAAAGGCCCTCAATGGCTTCACCCTCCTCAACCCCAAAAGCCATTTACTTGGTCTTTTGTGAAGCTGCTTTATGCAGCTGAAACTTTAATTAAGAAAAGATTGGTAGGTACAGCTGCAGTTTCAGATACAGCTGCAATTTCAACAGAGCTCTTCCCAAGACTCCACTTGCTCTGCCTCTCCATCAAATACACAGTTCCTTTTCCACCATGCACATGTTACAACTCATTGTTTGAATCTTTATCCTTGTGATGCTAGCATAAGATGGAAGTTATAAGTACAAAGAACAGAGGCAAGCGCTGGATTACCCATTTTAAGTCATGTTGCTAGTTGTCATGGCAACCAGTTAATAAGATCTGTTACTCATTTTTTCACCAGCACCCAACTTTTCTGCAAGATGTGGTATTATTAAGGAGTCTGCTAA
The DNA here is from genome assembly GCF_004027225.2 of Strigops habroptila. NCBI lineage: Eukaryota > Metazoa > Chordata > Aves > Psittaciformes > Psittacidae > Strigops > Strigops habroptila. Next base: position 74,537,791 of record NC_044302.2, on the reverse strand, counting down.
CTCAGCTGCTTTATAAGGTATCAGGAAAGAACTGCTGGCATTTCCCTTCTGAATCTTCTTTTTCAGGAATTACAAATCATGCATAAATTGCCCAGCAGCTGAATATAGGATTCATAAACATCTCTGTGACAATCCATTCCCTTGAAAAGAGCACAAAAAGAGTGTTGGGATGCTCCCTGCGGTATCAATATGTACATTGCTTTTCATTACACAGGGAAGGATTAGACCTTAAATTCCTCAATTGAAAACACAAAAATGCTTTGACAGATATTCTCTCACATGCTTCTCTTTTGACATTGCAGGCATATGGCACGGGGACAGGCTTGGTCCCACTTCCTCCAAGCCTCCTCTTTGAGAAAGCATCCTACTCTTCACATTGCTGTTGTGCGTATCCTCGAGCTACTCTGAGAAGCATACAAGCATGTACTGAGCCAGCACTGCAATTACCATAATTAAACATCATAATCAAATAGGCTTCAGTCAGCAGTCAGACCTAACTACACAAGGAGCTCAGCAGACATACTAGATGACTCTAACCCTTCCTCAAGAGCAAACTGTCACTATCTTTGTGAGTTGCACAAAGAGTTCGTTCTCACAGGACTGGGAAAAAGGCTGTCTAATTACATCCTACAGACTACTCCATCACCTTGGATGAATACTTTCCTCGGACAAAAGGTCACCTAGCTACCTAAATTCTGCAGAATTTCTAAGTTTGGGACCATAAGGGAATGCATACTTACAATCATCTGTTTTGTACAAACATTGACCATTTCACTGCTTAAATATTCAACATTTGGGTGTTGTAACAGAAATCAAACATTCTGAAGTTTTATTAATGGCATCAAAACTCCCTTCTCCCTGTCAAACATTAGAGATGACCAAGGGAGTCTCATGCAGATTCGACATCTGAGAACCACAAAGAGAAACTAAAACAGATGATCCTTTGATCTGGGCAGTGGGATTCTGGAAGTGCCATTGGGCTTCCCTACAAAATTTTAGACAAGAAATTGGTCAAAAGGCCTAGCTTTATTCCTGGGTGTTCCCTCTATCTATAAAATTTCAGGCTCTCTTAAGGCTTTTTCAACATAGATGTTGGCAGTTTATTGTTTAAAGATTGAGCAGTGGTGAAAAACACATTCATTACTGCTTGTCACAGAGATGTTGATGAATCCCAGCCTCATGCAATTAAGCTGTAATTCAACACAATGACTAAACAAGCAAGTCTAGACAAACAAGAAAAAATAAGAAAAAAAAAAAAAAAAAGAATCAAACCAAAATACAATTCCTAGAGAAAAATTCTGGAGGATTCTATAATCATTCTATTGAAAAAAGGGGTTAATAATCTTATTTTATTTACCATATGAAAGCTGAGTATTTGTTTTATTTAAATTCATGCACTGGTATCAGGATGTATCATCTAAACAAGACAGCAAAAAATTAGACGTGCTGGAATATTTTTGCTAAAGGAGAAGCTCAGAATCTTTTTTCTCTATGAAGTTTAACTAAAACACATACATGTTGAAAATGGAATGCCTTGCATCTTGCTTTCCTTACAGATAAATTTGACTAATTTGACTTATTTACCTTCTCTGTAAAACTAAGCAACTACTGTCACTGCAAAGTTGAATTGGCTTCATGACGTGTAAACTGAAATGAAAATTATGTATACTGGGCCTGAGTTTACTTCCATGTGTATCAGGAGCTACATCCCTTAACTAAATCTTCACACTGTGTATTATTACATTGGTCTTGTTGGTTTTCAAAACAGGAGAAAAACTGTAGAGGTTTTGGTTGGTTTGGTTTTTCTTTTTTCCTTACCTCTGGCAACGTTTTACTCTCTAAAGATATGGGAAGATATGGCAAGAACTGCTATAACCTATGCTGAAAGAGGAAGAATTAGTTACACAAGACATTTCAGTACATTATTCAAAATCATCAGGTCAATGCTGTCATGCTAGCAAGGCATCAGGATCTCTTTATCAACAGCGTATAGCAACTGATTCCAGGCATGTGACATAGTAGCATAATACAACATTTCATAGCCCCTTTCCACCACACTGAAGTACCATCTTCAGGAGCATCTGTCATAATACTCATCAGTACTGGGTTGCACTAGTCAATGTGCACATGGCCACAATGATTTCAATGAAAACAACCTCTGCTCCTTGGAGAAGGGTATATGTTTTTATGTGAAAACTGTGATCAATTCCACCTATGCTCACACAGCATTTGTGTTGAAGTAATGAGATTTTAGAAAACTTACCAAACACTTGATTTCCATGCAACCAGAACATAATCAATTTTACACTTCACAAAATTGATTTTTTTTTTTTTTGTTTGTTTTGTTTTATTGTATGAATCCTCTAGAGGAAGGATAGGCTTCAAGAAAAGGCAGCAAAAGAAAATTAGTCTTATGAGCCCTGTAAATTTCTGATTTCCTCATACAAGCCAAAGAAAGTTCCTGAGCCAAGGTAGACCCCCCACCCCTCAGCTTCTCACAGATGAAAGTGGGCCATATAATTCTAAAATATTTATTAATTCTACACTTACAAAAAATAAAGAAGCTAAACAAACAAAACAAAAAACAAAACAAAACAAAACTCACCAACACTTGTCAAACACTTCCAAAAAACTCACCTCGAACTTCAGGAGAGAATCGAGCTGAATGGCGAGACACAAAAAGTTTCAGTTCTTGGTCCAAGTTGCATTCAACCAAGTTTGTGTCCCATGATCGGATTCCTAAAATTCAAAATACAACACACACTGTTTTTGGAAGTTTTAACAGAGCATTTCTCTATTTGCGTTCATGTTATTTGCATGTTTTTAGATTGCAAAACCAGCTTCTCTCCCTTTCAAAGTTCATAGCTATTTTTTGGGAAACACTGAGTGCTCAGCAGGAGCACTCTGGACAGGAATCAATCACAGGCAAGAGGAAACCTGCCTTTCCAAAGGGTGACAATCCTTCAAGGCCCCATCTTTAGGACTGCTGGTCCCACATCCTAGTAGCCAGGTGATGTCCCTGATTTCACGTTAAAATAGCAATACACAAAACTGAATTACAAAGCTGAAAGAGTGGATTACTCAGAGGACATTTAAGTCATATTGCAGGACCACTGTATTTGTTCCTCTGATAAAAAAAGTCAGCATCACCTCACATGTTGCAAATTAATATTTAAATACAAAGTATTCAATTGCTGACTTCCTCATTCAAAAGCTTTGAAACATCCAATATTTTAAATTAAAATTTAAGTAATCTTTTATTTATGAAGTATCAAAATTCTAATTTTGAGACTTAAAAATGCTATGCTTGATCTTTTTTCTTTAAAAAACTATACAGCTTATCTCTATTCTGTGCTCCCCCCAGCTACTTAGAAAGTTAAATGCTTGAAACATGATCAAAAAAGGATTGACATCTGACTAGGGGGAAAAAAAAATAAATCATTGCAACCAAAAGACAGATTTATTATTCTTTCCATACGATATTTATTACAAAAAAAAAAAAAAAAAAAAAGAAACAAAAAAACCCACCAACAAACAGACAAAAAAAAAAAAAAATCAACAACAAACCCCCCACCAAAAAAACCCCCACGCAACCCTCCCCCAACAAAACAGAACAGAAGAACATACTTGACACTTTTCAATAATTTTCTTGTTTTGGAATCATTCTGAAAAACCTAGTTTTGAAAAATAACGAGCAAGGCAGTTGCAGTACAGGTAAGTCCAGGCACCACTGTGATTTCGAACACCAACATTACAGTAACATTTTTTTCTAAAGGAATATCATTAGACTTAAGCAAATTAGCTGGCAAACACAGAAGGGACTGCAGGTGAGGAAGCGTCTGGTGGCCCTACCCCACATGCCTGACCATGTGTTTGCATGAAATTGTTGAGTTAAATCACTTTGAGGATTGGTGAGGAGACACTTGAAAAGGTGTGTGGCCATCCCCTCACCATTAGACTAGCACTATCACTCCTGCTGGTAACTCTGTCAGGATTTTGGGCTGTGAATGTTGCTGTCAACACTGTCTCCCATGCTACCTTCTCTTTCCAGGCAGCAGAAATGTCAAGACTCGCATTGGCTGGAGCCATGTTGTAGGGTTGAAGGATGAAGAGGAGAAAGAAGAAAGAGGAGAAAGCAGAGAAACCAGCTCTGCAGTGCCACTCTCTCATTGCAGCTCTGGGTAGGTTCTCCATGTAATATGAACATCTACATTTCAAGAACCTGGAGCCTCTTCAGGAAGAATTCATCCAGGGCTTTTCATTGTCAGCATCCCAGTCCAGTTAGGAGCATGATTACTACAGGAATATGCTACCAGCTATTTAGTAGTTGCCATTTGTAACTCTAAATAAATTTGGAAATACAGTATTGCCTGTTTCATAACCACTCAAGAGAAAAATATCTGAGCTATAACCAGCCACCTTCACTTCCTGACTGATGCATCATTGTTCGGAGGCATAAGCTGCAAGTCTTTTCTGCAAGTCTCCTTATTTTCATTTCTCAAAAATATCTTGGCCATATGGTGCATTTCTGGGGTGTAGTTTTGGCAGACAAATACGGCTCAGCAGGCTTTAATGTTTTCCAGGTGTTGGAATATTTGAGAGCAAGAAAGTAAAGATGATATAATACCACGCATGTACAGCGCATATGAGAACTGTAACTAGTAAACCACCATCAGTCTTGAAGCTGAAGTACATTGAATGAGAGTGCTGAACTTCAAGAAGCTAGAAGATAAAAAGCTCACTAGCCTCTGACAGCAAGCTTGTGTGTGGGGACTACAAAGCCTTCTGGAGGTCAGTTAAGCAATAGGAACTATGATTCAGCAATGCTGCTAATTATAGGGCATGTCCACCATACCTAGCTGCTTTTGTCGTGAATCCAAATTTGCTATAGGGATGAGATTTGGAGTAGGAGTAGTAAAGACTGCTGAGCCAGGCGATGTCCAAAACACAGGACTCAACATAAAATAAACAGTAGGGAAAAAAAAAAAAAAAAAAAATCCTAGACACCCCAGGCACACAGTAGTCCTAGAAGCTGAAACTGGGAATTGGATAGAATATCCCAAATCTGCAGCTGCATGATTCAGCAGTCTAGATGCAAAGATTATGCATGTACATTATAAAGGAGCATAATGTATGCTATACATTATATAACCAAATCAGGTTTGGGTAGAACAGAGGTAAATCTGGAACCAAAATCCAAGGTCAATCCAATGATGTAGATCATTAGCAGCATGGGTGTAACTACTGGAAGCATGGCTGAACTGGAGCTATTGCTTTCTTTCTGCAGTCTTAGGAGTGTTATGCCACTAGGCACAGGACTAATCAGACAGCAGGCAGGGCACACCCAGTAGCATCTGCCATATTAGTGGAAAAATCTTGAAGCTTTCTCTTCACTTCCCCCTCTTTTTTGGTGGACAGTAGGTTGCAGGACTGCCTCCTTAGCAAAGTCACAACCCAAATGTAATTACTGAAAATGCATCTTGCCATGCCATTCCCTCTTCGTGATCTATTAAGAGATGACTCTGCATTCCACCAGGTTGTGTAGCATCACGCCACTGATGTGTTATCAGCAGATGTTTTCTTTGACACGTTGCTCTGCAGTTTGGCGCATGAATCCACAGTTTCCAGTGATGACACTCAGGAGATATACCAGAGAAGGCAGTGAGGCAGAGTTATCAAGAACCCAAAATGCATTTAAGGCTCTGAGGAGAACAAAGGTTGAAATATTTTCTTCCAAACTACAGCACACTTTCCAAAGAAAGAGAGATGAGTTGAGCCCCTATTTGCCTCACAGACAGAGCTTCAGACTCCAAGTGTACTCATCCAGAACAATGTACCTCAAAATTTGATGAAGGTTTTTTTCCCTAGCAGGCAAAATCTCAATCAGATCTTCTGACACCAGGAGCAGCAAGGTGACTTCTAGTCCGAAAAGATGAATAAAAAGACCAGAGTGTTCCCTCTGAACATTTAAAACTATAAGAGGGTATTATGCTTAGTGGCAGGAAGTAGCAGCAGCAGAGCTATGCAGCAACAACTGTACAATAGAAGCTTCAAGAAGAGACTGAAGAGCATTTCTTCAGAGGAAGAATGACATCTGTCTTGAGGACAGAAGTTTTATCCATTTGCTTTATAATTTTTAATAATTTAATAAAAATGCAGCCAATTCACTTCTGGCACAACCGAAAAATTAGATAGAATTAGAAAGTGCAACACTGAAGAGGCTCTGAATGACAAAGCATTTGCCTCAGTAATTCTCCCTAGGAGACAATGGTAGCAATAAAGATGAACAGGTCACAGTGAAGCTGGTTAGCTGTGAAGAAGAAGCCCTTTACCACAAACAGTCATGAAAAAGAAACAAGAGAAATAGCCAACAAAAGCAACAATGCTTGAGAAAGCAACAATAGAGACAAATGAAGTCCTAGCTGGACTGCTGAACCACACCTACATGACAAGGCTGATACCAATTCTCGGTTCCAGGGTCTCTTCCTCCCTGTAACAATGGCAGGTTTCCGAAATCTCCATTTTCACCAGCCCAGAACAAAAATACATGTTACAAAACCAGGTATCAATTAAGTTTAACAAACTGTAGGGTCTGGCAATAATTTCTTTGTGCTTCATAGCACTAGTACCGCAACGAGGCTTCCCCTCCTCCTCCTCTGCATGTACACTGCAATCTATTGTATCAGAAACCACACTGAGAACTTATAAAACTGTCCTTTCACTTGCCATACCCTCCTGTATTGCCGTCTTAAGAAAAGGACAAATAAACAGCGAGTCAAAGTAGCCGGTAACCGGACAATAGCGAGGCTGAGCACTCAGGTGTTAGCCGTGCCACCCATACGGTTTTTCTTTATTGAAATATATGTATGCTCTTATAAAGCTCGGGTCCTGAAAAATCCTCCAGCCAAGAGAGAAGTCTCACCGCCCAAAGTTGGACACAAAGGCGCGGCCGCGCTCCCGCTCGGGCAGCCTTTGCCGCCGAGAAGGAGACGCCCCGAATGCCGCTGGGTTGGTTTGTCGGCAGGGGACCGGGGTTTGCGGGCAGCAGCCGCCCCGCAGCCGCAGCCGCAGCCGCAGCCCCAGCCCAGCCCAGCCCCATCCATCCCATCCCCAGCCGCGCTCGCCGCCCTTTGTCCGCTCCGGGCTGCCATAGGGACCGCAGTGCGGACCGCGCCACGCCCACCCGCCCGCGTCTCCAGGCAGACGGGATCGGCGGCGGCAGCGGGCTCCCGCCCTGGCCCCTCCACCCGACAATGGCGGGGGGATCGCTGCTACCAGCCCAGTGCAGGTCCCCGCACCGGCCGCAGCGGAGCGGGGCCCGGTCCGCGGCCGTTTTCCGCAGCGCCCGCACCTCACCGGGGAAGGATGGAGAAGGGCGAGGGGGGTGCTGCGGCGGGACCCCGCGGAATAAAGAGCCGGAGACCGCGGCTTGGCGGCTGGCGTGCCCGTGCCTTGCGGGGGGCGGTGGGGTGTGGGGCGAGCCCCGGGCGCGGCCGAGGAGGGGGAAGCGCCGGCGGCGGGGTGCCGCGGCGATGCCTGCGGCGTCCCCGCTCCCCGCCGCCTCACCTCGGTCGATGTTGGCGATGGCCCGCCGCAGGTGCTCCTCGGTCACCAGCTCGCCGATGACCACCAGCAGGTAGAACTTGCTGTCGAGGAAGCGGTGAGAGAGGCTGGGCGAGGGAGAGGTGGGGTTGGGGATGCTGCAGGAGGGCTCCGAGTCCACTTCCACCACTACGGTGGCCATCGCCTCCGCCCCGCGGCTCCGGGGCGCTGAGAGGAGAAGGCGGCTCCGCAGGCGGCAGGGAAGGAGTGAGGGTGGGTGGGGAGGCGGCGGCGCTTTTATACGGAGACGGTGCAGGGCAGGGACCTGGCGAGGAGGAGGAGGAGGAGGAATGGGGGGAGCCGGCGCATCCCCGCGCCGCCGCCGCCGCGTTTCCAGCATCCACAGCTGATGTCATCTGCGGCAAATCCTGCCCGCGGCGGCCCCCGGAAGCAGGAAGGACGCGGGGGGCGAACAACGCCCCGAGAGGATGCCACGGGGAGCCCGGCCGGAGCAGGACCCGCGCCCCTCGGTCGTCCCGCGTCCCTTCCTCCCGCCACCTACCGAGGCGTCACCCTGCCGGGCTGATCACCGCAGCGTCTGGCTCTGCTGCCTCGGCTCCCGGGGTCCAGCCACGGCCCCAGCCCCGAAGAGCCTCAGGTGATGCCCTGGCGGACCTGGGGAGCTCGTCCGGGAAAGCCGGCACCGGGGCTCCAGCTGCACCGCTGTCGCCGGCTGGTGAAAAAAGCAGTTCTACTGGCCAAGTCCAGAGGTCCTGTCTCCTGCATCGAACCGCAGCATCGTTGAGCCATACTTCCCTCCTCTCCCCGCCGCCCTCCCAAATATTCTTGCCACCTTTTTATATTTGAAAGCAGTTCACTTACTAAGGTACTTCAAACGTAGCCTTTCTGCGCGTGTTCAAGGCCCATGGTTATATGACTTACCGCAGAAAAGCACAGGTTTTGGACAAGCTGCTGAAACCCATACTCTTAAAGCTCCAGAAGTTCAAAGGGCTAATTTTGACCAGGCTCAAGCAGCTCCAGGGAACAACGGTATTGAAAAGCACCTGTAATTACAAAAATAAAGTTAGACATCCGCTCCCCAGTAGTCACTGAGACCCACTCAAGAGATAAACTCAATCATTTCCTGTTTTATCCTCTCCAAAATGGGATAGAGCAGTCAGATAAATCAGCCTCTCTGAGATGTTCCTCTCACGTTACTGGCAGAAGTGAGGCACTAGTTTACACTAATCCTCTTTATACGGTTGAAGGGATGTGGGTGAAATCTCACTGTGACCTAGGAAAGGATATAAACTTTTAAAGCCTGTTTTTTAAGATAACCTCTGTCCCTGACTGAGAAGACACTTCCTTTGTGTGCAGCTCCTTCCAGCACTGACTGCTCAAATTCACTGCCTGCTGCTCAGAAACACGGAGTGCTTGCTGGATGAACCAATACATCAGTCCTGTTTCTTAGCATATGTACTTTGTTCTAGGACCACACTGAATTCATTCTAATTAACATGCATGTCAGGTTGTCACTACTGTTATTTGTCTCACTTGCCTGGAGGCACCCCCAAAGATTGAAATGCCATTGTTGTAGGTGCTGGTCCATAATGTTTTATCAGCCTATAACACTTAATGTTTTTAATATGAATAGTTCCTCTGCATAAATACAAATAAAAAAAGCTGAGAGCCTTGGCTAATGTGTCGTAGTGTGTTTGGATGTTGCATTCAAAGTAGACTATTTTTCTGAGCTGCTGTTAGTCTGAAGGTTGGGTGCAGACAAGCATTTTTATAGCCATGTCAGGCTGAGGTGACATGGTGGCAAAGAGCAATGGTGCTCATTCTTCACTAGGGCTGTCACTGATGATGGAACAAATGCAATGGCATAGGTGCAGAAGAACTAGCAGCAGTTCTTCCAAAGTTCACAAGGTATTCATAGAGTCACTTTCTGGGTACCCCTGTTCATCTGAGCCCAACTGTGAATTTGGTGTTTCCTTGCTGATCCTGGCAGTTTCCATGGGCTAGTATAGATGTCTAGTTAGAAATGATGTCCAACCCCTGTGGCCATGTCCTATACGACCCCACCCTAATATTGTATTCAAATACATACCCTCAAGACTTGCCACGTGGTATCCCCTGGAGAAAGCCAGCTTTTGGCTTCTCTCACTGCAATATGTAACTTTGGGGTATGCCTTTATTTCAGTCACCAACAAGAACAGCTGGTCTCTGGATCATGGAGGGGGCTTGCCAAAGGGGCTTGCTAACTAGTTGCAGAACAGACTGGTTCCTGGACATAAAGGTAGAACAATTACTTGCCTCACAAACACAACAGGTTAAATGCATTACTCTGAGACATATACAGCAGTACACAAAATGCATTATATTTGCTTTTTAGCACTTTATTTAAGAAAAACATAAGACATCCGTAACTGGAAAAATGCCTTTGAATGTGAAAAGAGGTGAAAAGAATGTGTTTTATTAATGAAGATTCTTACATACAGCTAGGTGATACAGGTATGTTTGAAATGGCCTGCTGAAGTAGTCTCCTGTTTTATATTGCGCTGTAAAGTAATATGCAGCTAGGACATGATATGATAAAAGGTGAATTTTTACAGTCAGACTGTCTTGTGACGGGAGATGTGTCATTCAAACCCTAAGGACAAGAGGCTGCCTTTGGAAGAAAATGGTCTTGTGGTGAACTCTTCAAGAGATGTAGACCTCTGTCCTCATCTATTCACAAGCATATGCCACTTCATCTGAGATGGAACTTTGACAGGAAAAGATGCTTTAACCTCCTGGATATGTCTCGAAGGAAGCTGCAGGTTCCCGGCAAGTCAAGTTCATACTGTGACTTGCTCTGTTGATATTGCACTCAGGTAGTTTTGTTTGTCATCATCCTTCCCTATCTGGAAACTCATTTATATGCTGTAAGATGGAGCATAGCAACAGATGCGCTGCTGGGCAAAATGTGGACGTGTACTGTACAAAGCTGACTCAGTGCCATGTGACTCTTACTGTTCAAAAGTGATACCAGCTTCCTAGTTGCAGCCACATCACACAGACAAGCCACTTCAACAGAAGAAACAGCAAAACTCAAGTGGACTGTGGAATATGGCTTGCTCTTTTAAAGAGACAATGATTGATACCCACTGGTGCCTGGCTTTTGTTTGCTTTGCTTTGCTTTGGTTTTGTTCCTTTAGTATGTCCAACACCAAACTGGTGTTCCCCAACTGAATATAGCCAAACATTACATGCAGAGCTCTATTTTTCTTGCACAGCTGGAATTTTTTAGAGTGAACAGGCAGTTTTAAACCAAGTGCTTGAAGTCTAGAACTAGAACAATCTTCTTGGTGGTGTGCTCTATTTGTTACCCACTAATATCCAGGGTTTATCCAACTCCTCTTTTCAAGTTTTAAATGACATTTCAATGATGCTCAAACCCTTAGGCTGACCCCTTCATCCGAAGCCAAATGTCACATATCCATGTGCATTACTTAAGAACCTTACTGAAAGTGAAGTGGCTCAGAAGACTGTCTTCACTGAGAGAAATGCCAATCTGAGGACTGCACAATGTGTCATTAAGCAAGTTCCTAAAGTGGGTAGGTTTTCATAAGAAAAGGCAGTTAAGGAGTAATGTATTTTGGAGATGAAGCTTTGACAGCCAATACCGGAGGTGACGGAATCTTGGAATGGCTGAGGTCGGAAGGGACCTCTGAAGGTCATCTATCCTAGTTCCTGTCCACAAGCAGGGCCACCTAAAGTAGGTTGCCAAGAGCTATGTTCAGTACCCATAGAAAAGAGCGAGGTAAAAAAAAAAAAAAAAAAAAAAAGGAAAAACCAAACCAAAAAAAACCAAACCAGGAAAGCAACACTATTTCTTTTAAAAGCAACATTTTCTCTCACTTTCAACTTTCTCTCTTGAAGTGAGAGAAAAATAACACCAAGTAACATTTTATATTAGCTTCAAGTGAAAAAAGTTAATTATCTTTTATCAGAGTAATTTTCCTCTTTCTGTTGAGTAGCGGAAGAAGTTAGAAGTAAAAATACGAAAAGTATTTAACTTCAGTGAGAAATGAAAAAGAAGCATTTCCTCTTGGCTATTAGAAAAGGCAAATCAGAAATTAATAATTTTGAATAAACTTTGCTATGAAAAAACACATAGTTTTGCATAAAAATAAAATGATTGCTTCTGCACTGTTGGAGAGATAATAAAGCAGTTTTAAATAGTTAGATCCTGTTTGCTAATTAGAATGACCCTTGAAATTTAGCAATAAATGATAGTAAAAGCATTGAAAGCAATGATACACATTGTACCACAAAGCTGCAAGTATAGTTGAAACAGCAGCAGCAGCAGCAAAAATAGTGGTAAGACAATGTGAATTGACATCAGGAAGCAGTTTTGAGCTTTCTATGAGCTGCTTGAACTCCTCTGAACAAGAGAGAGAAGAATGGTCTGTTGGTGTGGGATATAATTTGCGTTTCAGGAGATGGGTTCTGCAAATTTTTAATTTTTGTGGGAAGACTGGAAGGTACAGAACTACGTTTAGCTTCTAAGGAGGTGTAAGGACAAGAGGCAATTTATCTCCTATCACACCTACCTGAGGAGCTCTGCAGTCCAGAGGCTCAACATGTTTCCTTTCAAGCCTCTTGACTTAAAAAGAGTGCAAATCAAGCCGCAGGTTTTGAACGACTATATTTACACTAATCTCGGGGGCAGCTGCAAGCGGAGAGTTCCCGCAAGGTGGTGTTGGCTGCCGTAACACCTATGTTCAGCCCATCCACAGGTTGCCTGAAACCTGCCTGCCCGGGCAATACACCCTGTCGACAGCCCCACCATCAGCTGTCTTGTATGTCAGGTGTTAGTCTCATAACTCACTACAAGCCTAGAGGAGAAAAATATTGATGGGCTGTCAGTCACACACTGCTCCATCCTACCTACTCTGATGGCAAAAGCACATGGAGATGCTCTAAAGCAAAAGGCACTTGTTTTCATTTCTCCGCCAGGCTGAATGATTTAAAGCTGCTTCTGGGAACCGAACAGCAAGTAGATATTTTACATGATATTCTTATCTAGCTTTAAGACATGCCTTAAAATACTTTGCAGAGGTTGCTTAGTACTGCCAGTTCTGTAGGATTTAAACCTGGTTATTATTTTACAAGGGTCCATTGTCATGTTCTCTTGAGCACACTACAGTAGAAAAGGCATATTGCTACTGCATAGAGAATAGAAAGCAGGAAGTCCATGCAATCATTATTTCACACAGTGCGCTGACAGTCTTCTGAACATGGAAACTGGGGAGCTGCTGGATCTCCCTACTACAGAGGTCCAGCAGACCATGGTTCTGCACTGGGAACACCCCAGTTCTTCAAGGCTATGACAATTTCCCACATTTCATAGCTGCAACCAGAGTAATGCCGCATTTTGCACCCTTGCCCAGGATTTTTTTGTGCATGCAAGCTACATTTCTACAAGGATCTTGATAGGGCCTTTCATTCTAGTTCTCTTTCAGAGACCATGGATTTCACCTAAATATTTGTAATAAGTTACAACTAAATGTGGCCTATTCCTGTAAGAGTAATTTGTGACACTGGTATTGCCTAAAAATACCAGAGGTTTCAGTCATTCTACTGATGTACCCTTTAGTCTTACTGCCACAATAGTCCATTTCAACTATGACAAAACCTCCTATTTTTTGTATCAAACTTGATACTCTTACAGAATAAACAGTAGGGAAGTTCATTTTACATGTCTCTCAAAACATGCCATTTTTTCATTCAGAGCACCTACAAGACTGACCATCAGCTTGCTTTCCACCTTCTTGCACTTTCTTTTGTGGCTTGATAGCACTATTACTATTGGTACAATTTTGCATCATCATTTTGCTCCTTTTTTTTTTCCCTTCCCTTTAGTTTCTGACTACTCTTTATCTGCCTGCTCCATGCAGTCCAGTAGGCTGATACGAACTAAAGATGATTTAAGGATGTTTCTTCTGTGACCTTTTCTTTCTTTATCTGCTCTTTAATAAGTCATTCCTAGTCATCAGTGTTTTGCAACAGGCTGGAATGTGCTGACTAAGGCTCGCAATGCAGAATTCAGTGAATGGCCGGAGTGGAGATCAGGTAGCAGGGCTGCCCAGGGAAAGCAGCAAGCTGAGCATTTTGCCAAATGCCCTTGTTTCAGGAGTGGGCAGAAACCACCACCACTGTGCATTCTTATATACAGGGGGTCACTCTCAGTGTCTGCCTTGCACTTATGGGAGTCTCTACTGGGCCCACCACAGCAGTGCCCCAAGAGTCCTTGTGGAGCTGGCACCATGCCATGGGAAAGACTAGGTTCTGCCATGATTTCTCCCTCAGAATTGTCCTGGTTTTTGTCAGGTATCCTGTTTGCCAGATGTTGCATGATAACTTGTTTGGGTAATGCTAGGGTGCTGTTACCGTATTTCTGAAATACAGAAAAGTTTCTTTCTTCATTATTTGCAAAAGCAGTATAGCATCAATGTTAAAGCTGTTGCTGAAAAGTATGATTTACGACACAAAAAAATAGATCCATGACCAAGCAAATTTCAAAATGCAGAAAAAATCATTCTTTTAAATGTTATTTTCCAAATACTGTGTTCAGTTTTAACCAAGATATCTTGAACTTCCTTGTTGTATTTTTCTAACTTCTGTTTATGCTGGTTCCAACAACTATATGAATTCAAAATTTAAAAGGTCGTGGTTTAGTCTTCAAAACTCAAGGAAGGCAAGATTTGTATTAGCCTGTATTGATGTATTTTACTGCAGTCACCCTGTATATACACTTTCGAGATAGCAGCTATGATATCGTCATTATGTGGCACGATAGTATGTATTTGTACATATCATGTACATGATATATATAAAACCTTCTTCTCCTCCAGTAATTCAGCAACTACAACTTTTTACATACAGGAATACGTTTTTCCAGCACTGAAATGCTGCTTTTTCTGGGGTAACACACAGTATACTGCAGTTGCACTCAGTTTTGTGAAGAGATGTGAACAAATACATCCTTTCCAAGGAAAGTCGTGGAATTACAATGAACAGACAGAATGTAATCTCCATTTTGGGGTAAGACAAAGGCTCTAGATTTTCGTAATCTGTTGTCAGAGCTGTATTTTTCACTTTTCACTGAGAAAATCCTGGTTCTGTAAACTCTGTAATAGGAAATAGGTTTACTAGTAAACTGAGGGAACAGTGTTACTTATCTGGACATCCTTACCACAAACACCACATGTTTTCCAAGTATGATCAGGGTTGATAATAAGCTTTTTTGCCATTGTCTTTTCAGAAAGTGGAGCTAGGTGGCTAGCATGCCAGTTAGGCTCTGAAGGGCATCGCTGACTGGCAAAGCCCATGTTTTGCTAGCATCCAGCACAGAAAAGGGGTTAAAAAAAGGACTGTGAGATATTTTTGAGAGGAAAAGTTTCTGACTAAGAACAACACAAAATTGAGAAAGAGTTATGTTGTTTATTTTGGCTGAGAAAGATGCCCCAGATACTGTTCAGCTTTCTGTGATACTACCTATTAGTACCTACTTTCCGGCAGTGGCCACTGGAGTAAAAGTAGCGCAAGAGGAAAGAGGTGACTATCAAGAGGGCCATGGTATTGTAGGTTGAATTTGGAAAGTAATTACATAAATAAAGCACGAGTAGCTGTAGGAAGAGATTTGGACAGATGTAGTCTGAAGGGAGGGTGTCAAGAGGATAGGGCCAGGCTCTTCTTGGTATTGCCAGGTGATAGGACAAGTGGCAATGGGTTTAAACTAAAACACAGGAAGTTCCACCTGAACATGGGGAAGAATTCCTTTACTGTGAGGGTGTCTGAGCACTGGAATAGGTTGCCCAGAGAGGTTGCGGAATCTTCTTCTCTGGAGGTATTTGAGATCCATCTGGACACAATCCTGAGCAGTGTGCTCTAGTTGACCCTGCTTGAGCAGGGAGGTTGGATTAGATGACTTCTAGTGGTCGCTTTCACCCTCAACCATTCTGTGATTCCAGGAATTGAAACAAACATTAAACCTGGTCACTTTCCCTGTGCTCTCCTCAGGAGAGTCAGCGTCCCAGGTGTGGAATGGGAATTCATCATTTGGGGAAAAAAAAGGGAAGAGGGTTGATTCTGGAACCCTGCAAAATCAAAGAGAAAGTCAAGGTGGGTGTTGGCCAAAAGAGTCACTTCATCCCCTCAGACAAGCAGAATACTTTCTTGCACCAGTGGTCGTCTGTGTTGCCCACGGAGGCAGAGCACTGGCCATGCAGTTAGCACCTCTGGCATCCCCTGACTCTCAAGATCCCTGCAAAAGCTCTCATTTCTCCTCTGGGCAATTATGGAAGTTAACAAATACTGACAGCACTCATCGATGGCCTCCAGGGTTTTAAGACTGAGAAAACAACTTGTTATGATTTTTATCTAATTTCAGCCTTTATCAAATGTGTTTGTTGTCCCATGGAGGCACAGGTTACCACAGTTTATTGACCACAGACTAGATTTTCTGAGTTGTGTGCTACATCACCTGAGAGAGCACCTGAAGATTCCCATGCATATAGAGACTGCACTAAAACCTCTGCTGTAATCAACAGGATTGTTTGTACAAAGCAGGGACACAGCATCATGTCACAGGATTGCTATGCACCATGCTGCTCTTCTTTTCAATCAATGCCAACATGCTCTGGTGCCAAGTCCAAAAGCTGATGGGATGCTCTCATGAGTAAGCATTTTCCAGACTGAATGCGCTGTGATGTCTCTGAACTCCATGTCTTTGAGGATAAATTTCTCAAGATTGTTTGCAGACCCCTGCCTTCCTCTTATGTCTGCATTGTCCCACTGGTGACTTGGCCTGTCCATTCACAATTGCACCAGCAGCAAGCGCACAAGAACTAATCAAGGGCATCTAACCTAGCTCCAATTTGGTGTTGCCTTGCTGTCTGACCAGGAGTAGCCAATAGAATTTTTGTTTCATTAGAATTGTTTTCCAGTGGCTTCTACACAAATTCCCATTTAAAAGCTTTTCTAAGGTTTTGTTTTGTTTTGCTTTTTTTCTTCCTGAGCATGAACAGGAAAACATACACCAGAATCTAATAAACACTGAAAGCCAAGCTGGGTTATTTTGGATTGAGGCATCCACAGTGATACTGTGCACTGAGAATTTAATTAGCAGTTCTTTTGATGATAAATAAACCAGAATAAAATCCAGCTCATCTTCCAAGAGCTGATTCGTTCTCTACTGCTAATGGCAGTAAAAATTTATAAAATCTTGTTTTAGTGAGGATAGTAAGCTTAGGTAATTCTGAAAGAGTGAGAGAAGACCACCTGCCAAGGGAAACAATGTATTTTACATTTGTCACATGGATGTATTTAGATTGTCATGCATTCAACCTTCACCATTCTTCTGTGTTTTGCATTTTTAAACTGAAGATTTGCTTGGTTTTAGAAAGATGTTTGAAACACACATGAGAAAATGTAGGTGTAAGTTCCTAGAGAACAGAAAAAACAGATTCTCTGGATTTTTGTTTACATTCATTTTCTTCTGCTCAATTTCCTACATTTATATTTTGCTTTTAAGAGAATTTTCTGCTAATGTTACTCAGTTGTTGTTTGGGTTTTCTTTGTTTGTTTTTTACCTTTAGCATTTATGCTTTTGATGTCATTGATTAAAAAAGCAGGGAGATGTTGTCGTTATGCAAATGAGTGAAGGTGAGATTGCGTAACATAAGATGATCGTTCTCTTTTTGTTTTCCTTTTCACTGTCTCCTAGCCCGAGGGATCTCCTCGGCTACTCACCAGATACATTTTAAGCTCTCACTCTTCCCAAGTATTTTCAAGTATTTCCTTTCATGCTGAACCTAGATGTTCTGGAAATCCATGACTTATTTAAAGATTATGAAATCAAGTATTGTTACATGGACAGAGAGAACAGGTAAGAACTTACAATCTTGCAGTGTCATACATTTAAATTCTGTGGTGAAACTAGTGAGGAACATCATCTGCCCCGTATGAAGTCATTGACTTCTCTGCCATCACATAGCCTGATTGTCCGTCAGCGCCTCTTTTGACTGCATAGTTTGTCACCTTCTACTGAAACCAGTGGAAAGTTGGAAACTCCACCGAAGTCAGCCAGAAGTAGGTTGATCCACTGTGGTGTATCTCAATGTATTCCCTTAGTGTTTCTTTGGGAAAAGCTAACCTCAACCGTCTGGTTTCCTTGATTTAGTGGTTCCAGGCCTCTCTTCGGGCAAACCACATGTGTCTGTGACATGATCAGGGAAAAATCATAGAATCATAGAATCATAGAATCGTAAGGGTTGGAAAGGACCTTAAGATCATCTAGTTCCAACCCCCCTGCCATGGGCAGGGACACCTTGCCCTAAACCATGTGGCTCAAGGCTCTGTCCAACCTGGCCTTGAACACCGCCAGGGATGGAGCATCCACAACCTCCCTGGGCAACCCATTCCAGTGCTTCACCACCCTCACTGTAAACTGTACCTAGCTCCTGATGCATTTGTGTCAGGTAATACAAGCCACGAGCCATTATTTCCTTCTTTGAAGGAAATGTTGTCCTGAATTAATTCCCGAAATATTAAAGTCTGAGCTTCCACTTACAAATGAATTCTCTAAATAGGGGATTCATGGAATTTTGGTGTTTGTGGGGTACAGAAATGGACAAATATTTCTCTGCATGTTCCTGTCCTTCCAAATCACCAGAGGACCCACAGCCTGTGCTATCTCCTGAGGAAACCTTGATTTTCAGGACAAAATCTGAATGCAGTAGCTGTCATAGATTGATATCAGGATTTTGTGAGGATAAGGGTGTGTCTTGACAGCTACCTCTAAGAAGCAAAAAATTGTGCGTTACTGTCCCATTATCTTGCAAATTTATTTCTGACTCTGGAATATGGCCAGTTTCTGTGTGGGGTACTATAGCCTGTAACAATAGACTGAACATCTGGGTTCAGCATGAAAGGAAATACTTGAATATACTTGGAAAGAGTGAGAGCAAGATGAATTCATTTAATGTAGATGCTCTCATATATAACTAGTTTTTACTGTGTATGTATTTGGGTTGGTTTTCAAGTGTATACATACATGTGCCTGCGCATTTGTGTAGTACTTTGCCTATTCATATAAATTTTTGTATGTTTTACTGCAGGACTGTGACAGGAATACGCTGCAAGTGCTTCATTTTTTCTTAGCTTCTTACTTGGATAGATTAAATTACTCTATCTCTGGATTCACGAAGGCTTTAAAACTATCTTCAGAGGCCCTATTGACTCAGAATCAATGTTACTATACAGTCAAGAAAGTTCTTGAGCCTCTCAGCTCTTTCTACTCATGTTCTTTATATTACAGACTATTTTTGGTGTTAGTTTTGCTGTGCAAGAAGCAAAGGCTTTGCTAATGGTTTTGACAGTGTCTGGGGGTGTTCTATTTGCATTCACTCTGTCTTGGCCAACAGACGCAACAGAACAGTCATCCGCCCAAAAGATGGACACATGGATTGTAGTGTGAACTGTTGGTATAAGGAATTCCATTTGTGTTTATATTTTTGGTTTTTTCTGGTTTTTTGGTTTTGTTTGGGGTTTTTTTTTTTTTTTTTGGTTTGTTTGTTTTTGGGTTCAGGGTTCTTTTAGACAGATTTAATGCCTTTTTAGTTTAATGGGCAAAATTGGAAATTTGTAGACTCTGTAGAATTCAGAGTTCCACTTAGAACTTCTAAATTCTCCTGAGTTTTGACTGGATTCCACAAACTAATTTAAGATTAACGATAAACTTGGGGAAGTAGCCCTGAATGACTTCAAACACTGGGGAAGAAAACATCTTTATCTTACAAAAAGCTAACAGTATTTTTAAACTTCGCTTTCTACCCATATCTTCCCCGTAACTATACTTAGAATACCAAATAGTATCCTGTTAGAGAAGTATGTAATGCTGTGTCAAGATATTGGAGAGCAAAATAAATGTAAATCAGAAGTGACATTTTAATGTGTTTGAGAAGCATGTTGTCAGTTTCCGCACTGTCTTATAGATCTAATCACTGATAGACCTCTTTGGTTACAAGAGATCATAAAATGCTCTATGAAGGCATTGACCATATTTTGGGAATCATCTGGCTGCTTGCAGGACGTGGATGGGGGAGAGATACAGTGGGGTTTGGAGTTCACCTTTGACCATACTGTGGGCACCTTTTGTCTCTCTATAGGATGAGGACAAAGCATAGATATTATGGGTGTTGTGAATGTCCCATTATCCATGGCTGCATGTTCCTTCCAGCTGCTTGTGGGATTGTAGCATATTATAGAGGTGGTGAGTATTGGGTGCTCCCAGTGTCCATAGATTTAGTAACCTTACTGCAGTGCACTTACACTGGGTGGTGTAATTATGCCTTTCCCTACTGCTGTGGGCAACTTCTCAAAGGTCTATGACCATCAACAGGTTACAGACATGGTAAGAGCCGGGGAGGTCCCTTTGTCCATCGCTGTGAGCAACTTTCTGCTTTCTGTTGGACTTGGATGAGAGACGTGCAACGGGTGCTTTGCTTTGCCATTCCTTATGACCATATCCTATCTGTGCAATGAGCATGAGGTTACAGGAACAGTGCGTGCGGAAGACCTTTCTCCATGGGTGCAGGTCCCGTCTGGCTGCATGAGACACCTGGATGTGGAAGAGGTACATCAGTGACTGCAGCTCTTGCTCTGCCCAAGGCTGTGGGTACCTTCTCTTAGGTTGTTGGAGGAGGTCGTATTAGAGATCCTGTGGATGCTGCGGAGCTCCCGTTGTGCATGGCTACGGGCACCTTCTGGCTGCCAGTGGGGCCTGGATGGGTTCCAGATACTTTAGGTGCTGGGACCCTCCTTTTGCCTTTACATGGTTTAGTGCTAAGTGTCCCTTCCTTTGGCAATGGGGCTGGAACTAGATTATCTTCAGGTCCTTTCCAACCCTGACTCTTCTCTGACTCTAGGATTCTATAATTTAATATCCAGGCACTCTGAAGAAAAGTCTACTGTAATCTGGGTTGGATTTTTTTTTTTTTCTCCTGGGAAAAAATGTAAGAGACTGAAAAGTTTACTATGTTGGGGTAATAGCATATCTAGTACAATGTAGCAGCTCAGCTTTCTTTGTACTTGTGGTACAATGCCTCTGACTTAGTATAACCTCAGTATGCAGTACGCCCAGTTTACTGAAATTCTGGAAAATTATAACAATAATTAAGCAATAAGACATGACAAGTAGTATTTTATTATGCTATCCCAGAATCCTTAGGTGAATTGCTAGGCACAGGGCCAACTGCCTTGAACCACCTGGAAGAATTATTTTTACACATATTGTGAATAGTGGTATAGAATGATCTGATTTGCTTGCAGCTATGCAGTTACCACAATCTAATCACGCTGGTAAGAGCTCATCTGCTTAGTAACTAGGCTGATACTGACTTCAGTAATAATGATCAGGAGTGAAGATTCCTGCTGGTTTAATGCCTGATGGGGTAAACACATGGCCGAAGGCATAACATTAGGCCTCTAGTCTGCAAGCAGAGCCCCAAAATGCAGCTGTGGATGTTATTGTAAGCTGAGACTGGCTGCAGGTGTTTCAGGTTTGGAGGAAGCGCCAGAAAACAGCAGCATCATTGGCTGAATGTAGGGTATGCCTAAGGAATAAGGTGTGCATAAGCCAAATGATTTAAATGTGTGTTCAACATTTCATAGGAGCTGTAACAATGTGTAAATTGACATGAACAGATTATAGTCTTCTTCTTTGAAACACTTAGGATTTTTACATTCAATTGACTTAGCCTTTCCTAAGAAGTTCCATTTCTGGAAAATGGGGTTTCCTCAATATGTACAATTACTCCTCTGATGTCCAATTTAACAAAATTTTATCATTTTCAAATTTGTTTTTGCACTTTCCCAAGCCTTAACTCACACTGGATCTAATCTAGGGCATAATGAAATCACTGGGAAAAAAAACCTGCTGTTTTAATGGGAAGAAATTGAGGCCATTTGTTTTACAACTTCGGGGTACTAACAGGTTAAAATTTGTAGCATTTCTGTAGTCCAGGCCACAGTAACTGCACCTCTTGTCTTCATTGCAGTCTTACTAACATAATGGTCCATCCTTGAGCATTACTACTTACGCTGCATACATACGCATTGGGTAACGTTCACAGGAGGATTTCCCAAAAACAGCCATTACAGGCTAAGTTTGAAAACTGCATGGTGGATATTGGGAACAGTCATGCTCTCTAAGACAGACACCAAACTTGTGCTTCCAGGTTAGAAAGGAAATCTCTGTCTGCTTTCTGTACCATCATGGGAGGTTGAGATGCAGAGCCTAACTGGGGTGCTGTGAGCAGCACTCCACAGGAGCGCCCCTTTTCCTCCACTCATTGCAGTGGTGACTGAGGATGCTGAACCTTCCCATTCAGCCTGCTGAAATGAATGACCACTTTGTCACTTGTTCAGTGGTCTCATTGCTGAGTTTCACCTAAACTTAACTGTCCAAATAAAAAGCTAGCTACTGAAATGACTGGGGATGAACCCCTGATTTTGCTTCTTGAAATATTCATTGACCTCTAGGATGCTCTGAGGGGAGAAACATTGATATATACCTTAGAAGAAAGAAAGCTCATTTACTTTGCCTTGCCTTTTTTCCTCTGTGTTCATGTCATATTGGTAGATGCTGACCCATAACCTTGATTTGGGTTTGTTCTCGCTGGATATCATGTGGTTCTCTAGCAACACACAGGGATCACAGCCATTTTGTAATGCAGGTCATTCTATAAAAGGTTTGTTTTCCATCAAATAAATTTCATTGGTACGAAAACTGAAATTTAATGAAATAATGGAAGGTTCGTCAAATGTGCAAACAACAACTGGATAACTCATTACTGCATTCATCCTTTTTCAGTAAAAATTCTTTCCCTCAGATATACCAGCACTGCACTTCAGTTCTTCCTCTTTTCAAGGTGGGATCTGCATCACCACTCTGTCACATCATTACGGTGCATAGAACAACCAGAGTAGTAAGAAAGGTTACATAAGTCTTATTTGCAGTGAGGAAGTCAGGGAATTGAAGTGAGCTGTACAAAAACTCCCCTGCCCTCCACTGCATTGACTATACTGGAAGGTGAGGAAGACAAGCCTTCTAACTGTGGTCTCTGTTATAAATACCTATAGTTAATAAGTACTGAGCAGTATGCAAATTATGCTGGATTTCTATAGATCCTTGTCTTGAACCATGAACGGCAATTTTAGTCCAGTTCCAGAAGAGAAGGAACACATTGTGCCACTCGTTTTCACTTTCTCAATGAAAAAATCTTGATGGGACTTCACTAAGCTTTCAGCTTTCTACAGATCTGTACCATGAACCACTGAGTCACAGTACAAAATCATTAATAATGCCATTAGTCGAATGCTTACATGTACTGTCCAATAAAGTGTTTGAAAGAAGATTGATTTTCTGTTCTTAATAAGTCAAGGGCCTATAAGCAGTTTTGCTTTGAGTGTTGCCTCTGGAACATAATTTTGTGCTACTTTGTCTTTGCTTTAGAATGCAAATTCAGTATATGCATTAACACAAAGTTCTATGCACCAGTTACAAACGAGGTTTATTTTCTTTAGAAGTATTTCTAACTGAAATAGGAATGGGGATGTTTTATAAATCAACAGGGTTCATGGTGAGGCAAATAGCTGCAACTCAGCTTCTTCTCCTCTCTACAATGTTATCCCTTCAGAAAACCCATCATGCTGTTTTCTCATTTTTATGCTAAGTGCTAAATGAGAGCAGTGATCATCCTTACCCAGGAGGCCTGACTGGGTCCAGTATTGACGTTATTCCCTTTGTGAGTTAGTGACTGATGGTGAATATGGTAGATTCCTTAAAACAATGTATTGATCAACCGTATGATAGGAACAGAGCAGGTTATAAAAGAAACGGAAAGCTTCTAGACAAGCTGTTTAATTCCTGAAAGAACTTCCAAACAACTCTTGCAAATTAGCAATTTTTTACAAAGTTTTGTCTTGCTGGTTTTCTGCTTCTTACCCCACAGTTCACCACCTATTTCCTGAACTTCACAAAAGGTCAAGCCAAGACCTTTGGATCAGCTGTTCACCAAATAATTTTTGAACAAATTCCCAGGAGTTTGTGGTTAGGTCTTTCATCCTCATTGCTTCATTTTTCTTCATTATTTCTACCCTGAGAGTCCTGCTGGCTACTCCTAATATAGTTACATATTCAAAAGACACAATATAACATTAATACATTGCAGACTGTACATACAAAGTTTAATTCATATCCAGTCTCAGGCTAAAAGGTCTGTATTCAGGCACAGTCAAAAACACTCAAGCAGTGTGATTGTATTTCCTGGGAATATTTCACCTGTTTTATGTACGGTTTTATGTTCCAGGCACATTGTCCGCAGCTCTCTTCAGCTCTGGGACCCCTGTGCCAGATGGGGCCAACCTTACTGATTAGCCTGTTGTCCCATGGGCCTGTTCACACAGTCCTGAATGAGGCAGGAGCCAGCATCTTCGTGAAGAGACGGCTCCTGGCTGCAACCTCAGCTTGACACCTGCTCCCCTGCTCTAAGCTTTGTGCATTCAATGAGGAAAATGATGAGTGTCAGCAAACACAAGTGTGTGTGCACAGAGAAGATTTACTGTGCTTTCATGCAATGTAAAAAGGACCATGTTTTCTGAAAATATTGCTATGAAGTGATGCAAGGCAGGACTGTGTGAAACTCTGGCAGCATGAGAATAGAGATTTTCAAAGATGTGTTCCTGAAGCTAGAGACCCATATCTGTATTTAAAGCATAATCTAATTATTTCAAAGAATCATAGAATGGTTTGGGTTGGAAGGGACCTTACAGACATTTAGTTCCAACCCCCTGCCATAGGCAGGGACACTTTCCACTAGACCAGGTTGCTCAAAGCCCCATCCAGCCTGGCATTCAGCACTTCCAGGGATGGGGCATCCACAACTTCTCTGGGCAACCTGTGCCAGTGTCTCACCACACACATAGTGAAGAATTTCTTCCTAATATCTAATCAAATTCTACCCTCTTTCTGTATTTTTAAGAGGAATTTCCCCACTGGATTCCTATAGGCAAAGTAATCTTACTGGAGACACCTATAAAAAAATTAGAAAATCCTGGCTGTACTTAGGCCAACACATATTTCAGTTATAGACACTGAAAGCAGGAAAGACCAGGCATCTATCGTATATCACCACCAACACTGTTGTATCCCTGATTATATTCTCTAATCTTTTTTGTCCTTAGAGTAAAAATACTGCGCAAGTCCCTTATTCATGTTTAAATGAACATGGACTAAGTACCTTATCAATAATAGTTATGCCATAGATCCATAGAGGAATGTATAGTAAATCAAGATTTTTTCATGAATGCGGTTACTACGGTAGTGTGCTGGAAAAACTGGCTGCTCATGCCTTATTTGAGTGTATTCTTCTCTGAGTGAAAAAAACCAAAACTGGCTTAATGGCCAGGCCCAAAAAGTGCTGCTAAAAGGTGCTGTATCCAGTTGGTACCTGGTCACAAGTGGTGTTTCCCCAGCTCAGTACTGGGGCCAGTTCTGTTTCATATCTTTATCAATGATATGGAGGGAATTGAGTGCACCTTCAGTAAATTTGGAGACAACACCATGTTGGGTGGAAGTGTTGATTTCCTGGAGGATAGGAAGGCTCTGCAAAGGGATCTGGACAAGCTGGATCCATGGGCTGTGGCCAGCAGTATGAGGTTCAACAAGGCAAAGTGCCGGGTCCTGCATTTGGGCCACAACAACCGCATGCAATGCTACAGGCTTGGGGAAGAGTGGCTGGAAAGCTGCTCATGGAAACGGACCTGGAGGTGCTGACTGACGGAGCTGAACATGAGCCAGGTTGTGCCCAGGCAGCCAAGAAGGGCAACAGCATCCTGACCTGTATCAGCAATAGTGTGGCCAGCAGGACCGGGGCAGTGATCATCCCCCTGTACTCGGCACTGGTGAAGCCACACCTCGAATCCTGTGTTCAGTTCTGGGCCTCTCACTACAAGAAAGACATTGAGGTGCTGGAGTGGGTCCAGAGAGGGGCAACAAAGCTGGTGAAGGGTCCAGAGCCAAAGTCTTATGAGGAATGGCTGAGGGAACTGGGGTTGTTTGATCTGGAGAAAAGGAGGCTCTGGGGGGACCTTATCACTTTCTACAACTACCTGACAGGAGGTTCCAAGTAATAAGTGATATGACAAGAGGAAATGGCCTCAAGTTGCACCAAGGCAAGTTTAGATTGGATCTTAGGAAAAATGTCTTCACCAAGGGGTTGTCCACCATTGGAACAGGCTGCACAGGGAAGTGGTTGAATCACCATCCCTGGAGGTATTTTAAAAGATGTGTAGATGTGGCACTTAGGGACATGGTTTAGTGGTGCACTTGGCAGTGTTAACGGTTCAGCTTGATGATCTTCAAGGTGTTTTCCAACCTACATGGTTCCAGGATTCTACATTCCCAAAAATGGAACAGGTTGTGCCTCTGGGGTTTTTTGCACCTGCAGTGTTTTGGGAATGTGGCTCAACTTTCTTCAAGATATTAATAAGAACTGCATACTTGAATAAGAATTTTAAATGTAAACCTTTTCCACCGATTTTAAACTTTCATGTACTTAGCTTTTATTGCTTTTTAGTTCTAAGCATCTAGGAAAAAGACATTCACCTTTCAGCACCTTCAGTCTTCAGATAACACACTATGAAAGCTGGAAAGGTTTGTAAAATTTGTAACTTAAAAGCAACCAACATACAAGAAAAATATTGTTTCCAAACATTAATTTAAATGATGCTTAAATATCATCAAAATATTGTTTCTATCTTTAGAGCTAAAATGGCTAATTAGGATATTACATCTATAGACAGTATTCGGTAATCTCAATAAGTTTGCCAGTACTTTATGTTTAGAGTTTATTGACTTGTTTTCCCACCAACTCATTAAACTTTCTCAACGCTCAAAAAAAGAAAATTTCTTTCTTTTTTTTTTTTCTTTTTGAGAAGAAACACATTATCTGAAAAACAAGCTCACTACTTGCTTTAGATTTTCGTACTCACATGATCAGCTCCTTGCATGTCAACTATTCTACTGTAGATTAGCACACAGGGTAGCAGGTTTCTGCGTAAGGAAATAAATCGGCAAACAGTTTGATTGCAGATGTGTTACCATACTCAGCAGAGAGTTAGATAAAAGTTCTTGTCTTATGAAGTTAAAACAAGCCTATTTGCTGCATTAGGAAAACATTCTTTCACCCAGATCAAGAGGATTTTTAAAATATTATGAGATTTTAAAGAAGAAACTTTTCAAGTTTGTTGTGTGTATTTGCTTGTTTGTTTAATTTGCCTTTTGAAACTCATAGGTCTTGTTTGTAAGCTTTTCTTAAAAAACATGTAAGCTAGAAACTGTTGATAAAGGAAAGCAGAGTCTTGTGTTCACAGGGCACGGAAGGAAAACAGGCACTTTCCTTTACAAGATGCTAAATATTCCAAGAAGGATGATTTCAGCTCCTGTTGGCACCTCTTGCCTCATTTATTACAATCCTGCTACAATGAGCCCAGCTTTCCCTTGGTACTTTTTCTGTGGTATGGCCACCTGAGTACGCATACTGAGTCCAGCCAAGCATTACACATAGAGCTGAGCAGGATACAGCCACAGGCTAGCCACAGATTACTGCCAACAGTGTTCTAATAATGACATTTTACAGCCTTTCTTTGAAACAGGGGTGCTAATTTGTCTCCCTGTACACTGCTGCTAATGCTCATATGTGCAAGAACATTTGCAACATCATCCACTCTGTCAAACTTGGTTGAAACCTGTCCAGAAGTCCAGAAGTCACAAGGAGAAGAAAGGGGGGAAGCTGGCAGACAGACATGTGATCACACCAGCCCCACACCATTCAAAACCCAGCTGAAAACAGCCCAAATTCCACAAGTCTCTGCAATTTGCTGTAACACAGAAGGGAATTCATAACACGCAATGGTAATTTTGGTTGCTTGTCTCAGGGGTAGACTAGTTTAGGTGGCCATCTAACAACAGCTGGTCTTGCATACGCCTTGGTCAGGTGGATTACAGCAGAAGGACTGGCTGGGAACAGAAGATACCATTTGATTTCTTACCTGTGACCATACGGTCTGTTGGTTTACTTGGATTGTACTGGATGTAGTACTTAGGAAAATAATTACCTGGCCAAAAAAAAAAAACACCCAACAAAAAAAACCCCAGTATAACTGTAATCAATAATTGGGCTGCAGTTAAAATAAGTAAGTGCTGCATGTGGAGAGTTGTGAGCCTATGCACAGGTTGGGGCAGAACAGTAATAACTTGTCAGTTAAATCAGTCTTTTGAAAGAAAAAAAAGTCAAGCAGAGCTGACATTCCACCTTGGGAAATCAGGAACTTGCAAAATTTCTGTGTAACAATTAACAAGGAGTGCATCTGAGTGTGTATTTACATGTCATATAAACCTTCCCTCTTAGAGAAAACACTTAGTAGAAATATTTTGGTAGACTTTATGCATGCAAGTTGCTAACTGCAGTGGCACAGGGCATCATCTCTATAGTAGCACCACTACTAGAGGCTTGAGAACTGTGTTTCCAAGAGCAGAGCTGCACAATATGAGTGGAAATATCACAGATATCCTTTTCCCAGCTTTAGCCCTGCCCTAAGCAGCTAAGCTGCCTCTTGCTTCCCAGGCAGCTTAGAAGTAAAGCGGCCTGTGTCTATACTGCTGCCAGACCAGTGTGGCTTCTACTTGTTACCAAAACGTTCGGCATGGTGGGTAACACGGGAGAGCACAGACAAACAGAGAAACCCCCCTGCTTTAGGTTTTCACTTGCTATTGTAAACCCAACGAAAAGTTCCACCCATGAAGTTTTGCATAAAGTGTAAATGTGGGATGGAGTAGAAAAAAAGAAGACAAGTGAATATTTTCCCACTGTGCTGCTCTCCTTGGTGGTGTGAAAGGCTCAGAATCTGGTTTAAAACTAGAGTTCTGCAGGTGGCTGCAGAAGACAAGCGCAGTCTGTACCACCGGGCTCTGAAGAAATTTCCAGTTTGATTGCTCAGAAGCAAGTTGCCCTGAAAGGTACTATACCGTCAGCAAATGCTGCCAACTGTGCTTCCTCTCTGGAAGTTTCAGGCTTTTAGTCCTAGGACCCTATCCAGCCAGAGGCTCAGCAGTGATGATAAAGCAAAGCTTACAGCCAGCTAAGCTGGATGGAGAGTAGTCTTTCTGAAGCAGCCAAGGAAGGTTGCTTGTTTCAAAAAAAACAGCACATAAGATTTCCTTTGTATTGTTTGCTTTTCTTGCATTTGATCTGGATCAGTGAAGTCTGGGACCTTGAGGCTTCTCATGCATAGCTTGCTACAAAAATAGGTTAGTATTGCATTCCAGGATCAGTCTCACACAAAACAAGGGGCTACATTATACAGTTTTTTATCCTACACCTGATAAAACCCATGTCAATATTTTGACCTCTTTCTGCTGTAGCACTTTCAGTCCTCAGTCTTTATTAGTCCTAACTGCTAGCTGAAGGCTATCCTGGAGGATGGCTGAACTCCCTTGCACGGCACAGGAAATAGTGCCAGAACAGATTGCAAGGAGGTTGATGCAGCACAACTCAGCTCCCTCCCTTTCTCCTCAAGATAGAAACTGTGCTTTGGAAAAAACTAGCCTCCCCACTAGGCATGCTCAGAAGCTGCCCACTGTCTGCTGATTACCGTCAGCATCCATTTATGGCTTGAAAGGTGGAACAAGAAGTCAAGCTTCAGCCTTTTTCTGAGGTACAATAGAGTGAAACACTGTTTTTGTAGTCTTAAAAAATATAAATAGTTGATGAGCTACAGATTACCATTATCTCCCAGCCCCTTTTCCTGCACGATATTTACCACACAGGGATAAACCTAAAATCCATCTCCATACGAAGATCACATAACCCCCCCGCCATGAAATGAACTGTTAAGGTAAATGCACTTCAGTGAATCCTGTGTGACAATTAAATTAACAGTATCCTTTACTTTGAATGAAAAAAGACTTTGCCATTACTTAGAGATTTTCTCCTGCAAGCCAATTTCTTCAGCCCTTTCTTGTGGATTTTTCAAATGTCGTAATTTTCAGTGCTGTTAGTTTAATTCATCGTTAGTAAAAAAACTCTGAGAAGTGCTACAAAAGCGGCAAATTTTATCACTTCCACCAGGGTGTTGAAGGGATCTGAGACTGGGCAAGTAGTCCCTGGGTCACTGCTGAACATAGCACAGTGTCATGTTGAGAAAATAGAGGTAAGGGTAACTTTAAGGGTACAGTCACCAGTCTCACAGTGTGAGAACAGAAATACACATTTAGAGCAATGCAGAAATCTTAGAAGACAATTAATTTGCTGAAATTTTGAGGAAAGACTAAAGGTTACCAAATTAAAATAAACTTTAATTTTTTTTTTTAATTTTTTTATTTTTCCTTTCAGATTGTGTAATTCAGTGTAGTTTTTTCTAAAGCAGAACTTGGCCAAAGGGGTTTTGAGAAAGCTCTTTCAAGGAGCTTATAGTTCTCTCATAGTCACCAGCAGACAGGGGTATTTTCTGTTTATTCCAACACATGAAGAAACCAAAGCAATCCTGACATTACGGTCACGACAGAAAGAGGCTCGTATAGTAATTCAAACTACGTGGGTTTTGACAAGGAACATACACAGTGCCTGATAATAAATTTTGTTGCTTGTTTGCTCTATAGCTACAATTCCCATGGTTTATTGCACTACATCACTGAAAACAGTTTGCTTTCTAATTTTCAACAATCCCTAGTTGCACAAGAAATTCTGGCCAACACTGTTATGTTATTCCATGAAACCCTGTATTAAGCCTCTTCACAGCTCACACATGCTTTTAGTCTGAATGGCTTGATTTAGATTATTGCAGCTAGCACAGAAAGAATCATTATGACATCTTGACAAAGCACACAGCCTGTACAATGTAGACAACAATATCGCTCTTGGACTACCTCACAAGGAACAGGCCCAAAAACGGGACATGGACCTCACTCTATACATAAGGAGGCACTTGCACAGCTTTGATATTGCATGGCTTCATATGCTGCTAAGCAGCAACAAAGAATATTCCAGCTGAAGTCGGGATTACATGCAATCCCCTCCAGACTAAAAAATTTCAAATCTATGCACCCCCAAAATAAATAATTATGTAATGCCTCCCGTTCACTTAGGAATATCCTATTTGTCTGGGGACAGATATCTCTCTTTGATAATGCTCCTGTAGCCTTTTGAATTGAATGGATAACCAAGGGCAAAATTCTGCCAGAATGAAGAGGAGAGTGAGAGCGGACATTAAGTAAGAGCCATACAGCCTCTTTTTTGGTATTGTTATGGACACTTTCACCTGCAAAAAAGAATTAATAATATCTTCAACTCTGATCCTATTTTTTCCTAATCAAAGCACTCTGATTAATTGACTTTTGGCTAAGAATGAACTTTAGTCAAATAGCAGCTTTGAGATTCTGAAACAGTTCTGGCAGGCATGGATAAGTACAGCTATAGTTGATGACCAGAGCTATCCCAAGGTCCATTAGTGAAAATAAGAGCAATGCCATGGTGATCAATGAAATTATTTTCATTCAGATGAATATGATTTGCAGGGATATTGCAAAGCGACATTAACTGAAATGTTTCCTTATGATATAAATGACCAGAAAGATTTCTATCTTGTTTTAAATGCATGTTTGTTCATTTCTATTTTTCAGTGTGATACTCAGTGTATACATTTATAATTACTTGCCCAAGTACTGTATTTGGTATTCAGAACCACACGATATCCAGAATAGCAATTCATTAGCCTACCTCTCACTGTGGGCTCCTGATACTGGAAAATAAATAGAATCATAGAATTGTTAAGGATGGAAAAGACCTTTAAGAACAGCAAGACCAACTATTCAAGTCCTCCTTGAACCATGTCCCTAAATATCTCCAGGGATGGTGATTCAACCACCTCCCTGGGCAGCCTGTTCCAATGTTTGACAACCGCTTTGTAGAGAAATTTTTCCTAAGATCCAATCTAAACTTCCCTCAATGTATCTCTTGTGGTGAGGGGCCCAGAACTGAACACAGGATTTGAGGTGTGACCTCACCGATGCCAAGTACAGGGGGATGATCACTGCCCTGGCCCTGCTGGCCACACTATTGCTGATACAGGTCAGGATGCTGTTGCCCTTCTTGGCTGCCTGGGCACAACCTGGCTCATGTTCAGCTCTGTCAATCAGCACCTCCAGGTCCGTTTCCATGAGCAGCTTTCCAGCCACTCTTCCCCAAGCCTGGAGTGTTGCAGGGGGTTGTTGTGGCCCAAGTGCAGGACTTGGCACCTTTCCTTGTTGAACCTCATACTGCTGGCCACAGCCCATGGATCCAGCTTGTCCAGATCCCTTTGCAGAGCCTTCCTATCCTCCAGGAAATCAACACTTCCACCCAATATGGTGTTGTCTCCAAATTTACTGATGGTGCATTCAAGTAATATAGACTCCCCTTGTCTATATCATTGACAAAGATATTAAACAGAACTGGCCCCAACACTGAGCTTGGGAAACACCACTTGTGACCAGCTGCCAATTGGATTTACCTCCATTTGTCACCATTCTTTGGGCCTAGTCATCCAGGCAGTTTTATACCCAACGAAGAGTACACCCATCCAAGCCATGAACATCCAGTTTCTCCAGGAGAATGCTGTGGGAAACCACGTCAAAGTCTTTGCTAAAGTCTAGATAGACGACATTCACAGTCTTTCCCTCATCCACCAAGCGGATCACCTTGTCATAGAAGGAGATCAGGTTAGTCAAGCAGGACCTGCCTTTCATAAACCCATGCCGACGGGGCCTGATCACCTGGTTGTCCTTTATGTGCCACATGATGGCACTCAAGATGATTTGCTCCATTACCTTCCCTGGCATCGAGGTCAGACTGTCAGACCTGTGGTTCCCCAGATCCTCCTTCCAGCCCTTCTTGTAGATGGGGGCCACGTTTGCTAACCTCCAGTCAACTGGGACCTCCCCAGTTAGCCAAGAGTGCTGATAAACGATGGAAGGTGGCTTGGTGAGCACTTCTGCCAGCTCCCTCAGTACCCTTGGGTGGATCCCACATGGTTGCATAGACTTGTATGTGCCTAAGTGATATAGCACTAATAATAAATAAAATAACTATTTCCCTTTGGGTTATGAGGGCTTCATTCTGCTGCCTGTCCCTGTCTTCCAGCTCAGGGGGCTAGAAACTTGGAGAACTCGGACATACTATTAAAGCCAGAGGCAAAGAAGGCATTAAGTACCTCAGTCTTTTCTCATCCTTTTCCCTGCATCCAACAAAAGATGGAGATTATCCTTAGCCCTCCTAATGTATTTATAGAACAGCACATAGAATTTCTATTGCAGCAGTAATATAAATATAGTAGAAATATTCTATTTCTTCTTTTGCCAAGACTGCATTTACCAAACAAAAGTGATATGCCATAAGTATCATTTTGCCTTCACTTAGATCCATCATACTCATTATTCCCTCTCTTTCACAGAAACAAAAAAATAATGGGATATACTGGTGATGGCTGACCTAAAATGTGGTTTATGGCTGTCTGCGTGCTTGCTATGTGTGTACAACAGCATTCAACATTAAAAAAAAAAAGGCATAAAGTTTACTTGTATAAGTATAGACGTTTAACACAATACAATGGTCTAAGATTCCATAATACGTTTTTTGCCAGCCCCCCTTCAATTTGCGATCTGGGTGATGTTGGAGCTATTGGATGGATGTCATCAGTATAACTCTGAAAATGACTATCCAGATCATTTTGATCTTGTTCCCTATCAGTTTAATGATATCCCAGGAGGCTGATTATGGGCTTTCTTACGGTTGTGGCATTTCACTCATTGCAATTTTGATTTTTATACCCTGCAGTCATAAGCTTATGATCTAAGGTCCTGGAAAGGAACACTTCCGTACTCTTGCTTTTATAGGATCTTTAATTTTTCTTTCATTTTAAGATAGAATAATGTCCTTTGCTTGGTAATTTTACTTGCATTTTTGCATGTTATTTAGCACTTTGTGGCATACATGTACTGGAATCGGTGTTTGTGGTGCTTGCTAATTCACACAAATATCACATAGATGTGGTGAAGACTTACTATTTGTTCATTTGTAATGATAACCTTGAACCATGATGAGACCTTGTTATTTGTTCTTTTTCCTTATTTCTTTGATCATTACCTTTTGGACTCTGCTTTCCTTTACTCAGAAGCAGCCCATTAACACAGACTCTTCAATGATATGATTCGTTATTCAGTACCAATGTAGCAAAGAATTTCACCTGGTTTGCCAAAACCTAGACATCTTCATTTCACTGGGGTCCACACTCCTGCCTCAGCTGGCAATGCTAAGAGTGCAATAATAATAGTAAAAAAGTTAGATGCATACAGAGATCTTCCTATATAAATAAGAGATATTGTTTGACTGCCAGAATGGAAAATCATGCCGTCTTTTACTGATAAATGGTGTTTACCTTTCATATTTAATGCATAGGCGATAGAAACTTAAGGGGGGTTTGATGTTACAACTGGCAAAAGGAAAAAAAACTACAAAAGAGTAATGCTTTCTGTCAAAGCACAGACATATGCTTCATATCGCATTACTGACACGCTGATTTGGAGCAGCTGCAGCCTGTGTACCACGTTTCTGGATTAAAGTAATAGAAAATAAATGAAATGTTTGGGTTCCAAAATATTGGCCAGATCTTTTATTTACTCATTTATGTACAAAAAACTTGCTTTTCAGCAGAAGCAGGAGGAGGCTGGAGGGCATTTGGCTAAACCAGAATTAAACACCAGGAGCAGAATTACAGAGCAGTCTTTCTTCTGTCAGAAAAAACATTGCCACTGTCTTATTGTCCAGATCCAATCACATCAGCATGAGACTGGGCATTGCTTTCAAAAGACATTGCACTGATCTATATTAATTTGCTAATCCCACCCCTTGAGCAGGCATTATGTAATTCCATACACAGACGAAGTTTATTAGCAGTCAGATCAGAAAATTCATGAAGGTATCATGGTGCTGCTGGGTATCATGATGCTGCTGGGTATCATGGTGCTGCTGCGTTTGATGCTAGTATTTACACCACTTGTCAAATTCTTATTCATGAAAGAAGAAACAGTGCAGAATAACATTCACTTTATGATGCTATTCCAAGACTACGTTTTGCTGCCAGGAGTGGTTCAGCAAAGTTTAGGATACAGGACAGAGGAAAATCATCTGCCAGGATTCTTAGAAAGAGGGTCTTGAGAGCTCTGAAGTGACTTAGAAATTTCTAAAGGGCTGACTGATTCCCTGCTCTTCAGACAAGAATGACCTTTTGAAACATCATGCAAGATAACATGCACTTAGCTGCCTGCTATGTTAAAATCTCTTCTTCTTTGGTAAGGAGCCTTTTCAACTCACTCTCATCTCATCTCCATGCACAGCCTGCTCCAAAAAAGCCCCATCAGTTTGAAGGTTGCCCCACAGCAAACGCCTAGCTTTTGCCCTGACGATAGTTGTGTCACCCACAGCAGGCAGGGCCAATGAGCCTGGAATGGGTAAATCAGCTTAGCCTGACATGCTACCCGGAACCAGCACTCTTGCTGAGAATCTCACAAAGTGGCTCTATGTAGGCACAGAGGTCCTGTCAGAGGTACTGCTGCATGTGCACGACATCACATATGTGGAAAACCTGGGCCCAAGGCCATAGGATCAATGAGAATGGCACTGCTGCTTTTAAGGTTAAGCAGTATTTTAGAAGCACGCAACCAATGATCACTAGGTGATAGCTGGTAAATAAATGAGCACACTACACTGTCAGATTCTCATTGTCGTGTGTTAACATCAAAGCCAGTGGAGGTGTTCTGGATTCATACTGGTAGAAATGAGATCAGCATCCTGCCTGCTGATGTGAAGCTACTGTAAATATAGAAGAGAAAAACATATTAAAATGAAATGTGCACCATCCTTTTATGCATAGTTTGATTAACTTCAAAGTGGCTTCTATAGCACAGAAACCATCTCATTTACAAAAAGGAAAAGAAAAATCAAAAGTAAGCTCAT
The DNA here is from genome assembly GCF_004027225.2 of Strigops habroptila. Taxonomy (NCBI): domain Eukaryota; kingdom Metazoa; phylum Chordata; class Aves; order Psittaciformes; family Psittacidae; genus Strigops; species Strigops habroptila. Next base: position 74,502,089 of record NC_044302.2, on the reverse strand, counting down.
TTTTTTTATATCTTGTATGTAGTATACTAACTTAAAATAGTTTCAGTGCAGTTTTAAAGATAAGAAAAATAGCAGTCCTATATGTACTTTTTTCCCATTGCTCATCGATCTTCAATATTAGATACATTTATTCTTTAGCCTTCCACAGATATCCCTTTTCCCCTGCCCTCTGAGTAGCTGTGTACCTGATGTCAGGCGTGTCATTTGTCCTACATGCAGAGGAGGAAGAGTTATGGAAATGTGCTCTGTGTTACCCCACAGTCATGCACACTAGCCCCTTACACATCTGGGGGGCACCCCCCCTGCCCATCCCCCTTTCATTCATCCCACATCTGCAGCCAACAGTCTTTGTTCCCCAACATGACCACTGCAGAAGCTGCACCAATGGCAACAATAGATCACTCGGCATGTGTACCAAGTGATGCCTGATGCATGGTATATTGTGGGCTCCCTGGATGCACACCTGGGGGGCCAACTGGAGTCTGGAAGTCTAACACCTCCAGGCAGTGCTTTTCTGGGTTTTTTGGGACATGTGGCTGGATCCTGCCTGGCTCCCAGTATAGTGTGTATTTGTGTGGGGATGTTACACACCCAGTGTCCTGGGAAAGCTCAGATGCAACAGAGAATCCATCCCCCAGAACACTGCTAAGGGACTGGGAATAAAAATTCACAGTGAAGTTCACCCTACTCGCATAACCATAACTAAGTCATAAAGCTCTTAATTTCCCCATCTTCAATAAAGTCTGACAGGATAAAGGAAGGTACAGTTTCCTTATGCGAGAAACAAGCACATTGTGCTACTCAGAGCAAAGACACACTTACACAGATGTCACAAGCCTTTGCTTACTCTTCACCTGGCTAGAAGCATATGCTTTCCTTGGGAAAAAAAAAAAAAAAATATATATATATATATGTATTTTAAATTATGCAGCTTTGCTTCATCTACACTCAGGAATACTTTACCATTATTATCATCATTCACTTGTTTTACATCATTATCCTCTAGCCGAAATCCAGGGTGAACAGTTCGGTGTTGGGTGCTGTAGAAATATGAAAGAAAACAACAGTGGCTACTTCAGACAGATGAAAGTGTCCTTTTCTGGCTCAATCCTGGCTCTTTCTACAAAAGCATGAACTATGCAATGTTTAAGGCCAATGTTTTCCTAACAATAATAGAATTAAACAATTGTCCCAAACAAATAGATGCAGGAGGAGGAGGATAAAGTAGGCATAACCTGAGCATGTGTTCACGTAGATTAGCTGTGCTCACCACCTGCCTCCTCCTAAACTGCATGTTCAATATAGCACTGGGTTTCATAAAGGAGTGTGAATTTGCTTGATGTTATTTGGCTGAAATGGTTGTTTCCTCTACAATAGTTTGCTAATGGTACTCCTTCCGCCCCATCATGATGGCTGCATTTCAGCCACGCTAAAAATATGCACTGTACATTTGCACTGTGGTTCTTTGTGTATAAGAAGTATATGCTATGTAGAAAGACTAATATATATATGCATGTTCTATCTCTGCACACATGCATAAATACAGACACACGCAAACACATTTCCCTATATATATGCATTTACACATTAGAGTTCTGTATGACAGTCTTTCAAAGGTACATTAGAAGTGTATACCTGGATATTCATGGAAGAAAGGAAGCAATAGAAATCCAAATTCAGCACATTAGTTATTAATTATTATTATAAATATCTTGTTTGTAGGGAAAATTCCTTTTTTACAGAATTAATGGAAAATAACAGATCTTGACGCATTTTGTGCATGAGTTGCTTATTCAGCTTTGTATCAGAAGGAAATGAACATATTGACTAACTGCTCTTAACATTTGAAAGATACTGCTTAAAATACATTAGTGGCTAGGATGAAGTATTTTTCATGCTTATGGCTACAGTTCCTGTTTGTAACCTTTGGACCTGGACTAAAAGTGCTCTTCCTGAAGGAGCTGAATCCACAGCTTCTTGGGCTGTTGGCTTCCAGAGGAAAGGGTTTTTCCTACCCTGAAGAGCCAGCTGCCCCTCTCCCACCCACATGTCTCAATCACCCCTGCCTACCTTTATAAAGGCTATTCTCTTCCAAGCACAGAGAAGCAACCTTTAAGGTCTGAAATATGAATGAGCAGGAAGAGTCATAGGCATAGTAGGGTCTCCCAACCCTGCAGATAGCAAACTCAGTAGCCTGGGCTTGCTTCAAATTGCTTCAAATTTCATCAGCAGTGAAAGTGGATTGACTTCAAATGCACTTGATGTCCCAGCTCTCCATTTAGCGCTCTTGTAGCTTTAGGGCTTTTGTAAGCAAACGTGATGCTTTGCTAGGAGGTTTGAAGGCAAAACATAAAGCTGAATAAATCAGGCCCCTCACGTTTATTACTGCATTTCAGAAATGGCCCCATCGATATTTTTGACTGCTAATTTACACTCCACAGAACCCTTTTGGCTTCACAATGGTCCCACAAAATGTAATGCCGCAAACATACTGCTTCCAGTTTTTCTTAGCTAAAAGCAATCAAGTCTATCTTGCCCCTGACGTTATTATTTTCCCCAGGTATTCCTCCATTTCCCCAAAAATCTTCTTTAAAAGCCAGGGTGGGAAAAAATATCAAGATCTGAAAGACTACAGGGGACACAGCTCCTGCACATGCCCATGTGGATTTCGGGCAAGCACTGGGAGCTGATCCCCTTACTCATTGCTTAACAAGTGGTGACAAGCAGAGTCCATTGCTTGCAAAATATATACATAAGTGATAGAGTGTAGGGCTGAAACCAGGACACCTCATCTACTCCAGCAGTCTTCTATAAGGCCTCTGACTGCACAAAAGCCTCAGGTCTGGGTTTTGTAAATGCCTCCTTCCCCATCTCTGCCATTTTTTTCTGTTTTGCTGTGTTTGAATCTCACTTTATTCAATCCATCTTTCATATCCTTCAGTGCTGGGTTCCTCTCTTCCCCCTTTTCTCTCACCTAACCAGACATTTCCAAGATGCTTTGGTTTCATTGGGGTTTTTTTGTTTGGGTTCTTTTTTAATGGCCTTAGACACTGCCTACATTATCATTTCCAACCACTATATTTGTTTGCATGTTTACTGCAGGAAGAAGGTGAGCACAAAAAACATTTGCAATGAATCAGGGACTGCGAAAATTGATTAAACTTCTCTTTTGTTTTAAGTTGGACATTAGTCTAACTAATGCCTAGTTTAATAATGCTTTAATAACTAATGTCTAGTTCAATAAAGCTGATGTCTGCTTGCTCAACACAAGAGGACACTTACTAAGAAGAGGACATTTAAATAATCAGCAACAGAGCCCTGTGGCTGAAAACAGGAAGCTTCAGGTCATGGTGGATCTGTAATGGAATAATACCTGCAATTCTAGTGCACCGCATGAGAGGAGCACCCGAGCCCTACAAAATCAGCTAATAAGGGAAATGGAGGCCCTACTTGCGTGACACAAAATCAACAGATAAATAGCATCTCAGAACAAGCTTCAAAAACAAATTAACGAAAAGGGAGTATCTTAGCCTGTTGCTGCAGCCTTTTCCAAGGTAAGGGCATTGTACTGTAGGACTTCAGAGAAGACATTGTCCAGGCAGCTGTAAGCACATTGCCTGGATGCAGTGACAAGATGAGTCTAAATGCCTGCTCTGCCCTCAGCAGTTTTCTCAGATACTCTCTCTCTCTAATTTCAAAAGCATTGTACTTAAACTTTCAATTTTCTGGGCTTTTTTCCCATCAATGTATTTAGTGTCATCTCCCAGAATCTTTGGGTTTGCTTGCTTTCCATTGTCAGGGAGTCTTAAAACTGAAGACTAAGTACTTCACAGAGTATCCCTCAAAAAGACCTATTTAAAAATAGCAGCGTGATTTGAATCCCAACATGCTTAAAGTTGCTTGATATCAGAATTTTCTATTTTTTCCATTTCTGATGTATTTTGGGATGCTGCCACCTGCTTCAGAGCCCTTGGCTACTTGCCATCATCCTGAAAGGGGAACTGCCACAAAAGTCAATGGGAGATTAGCATAACACTCAGTGACGGTTTTGGCATGTTACATCTCTAATACTGAATTTGTTTGGAAATTCATAAGATTTACTCACTGTTCATACCAACCTCTGCAGTTCTTTATAGCCATCACATCAAGTTATCTCCAGACTTTTGCCACTTCTGCCTACTTTAAGGTTCTATTTTCAGCGTTAGTTTTTAAACTCCTGCCTCTAAAACTATATATGAAACATACAGGCATATATTTTTGCATGCAAGTGGATATTCATTCATTCAAATTCATATATTCATTCTTAGATACTTTCTAGTTAGCCTTTGCACAAATACAGAAATTTTGCTTCTGAAAGCAGAAATAAAAGAAGGTTCAGCATATGTACATGTGAACTCAAATGTTAGTTCAAATCTCACTGGCATTTTGACTTCTACCACTCATCGACTCAAATTCAGAGGCAGGAATGTGCAAAAATAAGAAGAGGGGGAGATTATGTTTTCATCCAAAATATGAGCAACGAGTGACACTACCGAAATTGGGCAATCATTTAAGCACCCAGAGAGTGAAGCTATTTCAGATTTATTTTGGATGAAAGCACAAAGTGATACTAATCCAAACAGAAACACAGCTGACACAATCACCATTCATTTGGAGAGATAAAATTGAAAATTTGCAAGCAATTTTTACAAACTCAGGACAATTAATATTTCTACACTAAAGTTATGCAACTGAGTCCAAATACATCATAGTGTATAAGCTTTAATAAGCAGCAAATAATCTCTAGATCAAACATTAAATAAACTCTAAACTTGGCAAGTGAGCATCCCAAATCAAAATTGAAGCCACTAACCAGGATCTCTATCAGGACCTTTCAGCTGTCATCTGTGGGCTGCTCCTGGGAAAGCTGAACAAAAAAAGCAAGGACATAGGTACACGCACACAGAAGCATACATATATGTGAATTTTCCCAGGGAAAGGCCCCTCCAGCATAAAGCAGCAACAAATGAAAGCAGGTCTGGCTCTGCAGAGAGTGGCCTCCAAGCCCATTTCCAACTTGTTATCCCACATAATTTCAACCTTACTTTCAGAAAGGTCCTTGCTATACCTTCCCTTCTGATTTGCCTCACTGTTGAAAGTGACCATGGAAAAAAAAGGTGTTTGATGCCTTTCACTGTCTCTGGCAGCATAGAGATGAAAGTCGTCCTTTGTAAACAAGAACCCCTGCTTGCTGTAATTTCAAACCATCAGGGCAAAACAGGCTGACAAGCTTACGACTCTTTCTCATAGTTCCAGTTCTTTCAGGGTTTTGCTAGCTGAAATTCTGCTTTTCTAGCTTTGTTACTGGGCTTGCCTCCAATATTTACATTTCATTACCAATATCTGCTGTATATTGTTTCTGTCACAGTGTTTCAGATAGCATATGTTTTCATTTTATAGCTCTCCTGCTCCCCTTTAACTTATGACCTTTATTGAAAATGAATGCATTTGTCTGCAGGCTGTCAGGTGAAAGGCTGGAATCGCAGGCTTGGTATCTGCAAAATGCTTTGCAATCCACTGCAGCTGTATCAGGAAAGCAGTGATGGAAAAACATAAACTGTCCTGAGATTAGCGGTTTCTTCTGGAGGACCGTAACTTTCCCTTGGAAGGCCAAGCACATTTCACTCACTGAAATAAAAACAAAGGCCTGTTGGGAATGGACATCTTGATGCTTCCCTAATTCTTTGTTGAATTTTTCAGTATTTTAAAAGCATTAATGTTCTTTTCTTCATATCTTTAATGCTCATGCAACTCAGTCCTCTTCAGTGGATTGTAAGTGTTTGCATGAAGTGTTTCAGAAGCTGAACGGGGGCTCCAGAACTCAGCAATGTTTGGCAGAAAGGACCAGACTGCAGTGCCAGGACATCACGTTACAAAACAGAGGCAAAATGCCATTTTGTTTTTATTTCAACAGTTCATTAAGCCCCAGACACTCAGGATATTACACTTGCATTATTTCCCAGCAACTTAGAGGATGCTTTCAGTTTAAGAAATATGTTTGGTTTGTGTTCAGAGCAGAACAGGGTGAGATCAGCAACACTGGTCCTGACAAAGGGAAGGGTTTAGCACGCTTACCAGGAGGAGAATGAGGTGGCTATAAGACTGCTTGTATATGTAAGCTGTTGCTGCAGATATTCCCCTAGCAAAACCCTCTTCACACACAGACTTGAAGCTAAAGAAGTTCTGCCTGAGAGCACCATTCGGGAGACTGCACAGTTTTCCAGAGTTCTAGGTGAAAATCGACACTGGATTAAGTAATTTGTGGAGGGCAACCATAGTTTAAGCCAATCTCCTGCCTGCTGCCCCTCTTCCCCACTGGTGTGCTCTGGAAGTGTGCAGTGGCAAGGCCATGTGCAGTTGTCCCTGTCACAGGCCATAGATGGATGTCTTTGTTCCTTTGTGTGCAGCTGAACGGAAATCTCATGTCATATACCTTCATCTGGGCACAGCCTTCAGAATGGCTAAAGGGCTAGAACACGAAAAATGGGCAGTGGCGTCAGTGGCACATCTTCTCTTATTTACCTGGCTACTGAGCTGGTACTTAGGCTCTCTTGCTAGCTGTGTGTCAAGTATTGACAACTCGTACAGTAATGACCTTGGCACTGGTCAGAACAACAGCATCTTTACTGAACCTGAAGTTTTGGAGTTGGAGGGCTTTGAGATTCTGTGATAGGTATGTTTGGAACATGTTTCTGAAAAAATAAAAATTTAAAAAAAAAGAAGAAATCAAGAACCACAGTGAAGAAGTTGATGGTGGCATTTATGTGTGGTCCATGCAACTGAGAGTTAAGCTTGCATCCTAGTAAAACATGCAATTCATGCCTACCAGAGTTTGTTTGAGGCCTAGAGCAACACCAGTCCTTAAAGTTTAAGCTAGGGTGGGAGAAGGATGAGAGTGTGAGGTGTCACTTGATGCTACAACCTTGATACGAGATATTCAAAATGTGGATGCCCATTATTATGGATATGAAAGGAAGAGGTAAAAAAAAAAAAAATTAGAGAGAACACAGATCAACCATTTCTTGATCCATTGTTCATGCAACTCCATCTGGTATGAGATGCCATGGAGGGCTACCATATTCCTATATTGCAGTATTTCCTGTTGCAGTGCATTTATTTTTATGGCTGTAAAAGGGCAACCTGTTGAAATAAAAAAATTGAACTAAAAATTGTATGGAGCCCTTAGGACTCTTCTAGCTGTTCATATGAGTTCCCATTTGCCCCAGCAGGCTATCTCAGGCAATGGTCTGATCTAAACATCACTCCCTCCCAAAAACAAAACAAAACAAAACAAAACAAAACAAAACAAAACAAAACAAAACAAAACAGAAAAACCCAAAACCATACTAGACAATCATGATATAACTTGCCTTAAAGGGACATATATTGTTACCTCTCAGAGCTTGAGGTACAGCCTCGAGGACTAAGGGAAATCTAGTAGTGACCTAGACAAGTCACCTAGGCTGGCCCATTGGCAAGGAAGGATTGAGATCTAAGTAGCAGATAGCATTTCTTTTACAGAAAAAAAAAAAAAAAAAGAAAAAAAAGAAAAACCAAAACCAAAACTAAACATACATATTTACCTGCATGGAAAACTGATCCTCAGAACTCAGCTGTGCTATTAGGGCCAATGGTTGTCTTCTGTTAGAAAACTGTGCAGGTTTTTTCTGGCACTGCATGAAAGAGATGAGATGCTTGGATGCTTACGGTTTTTTGGTTTCTTTTAAAGGGTATTATTTCATTGCCGTTCTCTCTAAAAATTTTGTTTGCAGTTAAACAAGATTACTTGTAGGCTGTGCCGTATACAATCTTCTTGAAGTCTCAAATAGTTGGATCACCTCACAGCAAAACTAGGCTTTATCTACCAAAGGATATTTGTTGTTCCTTGCTCTGCCACTGAGATATCTAACCTTGTTTTCTCTCCCTTTTTCGGTCACCGCATAAACAATCTGCTTCTGGGCAAGCTTGTATTGATCTAAAAAGCCATCATAAATTTTCCAGGTTCAGATTTAAGTTGCATTAACTGGAAAAGGCAGATCACTGTAAAATGCAATAGTCTCAAGAATCAATAAATCTTGATGTTGGAACGGAAAGGGTTTTCATCACCTTTCCCTATTTCCCACCCCCCTCTTCAGAGGGAAACAGAATATCTTGCCATGCAGAAGGAATGGTCACAAACCGAGTCCTCGCAGCACTTGCCAGCATTGTTTTTTCCCATGGTAGCAGCATCCATATTCTGGCTACTGAACTCAACACAGCTGCAGGAGCGAGAAGGGCTGGAGTGGGCAGATTAATTCACGTAGCGTTGACGTTGCATTTCAGCCATACCAGTCATCTTACTGCCTTAATAGAATTGAAGTGTGCTAGACCTGCATCAACCACTTGCCCAATCATCCTTTAGCATTCCCCTTTTTATTAGGGTTGAGTGTTAAAATTTAATGATGCATGTCAGTGTTTTTTAATTTAATTCCTGCAAAGGTTTCTTTTTCTTGCAAACATCCTTCAGACATCAAGAACAACAGAGTGCCATTTTGATTTTTGCCTTCTTCCTGCATATCTTTTCATTACAAAATCACTACTATGGACATCTGATTACAACAAACTCATTGCAAGACATGTTGCTGCATTAAACTTGTTGCTGGCTGTTTTGTCATGGACAGCTGGTCACAGAAATTTCATCCCATGCAGCATTTATTCCTGGGCATGGATCTATTTCCAGCACATGGAGATGAAGTTTCACTACAGCCACAACAGCTACTAGAATTCTGCAGCTTTACACGCTACAGAGGATTCAGGCAAAGACATTCTTCATGTGGCCACCACAGCCAAAGTATCCTGATAACTGAGAAATGTTAAAAAAAGGTGGCCTTCCAGAGAGATGCTCAGGGTGAAATCGACAGTTCAGGTGTCTGAACCCCGCTTTTTTGCTACAGAGTAGGATTTTAATCATGATTGTCAAAGCCACTTGTCTTTTATTCTTAACACAAGGAAAACTACAGATCTCTATTGGTGCTATAGGGAAGAAGTGTTACCTATTTAATTCCTGATACTTTGGTCTCAGTAACTTCAAAAGTGGCTCCGTGAACATTGGCCTCCCTAATAATCAGGGTAATTGCTTAGAAATCTTACTCCATGTATTCCTTTGCAAACCCTATAATAGGCACCTACCTGTGAAGAATAGAACATTTCTTCTGACGATTGAAAACACTGAATTAAAAGCAATGTTTGATTTTACTCTTGGTTGCCTTTATCAGCTGGGCATAGTACAGTCCCAGCAAGTGGTAACTGAGCATTAACAGTACCAGAGCAGTGGCACAATTAACTCATACTAACTGGTAGTCTCGCTTACCCTTCCCCCAGCCATTCCAGTAGCGCCTGTACATGAGGAAGGACCCTTGCATTCAACAGCTTTGACATTTCAATGACCAGTAGGTCACACTGCCCTGTACCTCCAGCCATGACCTGCCATCACCATTTTCCCCCATACGTGGTAGTGGCCAGTCTGACAAGGCAATGAAAAAGAATGAAGGGGACGGTTGGGTCAGTATCGCAAAGCTTGGGATGGAGACAAACAAAGCAGTTGGCTTGTAGCACCCCACTGGAGTCAGTGGGATGCCCTCTGCATCAGGAAGATCTAGGGGGGGCACTTTAGCCCTGACGGACTCCTCCACCAGCCAGCACAGGCTGACCTAATTACACTAGCTAATTACACTTAGATCTACCTGGGAGCATTGTCTTTTTTAAAAAAAGCTCTGGCCTCAGCTTTACCAAACTAAGCCCATCCTGGACTGCCTCAGTTTCCCTTGACTTACTGTTAGAATATTCTTATGTGTTTTTCAATGAATTAATAATCTCATTTCAGGTCTGTTTGCTTTAACCCACTATTATCAGCCTTGGTTTTATTTCTAGTCCCTGTATTATTTTTCAAATCAAATTTATGCCTCTTTAAATTTTCTATTTGATTGACAGCTGCTCAGTAAGACCAGGTAACAGATGCACCTATCAAATCTGTGTATTTCTGTGGGGAAAAAAAGTCAATACCAGCTTTAGCATTAGGAAAAAAAGAATCACAAAACTGTGTGGACAGGCTGTCACCTCTGGAGATCCTGAAGTCCCACCCCTTTCCCCAGGGTCAGGGACAGCAAGCTGACTTGGACCATGTCCAGTTAGGTTTTTCATATCTCCAACAATACAGAAGATATTAACAATATTGATTCACTGCTAAGAAAGCCAGCTAACTCTGGCTCTCTGTAGATACTTTCTAACTTCCTTGCTAGTTGAGTGTGTAAACAATTTTTGGAAGTAATATCAGCTGAGACAAAGGATGTCTCATTAACAATGTGGAAACTCACTCCTTTGACACCAAGATATTTCCAGCTACTGCCTTGTTCCATTTAGTCTAAAATAAATACCTCTGCTTTCTTTTTTGGAACACGGCAGTTTTCCAGTGCTAAAAATTAACTGGTTTTGTGGACAGGGCATTTTAATCACTTGCATGATGCAAATGTCACAGCAAGCAGAGTTTCTTATAATACTGGGTATTTCTTTAATAGAAGATGTATCAGATTTTCTTATAATTCTTTAGGAAAGATAACTCTGGGACATCTTTGGGTACCTGTAGGCTGGTCCTATACGCCACTTCCTAACTCCCATTGATGGGCTAGCCACAACCTTTGGTTCCATATTTCCTCTGCACTCACAACCACTCGCATCTCAGATTTTGGTTCAGGCTACTCTTTGCAACAAGAAGATTTTGCTGAGATGGGAGCTTTTAGAACAGTGAGTGCCTCCTGCCTCTTATCAGTTTATCATTTGATGACCCTCAAGCTCCAGACTCCTCCTTGTGACATACAACATGGCATAGCAATTATCTCAGCAGGGCCCCAGCACTCACCTGCAACTCAGGGAAGTGCTGTTTTAATGAACCCTCCTCCTCCCACCAGATATGCATTAGTCAAGACCATGTATACAATCTTCTCCTGCCCTTGCCTGAAGCAAGCACTGCCTATTTTGCACCCATCTGACCTGCCTGTAAGGTCACTGCAATCTTATTACCCCCTGTGAGGGGACATATTTGCCCAGGGCAACCCACAAAGATGCATTTAGTAAGTTGAAAAATCCTGTTAACCATTTTTATCTCTTCTGACTTCAGATGATGACAAAACCTTGCTGGCAATTCAAAACTCAGTTCTGCAACATGGAACAAGTAAGCTTTCATTGAAATCAAGCACTTGTACTTGCAAAATGAAGCATGAAAAATGTGAAAACACAATGGGCGAGGCATTACCTAGGGTAGAATGAGTCAGACCCTAGACCTAGGAAGATGCAAGGGTTTAGAGTTGCCAGTGCTCCTCCCCTATGTGTTAGAAATTTGTAGATGCATTTGTCATCAGCACAGGAAGGCTCAAATAGCAAGAGAAAAACTAGCACAGTCCACTACTTTCCTGGGCACCAGTGGATGACAGAGCACTACGCTGTGCTAGAGGGACTTGGGCTGAGACCAGGGGAGAAAAGAAGCTGGGAAACCCAACTCCTTACAGGGGCAGAAACTGCTGAAGTGGCAGCTCGCTCCCATGTAGCAGAAAACATGGGGTTGCAGAGCCATCAGATGAGTGACAGCAGCAAGGTCTGTCATTGCCCTTGTCTCCTGAGAAGACTGGATGCATACAGGAAGGTGATTTCCGAAATGAGCATTTCTGCTTCACACAAAAGCCTGCCTGTGCATCTTGAAAAAAATGCAAGGTCTCTCCAGGCTCCTTTCCAGCATTCATGTAAATTTCACAAACGCATCTGTGCTCAAGTAAAATCAGCTGAACTGATAAATGCTTCCATAAATCACAGGCTTCTTCTTTAGAATATCCATTTACAATCTGTAAACAAACCGTGGCAGGCAGTAAACTAACAGACTTTGGTATGAAATTATTTATATTCTTTTCACACCTTTACAATAACAATATATAAGTCACAAAAGTGATGTGGATGGCATTTCAGTTACTGTTGCAAAAAATGCTTGCAGTAACGGTGAAATTATTGTAGGGCTAGATTTTCAAAGCCAACTTGAATTATCTTGATTCTGATCCCACAGAAGAAAATGGGGCCAGCTCTGAGAAATACTGAGAATCCCACCCATGAACTCTATTTTTTGTGTCCATAAAGTATATTCCCTTCTGAGAAGTCGATAAGCCATTTCAGTGTAAAGCTTCTTACGTCAGCCTAACTTTGGACCCTGACCTACGATCTGCTACATCATTGAGAATACTGCAGCTCAGACCAGGCAGCACAGACTGCTTCGGATTGACCAAGCTTCAAGGATCTGTTCAAGGTCTCAGAGAATGTCTGTGGCAGAGTTGGTATTGAAATCATCTTTTTTAATTTCTGGAGCAGTGCTGTAATTTTTACCAGATTGTTACCCTTTCTTTAGTATTTATGCATGGACACTGTGTTTGTTCATTTATGGTGCTTCTTTAGAAGTGTGTCTAGAATTGTCTAGCTGGATTTGTCATAGATGCAGAAGCAAAATACTGCATCAGACTGAAAAATTACTGAGATCATAATCTCATCCGCAATTCAATCTCCTCAGTTTAAAGGCAGTTAAGATATACTTTGATAGCACTTTAAAAAAAAAGTAAAAATAAATTAAAGCATTATCTAAGTGCATTGTATATTAAAAGCACCAACAATTTTGATAATGCTTCTTTTGCCAAAAATCCACCCTGCAGCATCCCTTTTTCCTTTTCAAAGCTCTTATGTTACTCTATATTAGAATATTAATATATCAAAACCAGGATTGTCGTTCTAAAGGCACAGCATAATTGTACTCAATTTTAGCACCAGAACATCATCCAGCAGCAATAAAACTAATTACCACAAGAACATTTCACAGTCAGTGTCCTAACTTATCTTTTAAAGTACCACTAGAAAAGGTATGCACATTTGACTATTCCTTGAAATAGACTCTCTCCTTTTGTGCTTATTTCCAACGATTGTTGGTGCAGTTGCCCTTTTTCCTGTGCTACCTACAGAGAGATCAAATTCTGTATTCACAGATTTGATACCCAAAACCCTCTCTCCAAACAGAATTATTTCCAAGCTTTTGATCACAAGCTATATCCATTCAGAAATGGCATGAAAACTCAAAACAACATGGCAAGACCATGTGATTAATAATCTAGTCGATGTGCCTTCAGTCTTCAGCACTGAATTCTCACAGCAAAATGGTTGCCATAAATCCAGAGTTCAGGAAAAAGGGAGAAATTTTACGGAGAAACTCAAGGATAGAAAATCAGGATTGTCTCACCACCATTCTGTAAGCAGGAGAGCTGAAACAAATCGAGTAAGTCATGCACTGCTGAGTTACTTACTCAGAACTAGTCAGGACATATTTGGAGCAGTATTGCTTTAGAGGTGAAGTTAAGCTCAATGTTACTTCAGCCTCTGTCAGGTGAGTCATATTTCTTTAGACACCGAGTGGTTCGGGTTTTTCTCCCCATGACTAAAGTGCTTATATTCACTTCTTGTCAGTCAGCCACAGAGCATTGTCTGGCAGCTCTTGAAGCACTGAGTGAGAATGTGAAGGAGAAATCTACTAGTATAGCAGGAGCTGCCACGAGGGGAAAAAACCCTCAACTTCTGCTGAGCCCATCTCTGGTTCTTGGTTCTCTAGGAATTAGTGCTCAACAAGGCATCTATAAAAGTCAGCTGAAAACTTACTGCAGGAATCAAACACATGATTTCACTCAGTGTTCTACTATTAAGTGCTCATATCACAAAGCCAAAGTGTTGCTGTTAAACCCCTATCAAATAAAAGTAGGGCAAAGATGCTGGAAGAGAACAAAGGCCTTCAAGGGAGAAAAAAAAAAAGAAGCAGCTTTTCTTTTTCATTGAAACTACCAGCTTGTGTCTCTCTCCCAAGGTCTGTAACTGTGCTCTGTGCCACACCACTGCACAGCACTGAGGTTTTCAACACTCTGGTTCTGTTAATGCTCTTTACGCTACTCTTTGTGATGATTTGCCTCCAGGGACAGAGGCTGCAGTGCCCCAGAGGTAGGAATGGCATGCCTGGCAGGCAGTGCTCCCACCAACGGTCCTGCTGGATCCAGCCAGGTGCCAGACCACAAGCCAGAAGCTGGTTCAGCTATCTGGCTAATTTTCTGCTCTCCACACCACTGCTGAGCTGTTTCTGAAGCCTTCCCCTCTTTTCTATCTTGCAACAAAGGCTCTTTCATGGGGAGGGGCATTTCCAATTCAAGGGCAGAAAATCTGTGTATTCAGTATTTGGGGGGGGATGAGGAGGAGGGAAATAATTACAACACCTCAGACAGTCACTCTGGTTTTGTCTGACTGCTTAGCAAGCTTTCAAAGGAAAACAACTAGTCACTATAGAAACTGCCATATCATATGGTTGCTTATGCTGCCTCTGAGATATGTAATATCTTTTTAATGAGACATTTGTAAGGTTTTTTTCTGCCTTTAGGAAACACTCCACAGTACATAGCTTTATTGTGTGGGTTTATGTGTTGGTTTGGGTTTATTGTTTTTCTTTTTGATGTTGTTGTTGGGGTTTTTTTGTTTTGTTTTAATTATTATTTCTTCAGGCTTTCTTTTTCACCATTGAATGGAGGACAATATACAAGGACAAGGCTTTATTTGGAAATTCATTTTCACAAATGATAAATGAACAATTATATCAGACTGCTTGAGCTTCATTGTAGCAGCAACATGAGTTCTTAAGACTGTGAAAGAACTCACATTGCAGGATAGCTATAAACAAAAAAGAATAGCTGTATTTAAGTAGTCAGTCCACGGCTTATTGAGAAGAAGGAGAGGTGAAGAGATCACATGCACAAAAATCCAGCAGGTCCCAGTTTGACAACCAGGAATTCAATACTAAATATCTAGAGCGAAAAAAGCCCTAGCTGTTTGCATTGACTTTGTAGATAATTGAGCTTTCGCATAAAGGATGAGACCTCACAAAAAGCTCTGACACATGCAAAATACAGAGAGGCAGTGAAGTTCTCAGTAAATACATTAAGAAAAACATGGTACATGCAACCTCCCACACATCATTCACCTTTAAACCATGGTGACCTATTTCTATTTTGTTATTGTCACCACAATAAAGCTGAGAGATATAAATCATTCAATGGCACAAACCCGTTGAAGTTTCCCTTTGTTCAAATGCTCACCTCTCAGTACCCAGGTCTAGTTTTTTTTTTATTTCTTCCCACTGAAAGGATGGAGGACTTTTGGCTGAAGTGTGTGCTGCCTGGACTCCCTTTTTTCCCACAGTGAAGGCCTTTTTTTCTGTCAGGTGTTTCTTGGGACATTTGCATGAATAAAAGCATAACATATTCAGAGGTGCAGGATTATTTCACAAGATATTTTGGATGTTTTACACTCCTTCAGCACAACCCCCAGCTCAAAACAACCTCTTCCACAAACCTCAGCCCCATGTCCTCCAGCTCCATCACACAGGGTCAAGCACACTTGCACATGCTCAGATGTTACTCTCCCCTTTTTATCTTTCCCAGCTGCTCTCTATCTTGAAACTCTCAGTATGCCAGCTGCCCTTCTTGCCTCAAAGCAGGCTTTTACCCTCTAGCTCTGCCAGAGGTACCAAGCCTTTATTTCTAGCAAAAGTTTCAGGCTGCCCTCTGCACCCTCTGTGCCTGGTGCAGAAAGCAGCAGGCAGAAGGAGGAGCATGCCTGGGGTTGGGCCAGGCACTTGATACCGACATCGTGGGGCTGGAGGCCAGAGGGGACAAAACTAACCACCCCTCCTGGCCCCAGCCTGCTGGGTGGCAGCAGTCCCAGGAGCAGGGCAAGCAGCTCTGATCAGTAGGTGTAAAACCAAACAAACACATCAACCCACCCCATACAGCTGTCAACAGCTGGCCTGATTTGTAGCTCTGTCCTGCAGAGCTGTAAGCCTAGCAGCTTGTATTTCTGTGTTCATCTCTTTCTCAAAGCCACTGCAGCTCTCACTCTGCTGCTACCAAATGCAGGAACGGCTTTTGGGGTTTTTATTTCTCTGGTTTTGATTTGGTTTTGACTTTTTTTCCTTAAGTATGACTTCATAACATACTTTGTAGTTTAACTCCTGGAAAATTACTGTTAATCAGCCACACAGGACTGGCTGTGGTCTGAAGACTGGAATGAACTATGAAGTACACAGATCCTGGATCTCTACCAAGCATTACTTCAGCAGAGTTTTCAGTTCAGTTTTCAGTCAGACACTGGATAAACCCTACCCATCAGTATAAACTTGGCCAGAAGATACCTTTGTGTATCAGCTTGGCAAACCCATATTCAGAAGTCTGCCTGCTGCTAGATCTCCAAGTTACAAAGACAAAAGCTAGACAGAGGCATTTCTGGTGGGCCAAAGGAGTTTGTTCAGAGACCAGTGCTATTTGATGTATTTTCTTCTAGATGATGACAAAGATACAGCTGGAAAAGTTGGAAGATGAGACAGAATTGTGGAATAGTGAGTAGATCAGGCCATGACTACTGTCAGATCTGTGTCCCAATGGTAAGACAACTTCATATCAATATATTGCATTATGTTGATAGATATGCATGTAAGAGTGAAGGCTATAAGACACACAAATAGAGTCATAGTTTGGAAAGCCAGAATTCAAAAAGGTTGAGAGTCAAACAGGCTAACACACTAACCATGCCCTGCCAGCCTGCCTTACAAAGTAAATAAAAGCACAGGACAATGACCAGAAGAAGTAGGGAGCTGTTACCCTGTAGCTATACATGGCATTTGTACAGCCACTATGGAATCCCACACCTTTGCTGGAGCCTCCATGATGAACACATTGCAGCTCTGAAAAGAGCTTGGAGGAGAACAAGGTGAACAATGGGAGGCCCAGGAAAAACTATTTGCCAAGCAAGCACAGTCTAGTCAATTTAGCCAAGGAAAGGTTACGATGTGACTTGCTGCCTGTCTGGGAGTAGCTGTGTGTAGAGGTGATTACTGCTGGCAGAAAGCTTTTCAGCAGGTGAGGACTTAGCAATATCAAACAGCTAGAAGCAGAAGCTAGCTGAAATCATAGTGAAAAAAAAAAAAAGGCTCCTTTTTAGAAATCAGTAAATGTAATTAATCAACAGAGCAATTTTCTAGGGCAATGCTCTCACCTCAGTGTTTTAAATCAAAACTCCCTGTTTTTCTCTAAAGATGTGCCAGGAGTTAAGCTCTAGAGGTAGGAATAACTCAGTTAACTGCTATGGCCTAGTTACAAAACCATGACAGCAGCCACTGCAAGTCTGACTTTAAGGTCCACATAACACCTCTGTCTCCAACAGAGGCCAGTTCAAATGGCCAGGGGGGGCTGTGAGGGGGGCCAGGCATAGCACAGGACAGGCTTCCACAGGACAGGCACTAGCCTGAGGAAAGCTGCATGTCCTTGGGGTAACCTGCTAGCCTCTGTTGCACCACAAGAATTAGCATGGTGACCTGCCTGCTAGAAACCAGGACAGACAGTGAACACATATGCCACCAGAAGAAAGACCAAACCAGCAAGCCTAGGAAAAGCATCCAAAGGCAGTGAGAGGTCTGGCAAAGAGAACTCTCCCTGCTGGGGCCTTGGGCCAAGGACATTGCACAGCTCAGCCACTTCCTTCCTTCTCTGAGACCACTTGCCCCCATGGTCATCATGCTGCCGTGGTCCCTGGGCCCTTATCACTGTCCTTCCTCTTCCCAGTTTTCCTCCTTTTGCCCACCTCTCTTAGCGATGTGCAGTGTGATGAAGGCTCCAGTATGCAAATGCTTAAGCACAACTTGTCGCTGTTATGTGGCCACCAGGACTGGGTGGATGCCTGTTGGACAAAGCTGGATTCCGTCAAGAAGCTGGAGTGTTTCCAACAGGAGTGTTCCCAGCAGGGACTTCTGGCAAGGTGAAAGCTTAGCACAGGGCTTTCGGAATACCTAACATAACAAATGCCATGAAAATACATAAAAAGGGAAGTACAGGCACTGCCTGGGATAAGATATCAGAAATTTATCCAGGTTTTTTAACCAGTGCTGAAAAAAAAACCAAACCAAACCAAACCAAACCAACAAACAAAAAAAAAAAAAAAAACCAAAACCCACATTAAAAAAGGGGGTTTCAAAGCAAGAGCTATCTGAGGAAAAGAAAGATTAGGTTTAACAAGAAAACAAAGGGGGAAGTGGACTTACAATAAAAGAAAAATGGGTGCTATAGATAGCCAGAAGACTGTAGCAGTTGTCAGAACCAAAGACATTGTCGCATAACATACTTGGGAAATATTACAGCTGAGTCTCTTACTCCACTAGGAAATCTGAATGCTTGCACTGTCCGTCTATAAATGCATCAGCTCTTCAGAGCAAAGACTGCCTGCAGGTAAATAGGAAACACTATTGCGACTCAGCAATTATCTAGAGTAACAAAATGTTCTGCACAGCTCCCAAAAGAGCAGGTAATCACCAGAGAGCTGTCTAGAAAACCTCTGCTCATGCATCATTATTTCTTGCAAAATGTTATCAGAAGAAAATTGCCCCTCTGTTAAGAAGGAGGTCATTTCACCTTCCTTTTGCAATGGGCAGTAATTTATCTTTGGTTCAGAAATGCATCATGTAAGACTATAAATCTCAGTGACCAGACCATAGACTTGTGCTTCTCTGGACAGCTGACCACCAGCCCTTGCAGTAGCAGGGACTACTGATCTGCACATTCAAAGCTGGATGGCATTTGCAGAAGACTCTTTCGCTTACAATCTCACTGTGGTAAATCCCAGGGGGTTCATTAATTCAGCTTCCTAGGTCGTATCCATGCCTGCTCAAGGGGTCCATGCTGCAGTTAGCAGCTGAGAACCAGCAACCTCAACTATTTGCATCCCTGCAGTTAAAAGCCATGCAGTACCCTTCAGCAATTAAAAGATGCATGGCCCTGTTTCTTGTAATCAGCACTCTTCTGGTAAAGCAGGATGCTTTCTATAGACAGATGACAGGAGGCAGTTTATAGTGCAATTTCTATCTCCCTTCACTAGGCCTGGAGGCGTTTAATGCAGGCTGTACTCCACAGGGATTGCCTTGCCCATCTCCTTGGTGAGGCAGGTGCTGTTTACCATGCTCACCCTCCCTTGGGACTTTTTCTAAAGGAAAATAACTCTGCAGCAGTCTCCTTGAACAAGGCCAGTAGGCAACAAACATGTTGATGAGAATACGATCATGTGATCCTGTTTCTGTCTCCTCTCTCATCATTTTGAGAGATGTTTTGGATCCAGCAAGTTGCAGTTTATAGATAGCCACAGCTGCTTCCAACAGGTTTACCTAATGGTACTTCATGTCAGATCCTGAGTTGTGCCCATTGCCACAAAAGTAGCCTGCTGTGGGTTTATGAGGCTGCACCCTTGATAGCTCCGTTAATGGTTTTTTTTAAATAGAAAACTCTCTTCACCCCAGTGTAACAGCAGTTAGAGCCTTACCTCCTCTGTGCATGCTGGGTTTGAGAAAAGAGTTTTGATTCTACGGGGAACACAGGATTTGCCATTTGGAAATTTGTGTATTTTCTCTTTTACAATCAATCAGTGCAAAATTCCTGATTGGTATCCTGTAAGTTCAGCCTCTTGAGAAGAATATAAACCTTATATCCTCCAGTTTACACAATTTTTGGTTTAATGCTTGCTATATTTTAGATTTGTATGTCTGAGGGGCAGTTCAGCTAGTAGCAGTTCCTGGTACTGTGCATGCAGGAAAATGTACATGCATTCAAAAAGCAGACCTCTTTAAGGGAGAATTATTTCCATTTCCTACTGAAGCAAACTTTTTTCCAGAAACTTTTCTTACTAAGAAGTCTTCAAACAGTTTTCAACAGACTTTTAATACATAAGTGTTTAGAAATTGAGAAAACTCCAACATGCCTGATGGGGTGTCTCACACAGCCCGGCTCAGCTGGGTAACAAAGCCTCTCCCTGATACTCAGGAAAAATGTACAAAGAATAATTTCTAAACATTTCATTCAAGTATCAGCTATTATTTATTTTTGTCCTTTGAAATTGCCTTGATTTTTGAAACAAAAACTTTCTCTCTGGAAACTTACACTTTGGGCTGAGGAAACATCAAATCAAAGCAGGTAAAGAACTAAAAGAAAATTATTGCATAGGAAGTGCTGTACCAGGTTAACCAGTCTTCATCTCACCTTGTGTCCCACCACTGGCAGCTGCTAAAAGCCAGTACTTGGGGTAGGACGGAGCAAGTGTGTTGCGAAGCTGCCCCAGCAGCAGCCTGCAGCCCAGGACTTCATTAGCCAGGGCAGCTGGGCTTGTAATTGGCAGCTCCTAGTGACTTTTGCTTTGGGAAGCTCAGTCCCTTTTATACTACTCTGGAACTTTAGCACCTACGGTATCCTGTGCCCAGGAGTTCTCCGGCTCAGCTGCAGGGCATATGAAAATCTATATCCGTGTAGCACAGCACATGATGGAAAAGGCATTGAGCTGTTGTGCCTCTACCTACATGTCCACAGGTCTTGGGTGTCTACTGGGCCTTCTCACCTCCACCCTGTCAGCTCCTCTCCAAGGCAAACCCCTCAGATTCCTTGGGCAGAGGCTGTGACTGTTCCTCCCAGCATCACAGAACAGAAGGGGCTTCCCATGCAGGGACACAGCTCTGATCTCTCCCATCACAGCCCTCTAGCACAGTGCCCACCATGGTGCTAATTAGCCCACAGCAGGATTAGCCAGGTCAGACAGATCAGCATATCGTAAATTGAATTCTAGAGGCAGTTAAACCCTGATACTTGAGTTAATCTTTGATTAAAAATAAGCAGAAAACAACATCTCTCAACAAACTGCACCAGGCAAAACACAGGAATCTGATTAGTCTAGTAAAAGTTAAGGATTAAGAAACAGTGAGAGCAGATGCTGTTTTTATGGTAGCCAGCTCTTAGTTTACAGTCAGAAGATATCAAAAGGAATGCGGCAGTATCTCCACAAGTCTGTCACTTTTGCTGTAAAAAGTGAAAACAGTAACTACAGTTCAACCAATAGGTCAAGAGGAAACAAATACATTTCAGTGGGTAAGTGAAAAGAGTAACATGGTGCATTTCTAAAAATACTACCGACGTTAATAGAAAGACATGAGCTAGCAGTTTAGCAACAGACACGGGAGTCAGCGGCTCCTGATTTCCAGCCCCAGCATCCTTTGTGGGCTTTGGCAAGCAAAGCTCAGTATTGATCTAAGGCCTTTATAAGACTCTACCATTTCAGTGCTTTCTACATAAATCAACAAGTTTTAGCAATGTCCTTTATGCACTTTCAGGAGTTTCTGGCACATCTTCATTTTGCGTAAGAACATCAGACCATTTCGATATGCATTTTTGGAATATTAGTTATTTCAATTTTGGTAATGAGGAGCATTATTATTTCCTTGGCAGTTCTGTTGTTGCTGTTAGAGAAATAAAAAGGGAATGAACAAATATTAAGCTGTCATTATTTGGAGACTGTGCCATGCTCAAGAGAGAACACTACTCATTACCTTGCCAGATATATGCTTATGAAAATCTATCCACGTTTCTAAATCACAGCAGGGATGACAAATACAGTTCAGGTTGTGACTGGTTGATTCATTTCATGTCTGCTGTAAAGGAGATGTCACAGGGCAGGGGACAAGCAACAGCTCTTTTGCATCTCCCAGACTTTCCTGTAGTTTTTGCAAGGCTGGGTGGACCACAGGCCTGAACCCACTGTTCTGGTGGAGTTAACCCTCACTAGCTCACCAGCTAGGTTGACATGACGGATCTCAGCTTGACCCCACCTTCATGCCATCTTTGACTGGAAGCGTATAGCTGTATTTTGTTCAACAGACTCACTCCAGATACACAGACAAACAATACAGAGCAAAGGGCTGAACATGCAGCTCATCAGCGGCTGTCCATCACCCAGCTGCACATTCTTACCTCTTGCTGTAAGTGCAAGGTGGCTTACATCTTCCACAGGGCAAGCCATTACATGTGTCTGCAACCACTAAAATCTCTCTGAGGTTTGTATTAATTTCTCAAAGTGTCTATTTATAGCAGAAAAATAATCTCTGTATTTTTAGAGACACATTTGCTGGACCTTTTTAGTGACAGCAGTCAGAGCTAAAATAGCCATCCCCTCAAAAAGACAGGGAGTTTTTTCCATACCCTTCGACCAAGACAGTATTTTTTGCACGTGTCAAAATCTCATCTTCAGAGCACACACTATGCAAAAACTGCAGGTGTCTCATTTCAATCACATCCCTGCAAAAACAGCATGCCAAATCCTGCTCTGAAGATAGCTGTGGACAAGAAATTTAATCAAAAACTGGAAACAAAATTGTCTGATAGGTAAGGAATAACTTATGGTAAAAACAAGGTTAAAGCTGAGTTGTCCTTATGGTCATATCTGGGATACTTCTTACTTTGCAATGGGATATTGCAGCACATTTTGTAGCAAAAGCCTGATGCTATGAATCCACATGTGTCAGCTTGCAAAAGGTGATGGAACAATTTTTTTGAGAAAGCTGTGAGTTCTAAGCAGCAGTCTGAAATTTTCTAACACTTAGTGTCAGAACTAATAACAAGGATGAAAAAGGCAAAAGAAATAGTTGATTATATTAGCAGACATGAAACATGGGAAAAGGATTTTTCTTCCTTTCTTCTGCAGTTTCCTGCAGAATTGGCTAAGAACTGTGATGATAGTTTGGTGCTTAAGTGCAGGTGGAGTTGCAAAAGTCTACATGAAAAAATGCATAATTTTAATCACAACGGCTTATTGTTGCCTTCCACTGTGAGGTACTTGTAGGTTTTAAGGTTAAGTCCTGGAGAAAAAGCGTTGGATATGAATTTACTCATACTGGAAAGGCTGGAAGTCAAGAGGTTACTTGGACCTAATTTGAAACATTTATATTCATTAACAATTACAAAGAAAAAAATATATTATAAAGAGGAGACAGGCTTGAAACACTGGCAAAAAAGAAGGTCAGAAAACAACCCTTTGATTTAGGAAGTAATTGAAAAAGAGCATCAAAAATAAAAGCTAAGTTACATGGGAGATTCTCAAGTGATCATAAATGACTTTGCAATGTTACACTGCAACAATCTTGAAGGTAAGTCAGTTCCAAATACTTGTCTGAAGGGATGTCTTTTACATCCTATGTCTTTGCAATGGGTTTTTCTCCTCTCTCTTGCCACTGCTATGCTAATAGAGACTAGCTCCTGTCGCTTTGTTCCTGCCACTGACCCTGACCCCTATTCTTGTATGCCATATATTTAACGCAATTGAATTAATCCCTATTTACAGCGGGAGCCGAAATATTGGCCATTGGGGATTGCTTTCACTTTTCCTCTCTTGCTGTAAGCTTAGCTAATGTGTCTTCACAAAGGAATTCCCTATGACAAAAAAAGAAATTAAGATTATGAAAGTAAATGAACAAATGCCTGGATGGAGAGATTCAGGTGCAGACAATCACCACGACTTGTCTTCATTAAGTGTTTCATGTCAGTGACAGTTGCACAAGCTGACTGATTGAAGTGAGAGTGATTTTTAGCAATCAAGGTACAGGCATTAGATGCACTGATTTCAGATGCAACCCTGGTGTTGCTATAAAAGTACCATTGTTAGATGACAGGTAGATAAATAGATATAAATAGACATATAGGTACTCTTTCTGTGCTTGTATTTGAGGTATTTCCATCTGTAGGTCGGCGTGATCTTGGTTCATCACTTTCCCTGCAGATGAATTTTTGTGTCTCAGAAAGCTTGAGCAAACATATTTTTGTGAAATTGAAGAGAGCCAGAAAGCCTACTCATGCTTCTCCAGCGTTTCACAATACCTTCTTCATGCTCTCTTGGGGAAATTTTCTTCCCTCGTACACGCAAAAGATTCAATCCTGATTGAGAAACTCAGGCCTCTTATCCTTACTCACAGGCGCATGAACTCTCAGATTGAAAAA
This sequence comes from Strigops habroptila, assembly GCF_004027225.2. Lineage (NCBI taxonomy): Eukaryota > Metazoa > Chordata > Aves > Psittaciformes > Psittacidae > Strigops > Strigops habroptila. Next base: position 74,478,114 of record NC_044302.2, on the reverse strand, counting down.
GCAAAAGTAAAACCTTGACATCTGCTGCTGAGACATCTAGCTGCTACAGATACGTTATTGCTCTGAAGCAAAAATTGCACCTGCACAGGATCTGTGGTATGTCTTCGGTTGCACTCGAGGTGCTAAAATCCAGCTCTGCACAAGCTGGCAGATCAGAGAGAGAGCGAGCCTTGCATGAACAGCAAACCTCACTCCTGGGAAACCTCTGTCAGGGCCGCCTATTTGAACATACACAGTCTGGGGGGGAGGTGGAAAGAGGAGGGTCAGAGGCTCAGTTTGCTGTACAACTTCTGCACTGAGAACTGTAAAGCAACAAGGAGAAAACTTGTTTGAATTTAACTTTTAAGTACGGAAGCAAAACATTTTGTGCATTTAAAGTATGAAGCACAGTGGCATGGCTCATAGGTTCAAATATCAGAGAATCACGGAAGCTTTGGCTGGGGTGACACCTTCGAGATCTTTCCTCTGACCTCTCCAGCTCTCTGACAGGTTGCTGGGGCTTTGCCTAGCCAAGCCTTTAAAGCCTCTAAAGGTGGACACCCGTCTGTGGGCCACTGTGCCAGCGCTGCACCATCTCCTAGTGAGTAGGGAGCCAAGCCTGAGCTCGCAAGCTGCAGCACCGCAGCCTCATCTCTCCAGCTGCCCCTACTAGGATGCTGTCAGCCTCATCACCTTGGCAGTCACCCTTTGCACAACTGCTGGCAACTCTTAGACTGTACTTTAGACTCCTCCTTGGAGGCCAGTCCAACTCCCTCAGCCCCATAGTATGACACAGGACCTGATGTCTCAGAGGGTCTCTGCTGGACCCTCACCAGGTTCTTCACATTCCTCTTGAACAGGGGGGCTAAATGCCCTGCACAGCACTCCAGGTACAGCCTCACTCGGGGCCATGGAGAGGGAGGTCATAACTCCCCAGGGTGCAGTGGTTATGCTGCCCAGTAAATGGTGTGCCTTCATCCACTGGAAAAGACAGTAGAAAAAATCTGAGAAAAAGGAAGATATTTAGCAAGATTAAGAGTTATTTTCATGCAAGTGGTGTTTGCTGATGGACTTATTTTCCACTGCTGTTACCTACTTTCTTCCCAAAGTTCCCCAGACACAGGACAAAGAAAACAAACTTTGAGTGTTTGGAGTGTGATTAGGAGTGAAGATGAGTGTAGGAATGTACACAGTCCTCCAAGATATGTATGAATCACAGATAAAACCATTCACTGCTATTTTTCTGTTGTATTTGTAAATTATCATGGAGCATGCATTGAAATGACTTCTAAAAATCAAAATTCTTCAGCCAGGCTCAGGGGAGTCCAAATTATAAGGCCATGGGAATTATGATCCACAGCTGATGCAAAAATTCTAACTGCAAATTTTTTTTATAGATCTGGTATGATGAAGTTATTATTTATATATTGCTCTAGTGAACTGGTGAATTACATCAATCACAGAGTCTAGGAGCTTTGGAGGAGCATAGGGGAAGCTTGGAAATCACAGTTTGAAATGTTTAGTCCCAGAGTTCTTGAAGGTGCAGCAGGCTGCTGTTCTCAAAGGCAGAGCTAGGCTATCTCATGCATGAGATGGCACAGCTATTTGAAAAAAAGTCAGACATTTTGTCAGGCTCCAAGAGATCATAGCCCAATTTAATAGACTGAATTATGCATAACAAGCTATCAGTATACTACTTAAAAATAAAAAGCCAGATAAATAGTACCATGTTTCACAATGAGAAAGATTGTATAAACCTTGTTTTCTTTTAATAATACAGGGTATTTCTGAATAACTCCTTTTAGCTGCCTGCTATGCCTATGCACACCCAGGCCAGTGATCATGAAGCTATTTTCCCAGCAGGTGACTTTTCAGTAAGTCATTCCTGTGTGAAATCTCACTTGTAAATGAGAAAGTGGATCTATACAACCATAAATTTGATGGGAGACAAATTGCCGGTGGTGTTATTCCGGTGGTTGCTCTCTCTACAAAGCCGTGGTATGAGACAAAGCATGACACATCACTTAGACATTCGTGCAATAAAGTGTAAATAATTGAAAGCTTTTTGATATTATTCCTGTCTTCTTTTAGCATGTGTCTTCAATAGTTAATTCATTTGTATCTTAAGTGTGTCTCACTCCGTATCTTCAGTCATTTCTGCAGTTTTGCTTATTAACCTTAGGATAATATCATCTGCTTTGTACATGCCTTTTCCCTGTTGTGTACTGTATGTGTGCTCTGGGAGTTTTCCTCTCTTGTACTCACCATTTTACACATCACATGTGAATCACCATGTCTGTTGCCTCCAGTAACCATGGTTAGGAATAATAAATAACATGGTTATAGTGTTTAGTATTTTAATTAGGATTAGGATTCAAGACCTGCAGTTTCTTCTTTCCTCTTACTGCGTGTGTGCTTGCTATCCCTGGAGAATTCAGCTGACCCTTTGGGTGCCACAGCATATCACAGCCCTGATGACCAGGTGACACCTGACATAGGTAACATCCTTCATAAGACCAGACTGGGCTCTGATTCAATAACCTCACTTTATACGGCCTACTGGAAAAAAAGAAAGAATTAAAAGGTTCATTAGTCTGTTTGCAAAATGTTATCACTTTGTAAGTGATAACTTATAGATTTTGTGGGAGGGCTGTTTTCCAGGCTATAAAATTCTCTTCAGGCTAAAAATGTGTCACCTATGACCTGTAGATGTAGATATTTCATTGATTCACCATTGTGATTCAATTTACTGGGCCTTTATTTCAATCACCAAAATGTGGTGCTGAACTGAATAAGGATGGGCTTAATCCCGTAAAGATTCTTTTAAAACTTCAAATTCATTTTTGGTTGGTTTTTTTTTTTTTTTTTATTTGTATTTTTAGTCTATTTTACCATGCTTTTCGTCCCCCATTGAATGATTCAGTTTTGAGTTTCTTTGAGCAGAAATGTTACAATGTTTTAGTACTTCAGAAATAACCTTTCTCTGAATGGGTTTCTTTTGCTGAAGCTTTTCTAGTTTTTAGAAGACTGTTTCCAAAAAACATGAAGCAACAATACTGAAGAGGATAAATTGTGGAGAGAGTGGAAAAGAGGCTCAGGCTAGAAACGGATTCAAAACAGATTCTGTTAGGGAACTGATTGCTCCTCTCAGTTTTTAATTAGCACTTTGCTAACCTTTGGGAAAAACAAACCCAGAGCGAGGCAACATTCACCTTTCAGAGGCATAAATAAAAGACATTAAGGATTTTCCTAAAATGTCTCATTTACATTTCATATTGTGCATTGGATATTTCTGTAATAGTATGCCAATAGTCGCCATTGTGGTCATTTTGCCATATTATATCTACCTACCTAATTCTGTGTGTGTTCATATAGATGTGCATGAGTGTGATCTGAAGGTACTTATACATGTCTAAACACTTTTCATAAATATGTCATTTCAGATACAAAATGTATGTTTATTAACTACATGCTTATCACATGGATTGAATCTAAAAATTCTATCAATTCTTATGAATATGTGTAATACATATTTTTCTGATACATGTGTTTTCTCTGATTTGGCACCTTTGTCCAGCCTATCTACAGAAGCACACAGCAATATCTTTCTTTCATGATCTTTGTGGGGCCAAAAGGATCAATAATTTTAATATTTATCTCATCTCATAAACTGGAATGTTTAACATAGAACTCACTGAAATACACCCATTTTTATGGGTAGAGCAGGAAGTCTACTCACCATTATTAAATTTGTCCCAGACTGGTGCTTTATTTACTAAATCCAGACTCAAATGCAGGATTAGTTTTTAGAAAGATCTCCCTGATTGTGAATTTTAAGACTGCAAAATGCACACTTTCCTAGTGTTATCTGCTATGCCTATGCCAATGGGTATATGTTGTTCAGCACACACAGGTATTTCTGTATAGCTGAACACATTCATGATATGTGCCAGCTCAAACACTGCATACATGATCTTCTGACTGAGGGCATCATTTGCCTGGTGTCATATGCTTGACTTTCTTCCCTTGACTTGCAACTCTGCTAGATCATCTGATCTCTGCTAGATGTCTGGAGATGCCTACTGTTTCTAGATTAACATTATAAATGAATATTACTAATACTACTAAGTAAAAATCTTCATGATACACATCAGTTTAAGAAATCAGGTATGCCAAAGCAGCAAGAGTGAATCAATGAGGGTGAATAAAACCAGTGCATGTCAGCATTGAAATAGGACCTGAAATAGACACTTTTGTAAAAGATAGCTTCATCTTGGACCTAAAGGAACTCGCTCAGGTGTCATATAATCCACTACAGAGCCAAGATGAACTGCAACAAGGACTTTGAAGTGGTCACTTTTTTACCAGCTAAAAGATTTGCATTGATCTTACAGACATGGTGATCCTGAATCAAAACCAAAAGCAAAATCTATACCAGATGGAGTCAGACCATTTATTGCCTTTTGTTAAGCAACAGATGGTGAAGGGGAGAGAAGTTATTGATTCTGCTCTTTCTGTGGACAGTTAGATTAACTGGTAGGATAACATGAACGAGAAAGATTGGTATCATCAGCCTCACCTATTGAACACCTAAAATAAAGCAGTTAATTTTAAAGAGAAGTCATCCAGAAGAGAGAGAGGGAAAGCAATTGTGCTAGCAACCCACCCCACTCCACAGAAGACCAAGAAACTTACGGGCTATGTGGTAATGTTGGTTTTGAGTTTATGCCATTTTCGAAAGGATTACCAAGTTGTGCTGTCATCGGTCCAAGCTTTGCTGCACTATTGCTACATAGTCTCATTTGTGGCAGCAGGTCTGCAGGCTTGGTGAGGAAGGGGAGGTATATTGGCCACACAGGTAAAGTTTGCAGTCAGGGTGCTTCAGAGATGCTTCAGAAACAGTCTTCCACACTGAACAAAAATGTTTCCACAAAAAGTTTGTAACCATGTGTGTTCAGAAAAAGCCTCCCTGGAAGATGAGCACCATGCATGCAGCAGCTACCCAAACTCACCACCAGTTATTCCCCATTATGTCTTCATGTGGAGTTTATATAAGTATGAAACTTGCAGAGTTTATAAAAGAAACTATTAAATGTGCAATTGATGTCTCTATCATCAGGTAATACTGCTAAGAGAGGCCAGGGAGAAATAAGAGGTGTAAACACATAAACAGAAGTCTGTTCACTGAGCAGACTGAAGCCACAAAACAGAAATGCCTGTCCGAGCATCCAGACAGCTCAACAAGTAGGAAGGAAAATAGGAATGAGAAATGTCATTGTGCGTGAAGGGAGCTGGTTTGGAAGCACCGCAACACATGGTGGACTGGGTGGAGGCAATACCATTCTCGGTAAGTACAGTCCTGATGAAACTCTCTGTTTTCATACCCTGTTTCTGTGATTGCCAGCATGAGTTTTGACCCTTTTTGATAGAAAGCAGCACACAAACTTTTCTCTCTTTTCTTTTGTCTCCAAGAAACTGAACACAGACTGCTCCACACTCAGTAATTGACAAATGTGTCGCAGGGGGTGGACAGTTTGTGAAGTGCCACACACACTTTGCAGGTTTAGGAGATCCAGCATTTCTACAGGGCAGTCCTCTACTAACCTGCAAGGACCTGCTTATGGGCTAGTGACAGCGAACACCAAGATTGTAAGGAGGTCTTGAGATTCAGCAATAACTCCAAACTCATCATAGTTACCTGCAGGAATAAAATCTGACCTGCAGGAATAAAATCTGACCTGACACTGCTAATGGTGTCTGGGCTTTAAACAGCAAACCAGGAGTTCTTCTCTCAAACACTACAGTTTAGAATGCAAATGCAAAAAAAAAAAAAAAACCAAAAAAAAAACCAAAAAAAAAAAAAACAAAAAACAACAAACCACAACCAACCAACCCTATACTGTTCACAGTACTGAAGTACTTATAAAATGACATTTGATAAGCAGTTTCCATGCATATATCACAAAATACAGAAGGGACTGCAGATGTAGCCAAACAGGCTGGTTGCCCTCTTTGAGTGCTACCAGGATTATCTGGATGTGTAACTCAGGACCTGCAGCAAGTCCTCGCCTTCCAACTGACTTCTGATGTGACCTTGGGCAAGTAACTTATTTCTTCTGTGCCTCAGAAAGTCAGCCATAACACTATGCTCTAAATCGTTTACTGACCTTGTTGATTTACGTTGTAAATTTATCAGAACAATTATTACTATGTGTTTGTCCAGCAGGTAGCAATCAGAAAGCCTGGCCTTGGCTGGAGGTCACAGATGACCCACCAGGCTATGGGAAACAAGGAGTTGCAGTGTGTATCTTATCAATAGGAAAAAAGAATGAGTGTTTGTCTCTCTCTGGTCTCATGCTTCGATATTCGTGAGTTCGAAACAGTATCCAAACCAGCTCAACAGCACTTTAGATATGCGTGGACAGCACATTTTTCTCTGTGAATCTGTGTATTTATGTCTAACATAGAGACCAGAAGGCAGGGACTTTGACTTCTCCAGAACACGAGGATATTTATTACACTCAATTTTTCTATTTCAACAGCAGCTTCAGTTCGGCATGAATCCTCTATGACACGACTTATCTCAGTTCAAAAAGCTGTAATGCACTAGTACACCAGGCCCTTGTACCAAATTTAGAGAGGATATTCAATACTGTAATGCTGTTGTCTTGTCAAAGGCAGGAAAAAAAAAATCCCTGTATAAAGCAGATTATTCTATGCCTGTTAGTTCAACTGAAGATGAAGGCAGTGAGTGGCTTCTGGCAGAGGACACCAGTGGCACAATCAGTGGCAGAGCAGTTTACAGCTCCAGAAAAGCAAGTCCTAGCACTGCATAGTGAGGGCTCCTATGTAGACACACACAAAGGGGTTAGCTTGTATCTTTTTACCAGAGTGGTCGCTGAGCTGCTTAGGGTAGGTAGCAAAATTCTTTCTTAAGCTTGAAGAGTCCTGCTGACAGCATGTCCTGAGCTAAGTGCTGCTTCTCCTTTGCTGCTGTAGATGCCTAACCTCACCAGGCCAGAGCAGGCTCTGGTCCCTAAACCTCTGTTGCTCTCACACGCCTGACAGCACTATGCATAAACCTAGAAATGCATCCACTCTTGTTTCTTCTATAAATTTTAGTCATTATTTTCCCTAAAGGCACTTTTTTATTACCTTTAAATGTCATACATGAAGAGTTCTGCCTTCAGAGCATCCCTAGGTAGATATCAAATTCACAACAGGCAGTGCAAGACTCAGCAGGGAGGGCAAAGCCTTCATCTTTCCTCTACAACAGAATAACAGCACCCTGTCATGACCCAGGACTGCACAGCAGAAGCAGGGAGGGACACAGGGGTGTCAGGGTCTTGGTTTACATAAGATAAAACAAGGATTAGTTTAGCCCTGGTACTATGGAAGCAGCACGGAAATGATGGAAAGGCTGAAAAGCAAAGAACTACAGGAGGTGGACAAGATCTCTCCAGTATAAAAAATGACCTAAAAAAATATTGGAAGCAGTATAATGGGGTTCACTGCAATCAGCAGCTGAAACTTGAATGCTGCAGGTTTTGGGGCGTGTAATCTGAGATACGCAAAGCAGGCCAGTCAGAGATGCTGACTGTTTTTACCGCAGTTAGCAGCTGCCAGCAGTGTTTATCACTTACTTTCCATAAGGAAGACCGATCCTTCTCTGTCCCTTCATCACAGAGTGTCGAGCTTTGCAGTTATAATGAGAGTTCCTCTCCGTTCTGGAATAATGAAAAAAAAAACCCCATCCAAACACATCCCCCTTTGCAAGTAGGCCAGCTGTGCAGGAAAGATGTGCTTGCGGTATGGCTGTCTTTCACGGTGTCCTGCCCAGCACGGGAACTTCCCACCAACCCTCACCCTGGCCACAGGGGAAAGGAACAGTGAAGTACAGCCAGCCAGGCAGGCAGCAGCAGGACAACGATTTGACGTTTCATACTCATGTCAGCATCTCCATGCCAACATTGAGTACCGCATGGCACTGGTTGAGTCAGAAGCGACACTGGTGGTGAATGAAACCAGGCGGAGGCAGGAGAAGACAGGATTAAGCCCCTTCGTCTCTTCTCTCATGGCGCCTTGCCTCCATTATGTTGCTGTCACTGAAGCTGACAGGAGGACACTGCTGGAGCTGCTGCTCCACCATGGTTCTTCTCTAGTCTTGCTTCAGAGAAAGCATGCCCCTCTCTGCCAAGGCACCCTGCTCTTTAACACAGGCATCACTGGACAGGAACCAGTCAGTTTGCAGCCATCTCTGTCCCTGTGGCTGTATATGTTCACCTAGATGCCCAGCCTCATCTAGCTTTCGCTTTACTGAGCTTTGAATATTGCAATTTACAGGCTTCCCAGCTATGTATAGACGCACAACGCTTATAAGCTGTTTGCCACCAGCTATACCTTATGGAGAGTGGTGATGTGGAGAGGAGATTTAAAAGTAACCATGGTCTGGCCTGGATGGCAAACTTCACATTTATCGGTGGCTGCTTACAGAGTGGCACCCCATGTCACAGAAGGATCAAAGCAGGTATTTCACTGAAATTTAGAGGAACTGGAATGTGAGAGAAACAGTGTTGTTTTCACGTATTGAGGATGGGGCTTTGCAATATTAAGTTTTTGTAATATTAAGGCTTTGTACTATCAAGACTTTGCAATACTGGGGCTGGGGCTAAGTTACTAAGGGAAAGAAACAAAGGATTTGAAATACCATGATTTAAACAGACACACTTTGTGGTTAAAAACAATGTCATCCTTGAGCACCAGACACACTCTGTGGTTAAAAAGAATGCTATCTTTGTACAACCTATGAAACTAAGCCGGTCCAAACTGGTTCTGTAGTTAAACAGTAAGTTGGGGTACCACACGTATGCCAGAGAGTTATGAAATCGAACCATAAAAGGAGATAAATAAATAAGAGTATGGCGAGTACAAAATCAAGTAAGGGGAGATGTAAACAGAGGCGGGACAGTTAGCATGTAGATTATACTCATTGGATAGGCTATAAACCTTGGAGTACTCAACCAATGGGGAAACAAGGGAGGGAACTTGCAGACGGGATAGGAAATATAAATCAAAGTTCTGCTTTCTCTGTGTGTGCCTACTTGCTAGGACACCCATTTTTGCAAAAATGTTAATAAATAGCTGCTTCACCGTTGTGTCTACCCTGAGCTTTTACAAGTTTTTGTCTAGAGACCATTTCTCACATGGAATACATGGGAAATATAGAAAATAACAAAGAGGGTCACAGTGGGTCTTATTCCTGCAGACATAAGACATCAATCAGGAGGAAAGCCTGGGAGCAGCAGCACAGGCAGCAGTGCTGCAGACAGCCTTGCAGGGAGCTGTGGGCTGTCCTCATCCCTGCCATTTGTCCCCACGGGCAGCCGGCTCCTTCAGCAGTGCCTGGAGAAGGCAGACCCAGACCCAGTAAGGCATCCAGGGAGCACTGCCTGTTTGCAGCCAGAGGCAAAGGCTCCTGAAATGAAACTGCAGCTGAAAGGCAGCTATTCTGCTGTCTTTAGTGTTTCGTAAGACAGGGAAAGCATAGGTCTACAAGCTGAAGACTGCTGTGTCATGCTGGCAGTATTTCTTGTAGATGATCTCAGCATTTTCTCATTCTGACATCACTGTCAGGAGCAATATAATTCAGGCTGGTGTCCTGTGAATTGCTCCCTGGGCACATTTACAAGAGAAATAAGGGTAGGTGACCTTCTGGACAACAGGCCACTCTGAACTTATCTTCCCAAAGTGTCTGTGAATAGTAATGAGGGGGGCTTGAAACATTCTCTTTCATCCACTGAAAGATTAACTGCTGAACATTTCCAGTTAAGCATTAAGAAATCAGGAGCCAAACCCTGAGGCCTTCGTATCTTTTTTTTTTTTTTTTTTTGAGAAGATTATGGAGCAGAGGTCTCAAAAAAATCTCCGAGCAATTTTTGTCTTGTGCAGAATCAAAAGTATCTTGTTCAATAGTTGCTGGGCAAAAGCAGCATTGGTTGAAAAAGAAGCTTGAAATAGCTTCATAAAATTCAACACTTGCTGTTTTTCTGAAATGAAAGGGAGTGACCTGAGCTCTAGATCTCCCTTTAAATTCCAGCAGTAGTCTTGCCCTTTTTGAAAAACCCCATCTTTTGAGAAATATTTCCAGCCTTGGCCGAGTGAGCATTATATCATAAAAGAAATTAGGACATCAGCAGCTGGACCAAACTAATTCATACATTATGTCAAACATATTGCATGAACATATTGCACTGACTAGCAGATTAGTATTTATACTACTAACAGGAACTGTCATGCACTTTTTCATGCACAGCACTGTACTTCTGTACTTCTGTTTCAGACAACATGAAATTGCTAATTCAGCTTGCAGTTCAACCACATTCAACTGAAAATTCAGCCTGTCTAGGCCCCAAGAACTGCATTCTTCCACTACCTCTGCAAAAGCCAAGGAAGCCATGCCAATTTATGCCAGTAATAGATTGCAATTGTATTTCATTCATAGTGAGCAAAATGCAGATGCCATTTGACTACATGAGGAAGTGAAGGAGGAGAGGAGTTTAAGGTATGTCAGAGCATCTCTGCTGCAATCATTTTATATCCAGCTGCAACTAGAAAGGGCGAATAATTGAGGCTAAGACCTCTCCAGCCACCAACCTTTCTGCTATACGCCAAGATAAGACTTGCTAGGAGAAGCTTCAGTTGCTATTGTGGGAACAGACTCCTCCTGTTTATTGATCTAGCTTCCAGATGTCTTTTCTCCAGTTACCTCCAGATTCCAATAAAAATGTATGGTCAGCTAAAGCATCCCAGACAATGTCATAGAATCATAGAATTGTTAGGGTTGGAAAGGACCTTAAGATCATCTAGTTCCAACCCCCCTGCCATGGGCAGGGACACCTCACACTAACCCATGTCGCCAAGGCTCTGTCCAACCTGGCCTTGAACACTGCCAGGGATGGAGAAATCACAACTTCCTGGGGCAACCCATTCCAGTGCCTCACCACCCTCACTGTAGAGAACTTCTTCCTTATATCTAATCTAAACTTCCTCTGTTTAAGTTTGAAGCCATTACCCCTTGTCCTACCACTACAGTCCCTAAGGAAGGGTCCCTCCCCAGCATCCTTATAAAATTCCCTTCAGGTACTGGAAGGCTGCTATGAGGTCTCCATGCAGCTTCTCTTCCCCAGACTGAACAGCCCCAACTTTCTCATCCTGTCTTCATACGGGAGGTGCTCCAGTCCCCTGATCATCCTCGTGGCCCTCCTCTGGACTTGCTCCAACAGCTCCATGTCCTTTTATTGTTGAGGACACCAGAACTGTACACAGTACTCCAAATGAGGTCTCATGAGAGCAGAGGGGCAGGATCACCCCCTTTGACCTGCTGGTCACGCTTCTTTTGATGCAGCCCAGGATATGGTTGGCTTTCTGGGCTGCAAGCACACACTTTTGTGACTATCTCAAAGGCATAGGAAACATATGACTGCTATTAAACTAGATGACTGGATATGACACTAAGGGTAAGAAATGCATGGAAATCCAGAACTTCAGTAACCTTTCAAGCTATTTTCATGCTTCCAAAGACTTAGAGTACTGCTTTAAGTTATTTACAATCTTGCTGTAAGTTTGCAAACTTTATGCAGTTAGGCAAAGTATGCTACAGTGACCAACAATGTGATTTTTTTAAACAGGAACCAAGTTCCATACATCAACTTAATCTATAGTGTTATTGCTATTGCATCATGAAAAAGATAATCTCTATTCAGCTTATAGTGTCTGGACAATTGTATAGTTGCCATGGCTTCCATAGATCAGTGGAGGAATTTTATTAAGGGAGCTCTATTTGCATATGTACTCTGTATAGATGTATGTGATTGAAAAGGAAATCATGTTTCCACTTCTCTGCAGTATGTACTCAGAAGTTATTTGCTATTCAGCATAACTGTAAAAAAGCCCATGTAAAATTTCAAAGGTGAAATGATCACTGAAAATGATGAGCTAAGGCAGCCTGTGTATTTGGCTGGTACCCCATTTGTCACTGTGCTTATTATACTCCTATGGTGCTGCAGCACTGTTAAAAAGCAAGAGGCTTCCTGTGTTTGTTCTTTGTTGAAGTCAGTGTGAGTGCTGTTCGAAATGAAGTGAGGTCTTAGGTAAATAAGAGTACTGCAGAATTTCACCATGTGGTTTGGGAACACATAACACACTTGCTTAGCATGGGCCACAGGGAGCCTACTGTGAACCTTTGGAATAAATGCAGACCTTCCTCCCTGCCTTCTCACTCACACCGGGGAACACACAAGGACTCGGTAATCTGAGGCTGACCTCAGTCGCAAGATAAGTTGTGAGAGATATTTTTGGGCAGAGAAACAGGCATGGTTTTAGTCTTGTTAGACAAACAGACTGTTGTTTTGCCAGTATCAAACTGAGTGCAGTCAAAATCCACTTCCCACATGAAGTTGATCTGCCAAACAAAGGAGCAGCTCTGATTCGCATTGTTCCCACGTAGCCCAAATCATCCACCTGTGGTAAACCAGAAACAAAAAGGCTGAATTGCAATCATTTTGTCTTCTTGTGAAAAGTAAATATGGGCCTCCTTTCTGTTAAATGTAGTTTTATTTGTATCAAAATACAAGGAGGCTTCATATTACTTAGATTCTGCTCTGAGGTGCTGTGGAAACAGATAAAGGCAACACACACTCCCTGGCTGCACACTGGCATTGTTACATTTGAACAAAAATTAAAATATCACAAGTTTCCACAAACTGGAACTCCAGAAATAATTTTGATCTAGGTCAACTGAAACATCTTCCGTTCCCACCACTGCACATCTTTTCTATTTGTATTTCAAATTGTATATATTGTATTTTCTACTTGTATTCTGTATGTATTATCCTTTTTATTTCAATTAATACTGTTATACAAAGTCGAATGTGTTTCAAAACAAAAAAGAACACACATTCTTTTTCACTTGAAGATTCAAGTGATGGTAAACACCATTTCTAAAGGAGAGAGCAGGCTAAAGGTCTCCCTCTCGTGCTCTATCCCAAATGCACCAGTGAAGGTCACTAATGTTCTGCAGTCCTGCATGAACATCTGGCACCTGGCCACCGCCAAACCCTGCTTCTCTGAGGGCCAGAGGTGTGCTTTCTATATTTGTATTGCCCCAGTTCTTGACTGAGCCTGGGATGTGGACCAAACACAGGGCTAAAGGACTGGCTGTCACTTGGCTTCGCTGTCACTTGGCTTCTCTGTCACAAGATCCAGTGGTTTTGATTGCTTGCTTGCTTGCTTGTTTTTATTTGTTTCTTTGGGGGAAAAAAAAAAAAACACCAAAAAAACCCCCCCCAAAAAAAAACCCCAACAACAACAACAACAAAAAAAACCCAACAAACATACAAACTAAAACCACAACAGAAAAATGAACAGAAAAGAGTTACAATTCTACATGCAATTTCAAGCAATGGGTGCATCAGAGGGACCTCTGTCATAAAGCAGCCTGACACCCATCAGGTGTCTTGGCTGAAGAAAAAAGAGGGAGGATTAAAAGAGAAACGAAAGTGAAAAGAAGGCAACCCTCTGTGAGTGTAGATGGGCATCCATCTGGGAACAACCCGGGTGGGCACTATAATTGTTGTGAGTGTAAGCTCACCAGATTTAGTGTATAAGGAATTATTTTCAGTATCTTTATAGATGATGCAAAACTATTAGTAGAGCAAAAGAGTTCTGCCCTTCACACAATTTTTGCACTTCTCTCAGGAAGTAAAATCTGGGGTCCTGCAGCTACCTGCTGCTCACAGTACAAACTATCCCTGCAGCAGCAGTGCTGAATGCGATTTAACTCTGTAGACTAGTGAACAGGTTAGGTTCATACCAACACCAATGTTCATGCTGCCTGCTCCTTTTCAACCATGATCCCAGCAGCATAGGTGTGTGCAGCTCACAGCCCTGAGGCAGCTCTTGCATGGGAGAGAGGAATAAAACAAAATACTTCCCCTCTCTGTTAAAGGCTGGGCCAAATCTGCAAGAAATTATATATTACAGATTTTAAATATATTCAAACCTATATAAAAAATCAGGTTAAAGTAGCTCTATGCTATCATAGTACTTGAAAACATACAACTGCAAATCCTCTCAGCAAAGGTAGGGCAGTGTTTTGCTTTTAAGATTTGCCTCTGTATTGTAAGCCATATCACAAACCTTGCTGTCCGAGACCTTCCTGGAGAGTTGTAAGTTCAGCCTCCAGCAACTCAAGGATGCATTTTCCTTCATTACAGTCATTAGTCAAAGAGCATAGCAGGTGCCTACCTCCTGTTAACAGCAAATCTCCATCATCTGTTGCCCTGGCTTCCTTTCCATTTGATTTCAGAAGGCATTTCCACTCCCTGCAGCCAGCACCATGTCAGTATTCAGGGTGAAGGGAGGAAGACTGACACACTCTGTATCTCTGACGCAGGACATCAGGGCTCTGGGCAAATTCAGCTTTGCTTCAGGGGTGCAAGATCAGTCTATGTCAAGCCATTACTTTCCCAAGATATGATTGATCATGGTAGTCACAGGGTCTGGCTTTCTTTCCCTGCCTGAACTGCAAACTGTAGAACAGGTTATTAACTAATCATGAGTCTAGAATTGGAAGTAGACAACATTTGGCTATGAATTTTCAAACGGATGTCACTTGTGCTTGGCCTTGTAAAACTTCTCAGTTTTGCAGACGTGCTCATGAATACAGCATTACAGCATACTGCCCTTATCATAATCATACATAAAGCATTCGAGCCAAATTGTCATCCTTATCTGCCAAAACACTTTGGATTCATCTTTTTTCCATTATTTCAATGTTTGTAGTCCTGGTTCAGATCTGGTTTTTTAGCCTGATGAAGGACAGCTGTCATTTTCCTTATTTCACCTGTCATCTGTGGATTCAAACTTGAATTACTTTTTATTGCTTAAATAAGGGATTGAAGGGATTGAGGGGAAACAATGGACGACTAACAGCATTAAAAGCTGAGAGGTCTGTGCCTATAGCCCAGCCACAATATCAGTGACCTCCACATAGACAGAAATCAGACATCCCAACTTGGTTCATTCCCACGTCACCCTAGATGGAGGTGTCACAGTGTGGTACTTGCTTCTGAGCTGGAGTGGAAAGATTAAAACTTGCTGAAGTTCAGAGGTGACAGAGACAAAAACACATCTGCCCTCTCCATGTGCTGGTACCATGCCCAGCCCTGGTACCACCATGTGTCAGTGCAGATGTGGCTACAACTGAGAGCTCCTATATACTTTATCCAAATATCATCTGATGTTGGCAGCCCTCAGAAGTAATCCTGGCAGTCAACACTCTTGCAGGCCTTTGCCATTTGACTGCCATGAGACACTGGAGTTCAGGGGCATCTTGTGGTGGGGCACCCAGTAATCTTCAGGGTTGTGTGACAGAGCTACCAGTCAGAACATAAATGAACAGCCTATTTGCAACATGGTATATTTATTGCACAGCATGCTGGAAATTTCCATGCAAATTTTATATCTGTACACTTCTAGGGCCATCGCTCTGCTTGTTTAAAAAGGCAGTCCACAGCAGTTTAAAAGATACTGCTGCAGCTCTTCGCAAAAGCCCTGCTGCTGTTTTCATTCATTCCTCATCTACTATGGCTGTCCTGGCCATCTGTTTTGTATCAGGCCTTTTACATAACCACTGCATTTCAGTATCTTTTAAAACACAGAGTATGCTCTGCAATTATGCAGACATGCATTTCTTAATCCAACCAAAATAACTGTAGCCTTCATGGGATCAGATTTCTGCACGCTGCTTGCTATCAATACACGATCTGGGTGCTGCTGGTGTAGTTACACTGCTACAAGAAGCAAGCAGAGTTTGCAGAGTCCACTGACCATCTGTGCACGAGTCAAGTATCAGCCTCATTAATAGACATTGGTCTGCTGCACTCTTGGATGCAAGGGATCTTGAGCAAATCTTTCATGACTAAAGAATATGCACATGCAGAATTCAATCCACAACAAAGGAAATCACTTTGAAACATCAGCTAGCGGAGGGAGATTTCCTTTAAACCCATAAGGGTTGGGGTGTACAAGCAGCCTCAGTCCTAAGAACAGTCAGAGACTAAACAGCTAACAAAACTACCTGCTAAATGCTTGCAAATTGTTTCTACATAGATAAAAAAAAAAAAAAAAAAAAAAAAAAAAAAAAAAAAAAAACCCACCAAAAAAATCTTAAGATCTGGACAGGCCTGAAAAACAAGAAAATAAATGTTTTAGGGAACACTTTGGAGATGCACAGCAAACTCTTCAATTTTTTCTGATTTCCTGTTCAATTCTCTCTGGAGGGAGCAGAGCTCACTGTGACAGTATATTTCAGAGAGGTTTTTATCTACCACCACCACCCCTGCGGTTTAGACATCCCCTTTTGCTGAAGCTATGAGTGCTTGTGCCCAACATGCTACATCACTTACTACAGAATGGGTCACATCACGGAATTGATGTCCATTGGGAAAACAACTCCCAGAAGCACACTTATAGCCTTCATCTCCAGAATAACCTTGTGTTCAGGTGTGGGTCCAGCTGAGATTAGCCCTATGGTAACTCCAAGTCACCTGCCCATTGATAAAAGCCTGAACCTCTTGCAAACATCTTTAGACATTGCCATAATACCTTTCCTGTGAATCACTAGATGGCATTTAACTTCTTGCCCTAACAGAAAATATCACCTTTGCAAATGAGAATTTTAAAACAAGGGTAGCAAGACGTTATCTCCAGACTCCTAATGAGTTTGGTACCGCAGAAATATACATTCAATTCTCATACTTTAAATGCAGCTTTCCATTGCCAATAACAAGGTCATTGTAAATAAGCATGACAAGGGCAGCACTGCTCTGTGGGCAATCTGAAGCAACACTGTAATTACAGGTTCCAAATTAAGGACATGCTGATCTCATTTGGTGATGTCAAGCAACAGAAACCCCTGTAGCAGCAAAGGGAAGTCAGAAAGCCACGGCCACAGCAGTGGGTTCTTTGCAAAGCAGAAGCATCTGTTCCAAATAAGTACATGTTTAAACCTTGCCAAACATAAAACAAGAGGATAACACAAGGAAATCCCTCTTGGACTGCAGGGATAAACCCCTGGTGTCACAAGGACTGTGGAGTCAGCAAAACCCCACAGCAAGCAGTTGGACTAACACCAACACATTAGGCAAGCCTCGCTTTTGAGTTCAGGTGCTTTTCCTTAGCTGAATTAATCAAGGTGAGAGAAGCAACTATCTGTAAAGTTGGTAGAACTCACACGCCATTCCTTGACAAATTTGTTTTCATGTTTCCTTTCATTTGCTGAGATTAAAATAGGGGAGAAGAGAGATGACCTGGTGATTCTTGGCCTACCTCCTAGCTGAGCTCTAGGAGCACAGATGCTGTCCTTTTCAGGTTTCAGACCTGCTCCACCTACAGCATGCTGAGTTCGGTGGACCTCCAGGTTGTTGTAATGATGGGCAAAGCAGTTTCCCTACTCTGAATCCCCAAGAAGGACCAGATCATGTGATAAGCAGAATTACCTGACTGGGAAGACCAGTGACTGTAAGAAATGGCTTTGAGTGGGAGAGAGGATGTGTTTTCAGGAATAAACAAAATATCATGATGCAGAGAGAAAAAAAATCTAGGAAAAGCATCTCAGACACCTTAGACATCTTTGATCTATGCCCAAGGTATGTTCTGGAGCTTTCAGTAAACTGTTTCTTGTGGCTAAAGCTGGCTAAAACACTGAGCAGGTTAAAAAGTCTTGCAAAAGACCTTCCATTTTATGCTTTGGTTAGCGTAATCTGCTGGAAAAAAAAAGAAAAATTAAAAAATGAAAAATTAAACTGAGGTGCCCACAGTACTGGATGAAGTAGAAAGAGACAAAATGAAAGCCTAAAAATAGAAGCATTGACTAGGATTTCTAGCTGGATCTTGATCATGGGGCACTCACCAATCTTCTCAGTTCCTCCACATGGTATATGAGACAACCCAACTGGTATGCCCAAGGGAAACCCTACCCTGTGCTTTCTGCTTGCCTAGGCATCTTCAGGAGATGCCCATGTGCCTTTGCAGAAACACATTAAGGCAGCATCAAGAAGACCAGGTAGATGCCATGCCTCCTAGAAGATGCCTGGGGCTGCTCACAGAAGGGACAGAGAGGATTTATTGGTACCTTGACCTCAACCCTAGCCAGGTTGCCAGAGGCTGGTTTGGCTGGGAGGTGCTTGTTATCTGGTCCCTGGTTTTGTGGACAGCCCCCCCATGCTGCAGAGGGGCTGCGGCAGCCCTGTCATGCTCAGCTGGCTTCCCAGGGGTGCTGTAAGCTTGCAGATAAAGGGAATCCAGCAGATGCCTTATATCTGGGTTTTCATAAAGCCATTGACAGGATTTCACAGCAAAAGGTATTAAAGAAGCTGTGTTGCCAGGGACGGGAAGAAATGCCCTTCTAAGGATTAGAAGCCAGTTAAAGGATAAGAAGCAAAGAGCTGCGCCAGATGTCACGCCTTGGGATAGAGAACAGTCAGTGGTGGTAACCATGGAGGAAGGTGCTGGAATAATTTTTATTCAGCACTTTCATTGGTAACCTACAGAATGGGTTAAACAATAAAATACTCAGGTTTGCATGTGGCAGCTGAACTCCTTCAGTCAGTCAGTGGCTGTGTTGATGGTGGGATGCTCCAGAATTACTTTAGACAAATTAATGTGTGGCAGTAGATCTGAAACATGTCTACATGACACTGAACCCATGACTGGCAGTTACTATTTAGGCAAGAGGTCTTGGAGTTGCCGTGGGCAGCCATCTGAAATCTTTGGCTCAGTGTTTGGGGGGAGCTAAAATAGGCAACAAAAATGCTGGATATTGTAGGGAAGTGTACTGAGACCAAGCGAGAAGGTGCAATTTTGCTGTTATATTAAATGCAGTGCACTGATTTCTCAATAGCTCTGCACAGCTCTGCTTTCAGCAGATTGCAGAGAATGACGAATGCAGAAAGTAAAGGGGTAGTGCAGCTGTCTTTGAGGGGAGACCAGGAAGGCTGCAACCCTTCAGGGAAAAGATTGAGTGGAATATGATCTATGATTCCAAAACAGTAAAGCTGTAAGCTGAATGGGGAACTGCTGTTCACTAAATCCTTCAGTCAGACAATTAAGGGGCTTGCAATTAGATCAGTAGGAGGTAAGCCTAAACCATATAAAATAGTCCTTCTTTACCCAGCAAGTAGTAACTTCCGTAGTTTGTTTCTACACGGATCTGGGATGAATGGTATAAACATGGTCAGAAATAGTTTAGATGAACACATAGACTGCAGTTCTACAAATGAGTCTGGACAGGACTGCTCAGAGATGTGTTCACCAACATAACTAATGTAAGAGGTATGGCTGTAGAGTAAAAGGGGTCCTAGGAAGGCCTGAAGCTTACATTTGTGTCCCAGAAAACCTCTCCCACTGCTGTGGCATGAGACGGACTTCAGGGCACTGTTCTCACCAGGAACTCCTTTCACCCTTAACGCATTCTCATGTGTCTGTGTAACAAGACTCATCGCATCTGGGTCTCATGTGGACTGCTGGAAGATTTCATTGTCTGGTTCCCAAGGAAATACCTTCCAAGTGCCTCACATGCAGCCTCATAATCCTCTTGGGGCATAGAAACATGTTGGACATCATTTTGCAAACAGAGCATTGAAGCAAAGGAGAGTGAGTCCCTCACCCAAGGACATGTAAGCTCTTTGCAGTCTCGCTTGGAATTGAGCTCCTGTATCTTAAGTGCCTCATTTTTCAGACCATTAAAACTAGGAGGCTATTCTCCGGCTAGGCTGGATGCAGGTAAATACAAAAATCCCCAGTACGGACTGTAAGGCGCATGAGGAAGAACGAGGGATATATAAGCACCAACATCACACAATTGAATTACATGCACTGAAAACTATGTACTCAGACACACAGGCTGATCAGTCATGCATACCTGCAGCCAACAGCATGCTGTGCTAAAGGGAACCTCCACCAACTTGAGGTGCTATTTCACAGCACATTTTCTTTAATGGAGATGTTTTTCTTTTCACTACCTGAACACACAGAGCAGGAGCTGCTGTAGGTAGTAATCTTCAAAATGGTGCTCTCAAGATGTTTACATATATGTGCACAGCCCGGAGCAAGCAAATGCAGTAACATGGCAATGATGCACCACTGGCCTCCTCCTCAGATGTAAGAGCTCTGCTGTGCACGCCACAAGCTCACTGGCTGGGCACAACCAGACATGACTCAGGACTGTCAGACTCAGGAGCTGCCAAGGCAGCAGGTCATATGCCAGTGCCAAAGGCCTGTCACTCTGCATTTTACATGGCAATACAGATGGAATGTATGTGATCTACATGACAGCTGTAACACCCAGCTGTTCATCACATGGGTACATAGAACTCCCACAGTAAGAGTGTGAATACACACACTGTGGTTCAGCATGAGAATGGCTGTGTCTTTTTTTTTTTTTTTTCGGCTGTCATACCGTTTGTGGTTTTCTGAAATCTGCCTTCCATCACTCAGCTTATGCTGCAATAGCTGTAACACCTTGTGCTGCAGGAGAGTGATACTGCCTGGTAGGGTGGCAGAACCTCACTTCCCCAGCTATGTGAACCTCTGTGGCACTGTCATTGAGTGGATCTTGTCTCTTGGGGATGGTCAAATACACATCTGACCTCTCTGAGCAAATGAAGATTGCTCACCTTAGTCACCTAGTAGAAGGCATCGGTTTGGGTGTCTTACTCAAAAGGATCTATCTTTTGGACTCATCACATTCCTGTGTTATGCAAAATCAGACCTCTGCAACATGTGGGACTGGGCAACTTGAGGCACCTAAACTGAAGAGCTATTTGTCAGAATTTACATTAGCACTGACTCAGTTGCTCCCAGATTATCTGCATCAGACAGAAACAAGAGACGTGGGCAGAAGCTCAGCCACTCCCTATGGTAACCTCTGCAGAGGTTTTCAGAAGCTTTTGCAGTTCCAGCAAGCTGGATTTTACTTATGGGTGCCACTGGTGCCTTAATGCCTTCACATCCTAACAACTTGCCTTGGTATTTCTTAGTTTACTTGTTCAAATATTAATCATTAATGTGTTCAAATATTAATCAGTGTAACAATTGCATTGCTGAATCTCTGTAGTCTTTTATTTACCCTGCCTAGACTTCTTTCATGGAGATTGGCACTACTCCTAAAAGATACAAAAATAGTAAAGGAATGATTTCCACTGTGACAACAGAAGTCCATTTAAGTGATAAAGCCAGAAATCCTGGCATGCAGATGACATTAGATGAGACTTTTTACAGTAAGTGCTTCAGTCTGGAGATTTAATAGGAGAGAAATAGACCATCACATGAATTCAAAACTGTAATAAACACAAACTGAATTTGTTTTTTGTAACAGTGGGGCTTCAATTACAATGTTCTTCGCAGGGCTGGCTATTCTACCAGCAGTGCAACAGCTACCCAGCTTCTATGGAACTAAGAGATGAGTAGAATATTTTACCACCTTTAACTCAATTCCTTCTGCAAGTACTACGTCCTTCTTTTTTCCTTTCCCTACTTGAGAATTATTTCTACAGATAATCTTTGCTTGCGTGTAGGCTTTACATACATATTAGTAACTCAAAGACAAAACATCATAGTGATGCTGTAAATAAACTACATGCTAGAAACTTAAAGACCAAATAGCAAGGGTGTTGTAGTGTCAGATATTAATATTGTATCACAGAACCTGTAATAACCAGATTAAAACCCATGTGATTTATAAGTTGGCAAATGTAGAATTATTGTCCACTGAGGCATAAACATTAGTTGCTACAATAATGAGAATATCTTTCCAGGAATTTTTGAAGATCTAATGTCATTCAGTCATTAAAAACCTTGCAAAAAAATGGCTGGTAATCGGCTCAGTTAGCAAACATATTAGAGCAAATATCAAAAAAGGAGACCCCAAAGCCAAACCAAAGTTCTGCTGAGATTTGCTACTGCTACCAAAGGCGATGGTATCCCACAGTGCAATGGACACAAGGGAAAGGATGTGGGCACTTGCAACACACTCCAATCACCCATTGTACTTCTGATTCAGTGGCACATCCCAGCCTGGAAGGGGCAGCTGAAGACTGAACAACAGCATCAATTGTCATCTGCTTTTTGGAGGTCAGGAAACTTTCCTCTGCCAGCTCCTCCCAGTGCTGACAAACATACCAGGCCATCGTCAAAGGTTTCCAGATGCTCTCCAGGGATGTCAGGTGGGGAGCAGCCCCGGCCCTGCTGTGCACTGGGATAATGGCTGCTTGGCAGGAGCCAGGGCTGCGGCGTGGGGGTGGTGGATGGTGGTGAAGACAAAGGAGCAGCAGCTGATCCTGACAGGAGGCTCTTGCCATCAAAACGTCCAGGGCACAATGTGAGATCCTAATAATAAGACAGTTATTATCTACCTCCGTGTGATTATCTTGTTATTTACAAGGAAAAGCAGGCAGTGCATTTTTCTGCTTTAAAAGAAAGAATATAGTTTTTTATTCATCAGCCATTCATCACATTGTTCCCTTTTTAATGACTGCCAACTGAAAGGGACTACATGAAGTCAGGATTCCCACCAAGAAAGATAGCAGCCCCACACTGGATTTTCTGTGGCTTTTGTTTGACATCTGACCAAACACTGACATACGTAACAGCAGGAAAGCTCACCACTGACATCAGCATACAGTGGACACGTACTGTAAATACTGCCATGAAACAAAGCAGCATTACCGGTAACAGAAAAAAAAATTTGGTTATATAGTTGTCTCCCAAATCTCAATACTTGCCAAACATTATTGTAATGGAGCATTTTGAACGTGGTTTTTCTTCACCACTCTTCGAAACAATGAGTTTTGCAGTTGCAGATCTCTGTTTCTGCACTTCGGATAACTTCATGGACATGCTTGGATCCAGACCCTGCCTCCTCCTTTCTTTTCACGACTCTCTGAAACAATGAGTTTGGCAGTTGCATATCTCTGTCTCTGGACTTTGGATAACTTCTTGGACGTGCTTGGATCCAGACTCTGCTGTCTGGTTCACCTCCAACTGGATATGGGTGAAATATCTCATATTTGGTCTGGATTTCAGCAGAAACACAGTTTTTTACACTCTCAGATTTGTTTAATTTTCAGTCTCCTGCTGATGCAGTAGTAAATGTAGTCAGCAATTCCTTTCTTTAAACTGACTTACTCAGCCAATAAATGTCACTGCACAAGATATCCCAAGCTTGACGCAAAATTGGAAAGAATCAGCAAGCAAAATCTCATCAAGGAGTGCTAACCCCTGATGGTGTTTGGGACTATGGTCGCAAAAACGCTGGTGACAGGTGCCCTCCGTGCAGAAAGGCCAGAAGCACCTGTGCCCTGAGAGACTCCCCAGAGGCTGACTGATAGCCCTTTGGAGCACACCCCCAGCCCGAAACCTGGCACCTCTCCACAGCCTCTGCCTGCACAGTGAAGGTGATGCTTAATGTAATGTGGTGGGTTGACCCTGGCTGGATGCCAGGTTCCCACCAAAGCTGCTCTATCACTCCCCTTGTCAGCAGGATAAGGGAGAGAAAATATAACGAAAGATAAGGACAAGGAGAGAACACTCACCAGTTACCATCATGGGCAAAACAGACTTGACATGTGGAAATTAATTTATTGAAAATCAGAAGAGTAGGTTAATGAGAAATAAAACCAAATCTTAAAACACCTTCTCCCAACCCCTCTCTTTTTCTTGGGCCCAACTTCACTCTTGATTTCTCTACCTCCTCCCCACTGAGTGGCACAGGAGGATGGAGAATAGCAGTTGTGGTGGTCAGTTCATCACACCTTGTCTCTGCTGCTCCTTCCTCCTCACATTCTTCCACTGCTCCAGTGTGGGATCCTTCACACATGAGACAGTTCTCCACAAAGTTCTCCAACATGGGCCCTTTTCATGGGCTGCAGTTCTTCATAAATTGCTCCAGTGTGAATCCTTTCCGCTTGTCCTTCCTATGGGTGAAGTCCTTCAGGAACAGACTACTCCAACGTGGGCTTCCCATGGGGTCACAGCCTTATTCAGGCATTCACTCACTCTGGTGTGGGGTCCTCCACAGGCTACAGGTGGATATCCATGGAGGATGTGGACCTCCATGGGCTGCAGGGGCACAGACTACCGTACCATGATCTGCACCATGGACTGCAGGGGAATCTCTGCTCCAGTGCCTTGAGCATCTCCTCCCCTCTTTCTGCACTGGCTTTGGTGTTTGCGAAGCTGTTGATCTCACATAATCACACTCCTCTCCTTGGCTGCAGTTACTCTGTTTTTGTTTTTCCCCCTTCATAAATACATTATCCCAGAGGAACTACCACCATTGCTGATGGGCTCAGCCTTGGCCAGTGGTAGTGTGTGCATCTTGGAACCGGCTGGCACTAGCTCTGTCAGACATGGGGGAAGCTTCTAGCAGCTTCTCACAGAAACCACCCCTATAGTCCCCCCTGCTACCAAAACTTTGCCATGCAAATGCAATGCACGCAAAGAGAACTCATTTCTCAAAGATGCATCCAGGGGCACTGTGTGGGTAGCTGAAACACTCTCTAGGAGGTGACAGAGGCAGGACTGCGATATGATTTCTCTTTCTTCCTGTGATGGTGGCTACTAACATTTTATACAAGAAAGTAAAGGGGTGGTGCTTGAGAGTTCACTTGTTAATGCCAGGGAGGCAAGATAGGTCAATGTACCATATAATTTTGTGCAAACACAAGCTGAAAGGGATAAAGCAAAAAACCAACTGTTTGAATTTCTGAAAGCAGACAAAGCAAAACCAACCGAGCAAGGAAGAATTGCAGGCAGCGTTTAAAATGACCAGGCTACTAATACAAGTTACAGTATCTTGGGAATAAAATGTCAAAGAAAACAGTAAGCTCTTGCTGAACAGAGATTTTGTATTAACTGCATTCACACAGCTGTTACATGTACTTCTGCAGCTCTTCTAGTGCTATAAAAAAGGTAGTCACTCCATTAGCTTTGAAATTTCAGGTCCTTGACACATCTGGTTATACCCAGTCCCACTCAATTCCTCAACTACTAAGATCTTAAAAGAGTGCTTCAAGATCAGGCTCAAGACAGCTGTCAGGAACTGCAAATAATGAAGAAATATTTTAAATACAGAGATTTTGTTAGCAATAGCAGTTTTTTTAATGACAAAGATCACAGTCACATGATCACTAGTTTAGAATAGTTCATCGATACAGGTTTATCAGATTATCAAAGTAATGAATTATCAAAATACTGTTTACCTTGTACCTATGTGTAAATATAAGAACACCTCTTACAAGTGCAGACAGTGTCTCTGTGCAAAATGAGCAGAATAACATGAATTTTTAAGTCTCATGTATGCAAGCATGTGTGTCAATTTTCAGAATGGGCTACTGAAATATATTATTAAAATGCTAGTTTTTGTTATTTGGCTCTTATGATTTAAAATAACCTATCTGACAAAACTTGACATCACCATTATTTGATTTATTATGGATCTAATCCAGGGAATGAATAGAATAGCATGCTATGGATCCAGGTGTGGGATCCCTCATTAGAATCCCCTTAGAAGCTAGCCAAAGGGAAATAACGAACTTGCATCAATAAAATGGCAGTTTGATATATTCTAGTAAATGCATGTCTCAGGAACTTTGAATGGTGGGTTTGGATGCTTATGTAAACCTCCTTCTTTCTGTCCCTGCTCAAAAAATTGACTTTTCATTGAGTAGCTCAATTTCTTAATTACTGGCAATGCAGAAATACTGGAGCTTTATTTCCTTGGTACATTCTAGCACCTTTACATTCCAACAAGATGAGATGAGAACAAGTTAGATGCAGAGTTTGCATCGTTTTTACACATTTCTTGCAATTATAAAACTTAATACCAACATAAAAATAACAATACATTACACAGATGCAAAAATAGTAATGAAAGACAGATCATCAACTGCTGTCCATTTCCATTATTGCATGAAAATAATATCTTCCCTTAAAGAAAAACGTTTAAAAAAACCACCATTCAAAGCAAAACCATTTTACCACAGCTCCACTAAGCAGAAATGAAAATCCTAGAGTGAAGATTTCTGACTATCACTGGTCATGCTTTGCCATGACAGATGATTTGTACTCCATGGAGGGTGTTCCTCATGAACACAAGATTCCTGTTAGGTTTTCATTGTCCTAGCTATCACAGTCCTTCCAAACTCCTCTGTTTCTTAAAGGGGATTAGTTATAGGAGGAAATGCACCAGAAATCTCACTTTACAGATCCTTTGTTCTATGCATTTCAAAAACACTTCAGGCAGAGAGATATGTTTTTCTCATATTTGTCCATGTTTATGTCGTGCTAAGAGACACAGCCACATGCAAAAACTGTGTTCTGCATTTAACTGAAAGAAAAAGTACTCAAATGTCAGCCAGCTACAATCTATACTGTAATGGATTCAAAACAGTGACACTGGCTGGAAAAAGTAATGGAAGATTGATGTTCCTACTATTAGCGTATCGAGAAAGTGATAAATGATCATCATCTGTCAGATACTTATGTTGAAGGATATTTGTGTCCGAGTAAGCAAATGCAGAGTCTTCCTTCTAGAGTTTTTCTGTTGTTGCTTGATGTTGATAAAGCATTAGCTCTTGGAGCAAGCCCCAAGACTGGAGGCAATATGTCAATATACAGAAAACAGCTAAAGAATTTTCAGTCCTAAGGCTAATTTTAGAATATCTCTAGTTGAAAATATTTTTGATTTCCATGCGTTTGCTTGTGGATTTTCTGTCCACTCAGAAAATCCAGTACAAAATGAGAGGGGGAAAGCTCAGATCTTTTTCTGACTTTTATTTATAACCATCTTCATCATTACAGGTCTCTCTAGGTTTTAAACTGATTGTAGGTGAGTGTTTTATGTTTGACTGCTAAACTGGCTGCCTGATTTTACAAAGGCCATAATGCCTCTCTCCCTTGACATCATCACCCTTTGCAAGCCAGAACCCTGCCAGGCTGATACTTGTGGAATGATCCTATGACCCACTGAACGGAAGCAGATCCTGTCCCTAGCCCATGTTGCTGGTGGTAGGTGTTGATCATGAATATGCCCCATTCTGCTTGATAATCCATAACTTGCTTCCTCCGTTGGGTTGCAGGACAGATAGGCACCAGTCATTGAAAGGGAGAGAGTAACAAAGTGGGAAATCAGGCAGAAGCTGGGAGAAAAAAGTTAGCTTGAAGGTCAATGTTTATTATTGTTGCTGCTCTTGCCAATGAACCTAGCCATGGAATTAGGTTGGAATAAGCGAACTAATTTCAACAAAAATTTCCTTCATTTTTCTGTTTTCAGCCTTTGAGACAAGTGGGAATCTTAAAAGCTCAGGCTTTAGTAAAGATTAAGCACTAAGTAGTTAAGTGCCCAGCACTAAGCCCACTTATGCGGTGGTAGGTTGGTCTCCAGGGGCTTTCCTCTACCTGCCCAAGTGTGAGATGGTGTACAGCACTGAAGAACACGCCAACGCTTTTTGATGCCGACTTGTTCATTACTGCAGTCACTGTGAAGCACCTTTCCCCTAGTCTACAACCGGTATTTATCAGCAAATGCTCATATAGAAAGTGGAAAATGCTAGGTGATGTGTAATAGACATGTAATGCCTCGAGATTGCAGATCATTTGCTAGTTTATGAAGAGACTAACAGGTAGAGCTTGAGGTAAAAGCATATTAAAACAAATAATTTTAGAAGCAAATGCCAAATCACAAAATCTATTTGGCCTCCCAAATCTCAAAAAATTGGAATGGGATCTAAATGTTGCTTTGCCCTAACACGTCTTTGCAAATGGAAGATTATCATGCTCTGAATGAAAGAAAGTAGCAATGTGTCAAATTCAGGGCTTTGAGCAAATTTTCTGATAAATTTCTGAAACCTTGAGGAAACCTTTCCCAATGTGAGCCCATAAAACGTATTGTCTTGTACCTATTATTTTATTCTATTAAACCAAAAATACAAAAATAATATCATTCCGTAGTTTCCATTTTAAACATAATGAGCCAACTTTTCAAATGAAATCAAAAGGTCATTTGCAAAAAAATACAGAACAACTCTGTGGCCAATTGTTGTTCAGTTACCTTGACAGCATTTATATAGCAGGTAATTTTTCTTCCAGATGGGCAATTATGTATCACACAGATACAGAAATCCAACTGTTACTAGACAGACTGTAGCTCTTAGGGATTTGGTACCTTTCTAACTAGAAACAAAAGGCGCAATAGAAAACTGTCTCCCTACTCATCTTTTACTATTAAACCATACATGAAATTACCATTATGAGTTTCTTCTGAAATCAGCTTTGGCTCTGGCAGTTCCTACCAGACAGAAGAATTTTATCCAATAACATTTATTTTCTCAGAAATTCCACTGAAATTCCACTGCCAAGTCAATCATTCTCACCAATATGCTTCTATACAGATCCTTCTCTCTTTTCCCTATAAGGAGTTTCTTCAATTTTGTTTGATACCCATTGATCAGAGCGGTATCAGGCCTTACAAAAAACCTGTAAACAATGCTGTGTATTATTGAGCAACACCTTCTGCTACAAGAACTCCATAAGCCCTGCAGCTGCTGCTGCAGGTGAAGTGCACGCACTCTCATACCAGCAAGGCTTTCTTAAATAGCTGTGAGGGCACACAGGAACAGCATGGCTTCTGCTCCCCATTTGGGGCAGACAGTGATGCTACATTCACTAGGTACACCCGTCGGCCTCTTGACTTCTCCTGAAGCTGCCAGTGCCACCATCCTCACCCTTTTTCAGCACAAGGGTGTTACATGCCTTTCAGGGAGTATTGGGAATCACCTCCTTCTGAGAAATAGCACCTTTCAAGTCACATTAGAAGCCATCAAAAGAAATTTGTTTCTGCATCGGTTGCTCTCTGTTCTCCCAGGGCCCCTGGCCAAGGCTGCAGAACCAGCTCCTTGCATTGTGGGTCCTTCCTGCACTATCTCCAGCCCACTAGGACAAGGGAAACACAGCCTCTTCAGGCTGCAGCAGCTTCCTGAGTGCTAATGGCACAGCTTAGATAGAAGATCCTCTCATCAAATGTATTTTCTACTTTTCAGACAAGCAGAATTGGCCCATTTTCTCAGGACAAAGCATCACGCCATGCATCGTCCGTATAGCAAGCGTTTGCTAACATGGTATGCGTGGGTCAGCAAGTCAGTTATTCTCTTTCCTCCCTAGCAGCTCATTTATAATTAATCATTTAGAATGCAAGAGCCAGAAGGGAGCAAAGGCTCTCTACCTGGCCATGAAGCCCCCACATGCTTGTCCTTTGAAGGGAGGAGGGCAATGGCAGTGACCCTGTTCCAGGTGAAGTCAGTCATCAGAGGACTGGGGGTACACACTGATGCAATCCTGGGATGTTCTCACAGCTGCTGGCACGGAGCACACTGCAGAAGCAGAGATAGAGCTTGGCCCAGGAGCAGGTTTGAGATTTGCCCTTCTGGGCAATAAGCACTCGGCTCCGGTTATAGGAACGCCTTTTGAAGAATTTCCAGAAATTAAATGAATAAATAATGTACAGCAGTAGATTATCATAGCAGGTGGCAGACACGCCACAAAGAACTGTCTAAACCCACCTCTACACTGGCATTGCTGGGGCTTCACTAAAAGCATTCCTTCTTCCTCCAATATTTCAAAATTGCCTTATATTACAGTCCTCGCTGATACTGAAAGGGAGAAAATAATATATATTTTTTAAATGTATTTTTGCTTTGGCATCTAAAGAGTATCAAAAGGCAGAATGAAATCTGCTGCCCAGCCCCTACAGTACCAGCCATTTGGAGGGCTGACTATTTCCAGGGGCAGAGAAGTGCAGGGAAGATGAAGCTGAAGAATTAGTAATTAGCATGGATAAGGTTGATAAATATGCTGAAAATCTAAATGGCAATATTATGATACAGATCAGTTCTGCATTTATGCTGATTGCAGAATCATTCCCCATGGTTTTCAGCCACTGAGCCCTGGCTGTGGGGAAAGTGCACTGCCCTGACTCTTGATGCTGCAACCCCAAGTCGTCTGGAGCACCCAAAAAAGCAGAGGCCTGACAGCAGGGAGTTATTTCTTCTTCCTGGTTATTTTTTTTTATGGTTAAAAAAAGACAAGGAATTCTTCACTTGGGTGAAAGGCAGAGGTGGAAGCCGGTGCCTGGCAGCATTGCTCTGAAAAACAGGCAGAAGGTTTAATCAGTGACCGTTATGTGTTTTGAAGCCCTTTAATTTCTATTTTTTTTTTGCCCATTATCAGACTTTAGAGCACCAAGATTTTGCCAACAGTGTGTGATATCAAAGCAGGAAGTTCTGTCAGAGGATTTGCTTGAAGGCAAAAGGAAGGAGGGCAGTGTTCTTTAATTCTATGTCTGAGAATGAGCAGTTTATAGTGTCTGCATATTTAATGTATCTTGCAATGTTCCTGCTTAATTCCAGCCTTGCTTTGGAAGCAAATACAGGACTGATCATCTCAGTTGTGTTCAAAAGGTTTCCATTTCTTGACACCAGCTGACATTTTGTGAATTATTTACAGTGAGAAACTGCAGCATGCACTACATCCCTCCTAATATCTTTTCAAGATGACGTCTGGCTTTCCTGACATTGGAACAACTCATCCAAAGACAGGATGCAGAAGCCGAATTTGCCTTATGGACCCTGAAATCAATTGCTGCCATTTTATCAATCTACAGAGACACAGACAATGCAATAAAGCACACTGAACCTTTGAAAATGAGTGAAATCCAAAGACTAAATTTTTTCTTAATTATCTGATCAGGAAACTGCCAAGCTCACAGTGGAAAGCTCTAGAAGACAAATAGGTACAGGCTCTGCTGTGAACATCTTCCTCAAAAGCTTCAAAGCTTCAAAACTGCTGTACCAGAGAAGACACAGCCTGGTTCAGCAGATGCCCACAGTCACGCTGCTATATGACTTCCATGAAAAAATGGTGAGCTCCTATGGGAGACGTGGACAGCACTGCCACGTGAGACACCAGAACATGTATCAAATAACAACAGAAACCCAAGGGTTGCATGCTGAGGCACAGCACAGATTAAGGACATCTATCCAATGTGGCAGGACTCCATCCCTTGCAGCTCTGTCGAGCAGCCTCTTGGGCCAAACCTGGGGGCAGCTGAGCTCCTGACTCTTATCCACAGTAATTCACTTACAGGCTCAAGGTGAATATCATCTTGTGAAGGTGGCTGCACAGTTCCTTGTGTATCTATCTTGCCAGTATGGATCACAAAGATAGACCTAATTATTTTTGTGCTGCTTTTCTGCAAGGGTGAAGAAAGTTTTGCATAAGAGGGGATTTGCTGTTAATATTTTCTCTTGGAAGAGAGAAATTGCATAAGGTTAATGCTCAACCATGCCTGACTTCAAGCAGTCACTGGAGCATTTAAGCACAGATTTTCATGTTCCTTGTGAGACTTAAGCTAACAGAAGATTGCCGAGCATACTTTCCCAGGTCACCCAGAAAATCCATGGAACAGCTGGGAGCTGAGCAGTGAGCTATTAGGTCTTTATAGACATACAGGACTCTCCCGTTCTAAATACATGTGAAATCCTAATCTGGAAGCCCATTTCAGGCACATGCTTTAGAAATACAATATTTTGTGAATAACTTGGCATTACATGTTGATCATTCAAAGCTTGCTATGCCCTGAAGAAGACGTGCTGTGCAGTGCAGCAGCAGCAAAGGGCATTAAGGTCATATTGATTTTGAAGTGGTTCAGGAAGGGCTGAGGTGCAACAGTCACTGTGCTATTAGACCAATAAAACAGACCAAGGTATAGGCAGATTGCAAGCCTTATCCCTTTGAGGTGAAGATGAAGGCCAAAGCAGGAGCTTTTTGGGTAGCTATTGCCTGTCATATATGAGAATCTGGGAAATCAAACTGCACATTTGCCAGAGTAAGCACATTTGAGAGGGTTGTTCCTTTGAATAAGACTGGTGCTTTGGTGATTTTGCAGCCTGTTAGGCTACTGTGTGGGAAACTCTTGTGCTCAAACTATACCGATTCACTCGTATCATCTGTAGGTTGATTCATGTGTATCATCTGTAGGTCAAAAGAATAGAAATTCTCATCAAGAAGGTTCATCTCAGCCAATATAATATGAAGAACAGAGTGAACTACCTGTCTACAAAAGACCACACAATGTTCTTAAACCTGCCTAAAATGCATGCACAGCCACTATCGCTGTGGCATCTGATGACACTTGCAATACTACTTCCATCACTTAGTCCTCTTCTACAACCGGAGAAACTAAGGCATTGAAAACCCTCAGTTACAAGGGAATATCAAGCTTCAACTTTAGCCAGCAAATAAAAATACACAGTTACTTCCTTTATAAACAGGCATTTGCCTCATTGGAAGCCAGCTCTTTGGAAAATAGATGCTTTTTTAAAATGATGCCATCAGTGCCTTGCTCACAGTGATGTAGAAAGTCGCTCATGACACCTGCAGGTGTCTGAAGGTACGGGTTACCATTTTACTCCAGGCCTCTGTTCTTTTCAAAGTGCCTCTGTTTTCCAGCTGATAGCATTTGCTTAAGTCCCAGTTCATGGTGACTGAGAGGTTTAATGGCTGAAAAAATGGCCTAAGGGTCAGAAAAATCCAGCTTGGCCCGCCCTCAGTCACTGCATTGATCTGAGACTGCGGACAAGAGCCTGACCTCTCCAAGCTGTTTTATGCCCTATAGTGAAGTGCAAGTATTGTAATTGATGCATCGTTTATAAATATAATCAATTTTAAAGAGCTCAGAGCCTCTTGGATGAAGCCACTAATAGCAAGCAAAGCTGTTATTGCCATTCTAAATATTGCTGAAACAAAAGTAACGCTATAAAGAGCAAAGACCTACCTACCAGTCTGACTAGGATTTCTTTTTGTACACTCCTGTTCAGAAAACATAAATGAAAGTTTATTAAATTTATACCTTGCTGAAGCAATAAGTTGAGGCTCTAGTGACAGCATAAAGTGAACACTGTCCTATATCCACACAGAAGAATGTATGTGTGTGTACATGTGTGTTTTCTATGTACCTGAACACAAAAGCACATGGGTGCAACAAAGCAAATGTACAACATTCAGCACAGGTCAGATACCAAATTTTACACACAATATGCAGGTATATAAGGAAAAGGGAAAAAGCATTAAAGAACCCTGAGCAATTTGGCCAGTAAAATGTGCTGTGGTCTTCTGGGCAGTGTTTCAGAGAGCAACAGAACTGATTTAATTGGTCAGCCACCCACACAAAACTTTAAAAACATTTTCTGTTCTTTAACTAGCATGTCATCTGTAGACCAGTTCCTTTCTGGTGAAGTGCAATCTGTGACAGTCCCATATTTTATGCATAGTAAACCTCCTGTCTTTCTGTAAATCTGTCCATCTGGTACAAATTAGAGACTACGTGAAGGGAAATTTTGTCTCGGTTTTTTTTATTCATGAGGGAAGAAAACATAAATATACTTTTTCTTTTTTGAAACTGGACAGGGACAAAATAAGGCAAAGCAAAGAAGGGAAAAGAAAAGCACAGCATTAAAACTAAACACAAGTGAGGAGAGAAAAAAAGAACTAAAATCCTACCATCTCACACAGCACACAACCAGAAGCCATTTCACATCTTTATATTCTCTCAGCAGCACAAATACATTTCACATACAGAACCCTGGGGAGAAATTACTAGAGAGAAACTCCGCGGAGTTATACACCAGCTTACCACTTGGCTTTCTGATCTGCCAAAGTGACTTTTTCAGTATCACCCATCACGAGACATCAGATGCAGATTTAATGGCCCAAGCCCCAGCTGTCGCCACTTATGAAAACAGGATCGGGCTCTGCACATGTTATAGTGCAGGCTGCAGAACCCTGGCAGCTCACTCCCATACAGCAGAGCTATGTAAAGGAGCTCTATATCTTGGGCAACTCAGCAGAAAAATCAGCTTTTTCTGAAAAATGTAGTCTTTTTTTTTTTTTCCCCAGAATAGATATCAGTAAAGTGCTAAATGATGTTTTGACAACACTGTTAAAGGATTGCTTTAAACCAACTGTTTATTCCACCGACTTGCTAGGCCTGGAAATAGAAAAATTTGCCTGCAATTTCATTGTATTGGTAGCCTATCGCCTCAGTCCAGCAATCCCTGAGGAGCACTGAGTTGATACTGCTGGGCTAAGCCTTAGCACTTGAGACATACCCAGACACTTCACTGATAAACGCAATCAGCCCACAATTATATTGATTTCTAATGCTAAGGACATTGCTGTCACTAATACAAGTGCCAGCATCAGAAAGTTACCGAGCATCTCAGAAATAATTCATGCTGATGACAATTTGCTCGCATTGCTACAATCTGCTAGAGGAAATATTTCAGGAGCTCAGAGCTGGCAGAGGAGATGGGGACATTGCTCCCCCACAGTGACTGCGCCAAGAGCTGCCAACGCTGCTGCAGTGTTTCACTGAGGAATTAATGCCTTTTTCCCTTTCAGGCAATGCAATCATCAGCTCTCAGTGTCTGTCACCCAGACAGGGAGAACAAATACCAGGCTTTGCAGAACAGCTCTTGGAAAGGCTAGCCCCGAACACGTGTGCTCCGTGGGGGAGTGGGGCCTGCTGAGCACCCAGTGGAGCTGTAGTAAAGAAAGGGGATGGGCTTAAGCATCTCACATGTAGCTCTTCACGAAGCACACAGTGGGGGAAACACCTTCTCATGAACACACAGAGCTCTCCAAATTGTACCAGGCCATATATGCAACTCTTTTTCTGAAGATTCTAAAATCAGGTAGGGACACTGAGAAGTACAACCAAATTAAAAAGGTACGATGAAGAATGGCATTCTGAGTATGAAAACATCAACTTCTGTCCATATGGGTCTCATGGGTTTGATTTCTTGCCCCATTGCTATTGGTAATTACACAAACATAACAAGCGCCAAAGCTTGTGGAAAGCTGCATTTATTCACACTGCTGTTTGCTGAGTTTGGTTAGTTTGTTTTGCAGTTTTTTTGTCCCAGTGTTTGACAAACAGTATTGCAATTGCCAAGGATTCTGGTGAGAGCCGCAACAATGCTTCTGCAATGCCATGCAGTGTAGCCAGTAATGGTATTAGTTTCATAGACGAGCATTTAACTGCTGCAGTGCCCTTTAAATCAATGTGCTGGGTACACACATTAATATTTAATATTGAAAAGCAGTAAAACAATGTAGCAATGCTGAACATAAATAAATGCATTTAATTCAATATAGTTACATCAAAGATGAATTTGGCCTACTGTATTGACTTTTGAAATTAAAAACAGAAGCACAAATAATCGAACTGCTGGAAGAAAAAACAAAACAAAACAAAACAAAACAAAACAAAGCAAAGCAAAACAAAACAAATATGGTGCCATGGGATAAATAAACCCAAAGACTGAAAGGATCACTATATGAAAGGGAAGGTTAAAACATGAAATACAACACACATATTTTTGTGTAGGCTAAGCTTTTGGAAAGTACTCATAAATGATGCTATGGCAGTACTTCACTTACAGAAAGATATATGTTGAAGAAGGACGGCAAAAGCCAGCTTTTGATAAGGTGGGTAAATCTCAGCAATAATCAAAACAAAGTATACCCAGCAGTTTGAGGCTTTTGTTTTAATAAGCCCACTGACCTTGGAGTTTCACAAGCGCTTGTAAATTAGCTCCGCATCATCTCTGCTGCATGAGGCCAGCCTGTGTGTGCACCTATTACCCACATAATGAATGTCAGAGAAGCAGAATTCAAATTCACACTACAGCCAATTAAAGCTGGACTGGAAGACGTGCCAGGAGACTGTGGAGCCACTGCAGCTCCCTGCTAGTTATTGGCGAAACCTTTCACCCGTGGCCTGTGCTTTCAACTGTGGGCCCACATGCAACCCCCCACAAGTTCCCAAAGCAAACGCACTGTACACCATGCTTTTTCCCCATCAGGCTTCACCAAGGGCTTGGTTTGCCAAGTGCTGCACTCAGAGGGAACGCAGACCACAGCACAGATGAAGCACAAGATGGCTTCTGGGCAAGCTGGTCCCAGCCCATGAGCACTTCCTGCTTGCTCGAATGCTCAGCCCCAGGAGAGAAATCCTGTAAAAGTCAGTTTGCACTGAAACAAAACCAACTCAAGCCTTCTAAAAAGCCTCAGAGTCAATGTGTTCAGAAATAAACCTGAGGATGCCTCAGTTGTAACCCCTGCATCACCACACACCTTCACTTTCATGCTTAATACCTGTGAGCAGGTTCCTCTGTTTAAACAGTGAATTACTGGGAGACAGAAAGCCTTTCCCTAGTCAAGAAAAATATTCATATCCATCAGCTATATTACAGTTTGCTTCCCACAAAGTTAACAACCCCTCAATGTAACTTACATGTGCAAGCTTCCCATCCCCAGACACCATGCAATATCTGCAACACCAAACTGGTCAAATATTCCAGCTGCTCCAAAACATTCAGAATTTAACTCACAAAAGGCACTGGGGTCTTTGCATTCATGCTAGAGCTTTTCCCCTGCAGATGCTAGAAGGTTCAGTGACTGATGAGAGTGGGATTGCAGAACTGAGCAGCAGCAAACATGAAATAATCAGTGAAGACAACACAGTAAGCAGCAATCTCTTGTAAGACTGGTTTAATCAAAATGAAATACCTTCTCTGCTCCAGACGTAACACTTGATCAAGATGGCATTGTGCATTTGGATCACATTAGGGTGAAGGAGGGAACTGCTAGGGAGTAAGCATCCCTTTCCCTATGGACTTTTCACAGGGAAATGTCATCAGTGACTCTTCTTCTACAGCTATATTTCGCAATAGTCCAAGCTGTGTTGCACAGGTTGCTTTTCTGAGGAAGAAAACAGCAGTACAAAAACAGTACAAAAGCATCCAGGAAAATCAAGGTACTTAGAGTTTCAGATTTCATGTCCCTGCATTATGATTCAGTATTTCCCACGAGACAGGATAGTGATGCCTTACCCTGTGGAACACGAGCAGTGACATCTCATGCTCAGTGACAGCTAGAAAAGTAAAATTTGCATCTCTTTCATTAACAGCAGCCAAGAGGAATTATGTACAAATGGATAAAGGCACATTCAGCTTGTATTGGAGACTAATACGTCATTGCTTTCTGGCTATATAATCTCCTACTTCCATATGTCCATCATAGCCTCATGTCTATACACAGCCCCAGCAAAAGTTTGTAATGCTTGGCATTGCTCCTCACTAGGAAGTGAAATTAAAGGAGTATTGACACCTGGACAATGTAAAGAGGGTGGTCAGAAGTAGACTTGGAGGCTGCTGAGAAAGGACAGAGAGCAGAGGATAAGAGCTGCCTTTCTGTAGGCTACTACTGGGAGGAAGAGAGTGTTACTCATTGCCTCAGACATTTTAATGCAAGTGTTCTTTTCTGTAGCCCCCATAAAGTTTTAATATCTGCTTCACTTAG
This sequence comes from Strigops habroptila, assembly GCF_004027225.2. Taxonomy (NCBI): domain Eukaryota; kingdom Metazoa; phylum Chordata; class Aves; order Psittaciformes; family Psittacidae; genus Strigops; species Strigops habroptila. The sequence goes on along the minus strand of NC_044302.2, from coordinate 74,440,599 downwards.
AATGACCACTGGGTTTTGGGTGGACCATGGTGGTGCCAAGGTTGGTGCCCAAGCATAGGATTTCCCATTTTTGGCCTGTTCTAACTGAAATGGAGAATCAGAGAATTCACCATGAGATAAGAGCAAAACCAAAAGAGATCTGTTGCCCACTCATGCACACCTGTGAGGCCAAGGACTGCCCAGGGCTATGGGCAGACACTTGGGGGTAGAGGAATGTTCTTACTTTATCATCTGCAAAAATAATGTTTCCACCCCTATCTCCACAGCTTTTGGCAGCACTTTTGCTGAAAAAGAAAAGCCTCTCTCTAGTCCTGCTCTATTCCCACAGCTTCTCTGCCGGTTTAAGGACCCTGATGTGTGGCCTCTGAGGCCGACCCTTGCTGGAGCACTGGTAGCAGCAGCAGGCCTGGGATGGTGATGGTCTGCGTGGTCTCACCAGGTCCACCTTTGTGGCATAATGCTGGGGCTGGCATATGAAGGGGGCAGGGAATGACACAGGAGGCTCTTATCTCGAGGATGTTCAGACAGTAGCTGGGGAATGAAGTTAGCACATCACTGCAGAACCATGTTGAGTCCTTTATGCATTGGCTGTATGAAAATGATATCACAGTTTTTCAAATCCAAAGCTTGTTTTCATAACTTTGCAGTTCCACACTGGCACACAAAAAATGTCTTCATCCTAGGCCAACAAGCGGGCCAGATGCCTTGACTCCTCCATGTGCCTCTTCCCCAGGAGGAGCCATGGTATCATACCCAGGATCATCAGCTGTTGATGCAGTCTACTGTGTTTTGGACAAACTTCGCAGAGCCGCAACACACAGGTTTCCCAGTGCAGGCGGGGACGGAGATTTTCACCAACGAGTTTGCTGTCCTGTGTTATTACTTCCATTGGTGCTTTCACTGATCTTAAGTTACTGTATTTTTGCCCTGTCAAAGTGCAGTGACCCATATTAACCTTCTGCATGCAAATCAATAGTCTACTTATTTCCCTCTGTGTGTGCTGCCTTCAGTAACAGATTGGTAATGAGGACAGTTACATAGACAGAAACAAAATGATTAGGTCTTCATCTCAGAGGGCACTATTGTATCTGGCCCACTTTTCTTCCCTTTATCTCTGTTCTTCAGCATTGCCTTTCCCAAGGATCAAGAAAAAGGAAAGGAGAGGATAAGACTGTCTTTCTGAAATCTGGCCCATTGCAGAGTCTATGCTAAGGCTCAGATACAAACGTAATTTCCGGTACTCACACACAAGGCTACGTTGCAGATAATTGCTTGATTTAGGTTTGACTACTATACCTAAATGATTTCCTAAACTGTGTCGTGCTGTGGGGCCGTGGTGCCTAGCATCTGTTGGCTGGACATGCTTGAGCACACGCACTTTGGGAGTGTCAGATTTTAAATACGCCTTTCTCTCCAGAAAAGGAAAAAACTAAACAAAAAATTGCCTGACATGGCAACGAAACCTCAGAAAGAAATCTTCTGGAGGGAGCAGTGCAGAGGGCAGAGGGAAGGTTAATGAAATGTGTGAGGCAACAGAAAGAATTTTGTGTGTTTCCCAAGTGATAACTGGTCATTTACACTGAAGCAAGTGAAAAAATTCAAAGGGAATAAAGCCTTAGACACCAGACATTAAATTAGAATTACAATGGTGGACCAGAGTTGTCTCACAATGAAATATAATAGAAGTTAACCATCTGATTGCTATCAGGGCAGAGCACTGATTCCTCACAAGATTTCTCTCTGCAGCACTGCCCCTTTGGTTCATAGGTTGTCTAATTCACAACTATTATCAATGGGAAAACAGCCTTATGCTCTCATTATTGTTATTTTAGTGCACAGACTTGCACTCCTCCTTCAAGGCGCTGGTGGACAACGAAAGTACACCTATTGCTGCATAATCAGGCACGATGTCCTTGTCTTCACAAATACCACCTTTCTTTAATGCTGTCAACAAGAAGTGCAGGTCTCATCTAAAATGTGTTCTTCAGAAAAAACTCATGAAGTAATCTCTGCAAACGATCTTTGTTCTCATAGAGTTTGTATTAGCTGCTGCGCATTGAAAATAGTTTTTGCTCTGTTTCACCTGGCTAATGAGCCCAAATCATTGCTTTGGCCACAGCAACGTTTAGACTCAGATTGCTGGAGCAAATTCATTCATCTAATGTCAAAACCAGTTTCCCAACACTGTGACAGTACAGTGGCACAATCCCTGTACTCTGCAATGCAGAGCACAACCTCTGTTTTCAGAGTCAAACAGTGCTGCTGTGACCCTGTGACCACCAGGGAGAAGCCATGGCAGCCCATCTCAAAGCCACACAGAGTGACCATCACTGCCCCCACCTTGGGGACCTCCACTTAATGGGCCAGCAAGACTGCTGCAGCTGAGGAGAGGGAAAATGGCGTTGACAGGGGTTGTCCAGCTGTCACAAACAAGAAGGAAAGCTCAAAGCTCAGCTAAGGGGACACTTGTCAGACCCACGGTTTGGGGCTGTAGGGTGTCTCAGGACCAGGCTGAGAAAAAGTGAGACACTGCTCCATCTACCTGGCCTCAGATGGCCAAATACAGAGCAGGATCATCCACAAGAGAGACCCAAACATGGTGGTAACACATGAACTCTAATACTTCACAGGTGCTTTTGGCAGTAATTTCACTCTCTATGTTTTGTAGACAATCATGCTGATTGTCTCAAGAAAAATAATTGAAAACAAGTGATAGATTCAAGGAAGTACCAAAGGAAGGCTAAAAAGAAAGAAGGATAAGATTTTCTTATTATTCCCACATACGCTTATATGAAGAATGGAGTACTTTAAATTGTGAAACCATTTCCTAAGCACAGTTTAGCTCATGAAACTCATTACGCAGCTTTAATATTTAATAAGCATCATTTTTAAACTAAAGTTTAAAAAGGAGAATATTTTAATTATAGCAACCTTCTTTGGAACTGTTTTGAAATTTACTGGAAAAAGACATTATAGAGGAGCTATGTGTTTCTCCACCATTAAAGGACAGAGCTTTGCAGGATCCAAAACAGTAACATTGTGAACACAGATAAAACGGCAGTCACAGTGAAACATTTTATTCAAAGAGCCATGAGTTTTGGCAATGTTGTAAGCTTTCATTATTGAGGGCACATGTGAACTTCCCATCAAATAGGATTATAAAGTAACACCTTTTCTAGATAATTTAGCACCCGGACCTTTTCATCTGTGCCTCAAAGCTTCTTCAATTGTCACTGAATACTGGATTCAATGAACAGCCCATCTAATATGGCAATTCCCAAGCACCTATTTCAAGCAAGTACATTAAAAAGGAATGCAAATCCAACCTAGATTCTGCTTAAAGAAGCTGGTTTTGTTTGACTTATTTAACTGTTCCGTAATAGTAACTATAGAAAATCATAGAATCATAGCCAATAAATTCTCCTTCCTTTGCCCTGAGAGTTGGACCATCCCAACATGTAATTCCCTAACAAGAAGGTTACTTTCAAGGTATTAGTCAACACTGAACATCCATTTAGCTTAACTACCTAATTGTATGATAGCTCATGTTGTTATCCATGTAGCTGTTACAAGATGCTTGTCTTGGTCATGTGAATGACAGGGAATGTGTGAGAGCTTTAGTTGTGCTTCAATCTTCAGTTCTGCAGAAATTTGAAAAATGTGTAATAATAAAAATCACACTTTCTTTGATACTTGAAAATTTAACACTGAACCCACGAAATCCTACTGGCAAAAATGGATAATGATCAGATTAGTTCACCCAGAACAGAATGCCTTTATTAATGTATCCAATCACACAGAAATGCTTAAGCTGAATATTTAGTCGTCTGTATAAAGCCTCTGTGTAAAGCCTTCATAAACAATTCCTAGTGTTACATTCATTACTTCTACCACACAAACCATTTAATTAGTGTTCTAGCATATGTCAAATATTTAGAAGACCTTTTAGCTTTTGCAGTGCTATTTCTGCACAGACATAACTATCACAGAAAATACTGCTTATTTTACTACATGCTTAGGACAGCTGCTTTTAAATTTCATAAAGTAAAACACTCCAAGAGCCATTTAAATACATTAACATTGTATTTAAAACATATAATTTCTCTCAGTTTATACTCTTCTTGACCTGAAGTAATTTTAGATAGCTTAAAAAAAAATGAACCTTTATTTTCAAATTCCATTCTTGAGCTGGTAGTACATGGATTGTACACATTTCAAACAATTCAGCTCCTCATTATTCCTGAAGGCTACTCCTCCACAGCAGTCATTTTTTTCCCCAATTAGTGCCGTGGTGTGGCAGTTGTGCTGGTTGGAACAATGAGCCATGTACTATTGTAATACTGAGCAATACTGAGCCGCAGTGCTGCTCCTCTTGGTGCTGGGATCCATGAGAGCTTTGCTGTCATTTGCCTCAGAGCGTTCTAACTTCCATCATGCTGTGCTATTGGGAAAACACAGCAACAGGGATTTCTGGGGTGAGACCCCCAAAACCATTGAAAGGTGTTGGAAGAGGGTGGAGAGAAAGAAAATTGTCTGAGGAAATTAATGAAGTATCTGCACTACATTTTATTATTTGCTGTGTATAAGTTGTAACTGTCTTTACAACTTGGTCATCAGGAGTTTAAACCTTTGTTCTGCTTGCATATGGTTTTAACTTCATTGTAAGTTTTATGTGATACCCACATAAGGGAGCCTAAAGGGCAGATTGTTTTCTACAGCAGCACTGACAACAGTGTTTGGAAAGTTTGGAAGCAGGGATATATTTGCCATCAACTTAAAAAGAGTCAGTTTGAAGTATGCTGGTGGCAAACCCTAAGCTTCAATCGGCAAATGAGTAGTCCCTTTGTCTTGAGCAATTGTCTCCTACTTGTTGGATTTGTTTCTTACGATAAAAAATCTTCACTGATAAGAAATTGTTTCCCAGAGCAGAACTAAATTGCACATCTGAAATGAAATCTTCATGTTTGAGATTTTGGCTGTTCAAACTGCTTTTGCACCTGTGATGCTCATAATGAAAAAGTATGCAGTGAAGACTTCTGGGATGGGTCACTAGTGGCAATGTGAGTACTAGGGCCTTGTGGATATGGGCACGCCATTGAAATGACTCAGACAGAAGGGTGCCAGGCAGGACTGTGAACACCGCTGCAGTCAGCTGCTTCCAGCAGGCTTGCAAGCTTTTGGGGAGAGACCTTCCCAGAAGTTGATGCAAATGTTTGTCCAGGAGCAGCAGCTGAGTAGCAGAGGAGAGCTGGAGCCACAGGCTCTCACCACTGTCCTGTTACACTGCTGTCATATTGCTGGGCTGCAAAGTCAAACTGGGGGCAGAGGGGTGAGCTTCCAGTCTGTGCAGAGGTCTCCGGTGAGGTTCAGCCTAGGATGATGCTAGGGTCACAAGCAACTGTGGGCATACTTCGTACAGGAATAACTTCAGTCTCCAAAAACACCCAACATCTGAAAAGGATTTTCCAAATAGTTCCTGCCTGCTGAAAATAAATCCCTGAGGACTAATCTATATAATTCCACCTTTTCACATCTCAGGCTAGTTATATCCCATACATTTATCCCGAACTTAAATACTGCTTGCATTAAGCCAGTAGTAGTTCGGTATGCTGGGTGTAGAGATCAAGCAGAGTGAGAATGACCTACGGTTAAACAAAAGTTCTATTTATATATTATCAAGTGACCAGGTTAATCTGTGTGTACATTTTGAATGTGACAGTCATTAGTATGCCATAGCAGTTCAAACTAACACCTTTAAAGGAGGTACCACATTTTCTGGAAGGAGCAGAGAAGTGATTCTGCACAGATCTATGAGGATGACAATAACTGCCATGAGGCTTTACTGCAGCTTCTCAATTATAAAGCACTATGAAAATGGAGCAGATTATAAAAGACATTCCAGCCTAGCTTCTAGCAAAGCTTGTGAATGGGTTCCTGCTAAGAAATGTGAAAATGCCGAATATGGCAAAGTGACTAAAGAAGAAAGAGTGGATTATAATGCTACTCACAGTCATTCCCTTGGTGGTTGATTAAATAATTTTTTTCGAAGATTTGCACATAGATGTACGATACATTTCGATAATACACTTCTTTTACATGTTGCCTATAATTTAGTACTCCCTTTTTCAGCTGACCATAAAACTAGAGACTTGAGTCAGGTGCACATAGTTATCTCTGTGGTCACAGTTGTCTGAAACTCTGGAAGTAGCCAAGTTTTTTCCCTGTGTGCTTCTTATTGCAGAATTAAAAAATAGGTGGTCAAAGGGTTTGGGTTTTTTTGAGACAGGAGAACTGAATTATGAATTTTTGTATTTGCAGAAATTTTGCTACAGCCAAACAGTTTGAACTTTGACAATATATGCAGATGATTTTGCAACACAGTGTGAAGAAATACTTTCCATTACAGATTAATAGCAAAGTGGGGTAAATTTGTTTCTAGATAACTGTTCTGTTTAGATACTAAATTATGCAGCAAAATACACCATATATAGTAGTAATTTGATGCTAAAGACTGTAACAAATTCTGAATCACTTTAACAGAAGAGTTTCAAAGTTACGAAAAATTAATTTTGTCAAACGTGAACATGTACAAATACTAAAGCACTCTCTCACAAGCCAGTTATGTCTACATCCTGCTGCTGAAAGGCTGAACATACTTACCAGCTATTATAATTTACTTCTGAATATCATGTCAGTTAGAAACATCTGGTCTTACATGCACTAACATATACAAACAATACATTTACTTCAGCATATCATATGATATGATTTGTTCTATAGTCAAGGAATTATTTGCCTGGAAACTTAATGCTCAACAGGGAATTAGAAAGTGATTCCATTCCATCATATATTTGATCTCAGGCCTGATAGCAGATTACAAGATTGAATTAGCAATTGAAACAGGCTAATCTTGCTCTATTTTTCTCTTATTCTTTATTTTGCAGAAAATTATGGTAGCAGTTTAAAGTCTGAAGTTGACTGGCAGTCTAGATGGCATTTTTTTAAGATCAATGGTATTGTAGGCTGAGAAACATACTAGTGTTTGCGCATGCAACTTTTAAGACCTTTGTACCTCTTGTACTCCATTGAAGTACTATTTTAAATAATAACCTGAAAATTACAATGATTGAACTTTCATTCTGAACAGCAGAAAGTTACATTGGTAAGATGTGCCTTGGAACAGACAGCAAGCAAGAATTGACATTCACCTTAGAACAGATGACATATAAAATACATGCATTCATTCCATCACATTCAACATGGGACGGGTATCTGACAAACTATCCTCTTCTCTGATCCTGTAGCACCCACCTTATGGCCAACCAGGGCAGACATAGTCTAAATTTGATCAGTCCGCAGCAGGAACTTGAAATCTGCTCTCCAAACAGAAGGGGTAAGGTCATGATTCCCTCACCCAGAAGCATTAGGTACCCCTTTTCTGTGGCTGGGAGACATGGCCTTTCCTCCCCTAGGCAGACTGCAACCCACAGGCTCCACCAACAGCATGCTTCTTCGCCCATGAATGTTTCCCATTTCTCTTCTTCCATTAACACCCTGCTGGAAGCCAGTGACAGGTGAGATAACTGCAGACTGTTGTCTTGGAGCATCTTCAGTTCCATACAGACCTTTACTGCATCAGTTATTCTCTGGTGGCACGTTCCCAATTTCCTCCTAAACCCTGTGGAACAAATACCTCTCTTTGAAACAGAAAATGCTGCACTAGTGCACATCAACAGCAGTTGAAGGCACTCTACCAGGCAATTACTGGGTCCTGAGAACTAGAACTGTTAGTAAATATTGCCTTGTGCTTACCTCAAAAAAAGCTCAATTGACTCAAAATTACACCTGAGGATCTGGCCTGTGGGCTTTGGGTCAGCCAGCACCTCAATCTTTCTCCCAGATGGGAGAATCTATAGGATTTTACTACCTGCAAACATTACTTCTTAAGTGTTTCCACAGATTTTGCTTTAACTGTAATCTTTCCAAATGCAAAACTGTGCACTCATGGTCAAAATCATGCAGAAGTTTACAAGAGAACTGCACAGCAGATGTGAGGTTACAAAGTTCTTTCTGATACAACACTGCTTGTCGCCAGTAGACATAGTTCATTCATTTATGAATTTTATAGACATAGGTACATTTTCCTATGGAGATTACCATGACAGGCTTTTTCCCCCACCCTCCATGAGACTGCTTCCAGTGGCCAGCAGTGGTGCTTACTGCCACAGTGATCACAGCCACAGTCACTCATCTTTTTCCTAGACTGAATTTTCAAAGTTTGTCCCTGAAGGGGACGTCTTCGAATAGCTTAGTCAGAATTGAATTCAGCAACTCACTTTTGACCCTGGAAAGTAGAGGACTTGAGTCAGCAAGTCTGTAGTGACCATGTTCCTACTGACTTCTTCACTTAAAGCAAAGTTACGGGCAGTGTGATGTTAGAGAGAGTTACTTAATCATGACATTAGAACATCTCCCCTCACTTATCAGCAAACAGCTTGGCAAAGACCACAGCTGATGTTGCAGTTACCTTATGAGCTTTCTCTAAAGCTAAAGCAGAAATTCAGGCATTCTTTTTCTGCTTTAGATGTAGTGGCATTTTAGAAACAATGTTCCTTCTCTGACAGTATATCAATAGATCCATTTGTTTTCCCTGGAGGTTTGTGTTACACCTAATTTAAAACTGAATTTTTACAGAAACGATGCCTTTCTCGAGCAAGGGAAAGACGAACTTTGATGCTGGGGCTTTTCTACGCTATTGCTATTCCCTACAACTCAGTAATGAGAAGCCCATCGTAGCCAAATCCGAACACTACAGCCAAGCACAAGCTGTTCTTTTGTTGCTGCTGTGCCCCTTATATTTTGAGCTGCACTACTGCCCAGCACTACAGTGCATATGCCCACACAACTGCTGCCAGCTCCTGAGTCACTGGGAAATTAAAAACAAAGCTGTGATTGAGCAAAATAACAATCAACCCAGAGAAGAATATAATATGCAACACAGAGTAAACCGCAAGTAACTCAAAGCCCAAAGGACAATAAACATCAAAGAAAACCACCACTTTTCTGCAAAAGGATATTCTTCATTAAAATGGCATCATCCATCACCAGCTGTTACAGCAGTTAAAATGAAAACAGCTATGAACACATTATTATTTCAGATGCTACTGTTTCTTTCTTCCTACACACAAAAAGATTAAACTAGGTAACTGTATTAGTGCTTGATTTCCACAATGCATTGTACCTGCCAGCCCAAGATTTAAGAAACTCACTGAAAGTTTCTTAATGTGCAGGCTTCAATTGAGTCTGGCTTTGGTCAGCCTGTCAGCTACCCTGTGAAATCTCCAGCTCAGAGGTTTCAGCTCTTTCGTGATTACAGATGGCTTCCAGCGAGCAAGAGAATTTTAACCCTCCCCTTCTCTGGCCATCTTAGCAAAGCAGGAGAGACCAAGGAGAGAGGGGACTTGTGCAGAGCATGTGGTTTATCCTTCCTCTCACAGGTCGGTTTGCGTTACCTGGGGAGCTTCCTTTCTGAAGACCCTGAAGGAACCAAAAGGGCTTCCACCCTCACTGGGAACATGCCTGGCCAGACCGGCCTGCTGTTCCCAGCCATCAGCTTCTTCCACCGCTTCCTCTTACTGAAAGTAGCACAGACGTCACCTCGTACAGCAAAACATAGGAATTTACTCTCACACGCTCTCTAATTAGCCTCAGTGGAGAGTGAATCTCAAAATGTCAGCTCCTTCAAGCAGTGCTGACCTATGCCAGCTGAGTATCTGCCCTCTAAAGCCTCTCAACGGGACATTAATTATATCCGAATGTGACATTCTCCATCACAGCTGCCTGTTCAAGGAGAGTTGTAGAGTAAGGGCTGAAAGGGGAAGTAAGTGCAAGGTTGAAAAACTGAGTTCTTCAGTGTCTAAACATCATGTTCAGGATATTTCTGTTTTAGCAGGTCCTAAGTCAGGAACTGGGAGCCCACTGTGAGACACAGCTGTTTCCCACCCAGGTACAGAGCAGTCTGTAACACTGGACATACAGCTCTGGTATTTGATGACTGTCTTTTGAGCTATTATGTTTTGCTTAGAGGTTTGAGTAATGAACTCTAAGATGGGACAACCCCCCTACTCTGTCCAGAAAGAGCAAAAGAAAGTAATACATAAGGAAAGCATTTACAGGATTGTTCCTTTATTTTTTGATGTACATTTCAGAAGAAGAATCTCCTCTCAGACCTCCTTCATGCCACATCTTGGTGACACATAGCTTCCACTGGTCCCAGTTTTGCATCAGCAGTGGCCATCACCAGATGCCCAAGCCAACAGCAATTGCTGAAAGCCACAGCTGGGCTCCGGTACTTATTACCCAGCTGACTCTGTTTGGCTAACAGCTCTTCAGAGTTTGCCAGTCTGTCGTGCTTTGCCACTGTCCATATGCAGAACCACCATGTCCTTTTGGATCATGCTCAAAAGCATTAAACAAGGACTCTGCTCCAGTGATCCTCTTATAAAGCATATTCTGCCAGGAGCTGGTACAGGCAATGATACCTTTTCTGTAGCATCTTGCACATTTCCAGCTGCCGACCAGTGCGAAGAGTTTCTCTGTATTTTCTCCAAAACACAGGCAGCAGGGCTCAGCCGTCCCTGCATCCCTCTGTGTTCAGCATCCACCCTGAGCAATTGGGTAGGGAGAGGGAAAAGAAACCTGTCCCCCGCCCCGCCTCTGCAGTAGGTCCATGCCTGCCTCAAGCTCAGTAACAGCTAGGTGGCACTCAGCTGCTTCTTGGTGTGCCCACAGCATGACTGTTGGCTTACAATGGGAGACAGACCTGAATGAAAGAGCTCAAAGCGAGAGCTGAATCCCCCAGAGACCATGGAGCCCACTGGCCTGGGGGCTTTCTCCCATGGTGACAGCAAGGCTGAAGGTGCTCTGCTGCAAGCTGAAGCTACAAAGGTTGGCAAAGACCATCATGCTTCTGAAATCAGCTATCTTCTCTTCCTTGACTGGAGAAATTAAGGAGACAATGCAGGTTTTAAAAAAAGAGAAACAGAGAGAAGGAACTTCAGTGCCCCGGCAGCAGAGCTAAAGCAGATGGTGAGATCTGATGGGGCGGGAGATAACCATGAAGATGTAACAACAAACCATGAGCCCAGACTCCTATAGAATAATTACTGAAACAGAATGATCAGTCTAAAATCAAGCAACATACTCACTAAGGGTGCTGAGAACACAGGCCCAGCAACCATCAGGAAAGAAGTGGCTGGTTAGTTTCCATGGACTGTATTTAAATGGATTTTTGGTGTCAGTTTAAAACCAGTTTAAAACCCCAACCTATTACTTCCAGCTTGTGGAAAATTAGGCTGGATAATGGCCATTTATGCTAATACATGCACAAATCCCCTTGCAAAATACAGAATGCCCACCCAAAACCACCTGGACACCCTGCTGGGGGAGCAGCAGCAGCAGATGCTTTTCTGTTCAGGACCTGAAGGCTCAGAGCATTAGCAGCCAAGATTTGCCTGGGCCCCCATTCAAGTAGGGTAATTTTTATGGGAATCGTGCCCTCTGTTGACGGAGGTGAAACACTTCACCGAGATGCTGCTGCTAGCTGCAGCGTGGATACCTTAGTACGGCGCATTCTTACTTGGGAAGAGGTTGGTTTTGTTCATTTGGTTGGTTGGTTTTTAATGGTAGTTTTTAAGTAAACCCATAACAGACATCTCCTGACAAAGGCTGAGCAGGAAAGCACTAACCTGAATAAAGTTTTTCTGATCACTACTTACTAATATTCCCTGCTGCGATGAGCAAAAGAGCAGGGCCATGTGTCTACCTTCCTCTGGTGTCCAGGCACCTGAGATAAGACAAGCAGTAGCTTGAGAAAGCATGAACAGACAAGGCCATGCGCTGCTGCATATGTGAGTTGGTGCATTTGCAGGGTTTCAGTGTCTGAATTAAAAAATGGAGCAGGAATGAGAACAATAATAACAAAACTGAATTTATACCATAAAATGAACTTCACAAAGTATCTGCATTTTATTGTTCTTTCAGACATTTGTCTTTTCTGAATCATGCTTTAGAAAGCGTGATCAACAAATCAACAAATACTGTCTTCCAAGAGAAATCAGAGGCAGTGAAACTGTACTTGTCTTACCAAAAGAAATATGCCATATTTGGCATACAGAATATGCCAGTACGGCAATACAGAATACCCGTTACTTTTCCCTTAAGCAGTATTCTTTAAGTAAGGATATCTAAGCATACATGGTATCCCTCTGTTGTTTCTCACTCGTCTAACCAGGAGTGCAAGACTCCATCTTGCCTGATGTCAGATGTACCGTTAAGCCACCGGGGCAGCCCCTCCAAGCACTCTTTTTGGCTTTCTGTCCTGTAGCTTTTTCTCTCCAGACCCACGTGGTGTGCTCATTAGGGAGGTTTCTAGTGGCATTCACCCCAAGGTTTTTTAAAGTCTTGCTGTTTAGTGCTGAGGTCCTCTTTACTAGATTTTTTTTCATTCGTTTATTCCAGTTACCATCACACCATCATTTTCTTTTTCATGTTTGTCACACTTGCTGTAGCTGTAAGCCACCCTTCCCAGCAATCAGCCATAGATGATTTATTTACTCTCCTCTGACACCTCTTTTTTTTTAATTAAAAAATATTAAAGAGTATTGCAAGCACTGATTTCAAATCTTGATGCAGTTCTTTGATTTGAGTTTCAAGCAGATTGGGCGCAGATTATGTACACACACTCACACTTGCATGGAAAAAATCTGAGGAGTTTTGTAAAGACTTGCTATTTCCATCTCAGAAGTGAATAGGATATTTGTTATCAGAGAACAAGACATAAGACTTGGGGAAAAGCTAATGTGGGTCAGACTTACAAACTTTAAAGCCAGAGACTCTGTCATCTGCCCAGTAACAATACTGGCTGATGCTCAACAGAAAGGGAAAAGTCTTGTAAGGATCCAAGAAACTTTGGAAATGTTAATTAAATGTTGAAGTTAAGATTCTAAGTCAATGCACTTAGCCTGACCCCTTGTTTACATTGCTGCCTGTGCCTACCAGGTGACACAGCTGTCTGTTGTGCAGCAACAATAGCATTCACAAACCTCAGCATTTCTCCATAAGGAGATGATATTAATCACTTAAGCCTACATGGGTTGTCCATAGAAGGAGGTTAGCAGGGAGGCCAATACCTTCACTTCTTTCACTTCTTGCCTGCCTTGTGCTGGGGTGGTTGGGGCTGCTGCTACGTAGCTTAGGGACAGGCCCTGCTCATCCTATTCAGAGAAAAAACACCAGGCATCACTAACATGAAGGGTGTCATATTCCTGCAGGTTTGCCATAGCCTGAAAGGAAAATGAAGACTGATTCCCAACCCTTAGACACTGCAATACATACATAGTTATGCTAGATCACTGCATTACAGGCAGAAGTGTACACTGTGATGACAGCTTCATTTGGCACATAGAATGAAATTCAAATGAAAAAAGGATCCTAACAGGTCACCATTGCAACAGGATGCTGCAGTACTGCTGACAGCCCCATTAGGAAGGGCCTACTGCTCTCAAACCACCTCCAATGTCATAGGTGTTTTCAGAAGTGGGACAGGAGCACAGTAGGAAGGGATTTGTCCATAGGAGACTATATTAAATGCAAAATTTCTTGGTTTCTTTCTCAATTTATAGAATCATAGAATCATAGAATAGTAAGGTTTGGAAAGGACCTTAAGATTATCTAGTTCCAACCCCCCTGCCATGGGCAGGGACACCTCGCACTAAACCATGTCACCCAAGGCTCTGTCCAACCCGGCCTTGAACACTGCCAGGGATGGAGCATCCACAACCTCCCTGGACAACCCATTCCAGTGCTTCACCACCCTCACTGTAAAGAACTTCCTCCTTTTATCTAATCTAAACTTCCCCTGTTTAAGTTGGAAGCCATTACCCCTTGTCCTACCACTACAGTCCCTAAGGAAGGGTCCCTCCCCAGCACCCTTAGAGACCCCCTTCAGATACTGGAAGGCTGCTATGAGGTCTCCACGCAGCCTTCTCTTCTCCAGGCTGAACAGCCCCAACTCTCTCAGCCTGTCTTCATACGGGAGGTGCTCCAGTCCCCTTATCATCCTCGTGGCCCTCCTCTGGACTTGCTCCAACAGCTCCATGTCCTTTTTATGTTGAGGACACCAGAACTGTACACAGTACTCCAAGTGAGGTCTCACGAGAGCAGAGTAGAGGGGCAGGATCACCTCCTTTGACCTGCTGGTCACGCTTCTTTTGATGCAGCCCAGGATACGGTTGGCTTTGTGGGCTGCAAGCGCACACTGCCGGCTCATGTTAAACTTCTTGTCAACCAACACCCCCAAGTCCTCTGCAGGGCTGCTCTGAATCTCTTCTCTACCCAACCTGTAGCAGTGCTTGAAATTGCCCCGACTCAGGTGTAGGACCTTACACTTGGCTTGGTTAAACTTCATAAGGTTGGCATCAGCCCACCTCACAAGCATGTCAAGGTCCCTCTAGATGGCATCCCTTCCCTCCAGCGTATCAACTGAACCACACAGCTTGGTGTCGTCGGCAAACTTGCTGAGGGCGCACTCAATCCCACTGTCCATGTCGCCAGCAAAGATGTTGAACAGGACTGGTCCCAACACCAATCCCTGAGAGACACCACTCATTACAGGTTTCCAACTGGACATCGAGCCATTTACCACAACTCTTTGTGTGCAGCCATCGAGCCAGTTTTTTATCCACCGAGTGGTCCATCCATCAAATTGATGTCTCTCCAACTTAGAGAGATGTGTTATCTTTTATTTGTCAAGGATGTGTATCTTTTATATAAAAATGTATATAATAAAGTAATATATTCACCGTCAATAGTTATTACAGAGCTCACCTATGTTTGTTTAGAATAGATAATTACTATATATCATGGTATATTGAGCACCACTGAACATATACACAGTCAGAGTAGTCACCTCACAAATACACATACTGCTCTATTTGCGAGAGTTTGAAATGAGAAGAATATTTAGGGTGGGTGTGTGCTAGAGATAAAAAGTGATTCCTCTAAGCCTTTGCCTGAGAGGAGTCTGATGAAACATACTTTCCGTATTCTGTAATACCTGGCTAACTTCTTTTAACCTCTAAAAAATAAGATCATCTCTGGAAGTCTAAAGATCACATACATTTCATTCACTTAAACCTGAATTTTCAACCCCAATTTCTAATCACTTTCAGGAAGTTTGATTTTAAAGTAAACTATTTTCCTCTCTAGCCACTATTTTTCTCTCTAGCCACAATTCCTATTCAGGCCCTATATCAGGAGCAACAACACAGGCAGAGCACAAAACACCATGATTTGTGCTGCTTCCAGCTCAGCAAAACCCAGGAAGCAGTGGGTTTCTCTAGGGACTGGGCCACCCGTGAGGCTGCCAGGCCAAGGAGATGTGGTTGCAGATGGAAAAACAGGATTCTTCGATACTCTGTATTTTTTCAACACAGCTTGTGCTTTTTCTACACAAGTACTGACCTAGTCCTGCTTTTGCATTCCTTAGTGGGAAAACACAGAGGAAAAAAGCTAGTCAATTTATAAACCTTATTGAGAAAGGACTGCCTTTCTTGTACTTTCATGCAGTACCAAGCAGGCTGTCAGATCTGAAACACAGTATTCAGAAAGAGGTAGTTGTATTACCAGATACATATAAAAAAACACATATGAAAAAAAATAATCTCATCTTTCACTCAGGGCCCTTAATGATTCAGCACCCTCCTCAAAAAAATATCCCAATGATTTTAACACTGGGTTATGAACATGGGCCTCCTCCTGTGTTTAACTTAGAACAGGTAAGGCTTCTCTGCATCAGTTTTGCACGCTGCTGCCTGTGTTGTAGATGCTGCAGGGATCAGATCCTCCCACCTTTTTCAGATGTCACCATCACGATTCCTCAAAGAAAAAAAGGTAAAAAAAATACCTACCAGTATTACTAGTGCTCATCATTTTCAAGAGGAGATGAAAAAGCTGACTAAATCACTTCTGGGACAGGTTTGATCCAAAGCCTTTCTGTTTTCATTCTCTGTGCCCTTTGCTGACCACACAAGTGGGTGAGCACATTGAGAATCACCAGGTACAGGGAGCCCTTGCCACCTGCTCCCCATTTGTGTGAAGCCAGGCTGGCTTCGTGGGCCAACACGCTCCTGGGAGGCACGAGGAACAGCCACATTCCTACGTCAGGGACTTCCTGCCCTCACACCCTGAATAATTACTTACATTTTCCTTTGAGAAGGAAATAGTCTCTTGGAACGACAGTAATACACACCAATGCCCTCACTGACACATGATGGGAAATATTAAGTACCAGCAAGCTTCTCAAAATGTAGCTCTTTCTTTCACTTTAACTTCATTAAAAGCGCAGGTGAGTAGCAATGGTGCCCACTACACAGTGTAGCACAGACAATATGTTAGGTAACCTTTCAAAAATGTTCACTTTCCAATGTCACCACCTAATCATGGTAGCTCACGTGCCCAGTTAAGTAACACATAGAGATGCTGCGGGTCAAGTTTTTGTTTTGTTTTCTTAAGGCAGGCAGAGATCTTGAGAAAGGTCAAAACAAGAATTAGTCCAAATTCAAAATGCTGGTCTCAGAAACCCACAGAGTTAGATCACTTTGGGATTTGGCCTCAGTTTGCACTAAAGCTTGGTCTGTAACCTAAGCTCTGCAGCAGCTGAAATGTTTACTTTTTCTCTGGCTGGCCCTTATTATAGCAATTTGGTCAAACACCAGGACAGGTGCAACAAGAGCAACACATAGAGGTGCCTTGAGCTGGGATTTGATCACAGACATCTGGTGTCCTCCAGCCTGAACTCTGCTGTGGCTGCAACACCACCTTCTCGTTCTCCACATTGCTCCAGGGCATTTTTCTGACTTGATTCCCAAGCCACCTTCTGTAGTCTCCCCTGACACGCATTACCTGTGCTTTGGTGTGATGTCCCAGCAGCACATCACCAACCTTTTTGTAGCAAAGGCTCATCAACAGCATCTGGAGATAGCAGGGTCTCTCTGTTGTCAACTCCTTGGTCAACATCCACAAACTATAGGGCTGGTGGGCAGGGGTAAGACAACATGGGGTTTTGGTTTGGAACATGGGGTTTTGGTTTGGCTTTTTTTTAGTTTAGGAGGGGTTGTTTGTTTTTTAAGAAAAAATGCTGTCTTTCTAACTGAATTTGGCAGCTACTAGATTCCAAGGAAGAAAAATACCATCTTCAAGCTGTAACAACCCAGGAGCTAAACTTGCTTCGTTCTGTCTTCGTAGTAAGAGCTCAGTCTGGGGCTGAGGGCAGGCAGCTCCCCCATCTCCATGGCTTTCTGGCTGTGCTTCTGCTTCTTTTTCCTTTGTTCAGTTTCAGGTGTTCTTGCATACACATTGCTGAAACTGTTAAAGTCACCAAATACCCCCTTCCTGCCCAACCAATCTGCCTTTTCTTCTTTCAAGCCCTCCTTTAATAACCCCCTTCTCCATGACTCCCCCATATCAGCTTATTCCATGACCTACCTCAGCGCCTGTCTCCTGAGATACTGCTACCTGCTGTGTTTTAACTCTGTAGAGCTCAAAGAACTTTTCTTTTTAGCCTCACATGCCAGTATCTCTGGTTATTCCTATTTGTCTTCACTTTCCACAGTCTCCACTCCTTTTACAAAGTCGTCATGAGAAGTGCAGATAGTGCTTGACCTGAAGTTGTGCCACCTAGTCCTCTTCCAGAACTAATGTCTTCTGAACAGTGATCTTCAGGGGGAAAAAACATCACCTTACCATCTCCTACATGCTTTGGACTACTAAAACTCATAGAGCAGATGTTTCAGTGAGCTATCCACAATGATGCTCAGGTCAGAAAACTGTAATTACATTCCAGATGTATGAAACATGCATAGTAATTAACTTTGACAGCTTTTTGTGGATTAAAGTAATTGGGACTTATCATGATGTTTGCTTAGTTTTTCTAACCATCTAGTTTTTCTAACCATTTTTCTGTCCATCAGTCAAGTTCTGGATAAGAGGAAAAATCAGCTTTCTTTGAAATACCCAGTTCCTTTCTTCTGCAGGCTTTATTGAACGATCATCATCGACACTGCATTACTTAACTCTAAGATTTAAAAGTGCAAAAAAGAAAAAAAGAATGGATACCCATCAGATTTTGCAAAGGAGCTTTAGCAGCTCCAGAAACATCTGTTATTACTTAATGTAGTGGCAACAGATATACCTGCAACTCCATTTTGTCCTGCGTATCGGTAAAGCTTCTATGCATTATATGCTTCTACCAATTATTCAGTTTGCAGTTGCTACTTCAGAAAACATATCTAGGTAGTCATAATATCAAGGAGGCATTCTGAAGTGACTTAAAAGGGCCAACACTTATGTTATATTTTTATATACAATGAACTGTTAGGTTCAATAGGCCCATGTGCTGCTCTAGCAATCACGTTAGCAAAAACTACCTCTAACATGCAAGCCAGCTACTTATAAAATGGCAGCACTGCTTATTTGGGCATAATCTAGCAGTGATGAGCTGCAGTTTCAGTGTGATTCCATACAAACTAGACTTTTGGTTTCCTTTGAATTTGGTTGTCTCACTTTAGTGCCAAAATTTGCCAGACACAGAATTAATTCCAGATTGATTTATGACCTGAAATAAGTCGCAGAGCCCAAATAAGACTTCTAAGCTGCTGAATGTGGCAGCTCTGCTACATAAAGGGCGTGAAAGTGTACCTCAGTACTGCAATCCGAGCAGATATCTCAGTGAAGAGCTATCCCACCTCACAGTATTATTCAAGCTAAATGAGAAATTCATATGGTATAGAAAGGCACCATATATATGTGATATAAGTGATATAAGAGAGTACTGCTCAAAAATTCTTTAGTATAACCAGACCAGGATGGATGAGGCTTTGAGCAACCTGGTCTAGTAGAAGGTGTCCCTGCACATGGCAGGGAGATTGTAACTAGATGATCTTTAAGATCCCTTCCAACCCAAACTATTCTACGATTCTATGATAACCAGAGGTGGTAAACTCTGGCATTTGATTTCTGTGGACCACTTCCTATAAAGATATGTTGGAAAGACAGGAACATTTTTCCATATGCACAATGAAGCATAAATGACTATAGAAGCACAAAATGCTAAATTTTGGTTCAATCAGCAATGTGTGCATACAGACCACACAAAGGACTGGGGAATGCCTTCTTTTTAAGCTGTAAACCATCAACTCATATTTCTATTGACATTCTTTTGAATTCTTAGTTAAAGAGTATTACCAGTGCATTTGCTGTGCCTCTCGTTCTGGATTACTCTTCACACTCCAGAAAAACTGTAAGAAATGTGTATTAGGACTACACCATACATGTACAAAGAGGTTATATATAAATCACAGGTACTGGGGAAGATTTATTCTGGTCTCCACAGCATAGCCTTGTAAACCCACAAGTAAGAGCCTTTATTTAAGGAGGAAGGCACTCTAACTGTGCCTTATATTGTTGTTTCTAATATATTCAGAAGTCAGAGTGATTACTGTCATTATGATAATAGGTTACTTCAATGAAATCACGGAAGTGTAAACACAGCATGTATTTATAAAGTACTGGGGAGGTGTCCAAATTAATTCAGGGCAGGGCAACATTTGAATAAATTTTATCTGAACACTTAATACCTGATATTTTAAGTAGTTACGGCAAAATTACATGAGCAGGTTCTGCTGCCATTCAGTGGTAGTTACTGGTATAGCACTGAAATAGCATGTAGAAAAGGATGCCAACACTGCCAGATAGGAAGAGTTCCTGTGAGAGAGGTCTATATCTGTTTTAGAGTCTCGAAGAAGACTCTAGGTCTAAAGGTTTAAAAGAAAAAAAAACAAGTAAGTGTATGATCAGGGTCTATTGCAAGCAAAAAGAGTCCTACCACAAAGAGATTTTCCCTCTCCCAAGCTTTCCCTGACACAGGAAACATGAATCTTCTCACAGACCTGCATCTATTGAAAGCCATGAGGATGCATGTCTCTCTATTGATGAAGTAGCAAGGCTGCACAATTAATCTTTTGTGGTCCGAAGAAGATCACACAGAAATGCAAAAGAACTGTGGCTTTCTGTTCCTCTTATCCCTAGTAGGTCAGGCACTACTTCTTTCCAAAAGACCACAGAGGTTGCTTCAACACTTAGAAAATTTAGAAAAGCTTGTTTTCTAAATTCAGAAGTTTAGAAAAGCTTGTTTGTCCAGGCTTGTAACAGAAAACTCGCCATATGCCATAGGGATGGCAACCATCTCATTCCAAACCCACTGCACTGCACAAATTTGCAATAAAGACACTACAGATCAAACCTTCAACAAAGCACACAAATCACTCTGCAAGAAGAACAAGGAGACGTACTTTTGAGACAAGGAAAGTTATTACTGCAGCTAACCAATTTGACCCCAAATGATTGTCAAATGACCCTCTTCCCAGGTTTGGCTTCAGCTGGAGCTAATATTAGAGCAGAGCTTCATATCGGGGCAAAACTGGTCTTAGAGCTGTTGACTTATCAAGACAATCAAGAAAACTGCAGATGACAGAGCAAGGAAAAGAGAAATATTTCCTAATGTGCATATGCCATATAAGTATAGCAAAACACAGTAAGCCATAAGTGGTGATACCTCACATTGGTGGCTAATGCACCTGCTCACTCGCTCCTTTGATCCCAGGAAGTCCATGGCCAGGGGTAGCCCTCATTGGTGGGAGACACAGGACGTGGCTCCTGGCTCTTTTCTTTCTTTTCTTTTGACTCTTTTATAATCCTACTGTTGATTACGCTACTGTGAAGTAATGGGGGAAACTAGAGACCACCACCAGCACCCCAAATCCTCAAAGTTGCGTTACAATATTAAAGAAATCTTAGGGTAAAATGCAGCTGCTACTCCTGGGGTGGAATGCAGACAACATGCACAGAATCTACCCTTCAATAGTTCCCCAGGCAACCCTGGGACCTTTGCATCTGCTGTGATAACCTGAAAGGAGAGTGGAGTGAAGACACTGCAGCCGGGCTCTGGGTTTCTCTCTGCAGGTATGGGAACATGAAGACACCATCCATGTACTGATAAACCACCTAGCAGCTGACAGACAAGGGAACCAGGTGTTGCATCCTCATCCCATCCCTCTGTCCTGTTCAGGAGTCAAAGCCACAGTTAGGCCAAAGACAGCTTGTTTATGGGCAGCAATGCCTCATGCCTTTCTACTCCAACTAGAAGACACACTGCTTTGCCCTGCTTTTGCTCCTGTAAAGCACATGGCTACGGTGTGCACCTGGAAAAAGCAAAACCCCTAAATCACTTTGCACAGAGCATTCTCCCCTTCCCAGACGTCAGTGAAAGACAAATATTTACCTTGCAAGTTAACACATGCCACCTCGCCTTCATCACTGCAGTGCCATGAACCTTGCACAGAACTGAGCCCTTCTCAAGCAAAAGTCTTTGAGAGGCAGGATACTCTCATCCAGCCAAATTGGGAGCTGAAATTCCTGGTTTTCCAGAGTTTAAGAGCCTGCGTGCAATTCTGCCTTGTATCCACAGATGTCAGCAAAAGACCAGCACCTCTGAGTTTTACGGAGGGAAAAAAACACGGCGTTGGATTGAGGCACGGAAGTGTAACGTAGCTGAACTCCAGGGCTTTAACCCATCACCTGGAAAGCATGCAGTTGAAAAAAGATTTCAGAAGACACAGTTTCCTGCAAGCTCAGGAAAGACAATTCCTGAAATTAGGACAACTAAACAAATCAGCAGGGCAGGTCCCTTCCACAACGACCTAAGCCTTTCCTTTGTGCCATGAAACTCTGCCTGATTTCTTTTTACTCGTCAGGCAAGACACCTCCAGCTTCCCCATCCTGTGAGTCCTGCCACGCACTAAATTCCTAGTGTGCTGTCCCTTCCCTCCACTGGACCCGGCAGGTCCAAGCTCAATTTCTGTCAGCACTAGATAACTTCTGCCTTATATGTGTTTTTCCACACCAAACACATAAAGCTTCTACTCAGTTAAAAATATACAGAGTGCCTTCAGCAGCCCTTCTAATTAGGGCTGCCCAAACTGTTATTGCTACTCTGAGAGCTCTTACAGAGTGAGGGAGAGGAGAGCTCATGTATGAGATGAGAAGTGCCTTAGATGCAGGTGTTTCACACTCCCTGCTCGCAGCACACACTTGCCCCTTGGTGGCACCAAGACAAGGCAGATCTTAAGGAGGACTGTTTGCAGCAAAAAGAGGGGTTCATGCTTGCAGCTGTCCTTGGGACATGCAGTCAACCGAACTGCTGCACTCTCCGTGGAGTCTGCCTGTGCATGATGTTGTGGAATTTGCATCTTTGTGATCTCCATCCAGGCATGGTGCTCCTTTGGAAACAAATGCAGGATAAAGCATCCCCTCACAGGAACAACCTGGGGCCATTTGGAGATACAGCTGTATCCTGATACACAACTCCTACACAGGAGCTACAGGTGTAAAGCAGCTCCTTGCTGTGAGGGATAAGAAGGAAAATAGTCTTTCCCAAGATGATCACTGCTCTGTATTGGCCTAGCTGTATAAGCAAATGCTTACTAATTATTTACCTGTGCAATAAAACCATGTCGTGCACCCCTTCCCAAGTGGTGTGCATGCACTCCTCATCACAGCTTCCCCACATAAAATCCTCTCTGACAGGGAACACGCTGTGGTGCTGAATCACGCTCCCTTGTCAGAACAGAGCCACAGGTCAATCTGGGAGGCAGCTACATGGCTGCTCCGGCCATTTTACTGGCAAAGTTTTATGTCAGAGATGTTATTGCAGGAGATATTACAGATCCTATTTTGGTTTGGTTTGTTCAGGAATCATTAGTCAGGTATAAGGAGACTCTGCAGTCATCTACACACAACGTAGAAGCACTAGGTGATCTTTTTTTTGGCTAACACCTGTGAAAAGCATGTAGGATGTAATGAGCTGTTAAGCTGAGCACTAGAGTGCTCACCACCTTGGGGGGGCAGGATGGGCAGGCAGGTACCTGGTTCTCTGACCTGTTAACAGTCCTGTCTCACCACCTGGCTGCCTGAGCCAAGGCTATGCAGCTGTGATGTACCAGAGCTGGGACTTGCATCCTTGGCAGCCAGGCAGCAAAACCTAGAGTGGGAGAAGCTTACAAGAGAGAGACAAGGCACTGCTTCTGATCTCCTACCTCTGGGAGGAGTAAAAACTTTACTAGTGTTTGTGTGGGGCAGAGGGTTTTGGAAAGTACAGTCAGTACTGCTTCTGCGGCAGATGGCCTTTGTAGCTACTGTGCTTGCCAGTATCTGAGCAACTTATTACTTACTTGAACTGAATAATAAGTATTTAAGGAGTTATAACTAGATATTTTTGGTTTTGTTTTAGCAAGCTTTCTGTATAGCCGATCTTGAAGAGAAAGCTACCCTGAGTTCTGCAGGAGCTGGTAAATACTGTTCAGCCTTGCTTATTGAAAGGATGGCAGTGTTTTTATGTTTTAGTTCAAGAGGTCTCTGGACTCTGCACTTAATCAGACAGGGTTTCTTTTGAAGTAAGGACTGAGTTAGGATTTATGGGTTGTCTGTACATAGGAGGAAGAGATAGTGGAGAATCTGTCAGCTACTGCTTCCTTTTGCAACCCATGAATATAAGCCAACCTGACAGCAGGCAAACGTCACCTCTGTGTAGACAGGAGGCATATGAGCAAAATAAATTATTTTGTGAAAATATGGTGTCATTTATTTTGCATTCATGTCTTGGAAAATTGTTAGTACATGCATGTCAGTTGCATTCTAAGTGTTATGGACATACGCTTTGGGGTACGAAAGAAATTAAGTTCAAGTAACTTTCTGCTGTGCTCAGTTTCTAGTGCTGCTTTTTTCCAAACGATATGGTTATTTGAAGGCAATAGTTTTATTGATGTATGTCTGTGGATGGCTGTCAGAAGAAGTCATACACAATGGCTTTGCACTGAGCTGCTGCACACCAGTGCTGATATGCATGATCAGAGATGAAAGCACAGAGGTAAATTTGCTACAGTAGTAGCGCTTAGACGCTTCCTTTAGCAGCCTTCTGTAAATGCAATAATGATTATTACCTGCTCCTGGAAATATGCAAAGTATCTGGCATTTATGTACCAGACGGAGACTTTTTGTTGATTTTGAAAGCAATGGAAGTACATTTCAGAACTCTGAAAGCATAATACTTCATGGTACCGAAATAGCGAAGGGAACAATAAAAATGACTGTTGCCAGTTTATTAACAGAGGTGTTTGTTCATCCTAGGAATTCACAGAAGTGTTCATCTCCTTTTTGCTGAAAGTGTCCTGTGGCAATTGCTATGGACACAGGCTGAGAGAGCTGGGGTTGGAGACTGGGAACACTTTATTGTGGCCTTTCAGTGCTTAAAGGGGGCCTTCAGGGACAAACTTTTTAGTGGGGCCTGTTGTAACAGGACAAGAGGTAATGGTTTTAAACTGAAGGAGGGTAGATTCAGACTAGATATAAAGCAGAAATATTTCACAATGAGGGTGGTGAAACACTGGCACAGTTTGCCCAGAGAGGTGGTGGATGCCCCATCCCTGAAGACATTCAAGGTCAGGCTGGACAGAGCTCTGAGCAACCTGATCTAGTTGAAGATGTCCCTGGTCATTGCAGGAGGATTGGACTTGATGACCTTGAAATGTCCCTTCCAACCAAAACTATTCTATGATTGATTGGTGCTATGATTCCAAGATGGTGCAGCCCCCAGCACTCTATCCACTGCAGGAGGCTGTTGGACAGTACAGTTGGGCAGTACAGTTTTGCTGGGGTTTGCTCCTCACCATGTGGCCAACATACAGAGCCACAAAATTTGTATTGTGAAGTTAAAAGGGTTCTTAGTGTAATGATGGCTAAAAGTGTTGTTATAGAAGCAAATGTTCCTGGCTGCTGACACAACTGCTGATGCTCTGATGAATAGTTCCATGTCCACCCAGCCCATACCTTTCAGCCGATGGGCAAAGGCAGATCCTCCACTACCACCTGGCCTCTCCATTTGACACTTTGCGTGAGATATAGTTTGTGATTCATGGGCCCATTCTTTTAGTTCATGTAGTACTTTTTTGGGATTACATTAGGTTCTTTTTCTTATTTGAAACAAAGAGTTCACTATTGGGTCCCCAATCAACCAGTAGGGTTAAGTTGCCTAACCCAGCTCACAGCTTTCTCCAAAATCCTATTTCAGATTTAGTCTGTAAGAAGTGGGTGAGATATAAGCTGATCAGATTCAGCTGCAGCATTTGTTAGCTCCAGTCCCAAGGCTCTGCAGGCACACTAGGTCAGAAAATTAATTTTTCATAATTTCTGTTACAAGTGGAGTAAGTGGAAACGAGATCCTCTGTGGACTTTGAGGTTATAATGTAGGGAAATTTTCAAGAATTTTTAAGAATTACTATGAAAAGCCTGAGCCAAAGCCTGCCTAGTTAACAATAGTCTTTCTTCGCATTTCAGAGATTTAAAAAGCAGCATCCTCATGCACATCCTAAGCAACCCTGATATTATGAATCATACACTTCTAATGTATCACTAACATCTGTTTAGTTTTGTAATAAGGAACTTGACCAACAGAGCACAAACAGGATCTTTACCAGCCAAAAATATACAGGAAGTCATCCGCACGGGAAAAATAAAAAAAAATTAAAAAAAAAAAGGAAAAAAAAGAAAAAGTCTACCATATAGCCCAAAAGCTTGAACATGGACACACTTTGTAGTAGTCATCTACTAAGATTTCTCAACCAGCTACGTACAACTTACATATTCCAGACATCATCTGCCTGATTATTGTGAAATAAAGGGAAAACAAAATTCAGACCTTTTGTATCCTACACTTTTCCGTTTTATTTTAGTAGCACATAGAATTTCTCTTTTAGTCCTTTTCTTGGGGCTTCTTTATTTCTTGCTTTATAAATCATTCTTAAGGCTAACCACTTGGTTTCATCTTCTTTCCTACCTACCCGCTTGCTCTATGCAACTTAAGTACACATGCTCCTTCACAGTTAATGAACATGGATGTATTTTGGTGCCGAAAACCCAGTATCACGAATTCAGTCTCAGGTTAAAGAAACTCTTTTTGGGCAGTAGAACGTAACAGTGTCAGCTTTGCTTTCTGTGGGTGGCATGTGCTTTTCTGCAATCACAAACAGCAAGAGGGTGGAAGAGAACTCCAACTTAGATAACATGTATTTTAGGACTATTGGTTATAAGCACAGCTCTCTCACTGTTACCGTTCTACTCTCACTTATGTACTACATGCAGCTAAGGTGTTTTATCCTGTATTTGGTCTGTTGTCTCTTCTGTTCAAGGATATTTTTTCACCTCATGTTTGTGCAGTGCCTCACACTATTCATGTGAAGTCAGAGTTATCAGCTGGGAAACTGCACGGGGTGAAAAGGTGCCAGCACTGTATGGAAATATGGATTGAGAAATGAGGACTTCAGGTTAGTAGGAAAGATAAATAGATTGAAAATTTATCAGTAATTTTTTTTTTTTTTTTTTAAAGAATATTATGACCTTTTCTGGTTGCTTTTTAAAGATGAGGACTAGGACTGTGAACTGAAACCTTTAGAACAGACATAAACTTCCATTTATGGAACATTATAAAACGATTTAACTCTCAATTTATTTCACTCACTGCAGAAGATAAAACATTGCCATGTTCAAGTTTTTCCAAAGCCATGGATTAAGGCACACTAAAACAGTCTCTTTTATTTTTTTCTTTGACCTGGAGCATTTAGTTTAATTTCCATCCTGCTAAGAACAAAATCTTAATTAAAATGAGAAACCTGTTATGGGGGAAGGGCTTGGTTTACAAGGCTGTATTCTGCATACAGATGAGTAATTAGACTGTACTAAATATAGTGGTTTGCTTTTATGCCTTTACCAGTGCAAGATGACTTACTTTCATCAGAGAAATATGCAAACAGAGCCTTAACATTAAAGTTGTCACTGACAGTTCAAGTTTTGAGTTACATCAAAGGAAATAGCTCCCACAGTGAGATTATGAGTTGCACAGTCCAGAGCTTGGCTTTGTTATTGCACAGCTGAGGAGATGGGGGGAAATCATTAAACTTGCATTAGAGGCAAGTAACAACACAAAATTTCATTTTTTCTCTTCTAGACTGATCCTCCCCCAGTAAAAAAGAACTGAACAGCAACAAATGTTCTTTAAAAAGAGTATGTTTCGTTCAGCAATAATGTGTGAATGACACGATATAGCAGAATTAAAATTGAGGTGTGAAAATGAAGACATATTGGATTTGGGGACCCATGCGGAGTGTGTCTGTACTGGAACGGCTCCATCCCTACCACTTGGTTGATATATAACCAACTTGGAGGAGTACAGAAGTACAACCTTCCTCCTGTCAGCAGATCTGAGACATGCGAAGTAATACGCTTGTCAGAGCCACAAGAAGCTGGACAGTCCCCAGTTCTGGTCTGTGTTCAGAAACACACCTTTCAGGTGCATTTGGGCTGTTTTACCGTGAGAATCAGGCAGGTCTGGTGTGGCATCTTCCCCCAGGCCCCTTGAACCAGTGGAAACAAGGAGGCAGAAGCACAGCTGTCTCCATAAGGGGTCACTGCTGTGTGAAGAGAGCAGATGAAACTCACAGAAAAGTGGGAGGAAAGAGAACAAAGGAAGACATGCATGAGCAGGAAGGAGAGGGAGGGAGGTAAGAGACAAAACGCAGGGATAAGGGGCCTGAATCATTAAAGCAGGTAAGGAGAAAGGCATCTCATTCTGAAGGTGTAACCCTTGCCTCTGTCTCACAAAACATGTAAGAAACAGTCCCGACACATACAAGTAACATTTTTTTACAGGAGATCTTTACAGCCTGCAATAAAGCACACACCAGTTGGCTTGCAATCTAGAGCCTCCTCCTTTCAGTAGGAGTTGGGGTGCCTGACCCGCTTGCAGAGCGGTTTGAACTGGAGGCATCAGAGAGCCTTGGGATGCACGTCAGTTCCAACTGCAGCAGTGAATTCCCGCAGGTTAGCTCAGGACACCTGGTATGTTTATCTTGCCAGCTCTGCACTTTTATTACTCACTAGAAATGCTGCCAAACCAAAGGCAATGTGCTGATACCACAGTTTTTCTTACTCATAGTTAATATTGGACCTACAGGAATGAATTATTATGATAACAATAAACATTTAAAAGAGAGGGTGTAATTGGCAGCATGTAATACTGTATTCATGGTGAATTCCTTTCTCTTACTGATTTAGCTCACCTGCTCACTTCTGTGGCTTCTGGGATTTGCACTTGCAAAATTTTTTGAATACTTTGATTCAAGGAGTTGCCTTACAAAGAGAAGCATCTAAAGAGACTCATCTTAGTGCAAACTTGAACAGCATTTCGAATCACGTTGAGTTCAAGACTGGTTTTTAATGAAGGTAACATTGAAGGATATCTCTGCAAGAACCAAAAATTAATCTGTTTTCCTAACCAAATGAGCAAGTAATCTTTGTGAGATGACTTTGAGGATCCAAATCCAGCCCCTATTTGGCAGATGTTCAAAAGTTACTCACTCACTCATCATCCCACATCCGCAGCACAACCCTCTCCGTAATCCTGCAGAGAATAACATAAAAACCAATGCACTTTCTCCATGTTTAAAAAAATAATTCAAAGCTCTGCTTTTCAGCAAGTGGATTGTGGTGATTTTGGAAGAACCATCTCTTAAACAAGCGTTTCACAGAGAGTAGCTGATCATTTTGAGAGACATACTATAACTTCTGAAGGCAAGGCAAATTGCAAAAGAAGGAGGTACTGAAGAGTAAGTCGAGAACAGGAGACTATACCAACTTTTGGCAATATTCAGGGTCAATGCTTAATGATACAGGGAAGCAGGATTTCCTTTTTCAGTAACCAAGAACAGGATCTGTAAGGTTCAGGAAAGTGCATTGCAAGCAGACAGGATGAGGTCAATTCGAAAAGTGGAAAATAGTGAAAAATGTTGAAAAAATAGAAGTATTGGATACTCTCTGCTCTAAAATGTAGCTATCTTCATTGAGCAAATAATATAATATAAAGAAAAGATAGTCTGCAATGTTTCCAAAGTCAGGTGTCCTATAATAAATCAGCTGTTCAGCTTAAAAATAATAAACCTACTTGCACATACTGTTTGATACTAACGGAAAGGTTACACAATAGATAGCAACATGTCTAGGATTTGTTTAAACGATTCAGCTAATGAAGGTGGACAGCAGTATCTTACATTATTTCATTTCAATTTTATGGAAAAATATTGCCAGCTAGCTTTCTACACCAATAATCATCAGTCCTCATGACAAAATTGTTATGCTAAACAGTAGTGTGCTGTTACAGAAGAGCTGCTGCTAGAAAAGAATATGAATTAAATATCTTGTTGTATCTCATGGTTGTCATGATAAATAATGGCAATTATGTTCAAAGTACTAGCTACTAGGTTGCTGCCTTTTAGGTAATGCCAAATAAAGGAAAGACTTAGATCAGAAAACACCTGTGGAAGTCACCTAATCCAGGCTTCTGCTCCAGGCAGGGCTAACTGCAGAGCTAGGTCAAGTTACCCAATTCTGAAAATCTGAAAGGGTAGAGGTTGCACAGTTTCTATGTTGGAGTTCCACCACTCCCTGCTTCGTTATTGCAGCTTTTACCTGTCTGCTTTTTTAACTTCTAGTGTTTCACTTCAGAGAAAAGTTTGGCTTTCTCTTTTCAATAAGGTCTCTCCAAGTGATGGAAGGCTGCTTTATATTCCCCACTTTGTCCTGCTCCCATGGGGCTGAACAAGCACTCCTCCCATAGCTTTTTCTCATACACCATATGCTCCAGCTACAGCTATTTGAATTTCTCTTACCTAGACTCATTCAACTTATTGACACCTGTTTTATAATGGATAGCTAAAATTCAATACTTTATTGCCTTTAAACTTGAAACTTTGGTGGTTTCAAATAACAATGCAGCAGCAATAAAGAAATAATTTGGCTTTGCAAAAGCGATTGGGTAATAGGCAGGAAAAGCTGGGAGAAGGTGGAAACAAAGAACAGGTGGGAAAGAGAAAGTGAGTATGAATGAGAGCTAGAGAGCAGAACTTCTGTCCGAGAAATAAAAAACCTTATACAGAACGTAGCTGTGATCTGTTTCTCCTGTGGGGGTACAATCAGTAAGTACACAGATGTCAAAAGGTGAATTTCTGCCCTTTTCCCTGCCCCAGCTGCCCATTTCTACCTGCTCCTCCACTTGGGTCCAGGAGCTGAGCAGCTGCAAGGTGAACCATATCAGCAGGAAAAGGAGAAACAAAATAGTTCCCTTCTCAATTCACACTATGGCCATTTGAATTTGGGTGCTGAATCAAATGCGAAGGGAGGGAAAAGGGGGCTGGGAAGGACACAGGGCTGTCACTGTGAGCTGGGAGGTAGGCACATATTCCCTTGAGTAGTAGTTTATGCTGACTGAAAAGCGTTATTCCAGAAGCTCAATTACTTCAGCACAATGTTTAATAGGAGCTGAGGAGTAAATGCACAGGGCTTCAATTCTGCTTATCCTTTGAGTTTAGATTATTGAAGGTTTTGAAGGATACATATCCCTGTAAAATCCAGGTGCTGAGTCTGGACAGAAATGTAGTTCTGGCTATGTGCAGTAACAAAAATATAAAGACAGTGCTCAGCAGCTGCATTTTCAGAAGAGAAACCTCTGAAGTTGTACTTTTAATAGTTTTTTCTCTGCTTCAGACAAATGGATTCAATGATTAGGATAATAAAGGATAATAAAGATAATTAGGATAATAACGAAAACAGATATCAGGACTGTGAATCATCCTACTTACAAGATCTAGTGTGGATCAGGTGGATAGAAACAGACATCAGTGATTGACATGCATGTTCTCAGGGATTGTCTTCTGCGAAGAGGGAGATGGGGAGGCAGCTCCTAACAAATCACCTGGGAAAATGAAGCACTAGCCATCAAGCTAATGTGAGGTGTCCTTCAGGTGTATGGCTACAGGCTCCAGTTTTTTCTTCCTCCAGAGAACAAACATCAACAGCAGAAGTAAATTAAATTGCTGACACAATGAATTGGAGACCAGGTTCACCTTAAACTTTGCAAGTAAAATACCTCTTATGCTCTCCTGCTTTGGAGGCTGTATGCTAGGAAGGAAAGAGGAAGACAGGCATTATTTCTGTCACAGACAACAGCATTGTTTTAGTTAGAGTATGTTGTATTGGTTCACAAGACAATAAAGTGTCATTCAGGTTCATCTGTTAATATCAATAAGTGAACTTCATAATCCTTATAGGGTTTATATCGTCCTCTTACTGAAGCCTGTTTATGCAAAGTGTCTTGGGAATACAGGACAAGGAAACTAGTCACTGTGGTGTGAACTCATTGGCATTTAGTCCGTTGCTATTCGGCTATTTTAATAGCTGTTACATTTTTTCCCTCCTGATTGTGAAGTGAACCAAGAATTCCCCTCTTCTAAGCCTACTCATTTCCAGGCTAAGTTTCTTCCTGGCTATTTTGAACATTTTTTTCTCTGTGCTTCCATCAGTAATAATTTTAATAGGTTTTTTTTCCCCTCTTGGTGTTCACTTGTTGATGTATTTGTAGACAATAACCATATTGCCTCTCAGCTTTCACTTTGCCAAGTACAACATGTCCAGCACTTTCAGTTGCTTCCTGTACAACAGGCTGTTGATTCACCTGTTTACTTTATAATGCTTCTTTGCATCTGCTGCAGACTCAATGGAACCTTGACCAGGATAGCATAAGTCATGCATGGCAGCATTGCTTTTGAGTAAGGATATTAATGCTTCTGCATTCCTGCAGAAGAGAGCTTTCTTGATGCCTGCTATGGTCATATCTGCCTGTATTATGGTTATGTCATCCAGCCATGAGTGTCATCAGCAGTACTGCAGATTTAACTTCTCCCCTCTTGTGAGGCCTCCTCTCTGTAAAGTGTTTATCTTTTTCTGCATTGCTCTGTTGGTTCCTAGGAACTTGAGTCAGCCTGGTACAGCATACATTCTCTGCCTCTTATTCCCCCCCCTTTTTTTTTTAACTTTTCTATTAACTTGATATTTTTTTCCTGTGCCTTCCCTTCCTTGGGATTTCAATCAAAAGCAGTGGCTTTCTTAGCTTCTTTTTGAGTGTCATCAGGTCATCCACCAGATCAGCAGCAAATACCTTCAGGATCTGTCCAAAACAAAAATCTATATTACGTACCATAGTCTCACTAATGTTGACTCTGCCTCCAGCATCACCACCAGCTCTAGTTCTACTCAAGGTTTCTAGTTCTAGCCCCATCAGCTGTACTGCTTAAAATCTCTCTAAAGTTTATACCCCAAAGAATAAAGGGTTTTCTACCTCTTCCCACTGTGGCTATATATCCCAGCAAGAGGTAAGCAGTAGGGTGCTGGACCATGAGCACGGTTTCTACCTCCTCTATAAAGCAACTGGAGTTGACGCATTTGGACCTCCATGCTGTTGCAGACCAGGTTGTATCCTAGGTATGTATAGATGAGTCTGTATCACCTCCTTAACCAGAAACAGTGTTCACTCTGCTTTTCTGCAGCTGATGATAGGGCTCAGCCAACGACTTCAAAAGAGGCCCACTCTTTTCCTGCAGATCATTGGCAACCATCCAAACCAATGCCTCTTCTGAGGTGGGAAGTGCCCATTAGCCCTAAGGGTAAGGCTGGTGACCTACAAAGGAGGCAGAATTGGCATGTGCATTCTGAAGAGCATGACATGTTCCTATATCATATATGGAAGGGATCTTCAAATCATGACAAGCAATGCCAGTGCAGTATTCTGTATCAGCCTACAAGGAGAACAGAGATCCTTCTTGGATATTTGAATTTAGTGAGCTTTTGCAATTGGATTATCGGCGGCTGGTAGCGCAATCCAGATCCTGCAGTCCTAACATGTTTCCCTTTGAATCACCAGGGAGGTATCAGTATCCTGCACTCCATTTTCCCTTACAGCAGCCATCTAGATGCAGGTCTCCTTGCTTTGTGCATTGATGAGCAGTGCTGTGTATATACTGCCTGCCAGTATCAGCAGTTCTAGTTTCTGAACTGGAAGTTGAAGAGCACTAGGACTCTGCTGATGCTCTGCTGATGTTCCTAGGTCCAAAATGCAGACCTTCATCTCTGACCTTCACCTTCTACTAGGACTCTCCATATTACTCTGCCCTCTCTTTTTCTTTACGAGAACGGCTGACCCATTCTGCCTCAGCCATGCCTGTTCATTTGCATGAAACTGAAAAATTTACACAATGAAAGCTTTATGCATGCTACCAGCTATAGATTTCTTCCATGTGTTTCACCAGCTACTGCACAATTGTGCTAACTACCGCTTAGGCCACTGCACTTACCCCTTTATTTTTTTATTTAATTTATTTTGATTTTCCATTTTCTTGTGATTTCCAACTCCCTCATTTGCTTGGGCAAAGCAGATATGCTGTAAGTGCTGAAAACCTGATTCTTCATAAACCTGACTGCACAAATGATGGACTGTTGAGGTTTCCTTGAGTTCTGAACAACTTACTTGGTTCAGATCAAAGGTGGGTACACCACTGTAAATGAAAGCACATACCAAAGAATGCACTGAAGTTACAGAACAAAAATACAGCTATTTGTAATTTCTGACACCAGATTCACTCCTGAGAATAGTTGCTAAAAATTATATGAAGGCTTTGTTACCTGGGACTGTTTGTTGGTTTTGTATGAAACTGTGTCACAGGATATTTCCTTGAAACTACAGCAAGGCTTTTGCATCATTCCTACTTAAAACTTAAAAAGTTACACCTGTAACAATTAAACTCTAACTACCTGTTAGCATCCAATATTTGATTGTACAGCTTAGCCAACCTCCTGGAATGATGGAGGTCAACTAAGAAGAGTTTCAGGCAGTTCAATCTAATTATGTTATAATATTTAACCAAATTTGAAAGCAAATACGAACTCTTGTTTTATTATTAAACCTTCTAGTACCACCAAAGAACTAGCTGTAAGGGTTTTGTGCTTTGTTAGAACAAGAACTATCAGCAGTTCCTTCAGAGTTCACTTTTAATCTGCTTTTGACAAAACTGAGGAAGTCTTACAGCCATGGCTGAAGACCTGACTTTGCTCCTGCTCCCAATGGCAAATAGGCACCAGTGTCAACAGGACTGTGCTTCAGTGCCTTCCTCAACGTAAAACTAAAGATAAACAAATGCCAAGAGTAGTTCTCACCTTTCCTAGAGGAGGCAGCACAGTTCATATAGGCAATGTCATATGTCAAATATTTGCATGCTTATCTGAGCCCTGTTTGGAAGAATCTATAGAAGCTATATGTCTTGCTTTGATTTCTTGCACAAAATAGTATTTTACCTTTAAGTTGATAGGAATGCATATGCTGTTCAGAACTTTCCCAGGCTCTTGGATATCATGCAAGATGTGATATTTTAAAAGATGTGAGTATAAGAGAAATACAGCACGTTTGTATTTTCACTGATAGAGGCTTCCTTTATAGATTCTTGCAGACAGAATGATGTCCACTGGTATCTTTTTTGTCACAGGAAGCTAGTGTTCTGATTATTACAAAAAGAAACTAGAACAGAAGCCACCACATCTTCTGAGAACCCCTCATGTTCATCTCAACATGATTTGATAAAAATCAAATTTCTCCGTGATTTTAAAACTGAGTATCTAACTTTTCCTTATTTTAAGTGTTAGTATTTATTGCTTGTTTGTTCTACTCACTTCTGAGTTAGACCATTCTCAACTAATTGGGGAAATTTCTCAGTAAAAATGCTATAGCTTACTATTTACAAATTATTTCAGCCCTGCTCCTTTAAAGAATATATATAATAAACTGAACTCTGTTTCCTTTATACAGTTCAATTAGTCGTTCACAAATAGCACCTAGACCTCATAACACCACCATGTCTCCAAAGACAAAGAGTTTCCTTGGTTGTGCTCACACATCTCGATTAGCATAGATATCAGCAAATTCATAGGCTGGGAACTAGCCTGTGAAATACAATTTTGATGCTCACATTGCTTCTACTCTTATTCATTCCTAAACACTACTATGATCTCAAAACAATTGTGATTAATTCAGGTATGATACAGAGAAAAGACTATGTCTGCAGAGCTTAAAATCATTTTCCATGCCCTCAAGTGCAAATTTTTAATGAATACTAGAATTGCAAAAGAGAGGTATATTGATAAAACTGCACTAAATTATTGACAGGAATGTCAAATACCCTTTGAATCATTTAGGGTGCTAAATGTGACAGAAGAGAAAAACAAAACTGGTTTTCATTTAATTAAAAAGAATACATTTCGGACTACAGCAAAACATGTAACCTTGAAATTTCCGGTAAAATGTGATCTTTCAGTAGCAGCAGCACATGGGACCTGTAATATGATATTATCTTGTATCATGTACTATAACATGACATGCAGCTGGTACTGCTATATCCCACATATTTCCATTAAAATGTCTATTTTTAAATTTTCAAAGTTTAAAGTTTTCCATTTTATTAGCATTTTCTAAAATGTGGGTTTGTTTCAAAAATATCCTTAAAATGTGTATGATATCACTAATTTCTTTTTGAGTTGCATAACTCCAGCAACTGGCTTGTGAGAAAACTGCCTTACAGGTTTCAACAGGATACAGGATAAGCAATGACCTTTCCAAGTGGCATGCAAATTGCAAAACAGTCGCAGTTGTCAAATCGTCCAGTGGAACAACCATTAAGTTAATTTTCAATCGCACTTCCTAAGAAGTGCTTTTTGTGTGTCTGGACTGCTACCTTTTGACCTTGGTCTGCAGCCAGTTCTACTCAGCAACCTTTACACCGTGTTAGCTATTCCCCTTTCCCACCTGACCCTCATTAGAAGCAACTTTCTTCCTGTTTTCTAAGAGACATAGGAAATCTGTTCATTCAGCCTTATGCAGTCCAAGACACTCACTGTCAATAAGACAGTCAAGCTGCAAAATGTTAGGGTAGTTGGAAAAAGCCAACAACAACATTACAGAAAATCTTAAGTGGCAGAAAACAGGGAAAATAATGCAAGCCTGAAAATCAAATGGCATTATGGGGCTATTTCATATTCTCATTTTGTCTTCCTTTTTCTCACATACCTACTATGCGAGATGCAGTAATTTGAAATCAAGCTTTTTTTCTCAAGGATGAGATACCCATAGCCTGTTGTCACGGACTTAATTGACCTCTTGCAGAGAGCATTGTACTTCCACAGCTTGAAAAAATAGGAAGGTGTGCAAATGTGAAACAACTGGCAGATATACAGCCTCCCCCTAAAAGAAGGTCCTTTATTTCTTCTTGTCCCACAGCATCACAATGGACTAACCCCTCATTCCCGGCCACCATCTACATTCCCTCCATCTACAGCTGGGGCCACTGTTGAGCAGTCCCCAGTTCACT
Organism: Strigops habroptila; assembly: GCF_004027225.2. Taxonomy (NCBI): domain Eukaryota; kingdom Metazoa; phylum Chordata; class Aves; order Psittaciformes; family Psittacidae; genus Strigops; species Strigops habroptila. The sequence goes on along the minus strand of NC_044302.2, from coordinate 74,404,135 downwards.
GCACCTTTGAATTTCACTGCAAGACTTCTCCCCCCTGGCTCTGCCTTCACCATGCTGTGGAGCCAGCAGCTGCTGCTGACAGGTCTCGCTTGCTTCTCTTGAATTTTGTGGAGTTATTAGGAAACTGGCTGGGATAGAAAATTGTTTTTCTGAGGCTGAAGTTTATCATGCAAACCAGTTCTTCCCACCATGTGAGGTGTAGCCTCATTGGCTTTTTATTTTTCTGAGAGTAATTTAATTTTTGTGACTTCTTCATTAGAGGTTTTTCCTAATACCTCTTTTTATCTCTTTTGCTAGAACAGAAAGGGAATGTATCTGAATTCTTAAATGTTTTCACATAGACGTAATGTAACTTCCTGCCCAGCTTTTCCTGTGACAATTAACTTAGCCTGCATCATCACAGATATGATGCTGTCATGTTCCAGCTGTAAAATTAACACACACAGAGCAGTGCATAAAGATCTATAAACAGAAAACAGGAACTAAAATGTGTTTACATCAACACAATTATTTCAGTGAGTACGGTGTGGTGGCAGAAGGACAAGTACTACAGAAGATGTGAATTACAATAACTCCTTGAACTTTGGATAGCAGTCATGAATATCTCAGTATTTCTATTTATGTGTGTGTGTAATCTGTATGATCCAAAACAGCAAAAAACCAGAAGTAAGAAAAATTGGAAACTGAGTATAGGTGTTCTTGTGTAGCTTTGAGCACTGATCCTTTTGAAAATCGGTCAATAAAAATTGCTGGAAGAGAGAAGAGAATGACGGTAAAGGAATTGGAGTACAACTGAACATGCAGACAAGATGATGTCCTGTATGACTATGTCCTTTTTTGACATTATGATTTCTTTCCTTTTATTTACTAAATCCATTGATTATTATATCACACTGTAAGCTAGAATTTATTCTTTTCCAAAGAACAATTAAAAATCTCATGGCAGTTGAATAATGCGTTAAAAACAGACGGAGACCAAAATCCACTGAAAGATGAAAACGTGATTAAGAAAGAAGCGTATTTTCCCTTCAAACTTTAAACAGGGAGTTATGAACACTGTCTTTGTTGTTGGGGTTTTTTGGAGGGGGGGGCAGTGTTCAAGACAGACAAATATAAGTCTCATTCATGAACCAGCTGTGTAAACCGTTGCAAATTTTAACATGTAATGAATGCAGCAGTTCAGTATGCACTCCAGAGATTACAGTGGCAAACGAACAGTGCAACAGGTTTCTGTTTCCTTCCTTAAAGTAGGTTTAAGATTGCAAACTAATCTCAAAGAGCTTATGATTATCTCAAAGAGTTAATGAGTATCTTAAAAAATACTCATGCTTCTCTTCATTGTCCAAAGGCCAATTGATCCTGAAGTGTATAAAATATCAACACATGAAGATGAGAAACACAGCTGAGCGAGCCACCAAGCAAACAGCAGGCAGGAACCAAGTGCTGTGTCTGCTGGGAAAGATGCCAAAAGGTGTTTTTACCTTCATTCGTCTTTTAGTGCTCTTACTCAGTTTCTCCACTATGTGTCTGGGAGTCTTGTGCATTTCCACAAGTTCCTCTGCCTGCAGATGTGGAAATAATGAGCTGGTGTTTTATTGCCTGTTAGCTTTGGGGTTCTTTCTCCTTGTGGCTGGCATTTTTTGGAGCACTTTCCATGAAGTCTTGAAATACAGAGGCCTCAGCAGCATCTTCATTCTAAATCCCAGCCTTAGAGAGCTACGTGTCAGCACCATAGACAGGTATGTGTTGCAAACTGCTGCTGATGAATTGGGAAGAAGGGATGCTGTTTTGTAAACACACTGTGAGACAAAGCAATACAAGGTTTCTGCTAAATAAAAAAAAAGTAGCCATTCTATTATATTTCTCTGGACACAGCTGTGGTCTGAAATTTGATTTGCTAGAGAAAGCAGCAATGTGTGCAAACAGCAATTTGTGCAAACAATACATAATGTAAGGTATTCTACAGGAAACTTAGCAGGTTGCACAGAGTGGTCCAAAGCCATGCATGGAGGCAGCAGGTGCAGCTATGCTGACTTGACGGGGCTTCTGCAGGAGCATCATTAGTTCCATTTCACCAGACAATCCCAGACGTGCTGCTGTGGGACAGGTGCTCACATTACTTACGAACAATGAGGTATGCAGAAAGCTTCAGCTCTCTATGTTTTTTACCGAAGTGTTCTTGTGAAAAGACTGATACTTTGAGAAAGAGAGTTTCTTAAACTGATTGGCACGAGGCCTGACAAAAGTCTTTAACAGGCTCACTGGATGCACATTATTTTTCCCTGGCTGTTGTGGAAACTGCACCAGAAATACTGACAATGGGTGCTCTAAAGGCACTTAGAAACAGCACCCAGCAAATTTTGGTTAGATAAGCAGAAGCACGCAAAATGTATTTTAAAACTGGAAAACCATGATTATTGTAATAATAGATAACTCACTAATTTAACCTACTTTGGACAATGATCTCTTTCTTCTTCAAATCAAACTTTTCTTGGACACCTGTTGAAATACTCACAAGCATGAATGTTTGTATGCCATGGTTGGGAGCTCCTTGTGGGGAAGGCTCATCTTTTTAGAATTCTGAGTTTTAATAACACATTTTGTAGAAAGACACAGGTAATTATCCCAGCTATGCCTGCTGGTTTATATTAATATATTCCATTGATCTAAACCTACTTAGGTTTTCATTTACAGTTTAAGCCTCATTGAAACTTTGGAAACATAACAGACAAAGCATCTAACCAAGCTCTCTGAGACAAATCACATTTCACCATGTGTTTCTCTTTGGTTTGCTTTTTCTCAGGCCTGACTTTTATCCACCCTCCTATGAATACAGCACAGATCCTGAAAAACAGACCAGCCCATTGCCAGTTGCCTCTGCACTAAAACAGCAAGAAGTCTTCAATATCCCTCCACCTCTGTACAGTGAAAGCAGCGCAGAGTTCATCAGTGAAACTAATGAGCAGGAACAGCCACCACCATATGAATTATTTGCACAGCAGCTACAGCAGCAGCAAACAGCTGATCAAAAGCCAAACCCCGGAGGGGAGTCAAATTCTCATCCATCCACAGAAGATAACAGCTACCAACAGGATGCACACTGCTCAGAAAGAGCAACGCCTGCCAAAACACCTGAGACAGGCAGTGGTCAAAATCCTGCATCTGTGAAGCAAAGAAAACTGGAAGAAGACATGTGTCAGTGATCCCTAAACAGTATACCATGCAGGATGAAATTGCCCAGGAAAAACATTGACTATTTGTGTGTTTGAGTGGAGGTAGAGGGGATATATATAAATGTGTTCAGTATTTCAATGCAGAATGAATCTCCATAGAGATACAAATGATCAGGCTGTATCTTGTAATAGTCAACGTCACTGGCAATAGGAATTTCCTATGCTGCAAGATAAAAGCATCATGCTGTAATCAATCTTAAATGCCTTGTGCATCAAAAGGGGTTTTGTCCGAAATTATTTGTGGTTTTGTAACATTAGCTGACTTGGGAAACCTACTAACTCAGCTTTTCTTTGGAAGTTTTAAATTATTTGTTGTAACTGATTATTTTTGTATCATATGCCTTCCAAGTTACCTGTTTTATTTTGGGGTAGTAATAGCTGGTATTTTACTATTGAATTCATGAATAAATTTTGTATTTAAAACAAATGCCTTGCTTTTGCTTGTATGATACGAGGTGTTCATGATTCAGTATGAACACACAATACAATATACTTAGTACACTTCCTAGCTACTAAACAGACAACCCTGGTCATGCCCATAGCTCGTAGGTGGGAATTAGCAGTTGCAGGAGGAAAAATCTTCTCCGACTATAATTGCACGATGACAAGAAAAATTTGACAGAGGTTCACTCGGATTTGGACCTGTAACACTGACTATAGGTGTTATGCTTTTTCTTAGAACCGTAGTACGGTTTGGTTTGGAAGGGACTTTTAAAGGTCACCTAGTCCAACCCCCCTGAAATGAGCAGGGACATCTTCAACTGGAGCAGGTTGCTCAGAGCCCTGTCCAGGTTGACCTTGAATGTTTCCAGGAATAGGACATATACTACCTCTCTGGGCAACCCGTTCCTGTCTTTGTTGCAGAACCAGTGAGACATGAAAATTACTATACTTTCCAGATGCCCACATACCCCAAGGCAACAACTTCAGCATTATGGCTATATATACATTAGAAATGCAAGCCATGATGGTGATATTGAACATTATAAAATCATTCTTAGACTATGTTCCCTTCCCGCCTTTACCTTCTTTTTCCCTGTTTCCCTCTCTAAAACCCATTGTTGTGCTATTAGTATTCTTTTATCAAACCTATCTCTTTCCAGCTGAATCCAGCAATTTGACCTCTCCTAATCCTCATCACCTGCTGCATCTTTCTCTGTCCTGGGTCAGCCCTCTGCTAATGTTCCTTGAGATAGTTCTCTCTCTCACTGATATTTCTGAATTCCTTTTTCTCCTCTTCCTCCAGCATGCTGGGAGTGTATCTTTGTATTGCTGGCTACAAAAAAATCTGAGGTTTTGGGAAACAGAAATACTGTCCAAGTAAATGTTAGTGCAATCACAGCTGAACAATGCAGCAACCTTGCAATTTCCGGACTTGATGAAACTACTAATCCAACAATAGCCACAGAAGGGTCTGGGTCTCTCATAGCACCCAGATACTGTGATATTAATACAAACAGTATTAGTAATGGTTTTCCCTTTGCTAGATGTATCATCTGGTTTTAGGAGCCTTGCATTTTTGCATAAGCTTACCTATGCTGCTCTTTTCCAAGCATTCATTTTTCATATTACTAAGTAAAAGACCTCAGGAAAAGCTGTACGCTTTATGAGATTATGGCTACCGTCATTCCCGAAACACATCAGATATAAAGATATACACTGTACTTCAGCCTTACAAAGTTTTATTTGTCTTCTTGTAGAGAAAAGCAATTAACTGGTACAAAATACCAGTTGTTACATATTATCAATATCCATTCATAAAAAAGGGATGGTGAGTGGATGTGGGGTTAGACTAGTTCTGTTTGACAGCTATTCAAAACTGCACACAAACAGCCATTCTCTCCATTTCAGTGCAGAGGCACGACTATTGCTTCTGAAGCCTGGGACGAAGGTCAGTACTGAGATTTTAAAACATATCCTTTGTTCACAAAGACTGCCTTCATGAAAGCAGACTGCCACCTACTGCAGCTGGTGCTCTAGTGGCTTTCTGATAAAAGCACCAATATGCCTCTTCACAGTCCTGATTTGTTCCTCATGAGTCTTCCCATTGCATCTTGAAAGACACCTGGCTTCAGTACATCTAATTTTCAAAGTGCAAGTCCTAGTCCCAGAAGTTTGGGAAACGGGACACTTTCTAGCATAGCTAGTTCACCATGTGATCAAAAATTATTTCATTGCCAGAGAATGTGTAAAAGATTTTAGAAGTTCTTGGACTGCCTTTCAGAATGTTCTTTCCTGCAGCCCAGTAATTTGAACTAAGTGTCATAATCCAGAGTATGTTTGCCCATGTCTGATCCAGTAGTTAAGAGCTTACTATCCTGCACCTAGAGGAGGTTGATCTATAAGAAAAATGAAAGATTAGTTAAACAAGATTTCTATAAAGATGAATATTCTTACATTCAAAAGTAGATGTCCAAATTGTGTGAGAATGCCCTGGATGTCTCCAGAAAAATCTTTATAAAAAACAAACAACTTTTACTTAAAATCTCTTTTGTTTTATGGGACTACTCAGTGGTAAGGTAGAATACTATGTGAGAACATTAGTACCTGATTTGTTTAGAGTCAATTAAGTAGATAATGTAATTGTATTAAAGGCATTTTTATTAGGATGCTTGAAAGTGCAGTGTCTTGTCCATGATTACGTATTAAGACAGAAATACAGCATTACTCTTTATTGCGTACTAAGTGCCGTGGCAATTTTTTGACAGAAGTGTTGAATCAAAACATTTTCCTTTGCTGAAATATTACATAAATTGCACTAAAATTTGACAACCACAATGAATTGAAACACACTGCAAAGAGGCAAGTTGTACCTTGCCACCTTGACAAATGATAAAAGTGACCACACTGTTCCCAAGGAAGCAAAGCTTTCAAACAAGTGACATGCATAAAGTGTTTGTATTCTTCTTCAGAGCACAGTGTTGTAGCTAGAACTGAAGTATCATTTCACAAGCAGAAAAATGCTGATGTCCATATCCCCAGTATCCTTCCCAGATCTATGCCGGGATGTCTATTCTCCCTTTGCACTCCTCAGATTTTTTTCCCATGATCCACCGTTACAAATAATCTAATGCAAACTGCGTCCAGCTGGTGAATCAGACAAGTATCTCTATTTAATCCATCAGCATTTGTTTTCATTTCCTCTTCACTACACGCTTCACTTACCACTTCGAGGTAAGTGGAGCATAAGTATTCCAAAGACTTACAAAACTTTCATAATAACTCTTTCATGAAAAATTGCTGAACTTGCAGTGATTACCTCTCAAACATAGTAAGCACCAATATCACCTCCTGACATGAGGAATATTGCAAAAGCCAGCCAGATTCCACTCCCGACATATTGCTGGAAGGTCACAATCAGCTTCTATAGCACAAATGCTTTCTTTGGAGGAAAAAAAAAAAAAACAGTCAAAAAAATCAGGAAAATCTAAATGCACAAATCACATTGATATGCTTTAAAGGCAGGGGTAAAAAAAAAAAATATGGGATAACTCCTTCTTTGGGAGCCTGTGTAAGTGTGTATACAACACTGCTGCCAGCGTGCATCTGTGAGCAGTGGGAGAGATAGGAGAGGAAGAGTGGTGTCAGGTGCGGAAATGCACCCTTTGCAAAGCGTAGTATACAGCCCCATATGCCTCAGACATGCTCTGTATACCTCTTTGTAAACCAGCAAGAAGGTGACAAGGATCCCAAACAATATTTACCAAGCATGTCTTTGTTTTGCAACTTGTCCCCTCTCTTCCTAACTGAAATCTCCCCAACTTTTACTACAGCATTCAAAACCAAGCAGTTTTCCTTTTCTGTCACATTGTTGAGAACAGTTGAAGGTTAAGGCCTCTTTCTTTGGTTATATTGTTAACTGAAATTAAGATATTGCAGGTAAAACAAAATCAATACACTACTGTATTTGGAGATCAATGCAAATGAATATGCTCAATATTATATTGAATTTTTCTTCCCTCCCTACCTCTATCCCCAAGAAAACTTTTATAATCATACAAGGCACAAATGGCTAACATGTTTCAGCAAGATCCTGTCTCTTCCTTGCTGCTCCTCTTTTGGCCCTGGTTTAACAATCTTCTGTGGCTTCAGGTGATGACAGTGGGTCCCTTTCGCCCTGTCCTCTCATGAATCTGAGATATTTTCAGTGCGATTGCTATAAGAGGACTCAGCACAGCCTAAAGAAAAGAAATACACTGAATTACATAAAGCAGAAATATCAACGTATTTATAAATTCTCCTTTTAACTGCATTATATAATAATAGTAAATAATTTAATAACAAGCAGCACTAACACAGCCAGAGTGTCTGTATTGTCCTACTTGATATGACATGATACTCAGCATTAGTATCATGCTGAGCATATGTTTTATGAAGTGTTACACTGAGTATACCTAAGCTGTGCAGAAAAAACAGTAAATACACTACATTGATAATTTCTCTAAGTAACAGGAATTGTGGAGCTCTTGCAAAATCTGCTGTACAAAACAACCTAGAAATCAAAAAAGTAGTATTATTTCTATTCTGATGAGTGGAAGCGATGTAGATGAGATAGATACTTTTTCTGTGAAGTTGAGAGTCACACGGTAATGTAACAGTTACCTTAACAGAAATCATAAAAGTGTGTTTTGAGTAATACCACCTGTAATTGTATTAAATAAGACAAACTGCAACAGAAGCAGCATGAACTCTGAAGTTTCAAGCTACATACTTTATTAAATGGCCATATGTACAAAACTGCCCAGATAGGTGAGTGCACATAACGACTATGACAGTACATGAAAACCAAGTGAAATATATTTTTTCACATGTCAACTAAATCTTTTCTTAGTTAATTAAATGATGTGCAAAGATAAATTGGCAGAGCTGAGTTTTCAGTGAAAACCTTACTTTCAGAGAATCATGTATTTGATTACCAAACTAGATAATCCCTCGAAGGTTTCCCACTGTTGCCTCTTTCAAATAAACTACATTCTGACTTTAAGCCCTCCAGGTTTAAAAATCAAATGAACAAACCAGTAATTCTGGAGAGCTTAAATTTACAGGAATCTGTTTTATAAGCTTAATATAATCAATACTTTGAATTCATTTCAGCAACCTAGGAGTCTCTAATAGAATGAGGTGTTTGCTTTATTTATACAAATGGTCACACAGTTAAATCAAGAGTGAAGAGACTAACTGGGCAAGCAGAGTCAAGGAATAACACCATGAATGCTACTGGTGTCAAATGAGTTTATGATCAAACTTGGTTATGCACAAGTGTGAGCAGTCTGACATGCTATTTTGTTCAAAAAACTCCATATTTGCAGATATCTATCTACTGAATTATTACTGAAGCAGAATACAAGTCCATTAAAGTCAAACATGCTCAGAGAAGATTAATGTATGGAGCACAAATTCGCATCTGTGGCCAAATGCTGCAAAAGTAAATATTAAAATGTGCCAACTTAATAGGTCTGGACCATATCACTTGCCTCCTCTAGCAAAATGGATTAAGGAGAACTGAAAGAAGCTTCTGAAGTCCCTCCAGCACTCCTGTAAGAAACCTCTTCCTTATACAAAAAAAAGTACAGGAAAATCTAAGAAGCCACCCTACTGACCAACTTTACTTGATCCTGCTTTCTTCAGCAACAAATGCACTCTGAAGAATAAAATTAAAAAAAAAAACCAAAACCAAACAAAACTCTACACAATGCTTTGAACAAAACACAAAATCAAATGAGTTTATGTCACAGCCATTTACATAAACAATTTGGCTGCTGCTCTTTCACCAAGTTGTTCCAATTACTACTAAATATTCTGCTGCTCACAGTCACACTTCTCAACAGAGAAAGTCCTATTTTAGTTCTGTCTTCTCACACTTCAATTTATCTACACTTTCTTCATCCCTCAGGTGTAAAAAAAAGAAACCCAAAAGTGGATTCTCTTTGGAATGGCAAGAGCGGGGCAGAATAACAAGGAACTAGAGCTGTGTATGCCTTTTAAAAACTTCTTTATCTGTGCAATGAATCAGTTTACATTTACAGAGTTTACATACAGAGTTTACATTTTCGCTGCAAAAGATAAATCCCAGCCAGCAATCATTATAGTTAACATGACTCTAGAAAGACTTCTGTATCTTGAAGAGATTTTTAAGATTTAAAAATGTTGGGTCTTATATTCCAAAAAACAGATGTCTTTAGAAAGGTTTATGCTACAGCCACCCATCCTACAAGTTCTATGCAACGCAGATAGCCTTGGTTCATAATGGAACAAACTGGACGGGCTCTGTTACATTCACAGCACTGGTGGTGTTTATTACCATGAAGTAGCGTGCTCACCAAAGGAAACCGACCTCTCTACTCTTGCGCATAGTCTGCCTGCTAACTCAAAATTACAATAAAGGTCAGGAGGCCAGCTGTTCTGCACCTCACAATACAGAAGGGCAGGCATGAGAGCTGAAAAAGACAGGAGGAAAATGTAAACTCTGTGGTGCACAGAAACATCTATGTTTGCAACAGATTAGTTCTTTTCTAGTATATCCAAGGAGCTTTAAGTGAAGATTAGGTTTAATTAATTAATTTCCTTGATTCATGAAGTATTTTATAATCACTGTCACATGAATTACTTTTTCCTATGTTCCTTTCCAGTTCCAGCTGATGTAAAATTTGTCCACTGTATGGCTTTTGGCAGAATCAGAAGCTAAATTACCTGAATCACACAAATACGCTGTGTTACTTAGAGTGTGATCAAACAGGTGGAAATCTCCAGTCCTCTCAAAGAAAATCTTATGAATTTTAATAGTAAAGGCAAAACTTTACAGGATTTCTCTGGACAGTGCTGTATGTTTTAACAGTCAACCAGAGCCATGCTAAAAGACCAATGACTAAAAGAGGTAATAATTCTCTAACAAACTACACTTGTGCTTAGGGTTGTAAGAGTGTCATGACAGAACCATGTAGAAACCTTAATCTCTAATTAGTGATACTGGACAAAAGGACTTCAGGTTACTGATTTCAGGCCCCTGCTCTTGGACAAACTTCCCATTATAAACAACTGCTTTATATAACCATTATGTATATATATACAATCATACATAATCATAATCCTTTCATATACTGACCTGAATATCAGTTTGGTTTTTCCTCTGTTACTTGCCATTCAAAAATTGTCTCAGAAATTCAGTTTTTGATGACAGTCTTTTGACCAAGCTACTTTTCATCCCAATTATTTTTCTTTTAATTGGCTTGCCTTTTTGGACAAGAATGCAAAGAAACAACTCCTGCCGCAAAATCTTTGCTTGGCTGCTGCTCATCTAATGATTCTGAAGCTAATTAGCACATATTTCACCAGTTTTTGGGAAAAGTAACTGCAGCATTTGTGATTTACTGCACCCTGTTAAAGAGTAACTGATACAGTCTGCATAGGTCTATGACAACACTTATTTATTGCTATTGCAATTCACATAATGAATAATAAAATACTGCAAACAGAGCTAGTTAATCCATATTCAGAACAATTCAGATTATTATTCACTACACTGTTCCCAGGGTAAACAACTCAAAACGACTCTGCATAACGGCTCATTTCTTTCTTGGTCTTCGTATATGAAAGTTCCTGTTTGAATATTATCCCAGTTCAACAATATATCCAGGTGGCTAGACAAAGGACAAGAAGATATTAACCATGTGTCAGGATCTGCAAATAATAAATAATGAGTTGATCCATAAAATTAAGCTATAAATGAGCCTAAAGGTCAATAAACCCTTATTTTAGTATTTCATGCCTATTGAACATATCTCTAGATTTTCCATCTGCATAAAATTTAGCATAGCTAATAACTCTCTTAACCTTAGAAAAAGATAAATTCCAATGCATAAAGGTTCAAGGCTTCAGAGAGAACTGTTGTTTGTTATAATGAACTGAACTTCCTGAAATTGATATTTTTATGCCTATTTGACTAGTTAAACCCAAACAAATAATCTTTTGAAGGAAGTCTTCCAGGTAGCTGGAAAGCAACTTTCTCAGGAATGCACAGCAATGAGGGGTATCACCAGTGACAAGGAGCATTAACAGAGTGGTCTTCCGTTCTAGGGGAACATTAAAGTTTTAGAAAAGCTTTGGACATTGTTTTCAAGACTTTGTTTTAGAACTAGATTGCATCACCACTATAAATTAAATAATTTCAAAATGTTTACATAGAATTGTTTTTAATATACTTTATCCAGAGCATGATGGTTAGTTTTCTACTCTTGATTTTCACTCCTGTTGATACTGGCTTACAGGAAGAACTGTATTACTCCTGGAAAAAACGTTGCCACTCCTTATCTTTCAGGTGACCATGAAGCTGCTTCAGCCAATTTCCTTCAACGGTTTGTTCAACAGCCAGAAGCCACTGCTATTCACATTTATCTGTGATCTCAGACTTCTAATTATTAGCATATTTTACTGCTTTATCTTGGACTCCTACATTGTTAATCAGGCAGCTGGCTATGCTTAAATCTAGGTGGAAAGTATTACCAATTAATTGTATGAAAGATGTAACTAAAAGAAGATTTGGGTCACCCTTACATTCATTAATGGCTACTGTTTGGCCTACATATAAATTGGAACAAAAGGTCCTTATAAGCCTTGCTTCTCTCTGGTTACAAGAATGCTGTTACGGAAGCTATAATTTTTCTGAAGGAAAATATACACTTACAGGCAATAAGGCCTGAAAATCAGCTTTTCCTGGGAGACTCGTGCAGAGCTACAAAGTATGAAGAGAGCTTTACTTGAGGACCACTCACTTGCATGGCTCCCTGGGGCCAAAATCACAAGGTACAGGTTTGAGCAGCCCCAGTAGTCTTTCAAAGAATGTTAGGCTTTCTGTTGGGTATCAAACAAAGTTGCTCCTACAGCTAGCACTGTCAATTAGTTGAACTTGAATGATATTGAGCATTGTTACAGATCTTTGTCCAAATTTCATCCTGGGCAAGAGTTCATCATAGAAGGAGCTCAGGTTGAAAGGGACCTTGAAAGATCATCAGGTCCAGCCTTTTGTGGGAAAGGAGTTATGGCCATCCAGAGGACATACAGCACCTCTAATGTGAATGATTAATTCTGTCCACCTCAATTCAACTGTTGTTTTAAAAAAATATATACTTGTATATATTACCTTTACAATATGTCTCAGTTAACACTTAACCCAGAAAGTGCTGTAATTTCACACTGGTGTTTCAGTACAATATACATATCTCAGCATGTATATTGGAAGGAGTGGTTTAGATTTCTGCTTATCCATGGAAGATTCACTATCAGCAGTTACACCGTCAAAGAGAACAGAAGCAAACTAGAAACACTTGAAAACTGCCAAAACTGCCAATTGGTTCATCAATTTTAGAAATGGCTTTGTTTGGAAGGAAGGTAGAAAAAAGGGATGCTGATATGAGGCAAACTCAAGCCAGTTACCACAATGATTCCACAAAATGGCATGCAACTTCCAATATAATTGAGTTGCCTATCAAGATCACAGTGATTTATTTTTTGTGAAAAAGAGCCAAAAAGGCACTTTTGCCTTTCATTTCAGGTGACTGGAACTTTCATTTGACTGGAACTGTCGCCAATGCAAAGCATTCATCTTCAACTTGACAATATAATCAGTGGAAAGAAGGTACTGGAGGAGGTGGTCCAATAAGGAGAAGCAACCACGTATTTACTTAAGCAGCCAATCGTCAAATAATTTTATGTCTTGGTTTATGACATAAGAAGAATGGAAGAGACTTTTTCACAACCAGCTGCTTCAGGCAGAGTGCAATGATACAGAAGACACATGTAGTTACCTACCTAATTGCAAACATCAACTATGCTTAAAGAAAAACAAGCATTTACACCAAATGTAACAACTTCCTTAAGTACTACATACAAGGTATATACTTTACATACTCTTTACATCAGTGTTGTTCTTTGAGTAACTGATCACTTATGAATATGTTGACTCTGCCTCTATTACTGAAAGTAAATAGGAAACAAAGTACTTAAAATTTCAAATCTATCACAACTTGTCTAGATACATACGTCAGTATGATTCTCAAAGCAAACTAAACAACAAAGGAATTACAAACTATGCCACCCTCCCCAGCAACGCTTTCTGCTGTTTGCTGTCACTCTCTTCCACATATTCCACTGAAGATGATCAAATATTCTCCTGAGAAATTTTTAGTTATTTTTATACTAACATGAGGATCTCCTGAAATCAGTTTTATGTACTGTCTTGAAGTCCATCATCTGCCTGTGTGATATAATCTATCACCTTGCAGATCCTAATGCTCTCATGTTGTTGGCAATGTATCCAGCCAGGGCAAGGAAAGAAGAGCAGTGGGAACTGTGCAATGCTATACAACAAGAAACCAGAGAAAGAATCTACTGTATTAAATGAGATAAAACTGCTGTTTGTCATGTGTTTCCTGAGTCAGTCTGGATGTTAAGATACCTGCCTACACTGCATAAATGCAGGAAAGTCCCTGCAACAAGTTTCAAGGCAATGAATGACATTTCTACCCTTGGGATTATCTGTTCACCAGTGAATATCCTGGATAAACAGCCAAAAGTGTCATAATCTGACAGGCTCTAGTACATAAATAGTAAAAAAAAACCAAAACCCTTCCAGTCATTTTTCTAACCCTAGGAATAAGAGACCAGACTATGAAAGCCCTGAGGGCAGTGATAAGCCCTGCTGGCCCTGCCAAGTCTCTCGTGAGGACTCCCCCTCACTGCACCCTGCCCATGGATTCATACAGTTCTTTTCAACCTGTCCTAGGGGTGTTAGTCTCTGTCTGAGCTATGCCATAGGAGTGAGTGTCTCCAGATTCGTCTCTGGCTCTGCTACCTGGATGGAACTCAGACCTGTGCTATAGCTAGCTTTTCTCCCTGGAGGACCGCTTGGTGCTCCTATCACCTTTTGCAGCAGCCCCATTTTTGCTGCTTCACAGGCAGAGTTTCTGTTGCTGGTGAGATGACTAGAACTTGTAGTGGATTTTATGCACCTCTCTCAAGCAAATCCATGCAGAACAGAGATAAAAAGCACGTGCAGCGCAGGACATTCCTCATTTTCTGAGGATACCTCTGCTGCCTAAATCTAGTCTCTTTACAAGCGGAAAACTTACTGAGAACGTTTGTTATTTTCCACTCATTAAAACACAAAACAAAACAAATATTAAAAATGTGCATTGATTGTTGGTTACTTTAGGAGACATAGAAGCCTAAGCTCTGCCAGCATGTCACTTCTCTCACATTGCATACCTTGTAACAAGTAAAATAGAACAATCTGCTGATGCAAAAAGGATTCAATTTTAAAAGGCATATTCTCATTGTAATTAAATAGTCAAAAGTTTAGGTAGATGAATGCTACAAGTATATACTCTCTTGGTTTCTAGTATTTTTTGTTGGGATTTGTTAGACAGGAAACACGTTCAGATCACACTTTTTGTGTCAGATATCATAATGTTACTATAAGTACACTGCAAACCTCTAAAATGAATGCTTAGTTTGTTTCTTATCATGACTTGTTACCATTTCATCTATGCCTTGCCTACATAGCACAAAGAACCATATTTGAAATGATCACCTTAATTGCAACTGATAAACAATTTGTGCTGTAATAAAATTTGGCACGGCTGTGGTGCATTGAACTTGGCTGCCCGCCAGGTGGCCACCATGCTGCTCTATCACTCCCTCCATTCTTCAAAGACCTTGGTGTCCCTTTCTCACACATATTCTCTCTCCACCCTCCCTGCTACTGTTGCAGAGTGGTTTTTACCCCATCATTTGATTGCTTTTATGCATTTGGCACCTCAGTCACGAATAAGCAACTATATGGGGCTTCAAACTACAGTGTTTTGATTTACTTCAAGCTAAATGCTTATCCTCTTCCATGAAACATCCTTAGTCCTCTCTTCTTGTATATCACAGCATGAAGGTGTTTTAGTAGGAAAAATCTGAGAGTTCAAAATGGGGTTTATGTTATGAATTGGTTTAGGCATTTCATGGATTACACTGCAACTTGATCTCAATATTCGCTCTTCCTAGGATAGAGTCTGGTTATAATATGAGGTAATTCTTTAGACAGCTACAAGTCTTCCCCTTAATAAGGAATCCCTACATCGTTTAGGCTCTGGCGGCCATATCTCCTAACTCTACTCTCATTGTGAGGAGTCCCTGGGGTGCTGTAATAAAGTGATACCCAGATAACCTGCTTGAAAAAATTTTTTTTTGTATTGTTCTATAACTCAGATTTGTTCTGTAACACTTGCAAAAAAAGAAAAAAAAGAAAGAATAAAATGAGCATGGCTTCTCTTAATAGACTAAAAGTCATTGCTCAGCACTTATCACCAGGCATCTCAGCCCCTGACATTCCTGTTGTGTTAGATACTACACATACATTGAAACTGTTGGTCCTGCTTCAAAACATGTACAGTCACATTATTGGGAAAATCATCCACAAACACAGCAAACAGGGGTCAAGGTGCTGAATGTTCCTTCTGGTTAAAGACGAAAACCTGTAGCCACTGCTAATACAGAGGAAGCGTATCACTTATCAACTCATTATAACACTACTGCGTTACCTGTGGTTCCTTATTGTGTTGGCTAGGATCCTTTTCGTAACTCTCTGCATAGATCCGGAGAGTAGCTCTCACATGGCTAGAAGCACTCATTCTGAAGATAAGCCTGGAAGCATCTGAAAAAATAATCCGCAGCCCCTACAGAAGAAGAAGGAGCAGCATATATGTAAGGTGGGAGCACGTTTACAAATCACAATCCACTATTTAAAATAAAGAGTGAAAGGAAGAGTCATTTCGATACAATTCCTCTTTCCCTGTAACTTTAGACAACTCACTCATTATTCTTTTTTCTCCCCTCTGAAGTCTAGAAATGATCTTGTGTATTTCCTCCTGCTCCTCATAACAAGGACTCTCTTACTGCTGGGGTTTTTTTTTTCAGCTGCTTTGTTCTTGTTCTGTATGGCAGAGCAAAAAATTAATGGCCTGAGAAACTCTTATAAGATCAGCAAGGATCAGTGGACTAAACCACAGCTACACAATCTCAGGATCAAAAATCAGTTGTCAGTAGTGAATATAAAAGATAGGATCAGTTGCTACTCCTCAAAGACCATGCATCAATATCTGATTACAAAGAATTTCAACAAGAGTTTGTAGTAAACTTGGGAAACTTAACATAAAGTGTTAATTAATTTCAAGTACACTAATTAATGCACATTAACTGTGTGCAGAATAAAAAGAATTTATTATTAACTGTGAACTAGCTCTTTGTTCCCATTTTCTCCTCTTATCTTCTTTTCTCCTCCCCCCTTTTATACCGTATATATGAACACATTCTTCTACAGACCACAGGCAATATACCTGGATCCACAGTCGACAGACTTTCTGTACGGGAAGGCCATTAAGTCCAAAGGACTATATTGCACAGTTAAATAGTTGTATTCAATCCTGTAGTATTTCAACCTTGTGCCAATTCTGCACTAACACGCAGCCTAGTTCTCTTTCTGTAATAAGTACCCTTAAGCTAAGTGCCACCTCTGATATGCCACTGAACTTTATTTCCCCTTTTAGACATGCTGTTATTAAATGCCTAGCGCATAAACTGAAGTCCTTGCTACTTGTGTTTAAGGGACCATTAAAAAATGAAAGAAGAGAATTTAAAGAGAAGCTTTATTTTCTTCCATTTTTATCAGCAGCTGGAGAAGACTTTGCTGTTAGCAACACAGTGCTCCAATTTTCTAATAAGTAGAAACCTCTGTTTCCTCTGGTATATGTCAAAACATTTCCAGCACCATGTAAAGCATTGTTTGGTTGATAATCACAGAATCATAAAGTAGTTTGGGTTGGAGGGGACCTTTAAAGGTCATCCGGTGATGAGAAGGGACATCTTCAACTAGATCAGGTTGCTCAAAGCCCAGTCCAACCTGACCTTGAATGTTTCCATCTATGACCTCCCTGAGCAACCTGTTCTACTGTTTCACCACCCTAACTGTAAAAAATTTCTTCCTTGTATCTAGTCAGAATCTATCCTCTTTTAGTTTAAAACCATCACCCCTTGTCCTATCACAACAGGCCCTACTAGAAAATCTGTACTCATCTTTCTTATCAACCCCCCTTTAACTATTGAAAGGCCACAATAAGGTCTCCCTGGAGTCTCCTCTACTATGGGCTGAACAACTGCAACTCTCTCAACCTTTCCCCACAGGAGAGGTGCTTCAGCCCTCTGATCATTTTTGTGGCCCCTCTCTGTACCCACTCCAACAGGTCCATGTCTTTCCTGTGTAATGCCAATTAACAGTAGAAAGTACAAAACAGGAAAATATCCCACATGGACAAAGGGTTGGATTAGATGGCCTAAGAGGTATTTTCCATCTCTCATTTTGGTGATACCACGAAACTTTTTTTAGCTGCTAGTATAATTTTAACATGTGTTGACAACATAAATAAATTTATCTAGTAGTCTCAATACGTACAGCAAAAGTGACAAACAGAAACAGTTTACATTCAGAAGATTGAGCTTTAGAGCTTGTTTTTCTAATATTTTCTATTAAACCAGCTTTGTAATGAGATGGTTCAATTGATGCTGATAGGAATTTTGCCACTGATTTCAATGGAATGAGAATTTAATTTCTGATGCCTACAATTATATAGGCAGTTTGTTAAGATCTGATCCAGTGAGCAAGGGGTTGTCTCCTGCTGATTGCTTATTGCAGTTTATGACAGTGAAACGAAAAAAGATCAACTGAAGAGTTCCACAGTTCTGGGTACAGTTTGTTTCAAATGGTTGTCAAACCCAGGACCAGCGGGTCAAAGTACAGAACATTAATGTCAATCAGCTTTAAGAGAGAAGGAAGGGAGTCTGCACAAAATGAAAGAGTGAACATCAGAGCATGCGAGCATCTTCCTCTCCAAAGACTACACTGGCATTTTATATGCTCCTGCCAGGCCTAGCAATTCCCACAATGACATGACTAGCAAGACCACTTGAATACCCTTTCACATACTTCACGTTTATCTGGCAATAATAACAATAAGACAATAAGACGTTGTTACTTGGTTTAGCACACCTGAAGTCTCACCACCCGTTACATTACCAGCTTCAAAATAAAAAGGATTTACAAACACTCCCCATAACTCTTCCTTCCATAACTTGCGACACAAAATGCTCCATCAAACCACAAGAACCTGTAGTCAGTTTGATGTCATAGTTATTTTCACTTGGGATGTTTATGCAGTGTATACAGACACATGACCAGCATTCAAACTGTTCACTCTACTATTTCTGACCTTATTATTTTATTCATTTTGCATTTCTCAGGGACATGCAACTGACAGCACCTATTTTTACACATGCATGATGACAGCTAATACTTGTCTCAGACTAGAATTCCTGCCATACAGCTGAAAATACTCTGTAAAAGGGAATTACAGAGACACAGTGGCTGTGCTCCTTAAAATATATAATAATATATTATATTAAAAAAATAATCCTATGTGCCAGGAAGAAATGTGCTAGGGAAACAATGGCCTTTAGAGCTGGACTGTGAAAGTCAACTTTCAAACTCATGATATTTGTGCCTGGAGATTTAACTCATTTTTAAGACAGCGTACAGCAAAAAATCTGACTTTAAACTGTCCCTTGGAAACAGTGAGTTAAGCATTAGCAAAGCTTTTCACTCAGGAACACCACAGAAAGTAATGAGAGCTATTAAATTTTTATATTCCTCACTGTTTTCTGGAAACTGTATCTAAAAACCGTGAGTTGCAAACATTCTTAAAGTCAAAAAACCCAGCAAAAAAATCCAACACTGTCACCAAATAAATATGAAAAAGTATTGCCTGGAGGATAACCTGTGACTCAGCATCTTGTGCAAAGACTAACTAAACCAAACAGATTTTGCCCGCTTGTTGCAGAAACCCCAGTCTAACATAGAGACACTTTCCTTTTTGACACTTTTGAGCTTTTGACATAAGCAAGGTCAAAGCATGCTGGTGAAGCTGCAAGCAGCCTATTTACTGTTTGTCATGACAGTATTTCACCTGACATAAGTTCCATTAATTTAAAGTCACATATTTGCTTTTTACTATATAGGAAGTGTTACCTCCATGAAACATAAAATTTAATATGCAGAACTTATAAAGCAAAACAAGAGGAAAAGAAAGAAGAGTAACACACTGAAAAGCCCACAGGACAGAATAATTTACAGTTTTAATAAAACAGGCACACTATTTGTCACTAACAAGAATATAATTTTCTTATGGGAACAGACTTTTTTTTTTTTTTCTGGGAGGAAGCAGATTAAAAGGGTCAGTACAGCTCTGAACATCTGCAGATATTTATTTTAGGCAAACTGGGTCTGCTAATAGATATTAATGGAAACTCTGAACCAAAAATATGTTCCATGGTTAACCCACTGACTTTGAAGCTGATGTGATGGAGATTAGCTTCACAGGGATTTCTCTTTTACATTACAATCCAGTTAAACAGCCTACTGATGTATCTATGAAGCAGTCAGAAAACTAAACCTACTACATATTGTACTATATGGTACAATATGGTTTGGTTTCCAGTAGTTTGTTTTGGGTTTTTTTTCAGTTACCAATTTCATTACTAAATAAATAATATTAAATTAGTATAACACCTTAGAATGAACAAGACCAAGCAGCAAACTTAAAGCAAAATACCTCAGCATTTTGAAAAACATTTTTGAAGTATAATGCCAGAAAGGAACATCAGTAGAAAGTCCAACCTAGCAGCAATATATCAGACATAGAGATGTATACACAAATTAGGAGCATGTAAAATGGTGTCCTGGGTTCAGCTATAGCAGTCATTTTTCTCCTGCTTAGTAGCTGGTGCAGTGCTGTGTTTTTTAACTTTCAGCCTGGGAACAACGCTGATAACACCGATGTTTTTAGTTGTTGCTAAGTAATGTTTATTCCAACCAAGGACTTTCTCAGTCTCATGCTTTGCCAGGGAGGAGGGGAAGCCGGGAGGAAGCAGAGACAGGACACCTGACCCAAACTAGCCAAAGGGGTATTCCATACCACAGCACGTCATGCCCAGTATATAAACCGGGGGGAGTTACCCGGAAGGCCCGGATCACTGCTCGGGTCGGGCTGGGTATCGGTCGGCGGGTGGTGAGCAATTGTATCCTCTCCCCTTGTTATTTCACTAATCGTTATTATCATTGGTGGTAGCAGTAGTGGTTCTGTGTTATACCTTAGTTGCGGGACTGCTCTTATCTCAACCCGTGGGAGTTGCATTCTTCCCATTCTCCTCCCCATCCCTCCGGGAGCGGGGGGAGGAAGAAGGAGGGGGGGGGAGTGAGCGAGCGGCTGTGTGGTTCTGAGTTACCGGCTGGGCTCAAACCACGACAGTTCTTTTTGGCGCCCAACGTGGGGCTCGAAAGGTTGAGATAACGACAGACCTGACCAGAGTGTGTTTAATCATATTTGTGATAAGCATTCATTGTTACTACTCGTCACAATGGTGATTATTTGGCTCTCAGACTTGTTGCGCTTGATCTCAGAATTTCAGCATGTTGTACCTTACTTACAGCCACTATTTGCTGTTTTAGCGTTTATCGGTGGGGGGCCTGGGCTAAGGTTCTTGTTTCACTGTACTTCATGGTAATGACTTGTAATACAATAGACTCATTGATCATGAAACTGGTCTGGTTTGTGCTTCCAGCGTGGCCATCACCACTATACATTGGGAGGTATATAATGAAATATTTTAGCAATTGCATATCTTTTTTTTTCTCCGCGGGGGGTAAACTTACGAAGGAAGCATTCTCTTACACCCCCGTTCCCCCACCAGCCTATTTGCAACAGCAGTTGAGAGTTCTGAAGGTTTTAGATGGCCTTTGAGTACCCTTGAAACCTGCCTGCTGATTGTGCTGGGGATCAGCATGTTGGCAAACATATGGAGTGTGTTTTACCCACGGCCATCCCGTCGTAGGAACATCCTATTTCGTTTAATGTCAAAAATTCAGCAGTATCAGGTTCGAATCTGGTCTAGGGTTAGACGACGATATAGGAGGACCACCAGGAGATTTTCCCTGAGGCTGGACAGTTATGAGTGGCAGGGTGTGTGGGATAGTATGGGCAAGTACCTAGGCCAGTGGGCCCCTCCAGTGCTTTGGAACTTCACCACTGAACAAGTGCAACATCCAGAAAAACTAGTAAAACACTTAAACGAGGTGTGCTGTCGTCCTGGTTATACCAGAGAGGGACAAATTTTGGCAACGTGCTGGGGCTTGGCCTATGCCTACAGAGCCCTGCTCAACACTATCCAGCACCTTCAAAGGGAAAAAAATGTCTCTGGATCTGATGGCAAAGCAACAGACAACGCAGCTATGCCAACTACAAGCACAGCAGCTACTCAGACCCTGACCA
The DNA here is from genome assembly GCF_004027225.2 of Strigops habroptila. Classification (NCBI taxonomy): domain Eukaryota; kingdom Metazoa; phylum Chordata; class Aves; order Psittaciformes; family Psittacidae; genus Strigops; species Strigops habroptila. The sequence goes on along the minus strand of NC_044302.2, from coordinate 74,382,486 downwards.
CAACAGTCAACACAGCTACTCCAAGTACAGCAGCTACATCAACCCCAGTGACAAGCACAACAGCTACTCAAACCCTGACCACAACAGACAACGCAACTACTCCAACTTCAAATACAGCAGTTACACCAACCCCAGTGACAAGCACAACAGCTACTCAAACCCCGACAGCAACAGACAATGTGGCTACTCCAAGCACTGCAGCCACACCAACCCCAGTGACAAGCACAGTAGCTACTCAAACCCCGACAGCAACAGACAATATAGCTACTCCAAGCACCACAGCTACACCAACCCCAGTGACATGCACAGTAGCTATTCAAACCCCGACAGCAACAGACAATATGGCTACTCCAAGCACCGCAGCTACACCAACCCCAGTGACAAGCACAGTAGCTACTCAAACCCCGACAGCAACAGATAATGCAGCTGTTGCTGTTACTCAACTCCCAAGCACAACAGCTGCACCAACCCCAGCAATAGACATTGCAACCACTCCAATCCTAGTGGCAGACACTGCAGCCACTCCAACCACAGTGACAAACACTGCAGCTAAACCAAATGTCCAGTTTGTGACAATGTCTGTTGCACCTGTAAGCAAAAGCAGACGAAAGGCACAAAGAGCAACCCGCGAAGCGAAGAAAGATGAAGACCCAGTGCCATTACTATATGCAACAGCACCTGAACAAGAGTTACTACTACGTGGGTCAGAGGAAGAGGAAGAAGAAGAAGAGGTCACTTCTCGACCCCGGACCTCAAACGAACTACGGAATATGCGAATAGATTTCACCCGTCTTCCAGGGGAGCACATTGTCACCTGGTTGCTCCGGTGCTGGGACAATGGGGCCGACGGTCACGAACTAGAAGGTAGGGAAGCCAAGCAGCTGGGATCACTTGCTAAGGAAGGAGGAATTGACAAAGCGATTGCAAGAGAGAAGCGAGCCCTCAGTCTTTGGAGGCGGCTCCTGGCAGCTGTGAAGGAAAGGTTTCCCTACAAAGACGATATTACGAATCGCTCAGCCAACTGGACCACGATAGAGAAAGGCATCCAGTCCCTGAGGGAATCAGCCATTATAGAGATGATCTATCGTAGGCCGGATTCCAGGAACACATCCGTAGACCCAGATGAAGTCGAATGTACACGACCCATGTGGCGGAAACTTACACGGAGTGCGCCATCATCATATGCCCACACATTGGCATCAATGACCTGGAATGACGGAATATCACCAACAGTGGATTTCCTGATTTGTCAACTCCGAGAGTTCGAAGACAATCTCACCCCTTCCATCATTTCAGCTGTGGAAAAACTGTCCCAGGAGTTCAAACAATTGAGAGACGATTTATCCGATCTATCCAGCTCTCCACGCGTACCAACCCATGTCTCAGCTATTAACAGAAGGCGCCCTACTGCTCGAGAAAGAAAATATAGGAGGTACACGCCACGGGCCACCCTATGGTTTTACCTGCGGGATCATGGAGAAGACATGAAAAAGTGGGATGGAAAACCTACTTCAGCTCTGGAGCAACAGGTGCGTGAACTGAAGAGGAGAACAATGGTCAAGGATGATCCTCCTAGGAAAGCTGCTGCTCCAGTCTCTGGCGAGCAGTTTCCCAGATGGAGCGAAAGAGCTGATTTTACTCCAGCTCCTGTGATAAGGAATACTAATCCCTTTCTACAAGACAGAAGTGGAGAATTTTGTGATCACTATTAGAGGGGCCCTGCCTCCAGCCAGGTGGAGGAGAGGGATAATCGGGTTTACTGGACTGTGTGGATCAGATGGCCTGGCACATCAGTCCCACAGAAGTATAAGGCTCTAGTAGATACCGGTGCACAGTGTACTCTGATGCCATCAAGGTATCAAGGGGTGAAACCCATTTCTATTTCTGGAGTGACAGGAGGATCCCAAGCGTTAACTATGCTGGAAGCTGAAATCAGCCTGACTGGGAGGAAGTGGCAAAAGCACCCCATTGTAACTGGTCCAGGGGCTCCATGCATCCTTGGCATAGACTATCTCAGGAGAGGGTATTTCAAAGACCCAAAAGGGTATAGATGGGCTTTTGGTATCACTGCCTTGGAGACAGAGGAAATTAAGCAGCTGTCCACCTTACCCGGTCTCTCAGAGGATCCTTCTGTTGTGGGGTTGCTGAAGGTCGAAGAACAACAAGTGCCAATTGCGACCACAACAGTGCACCGGCGGCAATATCGCACCAACCGAGACTCCTTGATTCCCATCCATAAGCTGATCCGCAGACTGGAGAGCCAAGGAGTGATCAGTAGGACCCGCTCACCCTTTAATAGCCCCATATGGCCAGTGCAAAAGTCTAATGGAGAGTGGAGATTAACAGTAGACTATCGTGGCCTGAACGAAGTCACACCACCATTGAGTGCTGCCGTACCGGACATGTTAGAACTTCAGTATGAACTGGAGTCAAAGGCAGCCAAGTGGTATGCCACAATTGACATTGCCAATGCATTTTTCTCAATCCCTTTGGCAGCAGAATGCAGGCCACAGTTTGCTTTCACTTGGAGGGGCGTCCAGTACACTTGGAACCGACTGCCCCAGGGGTGGAAACACAGCCCTACCATCTGCCATGGATTGATCCAGACTGCACTGGAACAGGGGCAAGCTCCAGAACACCTCCAATACATTGATGACATCATCGTGTGGGGTGATACAGCGGAAGAAGTTTTTGAGAAAGGGAGGAAAATAATCCAAATCCTGCTGAAGGCCGGTTTTGCCATAAAACGGAATAAGGTCAAGGGACCTGCACAGGAGATTCAATTTTTGGGAATAAAATGGCAAGATGGACGCCGCCAGATCCCCACAGACGTGATCAACAAGATAACAGCAATGTCTCCACCAACTAACAAGAAAGAAACACAAGCTTTCTTAGGTGTTGTGGGGTTCTGGAGAATGCACATCCCAAATTACAGTCTGATTGTAAGCCCTCTCTACCACGTGACCCGGAAGAAGAATGATTTCAAATGGGGCCCTGAGCAACAACAAGCCTTTGAACAAATTAAACGAGAAATAGTTCATGCAGTAGCCCTTGGACCAGGCCGGGCCGGGCCAGATGTGAAAAATGTGCTCTATACCGCAGCTGGGGAGAATGGTCCTACCTGGAGCCTCTGGCAGAAAGCTCCAGGGGAGACTCGAGGTCGACCCCTTGGCTTTTGGAGTCGGGGATATAAAGGATCCGAGGCCAGCTACACTCCCACTGAAAAAGAGATACTGGCAGCCTATGAAGGGGTTCGAGCTGCCTCAGAAGTGATTGGAACTGAAGCGCAGCTCCTCCTGGCACCCCGGTTGCCTGTGCTGGGCTGGATGTTCAAAGGCAGGGTCTCCTCTACACATCATGCAACTGATGCTACATGGAGTAAGTGGGCCGCACTAATTACACAACGAGCTCGAATAGGAAATCCCAGTCGTCCAGGAATTCTAGAAGTCATCATGGACTGGCCAGAGGGCAAAGATTTTGGGATGTCACCAGAAGAGGAGGTGACGCGTGCTGAAGAGGCCCCACTATATAATGAACTGTCAGAGAGTGAAAAGCAATATGCCTTGTTTACTGATGGGTCCTGCCGTATTGTGGGAAAGCATCGGAGATGGAAGGCAGCTGTGTGGAGTCCCCTGCGACAAGTTGCAGAAACTGCTGAGGGAGAGGGTGAATCGAGTCAATTTGCAGAGGTGAAAGCCATCCAGCTGGCCTTGGACATTGCTGAACGAGAAAAATGGCCAGTACTTTATCTCTATACTGACTCATGGATGGTGGCAAATGCCCTGTGGGGGTGGTTGCAGCAATGGAAGCAGAGCAACTGGCAACGCAGAAGTAAACCCATCTGGGCTGCTGCGTTGTGGCAAGATATCGCTGCTCGGGTGCAGAACCTGGTGGTGAAGGTACGCCACGTAGATGCTCATGTACCCAAGAGTCGGGCCACTGAGGAACACCAGAATAACCAGCAAGTGGATAAAGCTGCTAAAATTAAAGTGGCTCAGATGGACTTGGATTGGCAACATAAGGGTGAATTATTTTTAGCCCGGTGGGCCCATGACACCTCAGGCCATCAAGGCAGAGATGCAACATATAGATGGGCTCGTGATCGAGGGGTGGACTTAACGATGGACACTATTGCCCAGGTTATTCACGAATGTGAAACATGTGCTGCAATTAAGCAAGCCAAGCGGTTAAAGCCTCTCTGGTATGGAGGACGATGGCTGAAGTACAAATATGGGGAGGCCTGGCAGATTGACTATATCACACTCCCACCAACCCGCCAGGGCAAGCGCTATGTGCTTACCATGGTGGAAGCAACCACCGGCTGGCTGGAAACATACGCTGTGTCCCATGCCACTGCCCGGAACACTATCCTGGGCCTTGAGAAACAAGTCTTGTGGCGACACGGCACCCCAGAGAGAATTGAGTCAGACAATGGGACTCATTTCCGGAACAACCTCATAGACACTTGGGCCAAAGAGCATGGCATTGAGTGGGTATACCACATCCCCTACCATGCACCAGCCTCTGGGAAAATCGAACGGTACAATGGGCTGTTAAAAACTACACTGAGAGCAATGGGTGGTGGGACTTTCAAACACTGGGATACACATTTACCAAAAGCCACCTGGTTGGTCAACAGTAGGGGATCTGCCAACAGGGCTGGCCCAGCCCAATCAGAACTTTTACATACTGTAGAGGGGGATAAAGTTCCTGTGGTGCACATAAAGAATTTGTTGGGGAAGACAGTCTGGGTTATTCCTGCTTCAGGTAAAGGCAAACCCACTCGTGGGGTTGCTTTTGCTCAGGGACCTGGATATACTTGGTGGGTAATGCGGGAAGATGGGGAAGTCCGATGTGTACCTCAAGGGGATTTGATTTTGGGGGAAAACAGCCAATGAACTCAATTGTACACTGTTGCCTGCTCTATAACACTTTTATAGCCCACCAGCTAGATATCTTCAGGTCGCCAGCCATTGACCCTGACTTCCCTCCGATCATCACCTCAACAAAGAATGAATTTTGAGGAAACCAGACGAGCTCAGCAGTGACCAGATGAGTTTGGCGGTATCATCAGCAGGCAACAACCCAACACTACGTACCGTCCCTCCTGCCCTGAAAGACTATTACAAGAGATGGAGCCTGACATCATGGACTGGATGAGTTCAGCAATTTTACAGGGATTGGTCCATGGACTAGGGAACGATATCTTTCTCTGTGTGTGGGTGTGGGTGTATATATGGGACAGGGGTGATGGTGTGCTGAGAGATGTGGGATCTGAGCATGACGTGAATGGTATGGAATAAGGGGTGGATACTGTCCTGGGTTCAGCTATAGCAGTCATTTTTCTCCTGCTTAGTAGCTGGTGCAGTGCTGTGTTTTTTAACTTTCAGCCTGGGAACAACGCTGATAACACCGATGTTTTTAGTTGTTGCTAAGTAATGTTTATTCCAACCAAGGACTTTCTCAGTCTCATGGCTTTGCCAGGGAGGAGGGGAAGCCGGGAGGAAGCAGAGACAGGACACCTGACCCAAACTAGCCAAAGGGGTATTCCATACCACAGCACGTCATGCCCAGTATATAAACCGGGGGGAGTTACCCGGAAGGCCCGGATCACTGCTCGGGTCGGGCTGGGTATCGGTCGGTGGGTGGTGAGCAATTGTATCCTCTCCCCTTGTTATTTCACTAATCGTTATTATCATTGGTGGTAGCAGTAGTGGTTCTGTGTTATACCTTAGTTGCGGGACTGCTCTTATCTCAACCCGTGGGAGTTACATTCTTCCCATTCTCCTCCCCATCCCTCCGGGAGCGGGGGGAGGAAGAAGGAGGGGGGGGGGAGTGAGCGAGCGGCTGTGTGGTTCTGAGTTACCGGCTGGGCTCAAACCACGACAAATGGCTATACTTTCACTTCAAAATGCTGTGATTATCACAATTTTTATTTGGTCCTCTATGGACTCTTGAGAGTCTCCTACGCACAGCAGGCCCCAGTCATTACTCTGACAGGAAATACCTTATTGCTAATACACAATTGAAATATTCTGAACATAGAAGAATTTTTGCTTTATCTCTGGAGATACTATCTAAAATAACTTTTTTCCAACTTTTGCAATGCCTGTTTCCTGACCATTGCTCAGACTGAAATGAAAAAAACCCCCTAAGACCACATGCAGAGCCCTTTGCATCCCAAATCTATCACAGGAATTAGAAAATATTAACAAACTTATAATAAAAAACCTCCAGGGCTTTATTCTGTGAATCTCAGAATGTAAGAATGCTTCATTAAAGAGCTCAAAGTTAACCATTATAATGGGCAACTTGTACTTCTCATCCTTCCAATTTAGATTTCACACAAAAATGCAACTGGTCCCATTTCTGGCTTGGAGGATCCTCAGAAGCAGCACTGTTATGTGTTCACGTGTGCAAAGGCTAGCACAATAGGGCTTCAAAAATGAAAACAGTCTTCATGAACAGCAGAACATTTAATTTAATTTTTTGCCCTATTATTGCACTGTGATAAACAATATTCATGGGTTTCAATACTCAGAATTCATTGGAAGCTAGAGTCTCATTTTTTTCTGCCTATTTTGTTGTTGTTGTGACTGTTTTCTGAACCTGATGATTAATTTTCATGTAGCCAGCTTCTCATTAATGATATCCAGTGCAGTGGCACTGAACATAAATTTCTCTCCCGCCTCCCTGTGTGGAGACACACTTTGAACAGGTTCCTAAAAACATAGCTGGAAAACATGCATGAAGCTCATGACAGTCAGAAAGAGGCATCTCCATTTACATGAAGAGCAAGGTATCTGAGGAAAATGGCAGCAGTGCACTGTTGTTTCATTTGCATGGATCAATGTCCTCTCTTATTTTATTGTGTTTAAAGAATCCTACTAAGGCTGTAGATACATGGAGCTAGGAATGTGTCTTTGCCAAAAGACATACTGGTTGAACTGTAGTCTCAATAAATACGTGCTTGTCCCTATGAAAAGACTTGATTTCTGGTTTTATGGGCTCACTTTCAGAGTCCATCTGAAAACTGGCCAAGTCATGTTTTTCTGTTTGTGATATGATTAGCAATTATATTCCAATTTAGGGCAAGGGCTTTGGATGAAAATTTAAGGAAGGAAAAGTGCACTGAAAATTCACAAGCTGCTTTTTAAAAGTACAAGAGCTACAAGTCTGCCACACCTGTAATTTTCCAGTGGACTTGGATATGACAATATCCTCATGTCTTGTTTCAGCACTAATATGCACTAAGAGAGTAGTACAGTGTCAGGTGGGCTGCTTATATTTTCTGGAAGCAATGATGAATGGAAACTCTAAAGACTCTGAGCAGAATGGCATGACAGTAGTTTTAATGTCTTGTAATATCATTTGCTAAGGTTTGGTCAGGTCAAGTAATTAAGAAACCAGAGAAACTGGGACAATAAAAATAAACAGCATAAAATCAGAACACAATTTAATAAATTTTAGCTTATATTAAAGATGTTTGGATATATATTTATACCTGGCTAAAATACATAGTTTTGAGCACATTGTGAATTCCAGAACACTGAAGGCTCAGTCTGAACTGCAGTTCTTGACAGCTGACTCATCATGGACAGAGCCCAGAAGGAACAATTGGAAGGAAGAATTGGTCATTTGGGCTAGAGAAGCCAAACATGCCCACATATGGTACAATCCACTGAAGTCTTCTGCGTGCTATTGGCTACAACACATATTGTGCCTTAAATATCCTGTAGGTCACCAGGAGCAAGAAGACATTTCTTTTGTAGCAAGGAGAGATTTCAGATAGAAAATAGAAGCCTGTCTTTCTACATGACATTTTGCATTGTTCAGGAAAGAGAACCCTCCATATATGCACACTAATGTCAACAAGGAGTCCATCCCCTCCTACACTCTCTGTGACACTATTGCCTCCAGTTATGCACAGCAAGTGCGAGCTAAAACAGAGGTGAATTACCTTACCCAGACTGAGTTAATTTTAAGCGGGAAATGTGGTATTTATCAGAGCAAAGAAAACATCATCCTATAAATAAGAAGCTTGTCAGCTTAATGTTAGAAACAACTGTTACAGAAAATGACAGTTACAAAACTTTGCTACTCCATCACTACAGCCATACCTGTCTTTTGGTCACAGTGCCATCCACAGGATCTACATACTCAAAGCTGTCCGTTCTTTCCACACTGTAGATATTGTTACCCACAGCAAACTGCTGATGACTGAATGATTTGTCAGTGATCAAAGCTTCCAGGTCTCTCATTATAAAATATGCTGTTCTGGGTTCCAGTGCTTCATAATCAAACCTTGCACGTAAATAAAAAAAGTAGAACCAAGAGGTAAGTCCTCTACAGCTGATAAAACAGTTCTGCTTTCACAGAACTGAATATACTCATAATTAGCAATTTACTGCTTCAAAAATCAGATGTGGACTATTGAAGTACTGATTGCAAATTAAACAAGCAACACATGCAAGTCCTGTGCAATCTGACCATCATGCACGTGTACCACAATTCTACACTGTACACAGTTCTGAGTCAACAGAAATTGTTTAGAAAATGCACAGTTTCTAAAGTAGAATAGAAAATGGCATTGATACACAAGAAGCTCTCCAAGATTAAGGACACAATCAGTGCAGTACTCAACAGCCAAGGAAAATAGAGAAAACTTTACTACAAGTTTGAGGAACAGCTGTGTGAAAAAGACCTTACAGATATGTAAACTCTTCTGGACTAAGTCTATTCTGAGAGAAAGGGAGATGCATAAGATAAGGTATAAATGACAGTTAGAATTCACCCTTTTGAGAACTTAATAAAAATGAGTAGATGTTCAGATCTTCGGAGGAGTTCTTCTCAATTAGAAGTAGGTGTATATCCAGTTCTCACTAAACCACTGCCACACAGAAGCACGTACAGAAACAAATGCAGAATTAAGTCTTCCTGGGATTTTGATTTTCTTTTTAAACACCATGTAAAAAACTATGTCTACAGATTCCACAAGTAAATACTTCAAATCTTCCTGCCATTTGATATCAGAAAATTCTATTACTCATATACTAGGAGTGATGTATATGTAAGTGAATAACTTCTGCTGACACTTACTCATCAGAAAAAACCTGCCTAGAGAACAGTGGTAATCCATGGCAGATTTTCATTCTGTGCATACAGCTAACACACACCTAAATGCAGCTGAGCACAGCTAAACAAGTCACGGTTGCAGCAGAATTGTCCTATCAACTGTGTAAGTTCCTGTGCCTTTTCCTCACTTTGCTCACCTGCAGTAGTAGTGTCGGCCAAATTTTGCCCAGTGATCCCTGACAATCTCTTCCACACTCTGCTTTCGAGCTGCTAGGATTGAAAGCCAAACCAGCACAGCCCATAGTCCATCTTTCTCTCGAAGGTGATCAGACCCTAAAGAAACATATATAAAGCATGTTATTTGGTATCACTGCAAATCAGAAAACAAGGTAAGGGAAAATGTCTCATTTAACTTTTTATGTCTCATAACAGTAATCAATAGTACTAACCTCAGCAACTCTGATACCTTCCAGATGGACAATCAGAACTAATGTTTGAAACGTAATTTATTTGTATATGACAAAGTCCATGCTCCTAAAGTTAAATAAAAAATGTACAAGTGCTTGAATAGTAATGGCAGTAGTAGGAAAACATTTTTAGTCATGATTCCCACTCACTGACATACAGTGTGTTTTCACACCTCTAGTACTGTTTCCCAGAACTGGGCTAGATATGAAAACCCCTGGCCATGAACCAGAATGTTCTGAATTATGTGAGTCATGTTCAACAGCATCTTCTTATCTCTGCAGATGTTCATCTGTCGAGCTGCAGAGAAAGAATTTTCCCATTTCATTAAAAATGAACATTTCCAGAATGTTGATGATCTCCCATCAGAAGAAAAAACAAGAGCCTGAAAAAGTGTTTCTGGGGGGAAAAAAAAAAACCAAAAAACAAAACCTCACAACAAAACACAGACACACACACCCTCACCCAAAAAAAAAAAAAAAAAAACAAAAAAAAAACAAAAAAACCCAAAAAAAAACCACACCACATTTTTCCCCTTTCTATATTTCTCCATACTTTTCACTGGTAAAGATGTTTGCATGCTCAGATCTAAATCCCTTCCTAGGCTTATATTTAAGAAGAGAGAAATTGATCCAACAGTGGAGACTAGAAACAATTTTGGAATACCCCACAGGATTTATTTAGCACATACTCTAAGATATGGGAGGCACAAATTCAGATCTACTATCTGAATTCAAAGGGGCACAGACTTCATCTTGCACTTCCCATGCCCAAAGCCAAAATGCCAACTTATAGTAATAGGCTGCTCTGCAACAGACATGTAATGTATCTTAACCAGAAACATTTCTATGAGGCTAAGCTGTGCCTGTTAAAACTGGAATGTATTAATCAGAGAAAAGTTTCAATAAAATCAGTATTTTCTAACAAAAGACCTTCATGGAAAGGTTCTTGGTCAGCTCAGCAAGTGCCTTCTCCTTTTGGGTAATTTAGAACAAACTTTTGTGGCAATATATATCTAAACCAGATTACCGAAAAATCACAAGGAAGCACGCATGAGAATTAACACAAAGTAAAATGCAAGAGAGCTGACACTGAGTAGATATTGATGATAACTACAGGAGCTAATAGAGTCAAGAAACTTGAAGAGACATTAAATATGTAGTCAATGCTCTGGCATAACAATACTAGATTTGTTTCAAGTTTGTTTGCTGCAACCTTATAATTTTCTGCCTAATCACACATTATTGAAACCCTGAGTACAAACCAAGTGCAGAAATTCAGAAGTTTTGTTTCCCCCATGAATTACCCAGTGATCAGGGAGGCAACCAGTTGAACTACCTGTGCCCTTAGAAGATACTTTGAGGAATCTAAAAAGTCTTGGTTTGAAAACCCATTCTATGAAATATTATCCTTCCTCAAACACAAAACTCCTATGGCAGCAAGACTGCTTCACAGTGCTGTGATTTTACATAATAGCCTTCATGGTCTACAGTCATCTGTGTTTTTGCTACCGGAAGAAGACATAGTTCTCATAATAAAATCGATGCACTGTTAATCATGCGAAAAACTGTCAACAGAAAATTAAAGACATATAAGGAAAACTGCAAGACGTGCAAAGAGCCATGGTGACTCCTAAGGTTCAGTCTTGAGGTCCACCCTCCAATCACTGCTGCTGCTTTGGACTTGGCAGTCCCTCATCTTGCAGGGACTTTCTGCCACTTTTTATGTGCCTTGATCTCTGAGCTTTCTGCAACAATGGCAGTCTCCTAGTACAACAGCTAGAGCTATGGGCAGTCCTTGAGGGACTGACTGCTATAGGAAGAGCAACAGCTCACTCTGTTCCCCACTCTAGAGCTCTGAGTGCTTTGAAAGCATGGAGTGCCAACTAATCAGAGGGAAAAGGGCAGGGTTATTTATGAGCTCTCATAGCTTTCTTAATAGCTTCAGATAAGGAAAGAAAACACATGTCCCTCCATAGGAAGTCAGTCCTTTGAACAATCAGGTCCTCACCTTTTCTACTCACTCATTGTGAATAACATGTTAAATCAGCTGAAGGATGCTTTTTACAGAAACAACATCAGTACGTCCTGTGGATAATGAAGTCAGCTTACTCACAGGCAAAGCAGACAGCACAGTCACAGTAATTTTTACTGTAGCCAAGAGTCTGTTCCCAGATAATGGTGCAGGCTTCTGCCACTGTCGTCAGAACAGAGACCGAGAATAGATCTGTCCCTTCCAACCAGGGTCTGTCGTTCCTCTGGTAGCAGCAGGAAAGTCCCCAGGTCACCACAGGGTCTGTGGAGTCCCTGGGACTGGTAGCACTGGGGCTCACCACGGGCAGCAGGGCAAGGCCCAGCGGCCAGGGCCCACCCCACCGCGCCAGCCAGGAGCAGGGCAGCCAGTGAGCCCAGGGCAGCCCCAGCCCTGGCCATTGGGCACCTCCCTGGGGACAGGGATGGGCGAGGGCCAGGCCAGGATGTGGGACCATGGATAGACCTGGCTCGGGGAATAAGTGCATACACATATCATACTTCTGATCCATTTAGCAGCTTTGGCATGTGCTGCATCCTTGTATGTCCTTCAGAAGGACATACAGATTGCTGCTTCTCTGGAAAGAGAAAGCATTGGAAGAAAGTAATTTGGAGGCAAAAGTTCGGATAGAAAAGCTGGAAACAATCCAACTGTTTCAGAATCAAAATTCACAGATTAAAAACACTAGCCTGATGTGAGTACAGGAACAATAATCATGTGTGCCTAAGAAGTGTCTCAGTTCCTTATTCTTAGGAGGAGGAAAACTGACAATTGGGATTTCTCGGAAATTGTTTCTTCACCCTCTTTTATTTCACCACCACATCGGTCAACTGGGTTACTATATGCACATATGTTGTTCTGTTTATTGCCCATCTTTCTTTTAGCAAATTAAAATCTGTAACTGCAACTCTGTTAGTTAACTCTTGTTTTCACCTACTGTACTGTCTGTTGTCTGTAGATGTCTTTGCTCTCTCACTTATTCCTACTGCCCAGCTCACGCAGGAGGGAAGGAGCTCATTTTGCTGCCCCACTTATGTTAACACCATTCTGCTTTGCTTTATAGATCATACAGTCATAGAACCATAGAATGGTTTGGGTTGGAAAGGACGTTAAAGATCATCTAGTTCCAACCCCCCTGCCACAGGCAGAGACACTTTCCAGTAGACCAGGTTGCTCAAGGTCCAACCTGGCCTTGAACACTGCCAGAGATGGGGCAGCCACAGCTTCTCTGGGCAACCTGTGCCAGTGCCTCAGCACTCTCACAGGGAAGAATTTTTTCCTTATGTTCAATCTAAATCTCCCCTCTGTCATATTAAAGCCATTCCCCCTTGTCCTGTCACTACCTGCCCTTGTAAAAATTCCCTCTCCAGATTCCATGTAGGCCTCCCTTAGGTATTGGAAGACTGTTACAAGGTCTCCCCGGAGCCTTCTCTTCTCCAGGCTGAACCAGCCCAGCTCTCTCAGCCTGTCTCCATAGCAGAGGTGCTCCAGCCTCCTGATCATCTTTGCGGCCTCCTCTGGACTGCTTCAAGCACGTCCATGCCTCTCTTGTGCTGGAGGCCCCAGAGCTGAATGCAGTACTGCAGGTGGGGTCTCACGAGAGTAGAGGGGGAGAATCCCCTCCCTCAACCTGCTGGTCACGCTCCTTTTGGTGCAGCCCAGCACATGGTTGGATTTCTGGGCTGTGAGTGCACACTGCTGGGTCATGGTGAGGTTCCATCAACCAACACCCCAAAAGTCCTTCTCCTCAGGGCTGCTTTCTCTCAGCTGATCCAGCATCTGCTGCTGTGGATCTGCAAACGCAGAGCTCTCTTGTGCAGAGGGATCAAGTAAAAAATGCCTTGAAACTATGTATTCATGAGACTGCAATATTAATAGCCCTCCCAGCTTTCTAAGGGCTCTCAGCAATGTGAGGATAATTCTCACTGATACATTTAATTGAACCACCCAAGTAATAATGAATTCTGGACTCTGTTTAAGGAGCTGAAGCTAAAAGAGACAACAGAACAGGAGTCAACAAGTATTTTTCTGATTATTCTATTTAATTTGCCATCAGCAAGGCAAATTATAGTAACTGCAACTTCTTCAACAACTTATTTTTAAGTTAATTGTCACATATTTCTCCACATAACAGTAGCAAAAGTTATTTTTTACTACTGCAACAATCGCTATGGCCAGACTCAGAATAAACAATCCGAAAAAAAATCTGAGTATGCTCCTATCCATTAAGAAGTACTCAGCTTAAACAGGCTTAAACTGAAGTAAAGTCTTCTCAGTAGCCTGAGAAACGAAGTAAGATCATGCAAAAATATTCTTATTAGGGTTTTTCTGATACCGGAAAGATGTTGGGCATGCAGGCTGTTTTTTATATGCCTAACTTCTGTATCTGATATTTCCAATTCTGATAGAGACAGTGAACCCTAAGGGTCATACGCATGAAGAAAATGTAATTGCTTTTACCTAAATTAGACATCTCTGTCTAGCATATTACGTTTTGTAAATGTGATTTTAAAATAAAAACCTCACTGAAAAGCAGATATAAACTCATGGTAAATCATTTTGTTTGCACACAATTTGAGCCTTCCAAAATTATCATCCAGCAATCTAAAACTTCATGATACTTTAGGCAAATGGAGATTTACAGGCATTCTGCTCTGTCCCTTTATTCAAGTTAATGAGATTATTTTAGATTTGTGTTACTGTAATAGATAGCACCAAACAGCTCTTTTAAGGCTTCCATTCCTTTCAGCAGCAGCACATTTTTGTATTTTCCACTGGTTCTTCTTCCACATAATCTTGCAGGACAAGGCAGCTGATGGTAATGGAATCAGGAAATTTGGAAATGAAGCATGCAAATTATGAAATATGTAGCCATTACTGAAGTGGCTTAAACTGCAGAAAGATAAATCAGACACACAGCTCTCCTAATCCTGATTAATAGTTTGTTGATGAAATTCAGAAACTAATTGCTGTTGCTGACGCCCTTCTCTGAACTGTATCCTGGACATTAGTCATACCACCAGAAAGCTACTAATCTCATCTGACAAGCTCCCCACACTGCTACAAAAATGGAAGAAGTTTTTAAAGTACTGGTTGAGCTCCAAGATCAGCTGCCAGAAAACAAGTCTGGGAAACACAGCCGTATGGGATGTTTTCAAAATCTTTTGTCCTTTTATAGCAGAAAAATTGATTTATTTACTTGCTAGAGCAAAATCCCTTATGCTATAAAACCAGGGCTCTGTATTACTTGGAAATTCCAGCTGGGCTGGATTACCTGGATACACAGGCAAATGGGTCTCCAGTGCTGTTTGGTTGGTTTGATGATAGACTATGGATCTGTAAAGCCCCTTTCTCTTGCACAGAACAGCAAGTTTCCAACTCTGATCAGCTATATAGTAGATTTATTTAAATATTCCATGCTGAAAGCTAAAGAATTGCCAAGTTTCAGCTCTCTAAATAGATATTATTGAGGGTGAAGCTGTAAAATTGATTCAAATGCCCAATACCGGCAGAAACTTGTGAAGTGTCACACAGCTTAGGACATTACTAAAAAATTTGCAATAAGGTAAATATTTATTGCTAAAACCAGCTCACATTGCTAAAGTATTGGTCATCCACAGTCCAGACTGCGTTTTACAAATAAACCTGCTGGTATATGAGATATTTTCAGACAGCTGCATTGAATTGAAAGATGATAAGGAAACTAAGGCAGGAAGAGAAACAAACTTTAGGCAACCTAATGGTTGCATAATTGCCCTATAGGCACTGTCATGATTCATCTACACAGCAACTACACATGCATTGAGGACCCAGTTTAAACCCAGTGCTCAAGTTGTCTGGATGCCATGGTATTGAATCTTGAGGGCTCAGATTAGCCTTTAAATGGCACTAGTCTAGATGGGAGGTCAGGAGGCTTTCTGCACTTAAGTGCTTGCAACAAAGCCCACCTGACCAGAAAGTACCAGGATGCACAGATCAGGTATCGGTGTAGAGCTGCTCTCCATGCTGGCCAGCAATATGTTGTTCAAGCACCCTTAGCATTTATCAGGTATCTGAAGAATTAATGATGGGCCAGGAGAACCAGATTAAGACAGAAACACAGAGATCGCTAGGAATGCAGACTTGCCTGAGGTCAGGAGATGTGAGCTGACAAAATCGGAAGAGAGGCTATAGTACAAAATGCAACTGTTTCAGGGCCCTACAGAAGGACACTAGCTAAGGAAAAAAGTCATGAACAGAGAGAAGCTAGAGAAATTATCTTGCCTACCTAGAAGAACAGACAAACTCCAGAGGCCCTTCCTTGACCTCTATGAGACACTTGTCCCTCTTCTCCAACTTCAGCAACCACCCAGCCAATACTCAGGGTGATAAAGTTAGGCCAACACAGACCACAATGCCCTCAGTGTTTCAGCAGATCAATCCCTGAAACCACCTCTCTTGATTCCTGATCTGCAGGGCTAAAGTTCACCAATGCTTGGGACAGCCTGCTTAGCCAGACCTGAATATGCCTTTTCACTGTGCATGGGAATTTGTGCATGTGAAATCTGATATTTGGCTTTTTTTATAACTGAACCATAAAGTTTTAAAAGCAAGTCTCCTCGAAGGCGACAAGGCTTCTATTAAGCAACCAAAGATTATTCCCTTCTCCCTAAGACAGAAAGCATCTGGATGAGTTGTACTCATAACAGCAGAGGAAGATGGTGGAGGAGCCTTACTTGCTTCTTCTCAAGCAGAAACAGGCCTGAGGCAGTGGCAAATAGAGGCCACCCTCCTTGCTTTACATACATGAACAGATAAAACTGCATGCAGCAGGTGATGCTGCACTGTGGGCTAAGGTGCCCAGATGTACTTCAGCCGATGGGAACTCACCATTGACCTCTTACAAAGTCCTTCCAGTCAAACCCCACACTTCCCTTTCTTCAGCATGATGATAAAGGCAGGAGATTTTTCCAAATAATTTGGGGGCTAATGAGGTCATACTGATGTCTCAAGACCCACCCACGTTTCATGGAAATATCTGCACTTAGATGAGCAGGAGGAGCTTCAATATTTAGAGGGAAGGGTTACAGAACTGGCCTGGTGAAAAAGCAGCAAAAAGTAGTTAGTTGGAAATTCCCTATTCCAGACCTCTTACGGGCAAATGGAGATGTTGTCTAACAACATACCACAACAAATGTCAGTACATTCTGAAAGGTACAAGACGTTCCTGTCCCTCTCTCCAACTTAGAACTCACTCAACAACCTTGCAGAGCACCCTTTGAAAATACATATCTAAAATATACATTCAAGGCAATACAAATCTGTGTCAGTCACAATTAAGCCAAGGCACGCTAATCATGGGACACTGATTCCCATTCACAACAGGCAGAAAATAAACATTCCTTATTAATTTAAATTCTCTTACTTTTTACAGATAGACATCTGAAGAAATCTAACACAATTCTGGTTCTTCCATCATACTCCATTCAGATACTTACAGTTAATGACAGGCTAACACATAAAGTGGCATATCTATGGCTTACAGGTATCCTCATTTTAAAATAAACAGTATTCTGCTCTAATTGACCTCAACCAACAAACTTAATACTAGACTTAACTCAATCAAAGCAAAATGAAATTTATAACCGGGTTTTACTGCTTGATAACTTATTTTCTATGAAAAGCTGTAGCCAAAGAACTCTACACCAAAATAAAGAACTCCATGGAACTCACATTGAAATATAGAATAAAATATTAACCAGGCAAATGTTTAAGTTATTCTGATAAGTGCCAATTCAAATATACTTGTAATATAATCCTACTAAGAAATACAAAGAAGAACTAATTTCTGCACCAAAATGCAGGAAACAAAAAAAGAAACACTGAAATTTATTCAGTTTTTCTCAGGAAGCAAGACCACGCTTGTGCAGATAAACAGACTACATATTTTAATTGTTTGCTCTAATGCTTCCTGACAGTACTGAATTCATGAGAGCTCAAATCTGTCTTTCATTCTGCATTCTACTGTTTGACTGGTTCTTGAGACAGGTAAGGAAAAAATGCTTAGGGAGAACACAGATGCTGACACACAATTGAATTTCTTATAATGATTATTTTATCTGAGTTTGATTAGACATATCATTAGACACACCAATCCTCGTACTTTGTACACGGCATACTCTTAGGAAAAACAATGTGGTTTTCCCATACAGGCAAAATCCCTCCAAATGCTGTTGCAGACTGTGAAGAGACTATTATAGTGGAACTAGTGAGACCTTTCTGGATTATGCTCAAGTCAAAAGAGAGTGCCAGGCACCTCCAAAAGCTGTCTGTACAGCGGTAAGATTGCCTATGGATTCTGAATGTCCATCCTCCACATTTTTCATACCTCGAGGTACTGGACCCCACTTGCAAGGAGACTCTCAAAGTGTGAAAAACTAACAGTTCACTGTTCCAGCACAAGACAGTTAATTTGCTGATTCTTTTGGCTGTGACTTGAGGCACCCAGGAAAGTCAAAAATTGTCATTAGAAGTCTGTGGAAATTGTTGATTATGTATTACTTACCAGTGCCAAAGCTTTCCTCTCCACAAAGCGAGCAACGTCCAGAGTCCATGAGATTGGAAAAATATCTCCATCCTGTTGGTGTCTCATACACAGGAACCTTCATTACTTTTGCCACTCTGGAAAATACACAACAAAACATCACATGATTAAGATGCTGCTTCATTTAAAATATGGCCTGAGATCAGTTGAGGAATATTCGAGGTCTTGCTGCATCTCCTTACAGCTGGGCTACAAATAAAATAAACAAAAATAAAAAACCAAAACACAACAGATTAACAGCACCATTCAAACCTGATCCTTGCCTCCAAACCTGACTTCAACAGAAATCCAGGTAGTTTATATACTAACCAGTATTTTGGGAAACAGTCAGTTCAGTAGGCTTTACCAATATCTTTCTCTTATTACTGAGCAAGAAACAGTTGTACCTAGAGATATACAGTTCTGTTATACTAATATTTGAATGAAAGTTAAAGCATCATGTTGAAGTACCTTCCTTTACAAAACACAGGGTGGCCAACATTGTTATGCTTGAAAGACACTTTTGCTTATGTTCATGTGTTCAAAGACAAAACACGACAGGAATGTTTCCATGATGCAGCATCTTGTCTAAAAAAGCTTTCCCATTCACAACCTGAGTCTGGACTTACTTTCCGTCTCCTCTGATGCACCTAGATGAAATATTCCCATCAGGTGACTGGCCTGTCAGCATTCGCAAGAAACAAAATGAACCACTACATAAGCCGGATGTGCTTTCCCTTTCCCAGGTTGTGAACTAGTAATCATTCGTTATACGCTATAGTGAAAAAATCCTTTTTTGGACAAAAAACAAGAAAGAAGACAAAGAAAATCCTCGAAGGAACCCACTACTGAGTTGGGGTTTATGCAGAAAGAATATTACCATTCTTGCTTCTAATTATATTTGCTTCTTTTCATTGTGTGCCTAGGAGTTTCAGAGCCAGCTGGTTTTCAATATGACAAATAAGACTTGAGATACAGTCCAGCAATCTGACTGAGTAAAAAGGATCTTATAATCTCCCTAGGACTGCTGCAACAGTCACACCTAACAAACACTCCCTAAATTCCACCTCCACAGAAGACGACTCGATGTGAGATGATTTCCGTAATTTTAACTGCAGCCAAGCCCAGGCAAAGCAGACCAATTAATGTGGGATTCAACATGTTTAGCACAAACAACCTAGAAGTTACAGGTCAAGGTGAAAGCAGTCACCTTTGTGATTAGCAGAGAGACACCTGTTTTCAGACAGTCCACCACTCTGTCTTAATAGGTGCATAAGGCAGAGAGGATGAACCGTCCAAATATGCAAATATCAAACCTTTCAAAACCTGGTACATGAATGTGCCTAAATGACAGTTCAGCCCTTACATATTCTCTATGAAATCTGCAAATTGCTAATCAGCACTGGCATTAAGTCTCCAAACCCCCCCTTTTTTAGCTAATAAATTTTCATTGCTATATAAGTCTCTTAATCAGGCTAGGTGTCCATTTTTGTACTTATACATTACATCTAAAAAGAGTGGGACTTAAATGACACAGAGTAAGAATTGCTGATAGTTATTTTAAAAGTGATAAAGGGGTACTTGGAGAAAAAAATATCAAAATGCTTAATCCTGAACTTGGTTTTCATGTCTCTAGTTTAGAGGTAGGGGCAAGTGTACACCTTCTAGTGTTTATTCAGCAGTAGCTATATCATTGGCCCTTAGAAATGTTGCTGCATAAGGGAGGTTATGCAGCACAGAGCTGAACAGGTTTCTGCTCAGCTCTGCAAAAGTCAAGAATATAAAAGGATTTAATCTCTGTGTGACAGTAACTACAGGCTGGGAACACAACCATACTGCCAAAAAGTAGAAAACAATCAACCAGAAAAACAATGGCTAACATGCTGGGAGAGCAAAACCAATTCTCTTGAGGTAGCCTAACAACACAGCAGGAATATATCTGCTTGCAGAAATGTTCCTATATCCTGGTACTGGCTTTGGAGAAGGAAATCCTTTCCCTTTCACTTTTCTGTATTCCTCTGCTCTGGGGACAAATAGCGTTGGACAGATCTATCCTGACCAGCACCAAATGCTTTCAGTATCTGTAATGGTTTCTAAAGATTTCTATGCACTAGGCTAGCACCACATACTAGGTATAAATACAGGTCTTGATTCTGTTGGCATTGGGCTTACTTTAAGCTAAGCCTTTCAAACAAACACATACATATAAATATATACAAAGTTTACAGTGAAATATGACAGATTGTTCCTTGCAATTTTTTTTTTTTTTTTTTTTTTTTTTTTTTCTTGATTCTTAAGACTTTAACAGAGTAAATAGGAGAACACTGAAAAATAATCATACTCCATTTTAATTGCCATTTTACTGAAATAAAGAATCATCACTGGAAGTCTCAGTAAATTCAGAAAGTGCCTTTAGGCAACCTATAGACATTTAAGGCAAATTATTACCCCCAGAAACATGAGAGGGGTTCCTACAAGATACAAAAAATTCTCAAAGCTGCAGGATGAGAAAGATTATGTGCTGCAACAGATTAAAGAAATAACAACGCAAACTACAGGAAAATACCCTCAGAGGAAGGAAACTAATATTCTGTAACTGGCAAATTACTAGGTCTTCAAAGCCAGGGAAAACAGAGATTAAATGCAGGAGCAGGGAGGGATTTTCAATGCTCCTACATCTTTCTAAACAGTGCAGAGAAAGTAAAAAAAAACCCAATCCCTAAACTTAATTTATGAAACCTTTTTTTTCACTTTAGATTCACCAATCTGCTTTCTTGTAGACAAAATGACAAAATCAGAGCTTTCAGCCACTGTTACACCAAGTAGCCAGATTTAAAAAAAAACTGAGACAAAAGGGTAGCATTCCTTGTGGACCAAAATTTGGAAATTAGTTTCTATGTACTACTGAAGATTTCCAGCACTACCTAATGCAGCATATGACTTCGTGACAAGCTTGAAAGTTGCTAAGGAAATATTTTATTATGCTAGGCAACTAAATGCTCAGGATCAGGGTTTCTGGAACTTGTAATTCTGCCAGAACAATTGCTGCTGGGTTACAGTAAAGGTTTTTATCTCTAATAAATCACAGATCCATTAATTACAACCTATGATGGGTTTAGCTGTGTACCTTCACAGGACAGTTCAAACAAGTATATATATATATACAGCTTTATAAGTTTCCCTTCTTTCTGTATGTTTACACTGGCATCCCTACATTTGGAGCAGTAAAAAAGGAAAATGGTTACCATAAAGATTGTGTGCCTATATGAGACCTCTTGGTCAGACAGGATACTACTTCTCTCAGAAAGTGAGTTTTGGAACTGGTGCTGCAGAGTTTGTATCTTGCAGAGGTCTCACTCATCAAAGTAAATTTTATATGTCATATATATATATGTACACACACACAGTTTTTTATATATATATACATAACACATTGTCATCAAGATACTGATGCAGTAGTGTTCCCATAAGGGCAATACCTCAGTCTCTGAGTTCTCTAGGTCTCTAAGTGGCAGTATTACCCGCCGAAAGGCCCAACTTCATGAATGGAACATAGTTCCAGAGCAATTCAAAATAAAAATTGGAAAGAAAAAAAAAAAAAAGCCATATGATACATTCATTTTGCTAGGCTATTTGAAGTAAAGGCATTCTATTTATGTTTAACCACACAGTTGATATATCTGTGTTTATATGTTCCATGGGTATGAACTATGCAGAAGGAATACAACAAACCGTGGACATTCTGGTTCTTGTCACCTCAGACGTTTAATGGGACTGACTTCAAATAGTATTTTTGCTTTGCCTTCTTTCAGCGTAAGTGCTCACTACATCAATGAGATTACGCAATGAAGTTTCTTCTGTCTGTGTGTAGCACTAATAAGCTCTTGCTAGACTGGGAAACGGAGTATTTACGCTTGGACCCAAACTGAAGGGCAATCACCTTAGTTATTCTGCTCATATCAGAACTAAGGGTATTTCTGGTTCCAGTATGCCAAAATACTAGTTTAGGAGGGAAAAACAAAAAAAAAAAAAACCACAACAAACAAAGAAGAGCAGACTGTACTTTTTGCAATTACACACATTATTTAAAACTATATATTGTAAATTTAAAAAAAGCAGAAGCAGCTGTTTTTAAATGGGGAGATAATAGTGAGTCACAATAAGAAAATCAATTCTTGTAAGGTTATATAGTTAAGTTTACCCTCCTACTGTACGATTTCACTCATTTTTATTTTGAAGAGCTAGTCCCACACTACCTATACTGACCAACAAATTTTTATTAAAATATTACAACACATACATTGCAACAGTGAGAAGCAGTTTGAGTTATTTCTTAACTAGAAAGCAGAATTATTGAAGTATTTAGTACCAACACAGAACTGTTAAGCCAATTCTTGAACTCTACAATAAGTCTCTCCAAAGCACGAGCTGGCCAGTTCATAACAAAGGTAATAATGAATATAATAATAATCTTCATAGTGAAGATTAGGATTTTTGAAGATTTCCTGCCAGAAAAGAAAAAAAATTATCAGCTAATTCTAAAATTGATCTTGAAAGCCTTAATAGACTAATGTGGAAAACTTAACTGTTCTGCACCAGGCAACTGGACTACTTATTGTACAGCTGCACATTTGAATATCCCAGATCTTCTTCCTTATACTTCATAGCCATATGCATGTCACCTAACTAAGAAACAAGAGGGTACAGCATCCTTGATAGCCTAGATGACTTTCCTTGAAATTACAGTAAAAATATCCTGCTTAAACTGTGTAAAAAAGATAACTTTCCACTGGGGGAAAAACCAAAATGTTCTTTTATTTTAAAAAAGTTAAAGGAATATTCTAGTGCAACTTTCTTTCAGTTTCCAGAGGAGACAGCACACTGTTTTTCATAGACAGGATAATAAAGCAAAGTGGTCCTTGAAGGTATCTCCCAGTCACTGTGGTTTTGCACTAGCAAAACATCACTCACTTCAGCAGAATTACCCTGACTTAAGCTAATGAAAGCCAGAGGGAGGTTTGCTCCGACCTAATCTCTACAATGCCACAAAACATCCTGATGAATACACATTATTCAGATGTAACAAATGGCCTGTGGCAAGCTGACTTTCTTGTGCCTAGTGAAACTTTTATAACTTCTGAGAACAGACCAGTCAATCAAACAACATTATTACCCTGCCAAAGTAATGACGCTTGTTTGCCACAAAGATAAAGGTCACAACACTGGAGGAAGGGCTTTCTTTTGACAGGTCTCATGAACTATTGTAAATGACTGGCTGGAGTTTTGCACTGTAGGTAAAATGCTGGCTAGGGTAACGGCAGCATCACATTCAGGCTGGAGTCTTAAACTGGAGGAAGAAAGAGGTATTAATGAAAGAATCACTAAAGAAGCAGCTATTGCATGTCCTTGTCTCTTATCTTCTACCACTTGTAGGTATCAGCTGCACATGTGAAAGATGCACAGACACCTGAGTAAGGAGGCTTCAAAACACAGAACAGTGTTCCAATGGACACTTTTTTTATAATCCTACTCCTCTCTGTGGAACCAGTGCTGAGGTAGAGGTAGACAAGGTGCTGTAATTTAGAGAGCAGTGAGCCTGATTCTGCAAAAGGATAAGCACTTGCAGACCCTAACAAACAGGAACTGAAAGAATTTGTGGGACAGACATGTGGGCCACTGAAGGACAGTGTGCGGTAGCAGCATTTCACAAGAGATCAACCTGAACTTTCAGAGTTACTAGCTATAGAAGAAAAAAGGTTTCAGACTGGATCTCCACTTAAAAAGGTACAGAAGGCCTGAAGCATATAACACTCTGGACGCTTCTGAGATCAAAATAACTGATTTATGTTTGCCTACATCCATTTTCCATCCCTTTATTAGAAATCTTGCCTTTGCCATTCCGTACCCATATTGTACAGTCTTTGCCTTGATAGACTTTACTTTAGCATACCTGCAACCAGATCTAAGATTCCATAGTTTCATTCTTTTGGAGTACTAAGATAAGATCTAGGACTGAACTCCTATCATGCTTCCACAGTTTCTCTTCCATCCAGTAATTTACAGCTAACTCATTCCCTCTCCATCATTCAAATTTCTTTGCAAAGAAGTGATCTAAAAACTTTACTGAAAATTTAGACACAATATTAATTGCCTTTTTAGTCCGCAAGTCTCTATTCCACTCCTACTAAATGATGTTTCCACTTGTTCTTGCTGTAGTCTCTTCTTGTTGATGTTGAAGACATCTTTGCTACTTCATTTCTCAACTTTGGAAGTCTAATTCAGCTCACCTTTGGACAGTTCCCTCTTCATTCTTATTGTTTCTCAAGATGCAGGAGCCATGAACTAAATGGTTTTAACTTTTTTCTTCAGTCTCACCTGTAAGTCTCTCCTGTTTAACTATGCAACTCCAACAACCTGTGAGAAATTCACAGCAGTAGCAATGACAGCACCAGCACTGGCATCATTATGTGAAATTGATGTTCTGCTCCTGGATGTTTTCACTCTGTCTGCACCACCTTCCCTTAAAAGGCTTCAGCTGCATATTGTGCAAGGAGCAGAGCTAAAACAAGAGTCACCCCCCTTATATGGTCAAGTCTTAACAGTGTTACGCCTTCCCAGTCTTTAATTTACTAAGCAAAAAGCAGTGGAATGCTAAGGCCTCACACACCACAGATAACTAGGACGTATCACTAAGATAAGATGTAAATCGCCATGGCTGGCAACAGGCTATCAGGAGCACAAGGCACAAAAAAAGAATAGTAGGCAAGTTCCTTGTCTTTCTGTTTTCTAGTATGCTAAATCTCACTGAGAAATACCATAGTAACAGAAATCAATAAACAAAAAAACATGTGAAGACACTTTAAGCTACAAATGATCTAAAACCAAAAAAACATTATTTGCTTTTCCTTCCTCCCCAAGTTTTAACTCTAACATCCTTCTGCAAGTGGACTAAAAGTACGATGAATCAAGGTCTGCTGTTCAGGGACAGTTTCTGTCTTGAAAACTGCTAACTTCAGGTGGATTTTTTTGGCTGACTACAGTTGTGAGGATGGTTATGGATTCTAATAATTGCAGAAATCATCCCCTGGTTCAATTCAGGACAATTTTAATTCAGGACAATTTTAATTCCCTTTCTATCAGTGGAGGCTCCTCTGCACTCACACTACATAACCGCAGTGCCAGCTAACTGTTCTGATATCCTCACCTGTCTCTCAATCTCATATCGGCCCTTCCCCATGTTTGGAAGATATCAACAGCAAAACTCAAAAATTATCCCAGCAGAAAGTTAAAGCTCTATAAACACAACCTACCTTGCTCATGTGTTGCAACACACAGCAACCATACATACTAGAAACTTACTTGAGCTACACGGGACACATTAATGTTCAGAACAATCACAGTACTCCAAGGACACGAACTGTTGTGTGGAAAATCAGCCCCTTGCCTTTAACTTTCTAAACCAAACTTAGTATCTCCCTTTGAGTCATTCAAGTTCACTGGACTTTTTCTGTTTCCTGGTGGAGCAGACTTGAAAAGGCTGTACCATCACAAGGATGGTGCAAACACTTATCAGGCAACTCGGGCTCAAACACACACACGCTGGGCTCCTGCAGTTATCTACACTCCTCGTTGCCACCTATAGGCCATGGTGTGAACACACACCTCTGTCCTTCATACCATTAAGTTTTCCTTGACACAGACTCTGTAATACCTCAGTCAAGTGTTACCAGCATCTTGTGCAACATACCAAAAAGACAGTACATTTTTAAGTACTTGAGACAATTCACAAAATAATGGTAAGGTAATTTCTGTCCCAGTCCCAAGAGGCAACTTTCTGATTCAGTCCCAGGGGGTAAAAAAATAAATTCACATGCCTAACTTCATTGCCAGCTATGGAGCCATGGGAGCGCTCCAGAACTGAAATGCATTTGTAACTAGGCCAATAGCTGCTCGTTCTGCTTCAGATCTCTGAGAAAGGGCTGCAGAATGCCTCTGCCTCTTCCCTGCTCTTCAGGGAGTAAGTGGTCAAAGTAAAAATAGCCAGCACAGCTCCTTGCTGAGTCTGCCTTTGCCTTCAAAACTAATGTGATAATCCTGTCCACTATATGAAGGAGGTGCAAGGATACTTTTTATGGACACTGTGCTTTAGCCTAGTCTCCTTAATTTGCTGTGGAGTGAACTGCCACTGATGCAGAATTCACTGGCTAACAGGGACAGCAAATGCGCATTTAACAAATACACCACACAGACGGCAATGCAAAGCTGAATTTTTCACCCCATATTTGCAGGTGCTGCAAGTAAGTTACCATCATAGTGACCAAGATATAAAATTACTGCCAATGTTAAAACTGTCAATAGCATGCAAGTTACATACGTATTATCACACTGAGATTGTTACCATACCCAATTTGAGGCATTAAAGAAGTTAAAGCACGTTTAAGAAGTTGCACGAGAGGAGACCTCATAAAGAGGCTTTAAGGCCTTGACTACAGCTTTGGCTTTTAAGTTCCTGTCTGAATGCTGGATGATAACGCAGAGTCCTAGCAAATGAGATTCCATGGGAGAAAAAAGCTCTCTGAAGAGCTAAGTGCTTAATTCAATTTAACTGAAGTTTGTGCATATGGAAACTAAGAATTTTCTTTCTTTTCAAGGAAATACAGCATTAAAGAATTCCTGCCATGAAAAACTGGACTTTATCAGAAGCCTCTGCTTCAGGAAGGAAACCAGCCATTGAGCCTACAACATCTGTTTCTGCTCAGCCAGACTGTCATGGTATGGACAGTGCTGTCAGCATGAAAAGCACTGTAGCTCAGACTATAAAACACAAAATTCTTCACAGTCGCCACAAAAAAAAAGAAAATCCCCTCTGTGAGCTTTTAAAAAATCTCAGCACTTTGACAGAGTTCAGCATAGAGCAGATGTTCAGAAAAGAATCAAAAATGGACACAACAGCTAGAAGCTAGACTTTTGCATAATAATAAAAAAATTAAATTGAATAAATACTGATTCAGTGGTCTTTGCTATGAGTAGAGCTACTAACAAGTAGTTTCTTAAAATTGCTTTCAACAAAGAAATTCATCTGTAATAAAGTATATTAGTAGCTCAAGAGAAAAAGAATTCTTCCTGGTTTTTTTTTAAAGAAAAATTTATTTAATCATTATAAGAAACCTTTAATTCCATAAGAAGCACTTGTGCTCTTATTACTGACAGTGGAACCAGGTCTTAAGTGAATTCACTACTAACTGCTAGAAATTATTCTCAGCTCTTTTTACTAGGAAGTAGTTGAGTGTAAAATTCTGTTTCCAAACTATTAATAATTTTACCCTTTTGAACTCCTCACATGGCCATGATGTCCCTTTTTTTTTTCTCCCATGGAATTATACAAGTCAGAATTAATTCACTGTTTAAAACTAACCTAGATTGACAAACTGAATACTTGTATCTAGACTGAGTTCGCAAAGAGCAAGGTTTTATTCTGAGTACAGTATTTATACTAGTGTCCTTTTCTGGTGTGTGTGAGGAGAAACAGAGGCATGATGAGACAAGAAGAAATGATAAAAGAGACCAGGAACAAGTCTGCAGCACTTCTCAGGTGCAGCTCCACAAAATTCTTAGCCCAAATTTTTGCGGGAGGAGAGGACTAGAGTGGTTTAAGTCCTGCTGGATGCTCACCAACCTTAGGCAGCTCTGAAGGTGCAAATGACAGTAAAACATACATCATACTGTGCAACTGATCATGGATCAGGCAACTATAACCTCACGGCAAAGAAGCTATCTGTTAAGCAGGAAGCAGTCTGATCTCATCAGTGTGGCACTGTGCCCCCTGTAGTTGGTCTCCTTGACAAGCCAGGTTTGGTGCATCGCCAACATGCAGGCAGTGGGACTCTAGATAATATCTGTGCACTGCTGTGCACTGTACCTTGTGGACATGTGGGCTTATCTATGTTTCCATGAAAAACACTGTACTGAGTGAAATAGGCATGATTCAGGCTTTGCTGTATTGCTGCATTGCTGCAATGTATTTCGCTTAGCTAGAGCAGTGTTCAGAATGTTCACAAGCTTTCTACGATTTCAAACTATAGCACTGTCTGTGGACACGCAAACCAGCCTTCTGAGTCGTGTTCTTCCTACCCCATCCACTTCCATGTCTTCTTATGTCTTTTCAGCTCTGCTCCAGCATGCCACCCATGCTGAGATTTATGAAGAGAAGCAACGCAGGAGGTTCATGCTAGGGGATGCTGACTCAGTCACAGCACAACTTCAATTTCTCCTTTACAGGACAACAAGTGTTTTATACAAGGGCTCACTGCCAAAAAGTAATGAGGATAGTACATAATAAAATGGGGGAAAAGAGAAAACATCAAAGTCATGGGAAAATTAGGAAACATGGAACAATTTTTGTGCTAAATTTCTTTTTTCTACATTCAACATTCATTTTTTTTAAATAAACTTTTACAAAAGCTTTCGTATTTCCATTCAGATCTCTGGGTTTCTCATGAGCCCAGAAGTTAAGTGTGCTTGAGTTTTTTTCTGAACTGGTGCCAAGAAGTAAAAGTCAACTATTTTGCTTTATTGTATGAAGCACCCATTATAAAGCAAGACTGGTTATGTGTACTGTAAGACCTGTTTCCAAGAAATCTGCTAACAAATCCAGTACCTTGCAGGCAGAAACAGTGCCCTTAGGAAGAGACAAAAAATGATGCCAAGGTGGATAGGTCTGTGTAAATAAAGATAAGTTGAAAGGTTTATTGTTTTAAAGGGAGGGAAGATGTAATTTCAAAGTGAAAAAATGGATGTGTTCATCCTCTTGCTTCTGGTTTCTCCTCATTGTGTACATCTATATGGAAAAACAGGATGCTGTGGACGCACAGCATAAAGAAGCCCAACTATTCTTTAGTGAACTGAAGCTAGATGAAATGTTTGTCTGTGCTGAGACTATAGACGCATGTGTTCCTCCTACCTAGGTCTTGCAGGCCCCTCCTTTGCCTTTAACCAGAAGTACCAACAGGAAATTCTGCCCTTTATATGACTTTATTTAACCTTGTACTCAAAGCTCAACAAATAGATTGGCCAGGTATCAGTCATCACTAATGAACGAATTGTAGCTGAGATGGACTCCAAAGCTTGTGGGAGGAAGGCCACTTTGTCAGATCCACATGGGAAAAGAAAACCTAGAATGAACAGTTACTGAATGCTAAAAAGTTATTTTTCTTTTCTGAGTCTCTGCCCATATGGATTCAACTCACTTATGATGACTTCCCAGCTATCTCTCAAGTCACAGGGTGATGTTTAAAAGATCCTAAAGATAGCTGGTTAAGTAAGGAGCATGTAAAACAGCTCTCAAATTGGGGCATGAGCAACAGGCAGGAGGAACTCAGTAGACACTTTTCCCATTTTATCTCAGGTATGGGAATACTCTCAGGCATGCTAAAGCATTGCCAAGACTCTCATCCATTCATTAGTAACAAATTTTAATGCGCTGAACGATCCGTTTGAAGAATTTCCAAAAAGATAACTGCCAGGCTTTCCACAACTCTTTCTAGTGAAACAAAGAATATACTTATCTGGTATAAACAACAAAGTGTTCTGAAAACATATGACATGTGGAGCTTGATTCATCCTGCATTTGATGGTGGCTATAATGACAGAAAAGCAAGGGTCTGATGGGTTAGTTTAAGCTGCAGTTAAATACTGTTACAATAAACTCAGCAGGACATTCTACTAATACTTCATTCTAGTGAGCTACAAGAACCTAAATTCACTCTCTGATTATGCAGGCTCAGTGATACACACCACAAAGACAATTTTTGCAAAGCAGCAAAGTCAGATTTAAAATGGATGGGGAGCATGCAGCTCATAGACTAGTAATAATGTCAGTAAAAATCTATAATTGGCAAAAACAACATGAATCAGGCCTCTTAAGCATTTCTAAATGATAGGAGAAAGAGCAAAGCAAACCATGCTTGTACAGAGTTTTGACAAAAAGAAGCTAAGAGAGCTTTAGGTGTACCTGATGGGGAACTAATTAATTTGAACAAGAGGAAGCAATCTTACAGATCTATCAGCTCACAGCAGCACTCGTGAGAACATACAGGTTCATGATTTCAGACCACAATTTCTTGTGTTTCTGAAGAACTATCTCAGCGAGATTCAGGCAACTAGGAGGGGTGTAGAATTAGCTGTTGATCCTGGAAGATTCAAGAACCAAGAGCTGGTGTGGACCAGTGCAGAAGGGCTGACAACCAATGCTATCTGGCATCATAAGGAGCTCTCCTTATGATTGCGTCATCCCCAGCCTTCCCTGAGAAATCAATCTTCACATGGATAGAAGTATATCAAGAAAAATATGACACTGGATGACTGCAGAGGTCAAACAATCCAACAGACTACCCCCGCACGGAGTGATCGGCCAGTCAGGAGCAGCTGCTAAAGAACTTAATTCTCCAATTTACAAATAGATCCATATAAGCTAATTTTCTAACCCAAGCATTCAGTGTATGGAGACATTTGCGATACCTCTCTGAAATCACAGAAATACTTTGCAGGCCAGTCAAACCACCTGTGATGCTTGCACAGTGACATTAAGTAAGGAAGCTCTCTAGCATACTACAGGAGATTCATAGGATGCTGTGAGTGTACCCATCAGAGGAACAACAAGATTTACTGTGGAAAAAGAGATAGGGAGCGGCACCTGCAGCATGCCACCTGCAAGTTCATCCATAAATAGAGTTCTGTCAGTCTCAGGCAGAGGGAAAGCAAATTCTGCCACAGTACTGTGGTGTTTAGAGGTAGAAAATAGCCAAAATGTGGCATTTCTCTCTCACTTTCCCTAGATGGAAAGTACACAGTAAAAATTAAGAGGAAAACTAAAAAGCTTGAACAAGGAGCAAACAACAGGGCACTGAAAATCCCATAAACAACATGAATTACAGTGACTATGGATGTCTTTTAACCTATACTACCTATAATGATAAGTAATGTTTATGATATTTCAATAAAAGGACATACTCATATATGATATTGCTGAATTTTGGTAGTTAGTGATGGAAATAAATACACAGAGCACAGGTTTCCACGGTGCTGTAGAAGTCCTACACATATCACACCTGAAATATGTACTACCAAATGAAATAAACAAGAAAGAACAATCCTTTAAGGAAGTTTACAGGCTGTGGCTTAGTCCACACTGTAACATTTTGGCAACCTCATGATGTTATTTTAGTGGTACACTTGAATAGCAAAACCCTAATGAGTTTCATCAACAGTAAAGGCCATATTTCTCAGAAACTCAAATGAGTGATATAACCGATATAAGTGATAAAACCATGAATATTCTCACTGGTCTCCCAGCCAAATCAGCTAGGGTGAAAAAATATTTATGCATTATACTTACAAGCTATATATATGTGAAATTACTCTTCAATATAAATAACACAGACACACGCCGTGTGTAACATGCAAGATCATGAAAATGCCACTGCCTTTTGAACTGTACATTTCCAGGAACCCAAACTTACATGTTTGAAAGCTTCTAATAAAAAATATTACAGTAACTGATGTTTTTTTCAACTGTTTCTCTTGGTTACAAATGTATTGGAAAGCTCGCACAAAATGCAGCCCGTGTAACTCTTTCTTATTATGGGATTGTTTTCTTCAGTGTGTGGGATGCTAACAGGTGTACTCATCATGATGTTCCAAACCAAATGCTGTTCTCGTGTTTCTTTAGCCATCAGTTTGAGATCCAAATCCAAAAGGCATAACCTAGCACCCGCTTTTGTATATGTTTCAAAAGTCAGCTCCCAAAGGAAGTATAACCTTCAGGACAGAGCCCCTCTGACTCTCTGCCTTATGAAAACTTCATTGTCCTCTTCGCACATGCTGTAATAGAATGACTAGAAACAGCTGTTGACATATAAAATATCTAGATATGGCTGCGCTAAAAGCAAGGATAAAGCAAGAGACAAAAGGTGCTTTGCTAAAAACAACTAGTAAACACAAGCGTTTCTATGAGTATACAATGAGGGAGAGATGTGCTTTGGCAGCAACATACCCCAACAGAATTTTGTTTTTCACATAATAAAACCCACTGGCACAATGCTCAGAGTCCCTGCGAGGTGAAATTAGAATCATAGTATACCTCAAGTTGGAAGGAACCCATAAGGATCATCGAGTTCAACTCCCTGCTCCTCACAGGACTATCTAAAATGAAACCATATGACTGAGAGCGTCATCCAGGCGGTCCTTGAATTCTGATGGGCTTGATGCCGTGACCACTTCCCTGGGGAGCCTGTTCCAGTGACAAATTGCACACACATGTACTGTAGATCCACACAGAACCTGAGGTTTGCAGAGTTCATACTACTAATGAAGAAAAGTCCAACCATCTGGCAAGCATGTGGCCATGCTCTCCAGATGTACTGCAGTAATCCCTAAGGTTATTCATGCCCTTCCTGGCTGAGACACAAGAATCACTTTTCATTATTATTTCAGCATTCATGCCTATAGAGTAAGTTAACTCCTCCTTGTCAGTAAATTCAAGGACAAAGGGAACGGATGGCAATAGGGCATGATGACTTCTAGCATTTTCAGTGAAGTTTTACATAACAAATGTAATTCCTTTAAAGATTCCAAGCTTATTTTAGCCTCCAAATTCTGCCATGGCTCAGTAGCAGAAAGATTATGCCTTGTTCTGGGAAAGATACTGTCCACTTTTTTTTATGATGACAGCTGATTGTTTAAGGCAGTCTGCGTCTGTCCCACTCCCAACACTATGGCTTGTGACTAGTCAAGCTCTCCAAGCAGAGAAAAGGGTTTTGGTATATACACCCAGAAAAACAGCCATCACTCCTATGCTGTAGTATGCTGTGTTAGCAGCCTGCCTTGTTACCGGTTTCCTGAATAATGCAGGTGTGAGGACAATCTTCTTAATGCATAGAAAGAACAGAAACAAACAAAAAGACTCAGGTTATTTAAAGCAAGCCTATCCCTTGCTTTCCTGAAAAGGAAATTCACCTACCAATAGAAGACACAACTGAGCACAAAATGACACAAATTAATTTCTGTAAGCAGGCTTTCTCCCATTAAGGATTTAGAAAAAACTTTCTATTTAGTGCAACAACGGAACGTCAGAACGGTCTGTAACATATTCCTCTGTAACTACGAGGAAAGAAAACAAAGCTTGAACCAGGAACTACCAACACTCAAAGCTTCCACACCTCCCCATCCTCAAACAGGGACATGTTCTATTGCAGCCTCAAGTCCTGCATGATCACTGCTGCATACAAAACCTGTGAGTTTTCCAGCAATAAAAATGGTCTATGAAGGCAAGAGGGAATAAATTCTTTTATTCTGCAGAAAATGTCAGGAAGATGCAATTATACCAGAAAAGAGAAGGGATATCATAAATGGAGAGAAGAGAAAGGTATTATCCTTACATCCTTCTACAGCTTCTTACTGAAGTGAGCCTCAGTAATGTCATCACTAATGACTGGCAAGACCTGTGGTCGTTTACACGAAATTCAATAATCCTATCAACTAAGCACAGGGTAAAGACCCTCCATTAACTCATGAGTACAGGTGGACTATAATCATTAGCCTTTTTAGGCTTATTACAATGAGGTCAGCTGGTTCAAAAGGTACTGTGCCTATGCTCATTGACAAAGATGCAAAACAGATGTGAGTATAACCACAACATGTGGTACAAAATTCTGTATTGACAGCAATTCAAACTGGGGTTTCAGTACTCTGAATTGTCTCAATATTAGAGAAACAATAGCCTTAGGTACATATCAGAAGCGTCATTTCTCCAGTTGGATAATTCCTTAGCTTAGAAGAAAATAAAGAAGTAAATAATTTAAGGCAACATCAAGGTTTTCTGTACATCAACTTGCTGCTACTCACGGTAACTACAGAACTGCAAGAGTGCAGGCAGTCTTAACCTTGGTAGCATGAGGACTGCCCAGCAAAGGTCTCTTTGTAGGGCCACAGCATTATAAAACAACTCAGACTGGAAGTGACCGTGGCTGGTCTCTAGCCCAAGCTCCTCATCAAAGAAGGGTCAGCTATGAGGTAAGTTGAGGTTGCTCATGACTTTATCCAGCTGGACACTGAACAACTTCCTTGCTTCAAATTATTATAATTGTCTCTTGTCCTCCCACCATGTATAGCTGTAAGTCCATCCATTCCGCACAACTGTCCATGTTCCCCTGGCTGCCAACTCTGCCCTCCAGCATACCAACTGGTAGCCACCCCAGCTTGGGGGGGGTGTGTGTGTGTGTGTGATCTGCAAACTTCGCTAGAGTGCCTTCCATCTGCTCCTCCAGACCACTGATAAAGATGTTAAACAGGACAGGTCACAGAACAGACCCCTGCAATACCCCACTTTTTA
Organism: Strigops habroptila; assembly: GCF_004027225.2. Lineage (NCBI taxonomy): Eukaryota > Metazoa > Chordata > Aves > Psittaciformes > Psittacidae > Strigops > Strigops habroptila. Next base: position 74,347,966 of record NC_044302.2, on the reverse strand, counting down.
CCAGCTCATTAATCAATAGCCCTTGAGCCTCGTCACCCAAATAAGTTTTTACCTATCTAGTTGTCCACCCATCTAAATCATTAAGTAGTGAGTTGGATACAAGAATAACGTGGGACACAGTGTCAAAATCTTTGCTAAAATGGCAGTAGAAGACATCTGCTGCCCTAACCTTATCAACAATTGCTTTATCGCCCAGGCAGTCAGGTTGGTTAGACATGATTTATTCTAGAAGCTCCCTAGTTATGCCATTTAGATTCAGATTTCCTTCCTTACACTAGTTCTGCTTTTTCTCTTTTGCAAACCGTTCTGTGGATTTTAGAGAGTGAGAATTGGCAAGCTCTCTGCGTGGTTGTGATACTTGGCTGAGGAGGGCAAGGAAGAAAGCAGTTTCACAACTTCATAACATTCATAGAAATAGAGAAAATTACTATAACTTCAAGTAAGATCTGTTCTAACAGGAGTCTCAAACATCTTCAAATAATGTGAAGTACCCTTGCTCTGTCAGAGGCTTACAGAGACCTTCAAAATACCCAGAAATTCCTGTCTTCCTAATCTGTAAACAATCACAGTAACTTAGCAGATTATTATATTCTAATACACATAAGAAGTAGAATTTTAAACACACAGTTTTGAAATTCTGTGCCATAAGTTTTCTTTCAAATCAGTGGGAAGCCTTCTCCATGAGGATCACCCATTTAAAAAAAAAATCCTATGATGGGAGAGGTTGCTCTTGGGCTGATACAAGCATGTTCAGACACACTAATCCACGTGGGAATCCTCAGATTGTCTGAATTAAAATGCTTTTTAACTTTTTTGTCAGGACATTTCTAGGAATTCCTGTTGTTTATTCACAGCTGTACACTTTTTGACATATAAGACAGATGCAGCACTAAGAAAACTGTGGACTTTTTGTTACCCAACATCTATTGCAGTGCAAGGCCTGCTCAGAATGTTTTGGAAAAAGTTTCTTTTTCTCAGGTAGTTTTTCACGTTTGGCATATTAAGCCTGGACAAAAGTCTGTTTGTTTGTGAGAACTGTGAATAAATGTGTTTCTTAACAAGACCAATCAAGTTTACAGGATATATTTATGTCCCACCAAGCACCAAATCTTGCTCTCTAACTTTAATAGGTAAACTGACCTCATCTACAGCCAAAGCTTAAGCTAGAAACAGAGCACGCTCTGCAGTTTTCAACTCATCTTTTCCTTTTGAATTAAAAGAGCTTTCAATACACCTTTCCGTAATGAACTACTGTTCTTTGTTAGATATACAGGTTCACAGAGGACATATATGGCTATTTTTAATATTGCAATGTTATTTTTAAAGTTACAAATACTGAGCAAATTTCCCATCACAGTGCTCGAAAACCTTGTATTATGCTTCAAACAAATTATATTAATGAAGGTTTTATGCAGTTGTCCTTCTGCAGCATTCCAGAACAGCACTTGTCCTTCAGCTCCATCTAATGTAAAAACTGCCTGTATGTGACAGGGACTCAGTTTGACAGAGGTGTCTTAAAAAATCCACAGCAAGCCTATTCTAGATAAGAGAAAGTGAGACTGACTTATCCTACCGAAGGAAGATAAAAACAGTGAGGTCACAACTGGCATAACTTGAACAAACCACAGTCACAGAGGGACTGCAGTATCCTCCATGTAGAAAGATGTATTTATAACTTGGAGAAGTCTTTATGTTGGTAAAAATCCTTAATTTGCTTCTCTAGTTCTTCCAGGTAGGAAGGAGAGACAAAAGCAAACTGACCTAAGCAGAGGATGAAGAAAGGACCTCTTTTAGGCAATCTCTACCAAACAGCCAACTCTTTATTTCCTATTTCTTACAATGAAGTAAAAACTGGAGCAATGTTGCTCCTCTCTAAACAGTAAGAGAAAGCAACCCACCTACTAACAAAGAGTAAGCAGAAATCCACCCTTTGCCGTTGCCATAATTGGGAAAACTTTGTTAGGCAGCTGGACAAAATAATTTTAAGAAGACAGTTAGTTGAACTAATATTTTTCGTCCTGTCTTTGTGTCATTCATTGATGCTTATAATGTTTGAGGCTCCTGTCTTAAAGGAACAAGCATACAGAGGCACACAGAAGGCAAAGAATGAGCAGGCAACAGGAGGGGACAGGAAGCTGAAGAGAAGGAGGCAAAAGGAAGGAACTGGAGGATGAGGCAAGTGGAGGCAGCAAGGGGAGAAGGGTGAGACAGCAGAAAACAGGAAGCAAAAGGAGAGGAGGAGGCAACAGGAAGAAAAAGGAAGGAGGAGAAGACAGCAAGAGGAGGCAAAAGGAGGCAAGCAAGAGGGGGAAGACGAGAAGGCAACTGGAGGCAAGAGGAAGAGGAAGAAGAGTTTGAAAAAAAGGAGCAGGAACTGGATCAGTAAGAGATTAGAAAAGAGGAAGAGAGGGAAGAACACAGGAAAGTGATAGATAAAAAGAATGAAGATGAACAAAATCAGGAGGAAGTATTTAGCAAAAGCATAGAAGAAATAAAAGCTGGAAGAAAAAGAGAAGAGCAGAAAAAGGGGGAAAAGGAGTAGCAGAACGAACAGGTGGAAGAAGAACAGGAAGACTAGGAGAAGTAGTTGGACTCAATGATTTCAGAGGTCTTTTCCAACCTAAATGATTCTATGGTTCTATAATTTAAGCAAAGTTTCTTGCTGTGCTTCAGACAAAATGGACACCACTCTAAATCAGTACTATGATTTTAACAGTTTTCTGCTGCCAGGGTCAGCCTCCTTCTTCGCACCCAAAGCAGCTTGTTTAGAGCTCATCACATCTCTGCCCTTCTGCCTGAAGACATTTCTTTAAACAAGTCAGAACAGTCACTGCCTCTGCAGGCTTCCTTAAAACCTGAGCCTAGCTGACCATGTAGTAAATGGACAATCAGAGACAGAACACTGATGTGTTGAAGTTGCATTAAAAGATGGGCTACCAGATGTAAATTGGCAGGGTGCTGCAGGGTAAAGTGCTTAGATTTTTCTCAAGATGAGTATAATCAAAGCACCCACATGCTGTTGAAATGACCTGGCCGTAGAAACAAGGTCCCAGATAATGCTAGACACCGTAGTATTCTCTCAACAACTCTCTTCCCATACTGAGTTGACTACTATTTTCCACACCCACTCAACTTCATAATTCCTACAGAATAACTTCTGTTCACCCTTGTGATTCTCATTTTGTAGACCATTAGCTAACATCTCAGTATTTCATTTCCTTTCCTGTTATGCACACATCAGATAAATCAGAATACAATGATACAAAAAAAGAATAGTTTGTTGAACAAGGTACATAGCTTCGCATTCCCCAAAAGAAAAAGAAGACCAACCTAAGCATACATATCACTAAAGAATTGAAGTCTGGAGGCGTACTGCCACAATCCTGTTGATGTTGGAGTGTACTAAAGCAGATGTTTCCTGTCAAGTGTTACCTCCCCCTACAGTACATACTAGTATATTCCACCAGTCCCTTCAAGGAAACACATGTAAATGTTAAAGATCTTGACTGAGTTCTCTTGTAATTCACTGCTCCATTTGTTAGTGCTGTATTCCTAACCAACATTTAGAGTCCTATGGATTATTGTTTCCCTCTGTTTAAGTTTAATAATGCTCCTTGAAGAGCTATAAAACACCACATCATCATGCACACGAAGGAAAAAGCATCAGATTTTTAAAATCCTTTCTTTCAACACTATGTATGAGTTTATTTATATAGCTAAGGAAAAGCTCTAGTTCAACGACTCAGGCTAAACTGTGGCCACACAATATAGACGGACCATGAGAGGTGTTTGTCCTTTGCCCTCTAGCAGAGACTTCAGGAGAGAGGCCCATGACCTCCAGAGACAGTAGCCAAGTGGACACAAGATGATCCAATTCCCTCACATGAGAGCTACTCATATTACCAAGGTCCAGAAGCAGGCGAAAAGAGACAGCTGGGTACACTACAAGAAGAAGATCCATTTTGTAGACACAAATCAAATTACACCTTTCAGACAATAGCAGGGCTCTGATGACTGAAGAAGTGTTATCCCAGAGACACTGTGATGACACTATCAAATACAATGAAGTGTTTCCAGCAGAATTCAGCTTTCTCTCATGAAAAAAAGATCGTTTAGACCATCATTATCTCTGTTTCTCTACTTTGGTAACATTCACTGGGAAAAGATTTTCAAGCGCTTTAATTTTTCATGGACTAGTGACTGTATTACTGAATCTTAGTTAGATGTGCTAGAAGTTAGTATTTCCTACCTTCTTCAGGAAGACTAACAAATAGAACCTAACTTTCTTTTGCTAGGCACTATTTCTGCTATCCTATTGCACCTACTATTACAAATGTTGACATGTCATTTTCAATCATCTTTATTTTAACATGATTTCTCTATTTCTAGTGTTAGAACAACCAAATACAGAAAGAAGGAATATTGTCACTCAACAGCACAGCAGAAATCTTTTTTTAAGTACAATTGTTTTTTAAGTACTCTGTTATTAAGTGCTTTCCCTCCCTTGTTTTAATCAAGTGTTGTTCTTATTCCTGTCCATACTATTACATGATGTAGATAATGGCTGGCCTGAAAGTCCTTTTCCTTTATTTATTTCTTTACATTCACTAACAAAGAAGACTTTTCTAAGTATTTTTAAACAACCATTCCCATCTTTGTCAGTGACATGGACAGTGGGACTGACGGACTCTCAGCAAGTTTGCCGATGACACCAAGCTGTGTGGTGCGGTTGATATGCTGGAGGGAAGGGATGCCATCCAGAGGGACCTTGACAGGCTGGAGAGGTGGCCAATGTCAACCTCATGAAGTTCAAAAAAGTGAAGTGCAAGGTCCTACACCTGGGTCAGGGCAATCCCAGGCAAAGCTACAGGCTGGGCAGAGAAGAGATTCAGAGAAGCCCTGCAGAAAAGGACTTGGGGGTGTTGGTCAGTGAGAAACTGAACATGACCTGGCTCCAGTGTGCATTCGCAGCCCAGAAAGCCAACCGTATCCTGGGCTCCATCAAAAGGAGCATGACCAGCAGGCTGAAGGAGGTGATCCTGCCCCTTTACTCCGCTCTCATGAGACCTCACCTGCAGCACTGTGTACAGCTCCGGGGCCTCCAACACAAGAGGTATGTGGACCTGCTTGAGTGAGTCCAGAGGAGGGTTATGAAGACGATCAGAGAGCTGGAGCACCTCTGCTATGGAGACAGGCTGAGAGAGTTGGGCTTGTTTAACCTGGAGAAGAGAAGGCTCAGGGGAGACCTTACAGTGCCTAAAGGGGGCTTACAATAAATCCAGAGAGGGGCTTTTTACCAGGGTATGTTGTGACAGGACAAGGGGGAATGGCTTTAGACTGAACAAGAGTAGATTTAGATTAAATACAAGGAAAAAATTCTTCACTGCGAGGGTGGTGAGGCACTGGCATAGGTCACCCAGAGAAGTTGTGGGTGCCCCATAACTGGCAGTGTTCAAGGGCAGGTTGGACAGGGCTTTTGAGCAACCTGGCCTAGTGGAGGATGTCCCTGCCCATGGCAGGGGGTTGGAACTAGATGATCTTTAAGGTCCCTTCCAAGCCAAACCATTCTATGATTTGACGATTAAAAGTGACCTGCTTAAGAACTACTAACTGTGATTTCAGAATTAAGCTGAGCTCTTCAACGAGTGAGTTCAACACTGGCACTTATAAATTAAGCAGATTAGGTAATTTTGGCCACCAAAGCATGAGAATGTCTGGACAACATCATGGCATTTTTATAGAGAATTAGAATTCAGGTATTTTGGACTGTCATGTGTGTAAATGAGTCACAAAACAAAAGTGACCAACTCTGAAAACATGTAACTTTTAAATCTTCTGGAAAAAAAAAAAGACAACTGCAAAATGGAAGAAAAAAAAAATTTCAAGTGTCCTGGATACAGTCTGCAAACTTTATAATAATAAATATTTGTAAGAATGGCTGGCAAAATATTTATATCCTTCTATCTTTATCAATTGCTCAGTTTTATTTAATAATCAGACTTAGCTACACAGAACTAAATAAGGCAGTCATCACCATGAGACAATCTGTACTCAGAAGGTCAAGCAAACATTGTCAAGAACACAATTCAAATAGTCACAGTGTTATTGAAGGGGACTTCAGAACATTCATACATTCTGACATATTTACTGAACTTTAAGGAAAAAAAGACAGACAAACATATTTAATGTCACGGTTTCTTAAAGTCTTCCAGGAATGCAGACACTCTAGGGTTTATGTCCAAAAATGAGCCTTTACTATTTTATACAGTATTTCAATATAATGGTAGCTTTCACTTAAACAATGAGATTTTTGGATCTCTAAACAGAATAAACAAATTACTGCAAACCCTGACCTAACCTTAAACTAGACCATCTACCTACAAGTAAGTAATAGTTCTCTGAAGACTTTGTCAAGTGTTAAAGGAAGCTGCTACCTCTGAATTTAGTAACTTTCAGAAATGTCCTCATTAGGGAAGCACCCTAATACCCTTGTTTTTCCAAGAGCAATCATCTTTTTCATACAAGCTACATTTCGCTTTGAAATTACTGTTTCCTGATTAAACACATTTAACAGGGCAACAGGCCATTCTTGTACTAGTAAAGCTATGCAACCAGATCAACACTGAGATACAACTGACGCAGTGAATGTTCTTCCACACAGAATATGTAGAACAATAATACTTAGCTTAATCCTCTAATGCCAATCTTTACAGAAAGTGTAGGCCTGGATGAGACTTGTTCAAAATTCATCTGCTGCTGCATGTATATCTGCTGGATGTATATCCAGCAAATCTTTTCAGAGCAGATTGGACTTGTCAGAAATAGCTTTAGGCATACTTTTAACCTGCCCTGAAACTCAGAATGGATTTCATGACTGCCTGCAGCCTGTTGCGGGACATTTTCTATCTTAATAGATGACGTATTTCAATGGTTTAAAGTAAGGTGGAGGTGGAGGGCTGGTTGTTTTTGTTCTGTTGTTGGTTTGTTTGGATTTTTTAAGGCTTGTGTAGTTCTGAATTAGTACTTTATCTCTTTTAAACTTCCATGAATTTTGAAAAGGGCTGTTACATCAGGCTGTAAATAATTATTTACTAAGAAAAAAAGTAAGTTATTTGGAAAAGGAATTTCAAGTCAAGTATTTGAAGGCTAAGAAAGATTTATCCTATTTAGTTCTTTTCCAGGCTGTATTAACCTATTTTTATCTAAGTAAAGGTTTGTAAAATTAGTTTAGGTAAGATCAAAACATGGTCAGAACTTGTTAAAACAATAAAGTACATAAAGACTGTGAAAATTAGAAGCTCTTATCAAAAGACTTCCCAATTTTGGAATTGCTACATAGTACAAAACAGAGAGATACCTAATGTAATGACCAAGGTGATATGAATAAATGTTTCATCTTACTTGTCCAGGGCTGTGCTGGTAGGCATGCTCCTGCCAAATCCTCGGACACCCATATGACAAAAGTATGGAATGCAAGACAGATGGGCAGCAATTATAGCCAATGAATCTGACGCATTAACAAAGAAACCATTTTGGCCAAGGATCATGTAGCGGTCCTGGAGAAGAAAACAAATTCAAATAAGCATCTTAAATTCCACGTTTTGGAGAGTGGTAATTTCTTTTATTAGACCTACTGCAGGCAGGAGAAAAAAGAACAGTCTTTGGGTTACTTGCATCCCTCTTCAAGCAGGATAATTTACTGGCATTATCCCAGCAGGTTTATAATCTTGCTGTCACACCATCACCCCCTCCAGCCTTGCAAATCAAAGCTCCGGATCAGACCCTAGCTTCAGCCTCCTACATGACACTTCAGTAGGTCTGTTCCTGCCAAGGAATGCTTATGTAGGAGAATATTTTTGCCAATGACACGCACTATATAGGGAATAGGAGGGTGTTTTGTGTTTACTGACAACAGAAAACAGCTTCTGTTCTTCGGAACCTTTTCATCTTTCTCCTGCCCTGTCAGGACAGAAAGTTATTCCTGTAACACTTTACTATTTATAATGCCAATAATATGACATAAAAAAGAACTCTAAAACAAACAGTGATTATGATTCAGTGCTTTATTTAGCTAAAAAATCCCTCAATTTATAATGTTAACCAAAAAGGACTTAACTTAGTTACTACTGACTGTGCCAAGTCCGTATTACCTATATATGCTGTCTCTTCCTAAACAGGGAATAAAAGTGTTACAGCACTATAAGATTAAACCAGCCTAATATTTAAAGAATTCCCATTCTTCATTCAAATCCTGCTTGATTTGCAGTCATCTACAGAGGTAAATTACAACATATATGTCTGATTTACGGGTTGCAAATGCTATCACCTGTACCTGACAGCAATACCACTTTCAGCTTCAAGGGCTTACTGAAAAGCAAATAAATTATACTTACATATCCCACATCTGACCCCAGACAAAGCAACTACGGTGAAACCTCCAGAGAGATCAAAATACTTACTCCATCAGCATCAAAAGCAGCTCCAAATCCATACTCGCCACCTCTCATAGCCTCCAGCAAGGCAGTTGCATATGTTAAATTGGGATCAGGAGGCTGTCCACCAAAATCCTCCAGAGGAATACAGTTTATGGCAGAATTTGCAGGGGCTCCCAATTCATCACACAGGATTCTTCTCACATAAGGTCCCATAACTGCAAAACCAGAAATCTGCCATGCAGTCACAAAAGCGTATGCTTGACACTCAAATTTTTCACAGCACCATGGAGACTTGATACAAAACGTACTTTGAGCAATTCTATACATTTGTCCTAGCGACAAAACCCAAACTACGATTTCACAGAGGAGTGTGTGATTGTCCCCCCAGTAAACATCAATTGGCAATTTAGCATTAAAATAATAGTTTCCCACTAGTGAAAGTGCAAAAGTAATCACTGTATGGTGAAAGATGCAAGTTTCATTTACCCATTATTAAGTACAAAAGATATCATGCACATAGAGAGTTTTTCTGACTAGAAAGATAAGATGTTATTCTATGTGCCCTGGAAGGCAAACAACAGTTTAACACGTAATAGCAAGGAAAGTAAACAGTAAGGGAATACAAATGGGAAATACACTTACCTCAACATTCCAATTCATGTTAAAATTACAATTGGTTTTTGTCCATCGAAGAATTTTACCACATTTTAGTTACTACCATGCAGATAATAAATAAAAACTTCCTCAAGACTAACTTCAAAATAACTTCTTTATTTTGTTAAAGATATGGCCAACCAAGACGCCAGCTCATGCTGTTATACAGCATAACTAGTATTTGCATTTGGTAGCTGAAGGGACTGTTAACAACTGACTGAGCTCTCTGCATCTCTGAGGCAGGTGTGAACAGGTCACTCAGAGCAAAAAAGAATTACACCATGGTGCTCTCTCTTTCTCCTACTTTACTCCCAAATCTTGCTAACTGGAGCAACTGTAATGCGAGGTAAAACTATATAGGAAATGTGTTCAAGAAAATGTAGATGCTAATTCTGTAAAATTACAGTAAAAAATAATTCAGATTCTTATCAAAAGTACACTCGTGACAAATTACTCTTTTCTATGTCAGTGTTAAATTATCAACACTTACAGGCATAAAAGCATACTCCAGAGGTGCAGAGCTAAAACCAACTTTGGAAGACAGTTTGTCCACACACATGTGGTTCTCTTTAGTGTTTACTGCATCTCATCCAGAAAGCCTTTAGATGTGATGCCACAACAAACAAGCCCCAGCTACCCTTGGTAGATTGCTCCAGTGGTTATTCACTGTTATCCATAGGCCTTCACTTCTTTATCAAGAAAGATAAACATCTTTGCCTAATAAGAGACCTAACCAGTTGTCAAGTTTGCTCTTGTTACTAGCATAATGTTCAAATCCTTTCTTATTACCTTTAACCTTACTAAAACTCTGACTTTTATACGCTGTACTTTTATTGGGCAACTACTGTGGTGTATAGTCTTTATTGGGAAGCTACTGCAGTGTACCTACAATTTTGCCCTGATAACAGCTTAATTTCATACCTCCATTCATGGCATCAATCCTTATTTTGATCTGGTTGGGTCCGGTCAGCAAATTTCTAATAGCATTGAAGTCAAAGATATTTCGAAGGAGATTGAGGTAGATATCCACAGAATCCACAATTTCCACTAGAAAAATCAGGTAGGAAAAAAATCACTACAGTCTGCATATGGCAAAATACCTCTTTCAGCACACTTCTACCAGCCACACAATTCAATTAAAATCGAAGCATGCAACCTCCACATAACATGGAGCCCATAGAAGCAAAGTCAAAGACTTTTACTGGTTTCAGTGTGACTACCATCAAACTTTAAGGCTTGCAAAGATCAACAGTTTTGCCTGCTAAAGGACTGCAGAGATAATGTAAGTTGACACTTCCTATTTCACTGAAAACATTCATGAGAATACAATATATCAAAGTAAACTCTATTTGTCATTCACTAAATCACTGAACACCTTTTCAAGCTAAAAAAGTGTATTCTCAAAGGATGGAAGATGTCTATGCAAAGTTGAAGCCACATGTTCTATTCTTCTACCTGACAGCACTATGTACCTGCAATAATCCATCACAAGAGGCATACAGCCTATTCTTCACAGTTCTGGCAGCTGGAATATCTGTCTCCAGTTTGTTGTCAAGCTACCATTATACTTCTGCATTTTATATCTCATTGATTTAGAAAAGTTAGACTCAGATACAATACCTGTTTTTTGCTAAGGTCATGATAATTTGAATTTTAAATTCATAAAAGCAGAGAGCTACAATCTTTTCAGTTCTCTTGAATGTAAAACCTTAAATTAAAATGAAAGTAAGTCTGTCATAATGTTACAAACAACTGTTAAAAGCCATGCTCCTCAGTCACCTTGGAATGTATTACTTTTCCTGATTAAATCAAAAAGCATATGCTATAAAAATATCTTTTTATCTGGTTAAAGGAGTGTCTTGAAATATTACAGTTACAAGTTAAATTATAACTTAGAAGATCAACCAGTTTTGCTCAGAAACACTGACCTCGTGCTAATGCTCTTCTTTAGGATAACATGAAAATGACACAGACATTCTTTGAGCCAGAGCAGAACACTTAGAATAGATCACAACAATACACTTGACTGGAGGGAAAAAAAAAAAAAAAAAAAGGTTCTCAAGGCTAAAAAACAGCCTGTAAAACCTATCTGGAAATTAGTTAATTCTATGGTGTATGTTGAAAGTCTCAAGGATTCACTAAAATTACACTACTGTATATCTTCTATGCCTTGCTCCCAACAATGTTTAAGTAGGCTCTAAGTTTTACGTATATGAACAAATACCTCAACTTCAGTGAAGCTGCTCACACACGTTAAGATAAACTGCATGTAGGATTAAAGTCTGAAACTTGTTTTAGCTCCTGACAAACCCAACTGGTTTACTCTCAGTTGCTTCAATACCTCTGTAGCCTTGATTCACACAACTGAAAAACTGATTCGATTAGTTCATACAACTGAAAAAGTAGAAGTTTTAAACACATCAGAATTATTCTCATTCTTTCTGCACTTTTATTCTGCGTTCAGGCCTGCATAAACTATAATTATTCATGTACTTATAAGCCAATTACATTGCTTCAGTAGGGATCCCTGGCAGCTCTATTGTACCAGGCTGATGTATTCTGGGAAGAGATGATTGGGAAATGATTTTTCCTTAGAAAAACGTTCAGACAAATTGCAATTATTTTAAACCTATTTTCATACTACCTTTAGGGCGGAGAGGGGTACTTCAATTTCATTTAGAAAAATATAATTTACAGAGATTGAAAAGTTGGAAAAGCAAAATTTTAAACCGTGGCAGTCATATCGTTCCAGAGCGGTGCTGGAGCTGAATTTTCTTTGCTTTTTGTTTGCCTAAAAAGCTGAGTATGTTCTTTGCAATAATAATAATTAAAAAAAATCATAATTTAATGTTTTTTAAACAAAAACTTTATTTATCAGAATGTATGTTGTCTCAAAATATAAAGTTTTGGTGGAAAACAAACTAGCCTTAATTTTAGGACATTAGGAATGAGGAAGAGTTCTTGAGACCACACAGTTTTACAGTATGTGAAATAATGTCTGGACCCCTTCCTTTGCTTTTGACTCCTTCAGGACAAAATGGCTGTGTTAGCTCATTTTAACCCAAGTGTAGGCATAAAAGTATTCACATCTTTAAAATGAAATGTGTTTAAGCACTCCCTTTACATTTGGAGTCACTAGATGTATATTGCCTTATACATCCCACAACTTTTCAGAAAGTGTGAGCAAAGAATGAATAAACTGAGACTCTCACAAACACTTTTGTCGATTAAGACTTCCATGAACAAACCACTCCTAGTCCAAAAATGTTTGTGTTTGGTGTTTAACTACTAGCAAGCCTAAGCACAAATATTTGGCAATGGTATTTGGCTAAACAATGAGGCCTCTTTCACTTAAAAGTCTGTAACTCAGCTTCCTTACGTGCAAAACAAAAGCAATACTTACCCATACGCCTAAAATTTTGATAACTTGTAGTAAGGCATCTTGAAGAAATAAAGTTATGTTTAAATAATTACCCATTATCATTCTGCATCAGTTCTAATATCTAGAATCAATGGATATAGCATGCATAAAAGCACGTGTTGATACCTCTGAAAGGTTTGAATTTGTTCTCCAGATCAAATTCTTGTCTTCCTAGGCGTGACAAATCAACTCTGAGATCAGGACAAATGGCATATTCCTCCAAGGTTTTGCTGATTTGATAGATTTTATCTGAAACTATATCTGGAGCAGGTCCTATAAGAAGAAAAAAATGTGGTGGATAATTTTTATTAAATGAAGGTTCCCTACTTAAAAAGTGAGTGCTATAATAAAACGTAGTTTTATTATAATTAATGATAATTAATTTATTATAATTAATTAATAAAACAAAGTTTTCTGAATATATCTGAGTTATTAAGGAATAAACCCACAGAAAGAACTATGGTAAATGAAATCTGCTCTTTCAGTGTAACACAGGTTTAAAATATTTGTTGAAAAAATGTAACACAAATATACTGCATTACTTGCAACATTTTGATTCACAAAGAGTACTTAACTCAGTCATTACCCAGAGCATGGCCGTGAGGGAACCTAAAAACCCACAGCCATCCTTCTTTGGGTTTACTGCTCGAAGACTACCCTTTTTTGTTCTACATGGAGTCTCAACATATACATTAAAAGAAAGCCTGTCTTCAGCAGCAGTTTCTGGTGTTTCACAGGGCTTCCTGCAAATGCACACTTGTAAAGGTGACACAGCTTTGTGTTTCACATTATTTCATTAGATATAATTATCACTTTTAAAAGTCTTAGCATTTTGACAGTGGTGTTCTATTGCAGTTTTCCTTCAATGGCTTAATGAAATACATCTTTGTTAGAATTCAAAATATCTTAATTGCTTAACAAGCAATTATGACCTGGAGCAGTTATGTCATTCAGAAACAGAAATCACATCTTACTTGTGCATTACTTTTACTGCCAAATCCTGAAGATTGGCTCTATTTTTAAAGATTTACTGTCAATCAAGTAAGAGCTGCAGGCTTGATGCAAACATTACCGGATGAGCTATGCCATATGCAGTGTGAGAGTTGAGCCTGAGTGACAACAAAAAGCCTTTGTGGGCCACACTTCCACTCTGAAAAATTACTTTGTTTATTCTCTTTTACATGATCTCTCTCCTACCCAAAGCCTCTGTCTGTCTTTCCAGTGCCAACTTCCCACTCCTCTATAGCGCTAGTATAATCAGTGCAGCTTTGCCATGTCTATTAGTGTGTTTCATCTCAGATACATTGTACCGGATGGTCCAAGGCTCACTTAACTCTTCCTTTTGGCTTAGAAAACGACTTCCTACTTGTCTAATCCAAACCCATCCAAAGGGTGGGTTTCATTAGTTCCAGATCATTCTTGATAGATGGATGTACTGTCTACTAATATTGCCAGCTAAAGAGATCCCCAGTGTTGCTCTGCGTTATCTCCTATATCTATAGAAACAAACCGCTTCTGCCTGGACTGGATCTGCAAAAGAGACTGAGCACAGCAACAACAGCCTTCCCTAGGAGCTTGTCGTAGTGCCTAACCATTCTCTCAAACACCTTGCCTAATAATGAACCTACATTTTCTCAGCTGCAACTTAAACCAATTACTTTTCATTACATCCCTGCCAATTATCATACGTAACTGACCCTTGTAACCTGTGCTTGAGGAATGTTTCATATTTAAAGCCTAATAGCCTGTTTCAATTTTCTTTAAAAAGGCAAAGCACATTAAAAAGAATGCCCCACCAACTGTTAACCATTAATCAAACAGATTCTAGGTATATATGGTATTTGAAAGTTTATAGAGTGCTAATGCATCTAACAGTTTGGCTCTGGTATGACAGTGCTGTGACCCTGGCTTTCTCACTGTCTGACCTTACACAGTCCCTTTAATCTCTCTGGGATTCAAGCCTATTCAGTTTATAAAATCACACTGGTTTAACCACGCACGTTTTTCAATTAAACAAGGAACAAGAGAGAGCATCCCCTTCTCAAGTTCATCCACTTTCAAAATGGGGAAGGAAACATTATTTTTGAAGCACTTTCAGTTTTTTCAGATGGAAAGCACTTTACATGTGTGAGGTATACAAGATGTTTTATGGGTGTACACAGATCTGTAACATAAAACATACTTAATGTGTAACATACCTACATATGTTACTTTGCCAACTTTGGAAAACAAAACATTAGCTATATACAAAACTCCCATTATTCAGCAGTGTAATTGAAATAGTTAAAATGGTACAACCTTCTCCCTCGGTTAGAGGAGTTATTTCCTGGGTAAACATGGAAAATGCTTCCTTCCATACAAGACACTACTTACAGCACTTCTGAAATCACAAGCTTTAAAGTAAATGCCAAGAGGAGCAACACAGAAATATGAGCACAACAGAGCTCCTTCATAGGCATCTTTATAAAAGGATCAGAACTGTTACAATGACCTGGCAGACTACACAAAATGCTATAAAAATGGGATGGCAAACTTCTTGTTTACAGAAATCTTACAGCTACCACAAAGACTTTCAATGAACATTGAATGCTTATTGTACAGACCCATGTAAAAAAATACACCATTACTGAAAAAAATATAAATAAAAAATTATATGCATATGTTCTTCATAGTTTTACCAGAATAAATGAAAAACACACAGTTGAAGTCAGCTATTTATCCTTGTCACCATATTTGCATCTGTCCTGGTTTAAACCACAACATCATCACACCAAGACGCAATGTTACAACGTGTTATTAAAGAAACAACCAACCTTACCTCCATTGGCAACCTCGAACTTGACTCCAAACTCCCCTCCGGGTCCCCCAGGACTGTGGCTAGCTGTTAAAATAATTCCACCAGCTGCTTTGATCTTTCGGATGATACATGAAACAGCAGGTGTGGATAAGATACCGTTCTGTCCAATAACCAATCTGCCGATCTAGGTGGAAAAGGAAGTCAAAGTACTCTGAATGGTACTAGACTTTTGAAAACTAGTAAGTACACACACATGCATATATAGGTACACATAAATAGGATAGAAATTGTAACGTCCTAGAATGGAAGTTATTCTTTTGCAGAGAAGTATACATACATGACTTGGTTGCATGCTAATCTGGAGCACTGACAAAAAATATTGTATCCTGGCACATTTAATCCCAGTGGCTTGTATACTGACAGTAAATCAAGAGCACAGCCGTGGCAGTGATTTGCAAAGCTCCCAGGCATAGCGGTGGGCTATGATCTTGCTAAGAAACCCTTTCATGTATCCCCACAAAACAGTAAATCCCCTCAAATATCAATATAGTTTAGGGCTGACTGTTTGGATGCAGTTTGCAGGGTTGGGGCTTTAACTAGCATAAAAGAGAACACCAAACAAATTGCCTGTAATGGAGCAGCCTTTCAGTCAAATCACAAATTTCACTACATACTAGAATCTGTAGTTTCTGTGAGTCACATCTCTGTTACCAAGACATCCTTGGATGTCCTTCCCTAAGGAAAGTACTACTCCTCCTTCAGCCACCAGTGACCCTTTGGCTATTTCAGATGAAAAGGGAGTGTTTCCCAGGTCACAGCTGAGCAGGGGAAGTTCCCACCATTCTTAAAGGGAACAAATGTTTTCAGGTGACATTATTAAACACTGACTCAATGTGTTTGGTATTATGTGCAGTTCCATTGCAAGGTTCCAATTTCAAAACCTTGCCTTCATCCTCTAAACAGATACTACGGTTTCAGCTTAACATAAATAATCTAGGAGCCAGCAAGAAATGTATTTACAAAGAAATACAGAAGAGTTCCAGTTCCTGGGAAACAGGCAGATACAAAAAAAAGGAGGGGAGAAGGGGAAGTTAGTGTCACAGATCAGCACTGAGGCAGCTGCATATGTAGCTTAAAAGGATACTGACAAAGTTGGGGGGGGGGGTGGTGTTATATCCTCACTTAAAAAAAAAACAACAAACACACAAACCCCCACACACACACTACTGAGTAGTAGTTTAGGAAGGGGCAGGGGGTGCAGAATACTGAATCCTTCTCACTCACTAAAAGCAAACTGGGAATTCAATTTCAGATTTCCTTCTCTAGCTTGAGAAAGATTTAATAGATCTACTGTCTGTGTGGCAAAGCAACAGTTCAGGAGGTGTCACTACCTGCCTGATTTCTATAAAAAGCTGTTTCTTCATACATAGATGACCTTCTTCTGGGGCCAGTGCTTGTGTAAGGCCCTTAACAGTTATTTAGAAGTTTCAAATAATTTCAGAAAAGCAAAGGATTAATGGATGATTTATTTAGCCTGGTTTGTGGACTATTTTAATTAAACAAAAAAAATAATAAAAAAAAAATTCTACATTGAAATTATCAACTTCTAAAGTAATCACAAGTTACTTTCTTGCTAACCCTCACTAAGCATGAACTATGGTCAGACATTTCTCTTTCACTGAGAATTACAAGATCTGCTTTTCTGCTTTCAAATGTAAAAAAAATTATGCAGAATCACACGTTCCATTAGCTGAGATTTCTGCCTCAAGATCTGATGATAGGAGACTGCCTACCTTGTTCTCTTTTCACAGCTTTTGCGGATAATTTTGAAGCCTATGGATTGCTAGAAACCAGGAAAGCTATAAAAATTGTAAGTACCGTTAACGGAAAATCTTCCAAGGTTCATTTGACTTGCTCTTGTTACTACTGGGCAAATATCATGTTTCGCTGTCTTTTTTTCTCCCATGCTAGAACAATTATCCGGGAAATGAGAGAAAATTAAAGGAAAAAAAAAAGTTAAGAAACAAATAATTTGTTCTATTATAATGAAAACATTTTCCAGGGAAAACAATACCTCTTCCAGGGGAAAAAGGGTAAATCAGCAAAATCCACATTTTCTGTGTCTATTTCAACATACTATTTTAAAGCAGTGCTTCCACTGACATGATCAGTCAGTTGCTGAGGCTGGAGCATATGTACAGTTAACACATATACCACACAGCCGAACCTGATTTCTGCTCAAAATGGTGGTATTAAACGATTCTGTTTCCTATTTATACCATGTCTCGCAAGACTGCTGTATTTATGCTGTCATTTAACCATTATTGCCAGTTGTTCTGAAGCGCTACAAAAACATCGACCATTGGGAAATGGACTTCAACAAACTCTCTTTCAGCCTACACAACAGTTCCCATGTACCTTTATTATGGAAAGAAAAGCATGATGAAAATAACTACTGAAAATATGTGTTTTGAATATTGTCTCTCCCTTTTTTAAACTATGAAGCATGTAGAAAGCTAGAGCAGTGACTCAATTTTCCAAATACAGCTGTCAGAAATGGGTGCCAGCTCTTAAACAGTATTGTATATGGGTAAGCAAAAATAAGATTACAGGAATTACATTTGCAAAATGCTTCAAAACAACACCACTGAAACTGTCTAGAAGTACTTCAGTATAAATGCCTTTATACTTGCATACAGGCTTATCATGAGCTCATGTTCTCTGTACTTCTTAATCTAAACTAGTGAGGTTTAGATTTTTGCCTCCATGAACACCTAAATGGTCTTTTAAGTAAGTAGAATACTTATTCAGAATGCACAAATTACCTGGCACTATCTCTTCACCGTATTTTCTTTTTCTTCCTGTTCAACAGGTGTTGCACAAACCAGTTTCCCATTTTTCTGATGCCAATATTGATACGAACAGGAGCAATTTGCTTTGCCTTCTGCATTTTCCAGAAGGCTATTATTTCTGTACTACTTGGAAATACTCATTATTACACTAATTTCCATACTATAGAAATAGTGCAATATTTAGCATTCTATGTTAAGGATGCTGAAAGTGAAATTACATGCATGATACACATTTTATTTGCAGTGATCACTGCAAAGAGCTTCACCTTATGTGAAGGTCTTCAGTGCTTTTACAGAACATCCTGAGGACAGTGCAGACATTAGAAATGTACATACGTTACCCATCTTCCTCAGCTCTCTTCATTCCAATGGCAAGAATGCACAACCTCATCCTCTCTTGGCCCAGAAGCTGTTAATTTTGTCTCTGAACCAAAAACTAAACTGTCATTTAATTAATTGTAAGTAAGGAACACTCAGATTTACAGACTTCTAGCAATCTGGGCTAAAACAGTAACGAAATCCTGTCCATCTACTGTCTCACAATTAAAGTTCCAGTAATATCCTTCTGAAAATCTTGGACAGTTTCATAGCATGGAAAGATTATCTTTGGAATTCAAAAAGTTGCACAGCTAAGAGATCACAGGCATGTAACATCTCTTCTAATACTGTGCCCCTACGCCATGTTCTATTTTATTACTCTGCTTTTAGCAGCTATAGCAGAAACAAAGATTATGATCCTCAGCAAACTGTTACAGCTGAAAGAATAGTCACTCTCACTGGTACTTTACAAGGACATTTTTATGCAATATTACCACTTGCAGCTGTGCATTTTCAGACTATTCAGTTGATTATCATGGAGTCACTTAATGCTTTTTTAATTATTTTTCCCAGTAATCTCTCACATGCCTCAGTCAATTAAACTTGAAAGAACGTGAAGCAAGCAGATTATTAACCCGGTCAGCATGGGACTGTGCCTTCCTATCTTTTGCTATTGTCACCCAAAGACAACTGAGTGCCACACTCAGCATAGAAGTAGATATATGAACCATATAGGTCAAGGGAAGGAGGGCAGATTTGCATGGAAGAACATGGAAATAAAACCAACATGGTATTATAAAGAAGACAACTGGAAAACTCTTTGCCATCTCAGACTTTTACAGCATTACTAGGAATACTCTGTGATCTCTCTAGGATGTTGCTATGACTTTCAATATTCAGGGTATGACGATCAGTTTCCTATCTGCCACTGAGACACAAACACAGCAGCTTCTCATTCAAACCCACCCTAAACTTTGTATCAAAAATGAAACACCACATCCAGTTGATGGGTCTAATGGCATACTTGCATTTAACTTGTAGTGTAACTGTGTTATAAACATGGAACCTTTTATGCAATTCTCTCACAAATTAAGGTCACGCTTCTCGTGACAGGAATCAGGTGAAAAGGAAAACAGAGCCCCAGATACTCTCCTAACTCCCCACTTTGCCAAACTGCTTGTTGCAACCAGGAATGGTAAAGGACCTCTGTCTAGCCTTCCTCATGCTCCCCCGTCCTCCCATGACATGCAGTCCCTTACCCAAATGTGTTTGCTACAGTGGTGTGACCCATCGAAGGATGACCCTGGTTAGCCACTTCCAGCTCTGAACAGAAAGATGTGGTGGAGCATGTGCTGGTTAGGGTTGCACGTCACAGAGCAACCTGTAGCTGTTGCCACCAGAGGAAGCCAATGCAGGCTATAGCCGTGGGGTGTGTACCTGCAACCCCAAGCTGGAGGGCATGAGCCCAAAGGACTGAAGATGAGAAGAAGGCAGGCCAAGCACGGGCAGCTGACTGGGCAGGGGGCCTCATCTCATTCCTTGTACCGGGGCCTATGCCAACTGTGCTAGGCTGTTAACACAGGGGGAATGCGGGGTGAGTCACCAAATTAGAACAAGGGGAACCTAGCAACTCTAAAGGGCAACACATTTACAGTTGATAATAGAAAATCCCTTTTATTTTTGTACTCAGCAGGCACAATTAACCATAACACTTGGTATGCGTTTTCCAGGAAGGAGATTCAAGTTCAGTTTATCAGCACTATGTGGCTATCCTGCTCCTGGCACTTTGGGGGTAGCTAAAGGGGTGGCTAAAGGTTTTGAATGCAGCTTCAAAGCTTCCACACATTTCACTCAATCCTGCCTACACCAGCTCACTTCTTTCCTTGTGATACTGGCTACATGTCTTCTAATGACATTAACCTCATCCAAATGGAGAGATGTTTACCCTCAGGAGTATTCCCTTCTTTTCCCTCCACTTACATAATGCAGCACTAAACAGTGCCTTCACGGAGGTTCAGATATTTTCCTGGCAGATGTATTTTCACAATCAAAGAATAAAACATACAAACAGTATTCACTAAGTAAATATGAGGCATTTACAGTATGCTTGATTGAAACAGGGGTGAGTTTGCAGGGTTTGGGCTTTTGAAACAGTGGTGAGGGTGAGCAGGGTACGGATGGTAAAGAGGGGATGGAGCATTAGCATATGAAAATGGGAAGCCTTTTCAGTATCAGGAGCACCTCACCAGCTGGCCTGCTGAATTTGTGAGGACTGTGACATTAGTAAGAGTATTATGCTTGAATTCAGATATTTGTGGGAACTGTGAGCAGAAAAGCTTGGGTCGTGGCTTCAGAAAACACTAGAAAGAAACTGGGTTTCCAAGAAACTTGCAGTAACTTAAGAAAGCGGAAGCACTACTACAGCACTACTACAGATCTACTAAGACCTGATCTTCAGGGGAAATAGAGCAAAATGGGGAAGGCTCCAAGCAGCAATAAAGAGGCAAAGTGACAGGAAAAAATAGTCAGGAAGGAGTCCTGAATACAGCATAACCTGGCTGACAAGCCTCTGCTCTCCTAAACCCTAAACTTCTTGTCCTCCGCAGCACCTCGGTCCTTGTGGTCACCTTGTGGCTGTAACCCACTCCATAGCTCCTACCGGTGTGCAAGGGCAGGCAAGGACCTCAGCCTCAGCAGGGCAGCTCTTGCTGCAAAACTCGCTTTAGCTGTTGCTGCACTTCAGCCCACCACGTCAACAGGTACAATTCCACTGGCTCGACTGAGCTACACAGGGGAAGGGGGTAGGGAGTGGCACTCCTCCGGACCCATCCCACCTCCCTCGCAATGCTGCTTACACCAGCGGGGTCCCGCTGCTCTGTGCTCAGTCCATGCACGCTCGCTCCCCACTGCTGCGGACAAACCACCACCACGCTACCTTGGCCAGCGTCCCCTCCTTCACCAGCATGCCCCCCGACAGCCCTCTCACACCTGCGGCCACATAAGCCCCGGACCCTACCAAGCCCCCTTGTGAACAGCAAGTTTGCAAAACCTACCCAGTACGTAACGTAGCCAGCCCCTCTGAAATTTCACATATCACTCAGTGTCTGCTTGATAGTACCAGTGAAAACATGCTTTAGAAATAAATTTAAAATACTCATTATTTATATCAGGCTGGCGAACCCTTACAGCTTGTATGTGACAATAAATAAGCAGGGGAAATTCAGACACATACAGAGACTCACTTCAAAGTTGAAAGATCTTCTGGTTATAAAACAGGACTGCATTTAAAGAACTGAGCTTAAACAAAAAGTAAATTCACTACCAAAAAAAAAAAAAAAAAGTATATATATATCACAGCAAATAGTCTGTGATTCTATGATTCTATGATCACTTCTTTTGCCAGATCTGGAGAATTAATTTAGCCATCATAACGAGAGGCAGCAGCTTCAATTCTGCTTTGAAGAAGAGACTTAAAAGTCTACATCATCTGGTATTTCCAGCTTTCTGTACATACACACTGACACCTGAATGTGCACGTATTTACGAGAACACATCCCTTTTCTTTCTGAGTTCTCTCCTATTTTCAATACTGCACAAGAAAAGCTGTAACCCGTCTGATCACACAGCTATTTGCCACAGTTGTCTTCTTGCATTTCATAATTTGTTCTTAAGACGCAGCCAAAATGATGAATTCCCCTTGCTTCAATAACACCGTTCTCCCCGAGTATTTTTAAAAGATCCTGAGCAGTAGATACATACATCTGATACATTCGCCTCCCGCATTTTTAATTCTGCTACATTTTCTCCTCCAGAGCCAACCGTGTTTTCAACTCCCACTCCTGCCTCACTCTGAACCGACCCGGTACGGCGTGTCCAGCAGCCTGCCGGGGTGATGCACAGAGACACACGCCGCCACTGGGCGCGCACACCCCCGAAATAGCCGAGCGCGAAGGTAGCATCGGTATGACCTGTGTACTGAGCGCTGCCCGGGTTACGACACTAAAACCTCCTGCCCCGTTCCCGCGGGGCGGCTCCGCGCTTCCCCACCGCGGGCAGGAGCCCGCGCGGGCAGAGCGTGCGGCCCCGAGGGGACGGCGGGAGGGCGAGCGGCCCGCTTACCCCGTTGGCCGCGGCCATCTGGACGACGATCTCGATGGCCGTCTTGCTGAAGTACCTGCCGTCGCTGCCCACCACCATGGTGCAACCCTGGCGGTCGCGGAGGTCGACGGAGGACAGGAGGCTCTGCACGAAGTTGGGCAGGTAGTTGCGCTGGCTCTCGAAGAGCGCCGTGGGCCGCCGCAGCCCTCCGCCGCCCGTCGGCCGCTGGTCCTCGTAGGGCGCCGTCTGCACGGTGAGCACCGGGATGGGGGTCCGCTCCATGGCGGCGCTGCGCAGTCGCCGAGTCCCGCCGCTGTGGCCCCGCTGAGCAGCAACAGCCCCTCACGCAGGCTGCGGAGAGCGGAGAGGAGTGTCGCGGAGAGGAGTGTCGCGGCGCGGGGCCAGGCTCGGGCCGGAGGCGGGCCCGCTCAGCGCTCGGCGGCCGCCGGCGGGACCCCGGCGCCGCGGGGGAGCCGGGTGGGTGCGGGGTGCGCGCCGCCCCTCCACCGCCCCGCGGGGCCCCCGCCGGCGCTTCGCCGCCCGCGAGAAGGGCCGGGGCTTGCCAGCCTGCTGCCAGCAACGAGCGGCGGCCCCGGCCAAAAATAACGCTGGAAAGCGACGCCGGGAATCGCGGTGTCCTGCCAGGGGTGTAACTGGAGGCAGGCAGGCAGGGCGAGCCGGCGCGGCACACTTGCTCGGCACGATCACGGTCTGTCAGCGCCGCGGCCGTCCCCACCGACCCCCGCCGGGCTCGGGAGCAGCACGGAATACCGCGGCCGCCTCTCCCCTCGGTACCACCTCCCAGGTGAAGGCAGGCTTAGCGCCTGTCGCAGTGGTCAGTCGGTCAGGCCCCAAGTTGGGGCAAGACCGGGGGCTGGTACTGTCTCGTGTGAGAGCAGAACAACGGGCAATAAAAGCATGAACAAGTTCTTTCACTACTAAACTTTATGCAAGGGGAATCGATTTCCAAGTTTTTTGAGTAGTAAGCAGGCTTACAGGCGAGTTTGGGCTTTGTTTTTTTCACGTCAGGAGCCAAGTGCTACAGGAAGGCTCTGGCCTGATCAGGCTGGTTTCTATCCAGGCTTACTCCCAGTAAGGCTGAGAAACCCTCTGAAGGTGTCTTTCCCTTTGAAAAATTGTAAGGTATTTCATATGAATGTGGTGAGGCCAAGTACATTGACTTGATATTTTCACTCTGCTTAAATTAAATGCAGAGGTGGTGGCACTGGCAATTGCAAGGATGCCTGACATTTCCCAGTATAAAGGTTGTGTTTACAGGTGCTTATGACTGTCAAACATCAGCTGAAATTTTCCACCCAAATGCTTGTTTCACACTGGGCCCACACAAGAGCATTTTTACCAGGACAATTCTGTTGGCTGGAGAGATGGAAAAAGTAGTCATGTAACCTAGATGTCACTATGGTGCTTAAGAACCCCTTGATGTATACCTGCACCTGAGCAGACAGAAATAGTTTTGTAAGGCATTCTTCAGACTCTGCGAAGGAGTCTGATCATAAACTGCTCAGAAGCACGATGGAGTGAGTGTCACAGCTCAAGAAGAGGACGCGTCAGCTGTGTGACAGGAGGTGGCCAGCCAAACACAGGGTGAAATGCTTTCGTCTGTTTCACAGACTAAGAGTTCATTAAGAGTCAGTGAGAATCACCTGATGAATGGTAACCAGAAGGACTCAGTCGTGGTTTTGAGCCCTGTCTCTGCAGACTTTTTAGTGGTTTATAGCAGATAGAGTATGACAGTTTAAAACATGACTGTTAGCTACTCACACATCCCTTTGACAGTGACCGCTACCTTCACAGTAGAACACTATACATGCTGTAGTAGTCAAGGAACAACAGTTTAATTTAACTAAACTAATCCACTGAAGCAGATACAGGAATTCTCTATATACTGCCATATACTCTGCCAGAGAGCCAGAGCAGATATGGGGAAGCAGTAATGTCAGCTTCTTCTTTTGTTAGACCTCCTAGTCTGTAGTCACATTTGTGGCTTCCTGTACTCATTCAGAATGCATTTGAAATAGCAAAAGGAAAAATTCTGCAGTTTGGATGTGACAGTTCTCACATCTCTAACGTATACAAAGTGCAGCTACACATGAGGTTCTTACACCTTAAGTAGTTTTGGGCACTGCCAGTAATGAAGCCACAACATATAGTCTGCATTAGTGAAAGCTGAAATGGAATCAGGCAACTGGTATCTACCACAGCAAGTACTCAACAAGCAAACAGCAACAAAGGTCAAAAGCATTAGAAAGAGCAGATGGTAAAAAAAGTGCCAAATAAAGGAAAAAGTCATGATCAAGGTAAGAAGCAAAGTAATCGTCTTCAAAATAGAGAATTGAGTAGGGAAAATATGTTCAGCATTTGGAAGAAAATACAGAAGTTTGAATCAGTTGTAAAAACTCTGCAAAATCTGACATTCCCAAAATGTACATTTAAGAGGGACGAGCAGCTACAGTTTCCGGAAGTGTTTCTCTTTGCCCATATCATTTACATAAACAGTGCTGAAGAATAAAGTGTTTCACTGTTCAAGCATCACCTTGACTGACCCTACCAAGAGTGTAATGGGTTGTAAAAAACGCTATATATTTTTTAGTTCGATCTAGGCTCTGCTTGATGTAAGTCCAAGCAAAAGTTTATGTGACCCCTCTTTTCCTGTGATTCCTGTAATACTTTGGAAAAGTAATGTTCCCAAAGCCATGCTATTTCATAAGAAGCTCAGGTTTTGTTACAAATAAAAAAAACAAAAAAGACCAGCCTTCACAGTAGCAGCACAAAGCATGAACAAGTTAATGTAGAGAGCCTGAACATTCTAGTGCAAAAGCTGAAGAAAAGGAACATTTTTTTACTTTTTTAAATAAACGTTTCAGTTTTCTAGGATTAGCATTATGTTGATACAACTATACTTGGGGAAGGTTTTCAAATTCTTTTTTATAGCAATGCAAGGCCCACAAGCAGTTCTGCTCTCAGTAGGTCTCTTTGAAAAGTGGAGGTCTCTGTAAATCGCCAGTACTGCAGTACATTAAGTGATTACTGCTATGTATCTTTAACAAAGGAATAATTATCAATATGGGATGATATTAAAAGCCTGGAATGCCTTCTTGGAAAACAACAGCTAAATATATTCATAGTATTACCATAGTGTGTTGTTAGTTCTTGAAAGGTTGTTAAAATAAAAAACAACTTAATGGAGTGGTAGGATACATGCTGAATTTATTCCATTGTCAAGTAAAGCAGTTAGCTGTCTGACTGCCAATTTTGCAAGCTGGGTTTGACATACGCTATCTAGTTCAGGAACATTTTCAACCCTTACTTAGATTCTTAAAGCTTTTTAATTCCTGAGCCTTAAGGTGTTTACCATAATTCGTCTCATGCAACTGACTGAGGCAATATGAATTACTCTAAGAGCTATAATTTTTTATGTTTCCTCAGCTTTTTTTCTACCAGCATTGTACTGGTGCCTTTCTTTGTCCCTTTATGTCATTTTTTTTCATACTTTGAGCTGGGCACTGGGTTGTTGTCTGTGTTGGCTCAAAGGAAAGAAATTAGTCCCACAGCAACAAAATCCCTCTGTAGCCACAGTTACTCTAATTCAGTTGACCTGGTGACCAGAGTGTCCCTTCTGCAAGATGGCAGGAACTACTTACTAACGGATCTTCTAAAAGGTAGATTATGGAAGTCCAGCC
Source organism: Strigops habroptila (assembly GCF_004027225.2). Lineage (NCBI taxonomy): Eukaryota > Metazoa > Chordata > Aves > Psittaciformes > Psittacidae > Strigops > Strigops habroptila. Next base: position 74,321,690 of record NC_044302.2, on the reverse strand, counting down.
CAGTTCTGATGTGATGCTAATATAAAAGAAATTGCTGTAGACCTGAAACGTACTTTCTGTTAAGGAAAAATCTTTTGTATTGTCTTGCAAACATTGCAGCAGTACTATACCAGCACCATTAACTAAGCAAGTTTTGCTCCTTCAGTTGCACTACCAAGTTCACAGTTCAGCACTAGTATAAAACCCTAATTTTAGACAGAAACACATTTTACAGTTGTTTCAGTCAATATGTGTTTGTGATAAAAATGTGGATACTCAGAATTAATTCAGCAGCCATTATTCATGGTGCCATACTTTGAAGTTCAAATTCTCATTCTGACACTGAACTGCATTTTGCAATTACTCTTGTAGTGCAGCTATTGTTTGAAGAACAGCATACAATAGTGTTATTATGAGATGAGGAATGTTTACCTGAGCTATTGAAAAAAAGTGTTTTTCAGAAAAGATCTAAAATAAAATGTTGGCCTGTCAGAAACACTCAAATAAAATGGCTAATTTGAGTTAATATATTGTTTTGCTAATAAATGCAAAAATATTTTTAAAACTTGGTGCTTGAGGTATTTCCTACTTGTGAATATTTCATTTTCTTTGGCTTGCAATGACTTTGTTTCAAAACGTAAATTACTTAGGAGTTAAAAAAACTAAAAAGAGAAAAAAAATGGAAATTTTTTAGATATTTTGACTCACTTGATCTATCTTGTCTTTCAGTTCACAAATGAAAGCTTTTCTATGTGAGCCTTGCTAGAATGTTTAGAAAAGGGAGAGAAGGTATATTTTATACTCTCATAGCAACATTAATTCCCTTGTAGCAGAGCTTTATTGAGAAGTAGTATATGTGGTCTGATGGATACCACAATTCTGTGAGGTTCTGGAAATTATACTTAATCACCAGAAAATACTATTTCACTACAGCTGTATGTCTCTAATTACTGTGAAACAAGGCAATTGTTTTAAGGAACATTTTCCTACAAATTTACATGCAAATTGATTTACAAAGCCCAAACAGGAAAATTCCCGGAAACATAATTCTCATACTTGACAACTGATTTACTGCTGTGTCAGAAATTCGTGATGTTGTGTAAGTCAAGTCAGGTCTGACTGACAAAATTGCCTGTTACTATCCATCAAATCAGGAAGAAACAAGGAAGGAAGGGACTGAGGAAGAGAGGAAGGAAGACTGCCAGTCATTAACTTAACAGAGAAAGCAACTTTTGTAAAAAGAGCATTCCGCAAGACGGCCAAAGACAAAGTTGTAGAAAGTTTATTCAAACAGTTCTGTGCATAGCAGTGAAATCCAGATAAATATCCATCTCAAAACTCTTGACAATAATGTCTACTCAAATTAGTGCTTTGAATAGCTTAGAATTACTAGCAGTTTTTCATTTCCCAGTGTTACTGGCAGACCAGTCCCATCATTCTTGTTTTAAACAAGTAATTCCATGGAAATACTCAGGCAAGTGCATTGAATGCGAGGCCATGAGGGGTTATGCAAGGGTAGGAACAACAGGTCCCTCATGTGCTGGTTCTTGCCAATGTGATGAAGAAGCAGAATCTGAACATGGACACAAGCGTCTTTGTCCCCGCTCTAGTCCTGCCACGTTTAGTTCAGCAGCTCCATTGCTGGTTTAGCCTCTGCTGCCAGGACTGGAACAAGCAGGGGAAGCAGCTGACACTTTAATTCTTCTATCGCCTTAACAGCAGCTTGGAATGTGACTCACCAGCACGGGAGAGGAAACAAAATGTAATTCCCGGGAGCCTAAGTCAGCCTTCTCTCCAGTCCTGCAAGGGGGTATGCAGTGTTCCTCTTCTGAATATGTCGCCTCACTAGCGAGAGCACCATTCTACTTATTCACACAGCTTTCTTAGACCTGTCACCTGTTATGTACTACTTGTAGATTAAGGGAAATAATAACAGATGTTTGAAGTCTCACTCTACATGCTAGATTTGCTAAATGGCCACGTAGGCTGAAACAGGCACTGCTGTGCAGCAGCTTTTGCTGGATGTCTGAAATCCAGCATATAGCGGATATGCTTCTTGCACAAATTACAGCTTCTCATTAAGCAGCCTGCTGGACTGGCACTGAGGGAAGTAAATGCTGCATTGATAAAAATGCAGCAAGTAGTACACGATTCAAGTTTTTCCCAGTATTGTTCAGTAACCTTTGTTAAACAGCTGCTAGATTCAATCATTCAAATCAGCTGTAAAATTTGTACAGTTCTTTGGACACCAGTATTAGGAGTTAGGATATCTGCAGAGGCCATCTTCTGGTGAGAAAGTCTGCATTTTTCACTTGAGTTCATGTTGGGATTTATATACGGATGTGTTTTTGTGGGTTTTTTTTTTTTTCCCTGTGTGGGAATTAAAAATAAATTAATACCAGAAAGTTCAGGGTAGAATGATGAACCCTCAGCACATGCAATGTTTGTTGCTGTCATTTAATTAAGTACAGATGGGGAAGTAACATGATTCAAGGGTGGAAATGAGCTACGATGGGAATGAAAGGGAAAGTCTGGGTTCAGGAAAGAGCTACAGAGTTCTCTTTCATGAGAGGATAAGGCAGTTGGAGAGGACCCTCTGCAGTACAATTCTCTCCTGCTACCCCGTAAATATGCTTCAACCTAGTTAATGCCCAGAATGAATATAGCAGAGATGCAATCCCCAAAAAAAACAAAGATGTCTGACATGTATCACATGTGAATTCTCCACAAAATCTGGAAATATACTTAAGCCATCTAAAATACTGCCATTCTCAAGTAATAACATTTTGTAATTAGTTACTTAAGTTCCTGCTCAGGAAGTGACAGATCCTCTGAGTCCTGCACAAGCTCCATGTGGAAGTGCTGAACATAGAAGGATGCTTCACATCCTTAGTTTTGCGCACTGTCAAGAGCTTTGTACTTTTTTTCTAACTGCAAATAGGTAATTTAATTTATCTTACTATATGTAAAATTAAGTGTGCAGTCACCACAGTATTGCTAGACTGTGTGATGGAGATAGATACGTTCTGTTCAAGACGCTGTTTGTACTGCCAAGTAAGCACTGTGTCACCAAGGCCTGATTTAGCAGGAGCTTACTCCGTATACCCTGTGGAAGCCTTACGTTTCCATATATGGCTATTTACCAGTTATATCACTGGTTAAGAGTGGAAACTTCATCCATATGATTGACATGCTGGCACATGATATGCATGGATTAAACACAAACCAGTCCTACTTCCACAGACCTGCAAATTTCAGGTCGGATTTTCAGAGGTGGGAGAAATAGGCACTACCACTGCCCCCAATGAGAGAGGCACAAAACTAGGCCCTCTAGGCTGTAACACTCGGGTGACATCATATTCTATAAACATGACAAAATAAGGCTTTTGACAGATACTGCCAACTGAATGGCCTTTTATATGTGATCACCCACTTGTGCACTGCAGAACCCTGGCATAAAAATTACCTCATGGTCTAAAGTCCACTCCTTACAGGCTAGCACATTCTCTATGTATGTTCATGCTTTTCAGTGGTAGAATTAACCACTGAAATAAAGTAAAATGAAAATCTCAGCTGAGGCACGATGGTTTGATCTTGGGAGCTGGTCAGTGATAATGCAGAAGTAATACACTCTCAAATGTCTCCTGGCTATCTACAAGCCCCAGAGATGCTAGGTAGTAAGAGTAACAGAGAGAATTCTGGATTTCTTGCTGTACTGACAGATTGGTACATGAAGCAGAGACTGAATTTATAGTGCAGATCTACTGTCCAATCACTTAAGTTTGAGATTTTTAACATTAAGTCAAAACATACACAAAGTTTAAAAACACAGAGCTGGAAATGTTCCCTGATGCCCCTTCTGGTAATAAACACATCTGAAGGAAGATTCACACTCAACATAATGAGTGTTTGGTACAGGGATTCCTTATCTTATATATATTGGCTTCTACAATAATATATCATGGTGGAAAAAGCAAAATGTGATCACCCCTGCTCTGAGTCACAGTGTCTCTGACAAGGACCCAAGACTAAAACTATTCAGGAATACTATAGAATGGAAGAAGAAAGCAGCATGAAAAAACAGTTCCTTCAAGGGGGGTGGGGGGAGAGGGGAAGAGGCAAAGGTGGGGGAATTTTAATAGCAGTTTTCCTTATGAGTTTTTAAGGAAATCACAAAATATTTAAGTCTGCCAGTTCACTGAAGAAGTTCACTGGCCTTTTAGAAAGCATTTTGAGACCTAGGGATTAAAAAGCCCAGTTTTAAGAAAGGGTCCCACACAGAATTCCAGGGATTCTTTATGAAGTGTCAATATCATGGTTTTGATCACTTTGCATAGTTGCTTAAAGGTTTCCTTTGTTAATATTTGCACCCACCGAAAACCACATTGATAACGTCACACTTCTCTGCCTGCTGTTTCTGGCCCTGCCATTTGGGAGAATACTACTGGACAAAGCACTTTTAAGAGTCCCCCTCTCATGTCAAGGTTCAAGTAATTTTTCAGCATACTTACTCCAAATTCTAGCTGAAAAATTGATTTTTCCAGGAAACTCATTTTATCTTCCGATTATAGCTGATGAAAAGAAGAAAAAATTCTTACAGAAATATACTGTGTCTGCTAAACAGCCCCTCCATAGTCAAGCGGCTCTGGTTGTTTCTTTGGCCACCAATGAGGTCAGATAGACATAAAAGCAGTATTTTAAATTTATACAAATAATCCAGAAAGAACCACTGACTTTAAGATCCAGAAAAACATCATACAAAATGAGTCAAAGGTGTAATTTCAGGGTGCCTCCGAACATCTGTGCGTGAGCCCCGCTTTGCGGTCAGAGCCCCAGGCAGCTGCAGTGCCACCAGCCATGTGGAAAGCTGTCGAGCAGCGCCTCCTGCTGTGGGCACGTCTGGTCTGCGTTAAAGTCTGCTCTTGGAGCGTCCGGCCGCAGAAGTCTGATTTATTTTTGCCTTCTGTGACCTACCATATCCTCTGGCTCATCTCTGAGAAGCTCGCTCTCGGTTCTCACGACCTGCAAGCCAGGAAGGGCGCTTAATCAGGGATATCCGTCTGGATGTATGTCTTCGGGCACTTATAAGTCAGACAAACTAGCCTTTGAGGTTTGGTGTGCCTTCGGCTTGTGATGTTGCCTGACCTTCCATCTGGCCTCAGATAAATCTAGAGTAATTTCAGATTCTCCTCCTTAGATCCTGTGAAAGTGTAAGTGGAACAAAAATTTGATGCCCTCTGGAAAACGAGTGTAGCTGTACTTGGCAGTTGCCATAGAAAGTTAGCTAAAATAAAATGAAGTATCAATTGCAGGCGTTAAGTAGGGCATTTCCTGAGTAGGGCAACTCAGAAACACTGAGTTAATGGATCTTTTTATACCTGAAGACCATGCCTTGGTTGAGGTCTTTGCTTTAAAAAATGAGTCTGTCATGGAACTGGCTTGAACCAGTCCATCTTTTTTAGACCACGATGCTTTTGGAGAAGTAACATGCAGCTTTATTTCTTTACTGTAGAATTACAAGTTCTTTTTCTCAGATGGCTCCCCTGGCACAGAAGCGGAGGGCTGTTTCTACCTACCACTTTCACTGAGGATGCTGGTTCGACTTGCTCTTGTTGGTCCTTGCCTGTCAGGTTTTACTTTGAATCAGATTTTGTCAGTGATGCGATTTTCCTTCCAGCCTCTCCCATGACTACATGATTAACCAACAAACATCCTACCAAAGTGGTGGTTTCCTGGCGTTTCTGAACCTTTATTTTTAGCTTTTCTCTAGTGTGGAAGCTAAGCCTGCCTTAACGCTGAGTAATTCTTCTGGGGTGTTCTTGGTTCAAAGCTTACAAGCTTGTCTTTCAGCTTTCCTAAGATCACAGTCAAGTGGAAAGGGATGGAAGCATACTTGGAAAACATATGACAATGTAACTTTCTTTTTATAATGCACATTGCTATAACACAGATAGTTAAAAAGAGGTTCACATAAACTCGGAAGTGGGTCTTTGTGGACCCCATATCATTTTTTCTTAGTGTCATCTCTTAATCAAGGGTATATTACGGCATAGCCTCATTTCTCCTCCATCCTACCCTTTCTCAGCAGCGTTGTGTGCATTTTTTCCTGCACACCAGACCTTGGGCAGAATGCAGCATGCCAGGCTTAATATTTGTGGTTTTCCCGTTTATTCTGCTGGCCAGTCCTGTCCAGAGCATCCTGTCCATGTGCCATCTGATGGCCATCACTGTAACTGCCTTTAAGTGATGCAAAGCAGGCACGCCTTATTTGACAGTTCTTCAAAGAGTATGAATTGATACAGCTTTACTGATATCTGCAGAACTAAACTGAGCAATAGGAGCTGCAACCCAGCACACGCATTGTGCATGATATATTACAGGTGTGCATGTTTTCACATGGACATGATTTCATGCATCCCTGTCCATCCTGTAACATCAATAATACTGGGGGGTGGAGGAGTGGGGGAAATGTACTATAAAGATAACACTCTCTCCACTGTGTTTGAAGATGATTAAAGTTATACCTCTTCCTATGGTGGTGGGGAAGGAAAGACAAAGGTACAGTTTACCTTCTCAGGCCCCTTTGACATCATCATTCAATCTTGCAATTGTCCTTCGTCAGCAAAGTCCTTCATAAAAAAAAAAAAAAAAATTAAGTCAGAATTCTCTTAGTTTTAAAATAAAGAGCAAAGCATTTAGCAGGAAAAAAATCTGGCTATGATTTTAGACTGAGCCATCAGAAAAAGGATACAGGGTTTTTATTATCCATAAATCCTCTCCTTTACTACCTAGAAAAGAGCACGAAAACAAAATCAGGTACAGAATTTCCCAAGAGAAAACTAAAATCGCCTTGTTAGAGCTTAATAGTTGCTAAAATAAATGTTACCACTAGAAGGCAGCAAATACTCGTTTTTTGTGACATTTGCTCGTCTATGAGCGGTTCAATTACTGAAAAACAGATACATGCAAAGAAATCCCGCGTTAAGGGCGGAGCTGGGATAAATCCCCACTTGGAAACCAATTCTGTTCCTTTGGAGACAACAGCAGAGTTGTAAGAGTTTCTTTTCTAAAGAAGCAAATAAAAATATTACAATTAAGAAGTTTTGTTTATTCAGGCTATTATTTATGAGCAGCCTGATGTAGTTGAATATGTGCTCAGTGCGGGCGGGGTGGGAGAAGGGAGGCTATAGATGACCTTTAACGGTCTCTTCCAACCCAAACTATGATCCTATAATTCTATGATTCTATAACTGTCCTTCTGGAAAATACAGTTTTAATGTCATATCAACACAGCCTTTGTTTCAATAACCTCCAATACATTGATGGTAGCCATACCAGTGTAAGGAAGGGCTTGTTGTGAGGTAGGCAGTTCTTGCAACAAGAAAAACCAGCCACAAAGATGCTGCCTTCTCTACTTGCCTTCTGCAAAAAAAGGAGGTGGTGTTCCTAGCAGAGGAAGCCAGCCCATAAGGCAATTTATAAACTAGGAAAGTTCATTCTTAGGAAAGCAGCACAAATTAACCCAAGCAAATTTGCCCCACACTTGGATTTCTGAAGAATAGTTTCCTAGTAAAACTTAAAGTAAAAATGTGTATTTTTAAAGTTTTTAAACTCAGATTTCCCCCCTCCCCGAAGTCTGCTGTCATATATGAAGCTAGCCGTGCCTCAGCTCTGTTAACTACTTAGACTGACAACAGCTAAAATAAGGAACTTACGCATATTGATATTTAGATAATTTTTAAAAGTACTGTATAACATATGTGACTTTCCTGGAAAATATCATAAAGGAAAATACAGCAATGTGTAAGTGAAATGAAGTTTGAAACCTCAAGGTCTTGTGAAGGAGAAAAAAGAGAAACATTCACTGTATAACAGCCTAGGATGGCTGTTAAAAAATAGTTTAAAAAAGCATTGCTTATCAGGGTTGATATAAAAACACTGGCCTTTCCACTGCCTCTGTTGCATCATAGATATAGTCAACACGATAAATTGACATGCTTTTCTGTATACAGGAGTGCCAGTTATAAGACATATGTTCCTGATACAAGAGCAAGACAAACCAAGGATTGCTTTTACCCAGGGTGCAATATAATACACTTTTATCTGCCTGTCCCAAGGTGTTAAACACAGCCCCACCATTGCTCTTACCATGTTAGCTAAACAGCCGGAATCTACCATACTCCCACCCAAACTAACTGTTTCTCAATGTACAGCTGATATAATAATTGAAGGTTCCAGATAAGGAACTATATACGTTTACAAACCCCAGATATGATGCATTTGTTCTCTTTTTTTACCCTTAAACCCAGTTTTATCCAGGTCTGCATTGTTTTAACTGACCATGGGTAAATTGTTTATAGCAGTGGGATCCCAGTGCTAAGCCTGTGCCCCATCTCTTGTCACCCCATGCCTGTACTCCTTTACACCACGTTGTTGTCTCCACTTCTCAAGGCCACATACACTGTATCAAGCATCTCTATGATGAATCGTTACATTACAGCCATAAATACCTCATTCTACACAGAATGCTGGCTTGTTGCTGCTAGCTTTAAAAAACTATGGTTGTAATACACAAGGATAAAAGAGTAAAACAAAATAGCAATAGACACCTGGTTGGTTAGAGAAGCTGCTGCCACAGGTAAACCAAATAACACAAATTAAAGATCAGCCAGACCAAGCATGTCAAACCTCAGCCCTGAGGCCCTGCACACTCAGTACAAAACTTACAGCATGTGACTGGCTGTGACAGTGCCATACTGCAGGCTGACATGGATAGACGTACGACTTGGACATCTTGGGCATAAAGCAAGCCCAATGCAAGGCTGACCTACTTACAGCTTTTGGCAGCATCCTAAGCTTTCCTGCGGTGAAACAAGGATCAGCTGGTAGCCCCAAGTTGCATTTAACTACCTCAGCTCCAGGGCTCCGGAGAGTTAGGGGCTTATCTCAGCTTTAACAGGATTTTGTAGTCCTGTTGACATGAAGCCCTTGTATGGGACTTCTCACGGGGATTTGCCACTGGCTGAGCTGGTGGTATGACTCCTCATGGCGTGATCCCCAATGGGAGGTCAGACTAGAGCCTCTCCCACTGTTGTCCCCTTTCCACCACAGGTGGAAAATCCATTCACTCCATCTCAGCCACACCAGGCTTGCATTTATTCTTAAACCATGACCTGTTTACAGAGAGTGTTCCTTGGGGTGGGGAAGAGGCAGCAGACTGGCATCCAGGTAGCCCCTTCCTACCAATGCTGCCCCATCTATTTCAGCTGAACTGCCAATCATCTGATACCACTTTCCTCCAAGATATTCCACCCCCCCACCCCCTTCCCTTGTGGGCATGTACACATTCTGTCGATATGTTCCTAGACTGCACTGTAGCACAAATCCTCCCCACATTTCCACCCATACAGCTGCACGGTAGTTTTTTGTGCTGCCTCAGGGATAATGTTTTGCCGGTTAAAATTGTCAGCAGGGAGCGAAGAGCTTGAATGCCCTCCTCTGAACGATGGCCCCAGCACAGCACCCCTGCCCATGCTGCCAGCAGCACTTTCTCACAGGGAGCCTCGTGCGGATTTACAGCCAGGAATAGTGGGGCAATCCTGTTTACCTTGCCCTTCCAGTTGCCATCATCTCTGTTGATATCCAGTACTGTAAGGGGTGTGTAGAGAGGATTGTAGATTGGTAAGTAAAAATTTCATCTTCTAAAGCACTGGATGCTTCACAGTGGTCTTGTTGCCAATTCCACACAATGTTCTTCTTCAGCAAAAATTGCACTCACAGGCATACAGACACCCGGCATGTGTGACTCTAAAACCCGCCTAACCCAGGCAAAGTCCACAGCACCTTTTTTTCCTCTTATCAAAAAGAGCCAGAATGTGTTGTGTATCTGCTGTAATAGTTCCTGGCAGTTTTCCGCCCTTCTGTCCATCAGGTACCTAAAAACAGTTTGGCAAACAGAATGGAAGAGGACAAGGCAAAGGAGACATCCTGAGAGCCAGCAAGGACAGAGATGCTTGTGCTCTGTCCCTAGGATCCCTAGAAATACGCAGTTTACAGGAAACAAGAAGAAACAGAGCTGTGCACACTGACTGAAGCTTCTCTGGTGCTACTACTGCGAGCAGTGCAGGGAAAGTCCTGCAGAGGAAGAATAACAACAGGAACTATACAGAAGATGTCCAGCTGCAGGTGCCCCATTACAGAAATAAAAACCCTCCAGTCTACTGGCAGTTCTCAAGGGAATTTTGGAGTATGTGGTGGGTGAGAAAACATAAAAAATAAGCACCTAACCTACGGCAAACAGCAAATGTTTAAGCCATCCATGGCTTGCTCCCTCATGACTCACGGTTGAAGCTCTTCTTATTAAATCTCTAAACTTTTTTTTCAAACAGAAAATGATCAGTTGGGCATTTCAGAGATTAATGTTTCTAAAGATAACAGAGTTCTTCAATTATATGAGGCATTTATAAGATAGAAGGTATTCAATTGCTTTCTCTACAACAAATGGAAATATAAGCAGCAACAAATAAAAATGTATTATCCATGATTCTGCATTTACATAACATTTGTAACTCAATCCGTAACACTGAAGCCAATTACTTGACTAATTTTCATACAGAACTGTCATTTATGCAATCCAAAACATGTGTCATTAGAACATGTATTAGTTTTCAAAATGAAGAGATGCAATTGCTAAGGGTAACAGTCACAATGTCGCTCAACAATACACCCATCTTAATCAAATGAGCCACCAGCTCCTGGCAGTGAAAGATTAGCAACGTCTCCTCCCCCATCTCTTCGGAAACAAACTCCAAACTCATTTATTACAGCAAGAGCAAAAAGCACTTTTTTAATACTGCTGATAAGGGAATGGCCTCCTTTCTCTCTTTTTTTTTTTTAGTTTGATACACCTTCTTTCCCAAAGCAAATGTCAGGTATGTGACAAGTAACACACCTTTAGTACTGAAACAAATTCCTGCTTATCCAGACACATCAGCAGCATCCATGTGGCACTACAGCTCAAAGTCCATTCTTCAAACCTGCTGCATGCCCTAGAATTGTTTTGAAACACTTTTTATTCCATCTTATCCTTTTACATTCACTCATTTAGCATTAAGTCGGCTGTAGTCAACAAATCCCTCTTAAACTTAGACGTGAACAATGACTATCAGAGAAGGTACAGGGCAGGAAGCTCAACTCTAAACTGTGGAAGTAACAAGCAGAGAGATAAAAGCTTTAAACTAAGTTTTCAAAACAGCACCCAAAAGCAGTGACAGAGAACCCCATTAACAAATCACGCAGGGCAGCCTAGACAACACAGTGAGAATGTAGTGCTGCCAGGCCCCAAAATCCTGAACTGGCAGGGTCATGGCCTAGAAGATCTATGAGTTCAGCAACGTCTTTCAACACTTCGGCTATGTGAGTGAACACTGCACTCACAGCTATTATGTAGACAGTATATATCCCATGTTGTCTCCACTATCTAAGAATTTTTAGTTTCATTTATACAACAGGTTTAGTATCTCTTCTGGTTTAGCGGTACCTGATATGGATGTACATGTTCAAAAAATGACAAAACAAGTCGAAAGAGATGGAAGACAGTTTAATAGTAAACACTAAACGCTTTTTACTGTGATTACATCACTTGCAATAATCACTCTTGCTTCATTTCCAGCAGCAAGAGAGTTAGCTGGAAGAAGGCACTAGGCTTCAAACATGTTCACCATATTCCTATGTAATACTTATTGCACAGCATGGACAACAGGCTTTTTTCCTATCTGCATTTCTGCACAGGTACATGATGCTACTGACATAACTTGGGGATTGAACTAGATGACTTTTGAAGATCCCTTCCAGCCCAAACTATTCTGTGATTCAATGATTCTATGAAGCCAAATCCAAAATGTTGAATTCTGCGTGTTTGATCGTAGACTGTAAGAGGTCATACTTTAGGCAGTAGGTCACCCGGGATTCTTAGAAGGACTTCAGGGTTTAACTGTTGTGTAAACTAAAAGAGGAAAAAGAAACTGCTACACTGCATTTCATTCAGTCTTTTCGTCATAAAAAGCTTGCAGGGTTAAGTACAGACATTTCACCTTTTTTGTAGTCTGATGTCAACCATTTCCTTGTTTTTCTCTCACAGTGGTTGTCCTGGGTTCAGCTGTAACAGTTTTCTCCTTCCTAGTATCTGGTGCGGTGCTGTGTTTTGGGTTTAGTCTGAGAACAGTGTTGATAACACATCGATGTTTTAGCTATTGCTTAGTAATGCTCAGTAATGCCCTGATCTTACCTGAGACTTTTCAGTCCCTCATGCTCTGCCAGTGAGGAGGGGCACGAGAAGCCTGGAGGTAGCAGAGACAGGACACCTGACCCAAACTAGCGAAAGGGGTATTCCACACCACAGCACATCATGCCCAGTATAGAAACTGGGGGGAGTCACATGGAAGATCCAGACTGCTGCTCGGGTTGAGCTGTGTATCGGTTGGTGGATGGTAAACAATTGTATTGTGCATCACTTGTGTTTATTGGTTGGTTTTTTTTTCCTTTCCCTTTTTAGTTTTATATTCTCTCCCTTTGTTATTTCTATTATCATTATTAGTAGTAGTAGTGGTTTTGTATTATACTTTAGTTACTGTTCTTATCTCAACCCGTGGGGTTTATATTCTTTCATTTCTCCTCCCTATCCCACCCAGAGCAGGGGAGAGAAGGGAGGGTGAGTGAATGGTTGCATGGTGCTGAATTACCCGCTGGGCTTAAATCATGACAGTGGCTATGAATACTTCTTTGATGATCTCCTTATCCAAGTTCCTGCCTGTAAAGAGAAATAAATTAGTTAACTTTATTTTACGGTGTATTTAAAAAAATGCATGCAAGTAGCAATCTGCCGGTCTTCTCAGCAAAGATGATGTTTATTATTCCAGTGAGTGAGAACAGCAGTATTAAAATTAAGCTGCAGGTAACAAGGTAACTAACTTTTACAGGCAACAACCGACTTCAAGCTGTACAAGTAAGGGAAAGGAGGAAAACCTATGATTTTCTGGTCATAAAAACACTTTGCAAAGCAAAGAGTAATAAGCAGGAAATAGAAATGTACAGCTTTGGCATTACAAGCTTTTCAGAAAAAGAAACCCGTATTTTATACATTTTAATGGCTATAATCACCTTCCTTAGAGTTACTGAATATTCCATCGAACATTCAAACCATTCCCATCACCAAATATATGATTATGGATTTTTATTTTAATAAAGGAATACTGTAGATTCCTCTCAGCTACAACATAAAACAGCAGGAGGTCTTGATAGATAAAACTTTGACTGGAGGTTGTGCTGAACATATTCACTGCTATTATTCTGGCCAGTTTAGGCCAGTTGCTTTTCACTGGACAAGTTACAGGACTGCCCTCTGAGAGAATAGCTTCTTAAAGTCAAATGAGGAGACACGTTATTTCTTCCTACCTATTAGGACCAGTCTATTTGTTCTCTTTTCACCTTCTTCCCAGGGTACTGCAGTCTCTTCTAGATCATAGAGCTCATGGACACCTTGGACTATCACCTGATGAGATTTGCCTTGAATAGATACCAGTCCCTTATCAGAAAAATAACTGTTAGGATATATAAACAAACCTTTAAAATGAAATATTTAAGAGGGGGAAAAAAAAAACCAGCTTTGAAACTAGGCCAAGTAGGGAAAAATATTTCTGACAACTATGCACCAGTTAGTCAAAATAACCATGTAGTATGATCATGTCTAGTTGTAACATCCATTCTCACATCTCCTTATTTTGTTAAAGACTAATCATTACACTTTGCCATACTCTGCCTCCTGTTCCCCATTTGGCCAGTACCTACATTTCTGAGCAAAAATAAAATGTCATCAGCTACTGTGCATTTGGAATATATATATGGTGTTTGACATATGAGTACATGAAAGACTGATTGCCAGCAAAGATGATGTAAAATGAGCACAAATGTTTGATTTCAGATTATTCTGAATAAGCTGTCATAGTCAGCACATTCACTGTACTGAATCAGAATGCCTGAATACTGGAGAATGAACAAATATTTATGAAGCAAAACAACTAGCAACAGAATTAGAAGGGCATACTGTCAGAGTCAGCCCATTAACCCAAATACCAAAAGCTATATTAAAAAAGTTTTCATCACTTCATGTACAACCTCATAAAATATTTTAGTGGAACACATTCTATAAAATTTATCTTATACGATTATAAAATTAAAAAAAGGGGGGGGGAAGGAGTTAAAACTATTTCATAAAAAAAGGTCTGCATTTGACATATTAGTTGGAATTTTCTATTACTACCAAAAGGATGATGACTGCAGGTAAGATATATATACAAAAGCAACAAACTTTGGAACCCACTCATAATTAGCTGGGGTTCATTTGCTTTGGTGTATTTGTCTGTGACTGAGAGCAAGCACACTGATTATTACAGGCCTCAGATCTCCTAAAGAATTACTGTGATTCCAATGCTCAATGAAATAATAAAAAATGTTATTATGCATAGCAGTACTGTTTCCAGATGGCTTAAGATGCATCAGTGGCTATTTTCTTCTATTTATCAGGAAGGAGAAGACAAAGATATTCTCACTTCGTTAGTGAAAGAGCAAGAATACAAACTTTCTTCCAATGATATTAAAATAATTATGTCACTATCCATGATGCACAAGTGTTCTCAGAAAACAAACCAGAGTGTATTTTCTTGTATTTCTTACAGCCTACTAAATGACAGACTCAATTCTCATTTTTTAATGATTTACTTGGCTGCTTGGTGTAAGGAAAATGAAAATATCCTAAATTGTCACCTACACTCCTCTCAAAACCATGCAACTGAAAAACATTTGAAGCACCCATGAAGATGAATTCTTACAGGCTGCATCTTTAGAACTACAGGCTGACAATACTATAAGAAGATGTAAGAGTAGACTGCAACTAGTACTGCGCTGCTATGTTATGCCAAATTCAACTTCTGCATATTATGCCAACAATTACAATTATGAATAGCAATCTATAGCATCCAATCCACAGTATCTAATCACTAGATAAGGAGACATTTATGTGAGATGGATGGAACCTTTCAAAGCAATGGAGGTGGAAAAAGAAAAGCGATCTATGTCCTGATTATTAACTCTGCCACTGATGTTTGGGACTGTATATCTTCCCTCTCAGTTCAAAACAAGTAGGATCAACGTCTGCTTCTCTGTCAGCTGTCTCCTTTTGAGTTGTTCCACCAGCCAGCAGGTAACAAACTGTTTGTACACAGAACAACAAACAACTACTATTCTCCATTGTATCTGCTCTGCTACAGTGATCCAGTAGTGCCTTTGACAGGTCTGCAACCGACAACATACCGCAGAATTTTAGGTGTAATGGAGAAAATGCATAAATAAATTGGCCATTTCTGACTAACCTTCAGTCTTATGACGTCCATGGTGTGCCCAGTCTTATCTTTCATATTCTTCTCCCACAGAAGATCCTATGAAAAGGAAAAATGTTTTCATAAAGAGAATGACATGGGATTATTTTTTATAAACAGCCACAATGATTTTTATGTTGACAGCGATGTATTACTTACCTGAATGAAGAGGTTTAAGTTTTCTTCTTTTATACTTCCTAGAACTTCAAATGTTACTGTAATTATACCCTGCAAATGGGAAGGCCCAGTTATTATTACCAACTTGGATATATATTACATTAATTTCAAAGTGTTCTTCATAGCTTGGCTTAATAAAAAAGCAACTATATATCCATGTGAAATTAAAAAAACCAAAATAATCCACTTCCATTCTGCCCCAATTTGCTACATTAGGTAATACTATCTGGTTCTGTTTGGGTGTGCACTCAAGAAGCATACACAATACTTTGCATAGTTTAATGCCTTTAGCTTTTACCACGTAATACTTTGCTGTAGCTGATGTTTGTTCTCAAAGAAAGCCTAAGAATTTTAATTCTGATAAGCTAATAAGCTCCGCCTTTCAAACATGTTTAAGAATTATATTTTCTTGGCATACTGATCTTTGTCACAATTTCTGATCTCCATCACAATTCTAACAGACAGAAATTAATCAACATATTTTTCACCTATCCATACCTGCCTATTATGAAATTTTTTTATAACTAGAATATGTAGGAACAGATTTCAAAAATAAAGAAGTCTGAAGCGATGTTTTATTTCACAGCAACCACTGGCTTACTGCTCTTAACCAACTGTTTAACAAAACAGAAGATTAAAATAAATACGTAGTTTAAAATTAACAATTTATTGACAAAATAAAGGAAATAATGTCTTAAACTTATTTTTGTCACTATGACCTCTCAAAGGTGTAGAACACAGAATTACCTCTTGTACAGCCTAAAATTCTTTCAATTGTTCACTGCTTTCAGATGACTAGTCTAACTTAAAAAAAAAAAGGCAACAAGCAGCATATCTAAATGTTTACCTATTACCCAAGTAAACTCACCAAAACAACCAAGAGCTAACACTTTGATCAGCTTCAAACAAAACAGACGAAAGTTCACTGCACTTCACGCACAGTGCAGTATTGCTTCGGTTTATCTTCCGCATGAAGATACTAAGCACACTTTATCATGCAAAAAGGACTTGTAGTCTACTGCAAGAGTTATTCTGCTCTCATTTATGCCTCATCTTAAAAACAAACTAAACAGGGATAGTAACAATGAATTCTCACTCTTTCTGACTGATAAAACAGCTCCAACTACAAAACCAGTAATGTCCTTAATAATAAAATAAGCATGCTATAACTCTCATAACATTCAGGAAGGCTTCTACTTAACTTTTTTTTCTACTTTAGGGGTCTATTCAGACTTTCATTACTATAACTGAACATATTTAAGATGAACACAAATTTTAATTAAACAAAAAAACTACAAACTTAAGATTCTAAGTTAGCATGAAACTGATTTTACATTTAATCTGTAGTTCCAAAAGGAGATTATAATTGCCTTTTGCTGTTTTCAAGCAACTCCACAGTCAAGACTTGCAGTTCAAAAAGAAAAATGCATCGTATATTATCCTGAAAATTAAATTTGTCATAGCAACTTTCTAGAAGGGAAGCACACTTTTCTAAGATGGGCACAGTCACTACTGCTCCCACGGCCCCTCTGATATCACCTGATAATCTGGTGGGACATCCTGTTGACCACCAAGTGACCTAGAGTATCATACTGCGGTGATCGTGACAGATGCAGATGTGAGAGATCAGCCTCATGGCAAAGCCCAGAATCACAGACTCACAGAATACTTAGGATTGGAAGAGACCCTAAAGATCATCTAGTTCCACCCACCCTCCCACTGCCAGGAAGACCCTTGAACTAGGCTGCTCAAAGATCCATCCAATATATAAAAGCCCCATCCAAATACATAAAACCATTCCTCTACTTAAGTATTCTGAATGAGGTAAAAAGTGTCTGGTAAGCAGAAAAAAATACCTTGGCTATAACATATGGAAAACAAAACAAACAAACAAAAAAAACCCAAACAAAACCACCACCAAAAAGAAGAAAAAAAATAAAAGGCAATTAAAAGGGAGCCTTTCCTAGTAAAACCTGTACATCATGGATAAAACAGATGCTTAAAAATAGTAATTAGCATTCTGTAGCAATTAGCATTCTGTAGGGATAATGGATGAGACCTTTTTTTCCTTCATTCATCTTTGAACTTAAAATACGCTGATCACAAAAGACATTGCATTTGCTCAAATGAAAGCCACAAAGGCAGAAATGCTATTTGCAGTTGCACACAGGGAGAGAAAAGATTCTGCCCTAACAAAAACACACATTGGGTTGAGAAGGCAAGGAGGAAGAGGAGCAGGCATGAGAAAATACATTTTAGAGTTTAATTCCACATACTAAAAATAACATCAACCAAACTGTTTCTTCCCTTTCTAGCACACATGTGTCTACAGGATTGATATCTATATTATAGGGTAGAAACTATTTCACTGTTACAAGTTAAACTGTTACCGCTTCTTATGAAAACAATGGGAAGCACTCATAAAGCAGAAATCTACACATGCTTATCTATTCAGTGAAGTTTTAGTGCAGCTTTAAAGAATGCAAAGTCATGAATAACATCTCCCTGATACCCACATACACAGATGACGCCTGGATACAGAACCTACAGGATAAAGACTGGCTACAAATTTAGGACTTGATTCTACAAATATTAAAAAGAGTAGTGCTACTGTTTCAGTAACACACTCCAAGTGAATCAATGAATGATGTGAGTGTCAGGAGCACTGGAAACCTATAAGCTATTTCTGAAAGTAAGATTTAATACATCCATTCAGGATCTATCTACAACAAAGCATGTTCCTATCTGCATTCTATGTAATCTTCCAAAGATCTTAAAACATATTACTCCCTAACTGAAACCTTCTGAAAAGGTAATATTATTTGCATGCAATGCTTGCCACTACCGGAACAACCTTGTTGCTACAAAAAGATGAAGCAGTATTTTTGGTAATTACCTTGTCTAGATGTGCATGTGCTGTCTTCAGATGCTCCAGCTTTTTCTGCAAACTGAAAATAAGTTAAATGTCATGTTTGAGTGGGATAGACAAAATGTCATTATTTCAAAATTTAAACATGCTGAAGTATTGAAAAAACACCTAAAATAGCAAAGATAGACTACATACTCAGAATAAGCCTCAATTGTTCTACCAGTACAGTCACACCAATAAGATGTCCGCTATGCTGACAGAAATCCTTACTGTAATATGCAGTTAAAAGGACAATTTTATTAGTGTACTGGTGTGTTATTTGTGCTCAAATGGTGCTGGATGCAAAGAATTTTTCTGCTGCATATGATAGGGCAGAAGCCACCTTTAACATTTTAGGGAGGGTTTTCTGTATATGAACTAGTAGCAGGGTGAGCAATTTCACTGTACAGAGGTCCAATAAAAACAAAAGAAATAGAACTTGACTTAAACAGTCCACAACCTTCTTGGTGGTCTTAGAATCTGTCTTTAAATGCTGCATTGTTTTAACACCAAATATTGAGAACCTCTGAAGGAACTATGAGTGAGGTAAGTGAGAATAGACTGAGGAAAGCAAGAAAGGTTGTGGGCTTTTTTGGTTAGCTCTTTAAGGTCTGAGATTTGTAGAGCATAGCACTTCCTAGTAAACCTTGCAGAATGTCACCTAGTATTAGAGCTAATCACATCTAACTGTGAATTGCCATTATCAAGAACAATCCTTTTCTGGTTCACATCTTCTTAATGCTTTCTCTCTGTTGTGTGGCTCCAGGATGAGTCAGTTTAGCTAGCTGATCTATCGCAAGAACTCAGGACATTTATGATCTGGTTTATGACCTAACAGTTATCTATTGTCCATAGAGAATATATTTGCTTTCCTCCTCCCTTAACTTTCTTCAAACAATACTTTTCACAAATCATTCAAAAGCCAGTGCCAGCAAAAAGAAAGGGCAGCAGAGAGTGAGATAGTACTGCACCAGTTCACTGGGAAATCTCATGAGCGTATTCCACCTACTAGAGATTACTAGCTTGCATCTTCTGCAATTTCTTCCTTCTGTGAATAAGGAAGTGCCTACATTCCTTCACCTGAAGTGAACAATGTGCATCCAGGAAGAAAAACGAAGCTGATAATGCCTCCAGTTGCATATTCCCTCCTCTCCTTTATTGATTGCTCCAGCACTCCTTGCTCTCTTTGCTGAACAACTTCAGCACACAAAGTAAACAGAAAGCCCTTCTGCCCTTGCCTCCAATTTTACTTTTCAACCCTCTAGCATGCTGAAACACACATGTGGCATTAAAAAAGAAACAAGAACGTAGAACGCAGTAACCAGAATATGTAGTGGCTTTGTCTGCTGTTGTACCTCAGTCCCTCATTGTTTTCTGTGAAAACTAAGGAGGCCTCAAGTCCACCATGATGTGAAGTGAAAAAAATAGTTTTAAGTACTTTAAGAGAAACAGTGGAGAGTGTACAAACCTACTCTAATACTAGTATCAAAGCAAAACTTTAACTGAGAAAAAAGCCAACCATGCACGCACACTCTGGCTCATCTAACTTTACAAGGTCAAACAATCTTTTTGCACACATTTCAAGTGGGAAAAAAACTCAGTCTCAGATTACCACTTATAAAGTGAGAATTTTAAACAAGTGGCTAAGCTAGAATTTCTAAGAAACCCAGATGGAAATTTGAGCCAGGATTTGAGTGTCTATTTCACGCATGTATTTATACAACAGACATTATTTCTAACAAAGGACAGTGAAATTATCACCATACCTTATTCCAGATAAACTGTCAAAAGCATGCAGGTCCAAGACATTGCAGAGATCAACTCTAAATAGAGGAAAGAAAGCAAGATTTGTACTTTTGCTATATTTAAATACTGTGTATACTTAATTATTTCTAAAATTATTTACTGAAGCTTATATTAGTTTTCCTGTTTATCATACCAATGCCATCAATCCTTAGCCTTATTTTTGAATGTTGGTGGATGGTATTGTCTCCTACAAGGAAATGGCAGCGCTTATTTACACAGTAATATATAAGCATAGAAACATTATTCCTAAAAATATAGTAAAACCCAAGGTATTTCCAAGAAAGATGATAAAATCCCTCATAATGGATGCCTGAATAACTGATTTTCCCTGAATAGGAAAAGGAACCCTGAAGTTATTCCCAGCAATTATTCTGCATCTTTAATACAGACCCTCTCAACACACAAACCCCTGGAATACATGCAGCTTATACTGACATGCTATTAGCAAACAAAACTGAAATATGCTATAAAGAAAGTGCTACTATTAAGCATTTCAACTCTAAATGCTACAATTGTATCTCTGCAACTCCATCCCACTGCAGTATTTGTTGTTTTGTCTTTCAATCATTCAGGCTGCACTCCAAGTAGACGCATTAGATGCAAAAACTTCACACTGTCTAGATGTCACAAAAATTGTAAATAATAGTAGTCTAAAAAATAAAAGATAGACAAATTTTGATATTGTAAAATTAGCTATGAGTAAATATCCAAGATTTACCATAAGAACAAAATCCTGGTTAAATTTAACCTGGAGTGCTCAGAGCATTCTCACCTCTCTTTAGAGACACAGAAAAATGCCAGTAACATTATTCTAATAAAACAACTTTATTAAATACTAACTTAGTAATACTGAATTTACGTAATAGGGCAAATTATCAAAAGTCTAAATTTTGCAGCATAATCTAAAGTGACTATTTACACATTAAAACTCTTAACATGAAAAAAACTGGTGAACATTAAAAGCTTGATTTCAACTACTGCTCACAAGTTTATCCACACTTGCTGTTTTGAACACAAGTCCCAAATAACAGTGAATATATTGAAGAAAATTACTTTCTATGTAACAGAGACACATGCTGACCTATGAGAAATTATTTACTGAGGATCTCTAGAAGAACAATAAATGAATGTGAAACGCTTCTCAGCAACAGAATTTATAATATTGTTCATTCTTCAACAGAGTTTTCAAGTTAACAAGAAAGCAGTGTGAAGTTGTCAAACCTACTCAAACATTTCACCTGGCTCCTTGAAGAAAGTAATGAAAACAGTATGAGAATAATCCTTATAAACTAACAGGATAGTCACTAAAGAGAATGATTTTCATAGTGCATCTTTTCAACAACAAAGCATAAACATTCCAGTGATCAGAATTTCAAGTAAGTTAAAGCCAACAGATACAATAACAAGATTAATATTTTTGGTAATGTAAACTGAGCTGATCTTTAGATTGAAAGCAGATAAACATCTGTCTTCAAAACCCTGGGTTACCAAACAAAATACATATTCTACAGTTACTTGCTGGTCCTGTCTAATCAGGCAACAGCAGCAAATATTTTTCTCTACCCTTTCCAGCTATATTTAAAAAGCCAAGTATATTTTATTAAGATTATGTCTACTATTTTCCTTTCAAAATAGCTTAAACCAGGAACTTGTATTATAGGAAAGTTTATGCTAATATAGTCAAATATTTCATGTAATAGTATTCAAATCAGCCCTAGCAGTCTGAAAGATACACTGCTCTCCTAATGTCCTTGGGAATACCTATTTAATTTTTTATAAATAAATAAAAAATATGATTCAGAGTTTCAATGAAAAATAGCAAAACAAATACTTTTCCTTCTTACAAACTTCTGTGCCCTGCTTTCAAGGTAATTTTGTAGTAACAATTTATTTGCAGGAGTCATCATAAGTGAGAAAAACCTTCCATTTGACACAACAGAAAGAAAACTCTGTAGCGCACGTGATCAGCGATCAGCTCAGAGACAACTTAGCCTTGCAAGCTGCTCTTTAGTTGCAAGATCTCATTAACAAGTTGCAAGAAACCTCGAATTTCTACCTTTAACACTCCCTTAAAAATCGACTACATTTTAGAAATATACTGAAGCTAATTAAACTTCACCTGTATTAGCATTTTTCAGGAACTTTCCAAATGCTATTACTCTATAAATGGCAATATGACTAGAATATAATTTTAATAATTAAAAGCCGTATTCATAAAAAACTTAGAACAAAATGCAGGTTTGAGGGGAAAAAAAATAATGCCCAAGCTTTTGTAAAATCCACTTCTCATGTAACTAAGAAATATAGAAATATTTACAGTTACATTGCAAAGTCAAATAAAACCCACTAGTGATAAGCTCTGTCAACTACATCTTAGTAGTGATTTTTCTTTAAATAGTTATAAACTGCAGCATACAATATGAACAGTAGCAAAGAAAAATACAAAAAGCCCCACATCTTTACTTCTTAAAAAATGATCTTTTATCTAGATGCTTATTGTAAAATAAATATTAAACATTTGTAATTTAATAGTTTTCCTTTGAGAAAATTGATCTAATCACATACTTAAATCTGTCACAAAAGAAGCAGGATTTAGTACCTAGTAATAGTGGCCATTTAATACCTTGATCTTTGTGTCTCTAGAATTTTACCAAGTCCATTTATTGACCTAAAATAAAATAGAAAAATCTTTAAATGAAAATGCAACCATAATACATTGTTTGAAAAAATTAACCATGGAAAGCAGCGTGAGAAATAGCACCACAACGATAATTCCTGTTATCAACTTGTTGAACAAACCAACAAACATCCCAAATGACTTCAGTTTTGAGATTTTTTAATTTCCTAAGTAAGGGCTGGGGAACTTTACAAGTTCTGACAAAATACTACTGGAGTGAATAGCGTTTTCCTCTCCAACACTTCTCATGATACACTCTGTTGGGTCTAGGCATTTTAGTTTTGGAATTCAAACTATTAATTAAGTTGTAATGTATTTTAGAGTG
Organism: Strigops habroptila; assembly: GCF_004027225.2. Taxonomy (NCBI): domain Eukaryota; kingdom Metazoa; phylum Chordata; class Aves; order Psittaciformes; family Psittacidae; genus Strigops; species Strigops habroptila. Next base: position 74,298,387 of record NC_044302.2, on the reverse strand, counting down.
TTAATGTTCTATTTTGGTTATCATGGTATTGACAGAAAAACATGGGGCATGTGTTTGATCCCTAATTTGATTCAGACCATTGGTTTTTCTGTACCCATGACAATTACTTGGGACTTCCTTCATACACCTTTATATTTGCTAGTGAACTCTATCTGCTAGAAGATTTTTTTTCTGACCTGATGCTAATACTGAAAAATGGGAACAGTTGCCCAGAAATGTTAAAGCATGGACACTTAATACAAACCCCTGTCCTTAGTAAGTAACACCAAAACTTAGCTAGTCAGCTAGCCGGGTTAGATAGACAATCTGTTAAGACTACATACACACATAAAAGTATTGAAATGCCTTTAGAAAGGGACAGATTCTTGTCTCTTCTGAGATAACGATATGTATCAATCGTGAGATCTAATTCTGTATTAACAGCAATAAGGAAATAATTATGTTTAAATAAAAATAACCTTTGAGCCAGTAAAGTGTTACAGTTATGCCAAAAGTTTTCATACCTGACACGTGTTCTGACTTTATTCAGCTCTTCTTCTGAAACCAAATCTGTTTTATTGATGATTATAAGATCAGCTAATGCAACCTGCCTATGCATTAAGGGAAAAAAGGGAAAAAAAAAAAAAAAAAAAAAAAGGCAACATGAACAAATGAATACTTTTCCTGTAGGGCAGAAACACCATCTCTCCCATAGCACCAAAAACATAAAATAAGGTAGTATGAGTATTGTTAGCACAGAAAGGCAAGTATTAATCAAACTAGCACATCATGGAGTATGACTAAAGTACTACTGGCTTCTCCTTGAAGTGCTCTTCTATGCTAGAAATCTACTAACCTACAAAGGCTTGCTAGTTTTGGGGGTTTTCGTTTTTTTAAATGTGATCTAATCCAAAGTTCTTGCTGATTTATGAACTTCACAAGCCCCTATTTCACTTCCATGTAGTCTTTGTAAAGTCATTCTCAAAGTCTCTTTGCTTTATGAAGACTTCTATTGTTACAATTATCCTTAATCATTGTGGCTCCATATCTAGGAAAAAAATATTCCTCCAGCTCCAGTTCTACTTCGAGCACCTGATAGATTCTAGCACGTAATTCTTTCTTCCCCCAACACAGATGGTTGCCCTTCACTTACATAAAATCCCATCCCTCTTAAAGCATATATTAGAAGAGCCAGATCTTGGAAAAAAGACCAAATGGAGCATGAAGTCTCTTTTCTATTTTCTACCTCATTACACCAATCTACCTTGGTTTAAAGCAAAGGTGGAGAAAAACATCTTACAAAAGAAGCCATTTATAACGGACTTCTATACAGTGCAGTTCCTAGCAGTGATATGTAAAATTAATTTATACATCCATACCGAGATGCTTCATTGACAAGGCCTTCTGGTTTTTCCTCTGTCAAGTGCTAGACAAAAATTAAAATAATTGGCTTAATCATATTCAAATTACATTTAAATTCATTTGCAATTAAAGGAAGCCCAATTCAGCTTAGGTGGCATCTAGAATTTTTCTGTAAAATGATGGCAGAAAAGTACATTTACCATTCACCATTACGAAAGCTTAGAATCTCTTCTATGAAAACTCTTCTACTGAACTTTTATTACAACGCAAAAGAGTTGGAAAACTGTATTATATTCATTTTAATGTTTCAGATTTACGATGAAGTGAAAAAAAAGTCACCATGACATACAGTAACCATGGAAAAACATACCTGAAAAAATGAAAGTACAGTAACTTCACTAATGAGTGTGATGTCAACTAAGTGTTAAAGATGGGTTAGGCTTGCAGTGCAGGATTTTATATGCATAACTGCATACTCTTTTTCCCTGAAAGATTTGACAAACTGCACCTTCACAGCAAAAATCCGAGATATTTACCGGGGTTGTACAAATAAACCACTATGCCTTGGCATGTCTGGCCAACATCAGTGTTTGCAGTCTATTCAAGCTGCAACTGGGCAAAACAGTCAATCGGCACTGACAAAAGCAGAAGCTTCTAGTCATGCTGCAGGAGTTAAGTGTCATCTGCTGCTCCACCAGTCTGCCCAAGCTAATGTTCTCACAGAAGAACTAGTGAAAGGGGGGAAAAAAATACCTGCATCTCAAGCAGCAGCATGAAGTTCAGCAACATAAAGCTTACTTAATTTAGGGAGAGCAGCACACTACACCAAAGCAGCAAAGGTTCATCTACAAGTTAACACTGGTGGCAGATGGGGTACACCTGTCCCAAAGGAGGAAAACGATTCTAGCCCAGGAGCTAGCAGGGCTTATAGAGAGGGCTTTCAACTAGGTTTGAAGGCTGAAGGAGATAACACCAGGCTCACTAGCTATGAGCCACAGGGTAGCATGCCACTGCTGGAGTCCAGATCCACAGGGCAACTTAAAATGCATTTATGCCAATGTCCGCAGCATGGGGGCATCAAACAGGGGGAGCTGGAAGCCATTGTGCAGCAGGGAAATCATGACATAATCGCCATCACAGAGAAGCAGTGGAATAATACACATGACTGGAGTGCTGCAGCGGATGGATACAGGCTCTTCAGGAGGCACAGGCAAGGAAAAAGAGGTGGTGGGGTTGCGTTGTATGTCAGGGAGTGCATTGATTGCCTTGAACTCAATGTTGTGAGTGAGAAGGCTGAATGCTTGTGGGTGAAGATCAGCAGGAAGGCCAAACAAGCTGATATCCCGGTAGAAGTCTGTAATAGACCACAAAGCCAGGATGAAGCTTCTGGATGACTGAGCCCAAAGAGTGGCGGTAAACGGTATCACATCTAGCTGGCGACCAGTCACTAGTGGTGCCTGTCCCTCAGGGCTCAGTGTCAGGGCCAGTGTTGTTTAATATCTTTATCAATGATATGGACAAGGGGATCGAGCGCACCCCCAGTAAATTTGCAGACGACACCAAGTTGGGTGGAAGTGTTGATCTGCTGGAGGATAGGAAGGCTCTGCAAAGGGATCTCGACAGGCTGGATCCATGGGCTGTGGCAAATGGTATGAGGTTCAACAAGGAAAAGTGCCGGGTCCTGCATTTGGGCCACAACAACCCCATGCAATGCTCCAGGCTTGGGGAAGAGTGGCTGGAAAGCTGCTCGGTGGAAACTGACCTGGGGGTGTTGACTGATGGAGCTGAACATGAGCCAGCTTGTGTCCAGGCAGCCAAGAAGGGCAACAGCATCCTGCCCTGTATCAGAAATAGTGTGGCCAGCAGGGCCAGGGCAGTGATCATCCCCCTCTACCCACACTGGTGACACCACACCTGGAATGCTCTGTTCAGAAGGGCAGCAGAAGGTCTGGAGCACAAGTCTGATGAGGAACAGCTGAGGGAAATGGAGTTGTTTAGTCTGGAGAAGACAAGGCTCAGGGAGGACCTTATTGCTCTGTACAACTACCTGAACGGAGGATGGAACAAGGTGGGGGTCAGTCTCTTCTCCCACGTAACAAGTGATAGGACAAGAGGTAATGGCCTCAAGCTGCACCAGGGGAGGTTTAGACTGGAGATTAGGAACAATTTCTTCACAGAGAGGGTGATCAGGTACCCAGGAACAGGCTGCCCAGGGAAGTGGTGGAATCACCGTCCCTGGAAATGTTCAGTGGCATGGTTTAGTGGTGGTCTTGGCAGCCCTGGGGTAATGGTTGGACTTGATGATCTTAAAGGTCGTTTCCAACCTAGTTGATTCTATGAGTTATTTCCTGCCTATTCTGCCATGGAGGCAGCAATCTCCAGGAGAGAAGTATCTCAAGCACCTGGAGGCAGTAAAACTTTAAATTGATGCTGTAATATTAGTAAGAGCTCACCACTTACACCTTACATATCTGGGAAGATCAGAGTCCGGCGCATTCCTTCATGAGCTCTAAACATACCACGAATGTTGTTTTAAAATTTTGTTTTAAAGACAGAGGAACACCAAATGAAAGTGAAATTAACTGTCATGGCAGATATATAAATTTAAAAAGAAATGACAAAAGTAATTTTTCTTCAAGTGGAATTATCAGGCATCTAACACTATTTGACTGGGAAAAAAAAATTGATTATTGCATAGTGTCAGTCTGTCACCTTAAAAAAAAAAAAAAAAACAACCCACACCAAAAACCCTGAACTATTTCCTGATTGTGCACAACCTAAGCAGAGCATAACAACAGGATGTCTTGGAAGAAACCTCTCCTTTGACTTTTCATTTGTAATCCTCTGTGTATTGATTCTATTGAATTAAATGTTGTCAGATTTGCTGCTCTGAAAAGAACAATGTCAGTAGTCCAGGTTTCAAGTCCGGAAAGCAGAGAACTGTCACTTCAACTGTTTGCCCTTGATTAAAAAAAAAAAAAAAAATATAAAACTGAGTATTTCAGATTGTTGGGTGACAAATTCACTGGAGTGATAACCCATGATATCAATTATCACTTCAGTTTCAATCGGCTGACTGGTCACAGGGTACTACTTGTCAGCTTCTCTTGTGATGGGTTGGTTCTTTGAAGCATGACACCCTTAAATTGCTGCCTATTATCTCAATATTATCTCAACGTCATTACCTGTGTGGCTTCAAAAATCTTTGAATCACAAACAGCTGTTGAGGTCGAGCTTGGCAACCAGAGGAATTGCACAGGTTATCAAGTTGTTTATACAAAGCAGAAGTTGTTTACTTAGCAGAGAAAGTCTGAAGTTTCTATTATTATGAACAGATGTCAGTATTGTACTGATTAAACAACATAAGTGTTTTCATTGAGCTGTCAAAAATAACAATGGATAGAAATGCTGAATGTTCCAAAACATTGTGCTGTTTCTGACATGGTACTTGAAAGTTTAAACATCAATTTTTTAACATTAATAATTTAGTGCTGCTGTGTGGAACACGATTTTATTTGCTTCAAACCAGTAAATCAGCATTGCATGAAGAGAAAGGTAAACAGAACAACATCTTTGCAAGTAAAAAAACACATCTGAAGTAGTATGAGGGCACTCAGCTAAAAACGGGGCTGACTTAAGACATGCTGTGGTTTCTTGTGATAGTTCAGCTGATTTAAAAGTTGGCTCCTGCTTAAAAGCACAAACCAGCTCTCAGTCCCTCCCCCTCATTTTTCTACCAACTCCTCAACAGAAGTCCATGCAAAACACAGTGGCTTAACTTGCCAAACTGGCTTGCTATGAGGTTACATTAGATCTGTCCTGATTCAACACAAAATGATGAGAGAACAGGACTGCCATCTTTCAGTAAATCAGCTATTAGATCACCTCAACTGAAACAAGAAACCCAAATAGTCCACAGAAAAATAAATTCTTATAAAGGAGGGATCACTTCCATATTTTTTAACCATTATTCTTCAGTTTTCCCAGCTTTGTGCAGACATTACAGAGATATTAAAAACAATTCCATGGTATGATGGGATTTTTTACCCTGGAGAAATTTTACCCTTTCTTATGGTCACTTTTGTTTTGAATCCTGCAAAAATCAATACCTAATTGAAGTAGTCACTTCCTAAGTTAATTTCAGTCGCAAATAATTATATTACTACCTATTAAAAAAAAAAAGTTTAAATGTTTGATTTAGTCACTATTTCCAGTGTCATCCCAACAATCTGTTCTATAGGTGTGTTTTTACATTACCCTTCATATAGATTAGCCTAATACCTGCCTTTGAATACCTAACCTTTTAATCTGAAATGGTACCTAGACACCTGGTACCATCTCCCATCTCTCCTCACCACACACACCACTTGCCATTACACTGGCTTTCCAAGTTTGAGCCCTAACACACTGGTATCAGAGTTCTGTTCTTCAGAAGTCTCCTTTCAAGTAACAAGTGCCATTTCAATGACACTCTGTAAGACACATTTCTCCACTGTTTTTACAGTAATCCAAATGCCATCTAGTATCCTGACAACTCCTAGTAGATGCTGCTGTGTTGGTAAGAATCTGAATTCCTATGAGTATCGGTACTTCCTTGTTCCCATTCAAAATATAGCACTAATATACCACAGCAACTGAAATACAACCTCACCCATTGTAAGAATTAAAGCTATTGTAACACAATGTAATTCATCTGAATGAACACTATGCAATAGCTGTTCTAATGTCACAGTTTTAAACCATGTGAAAAATCCAGTAGTTTACCTGCAATCCATGCTTTGCATCAACAACAGCTACAATACCTAAAACAGAATATTAAATGGAACAAATGTCTGGAGAATTTAACAATTTAAAAATTTCCTGTACAAATACAAAAATAAAAATATCATCACATTTACAACTTGTTATAATACTTCCAATGCTTCCAGTGTATCAGAGCATTAGACTTGTCACCTCATTATTTTCTTATTTGTAACTCGTATCTGCAGTAAAAAAAAAGTCTACCAAACCAGGTGAGAGAAATTCTTACAAGGTAGATACCTCTCACCCTTCTTTGCCAGCAAACTGGCAAATTCTACAGGTTATTGAAACAGATTAAGGGGACTGACTGAGGTATGCAGCTATTCTCACTGAAAGTGACTGGGAATCTGCAATTCTCTTGCAGAAACTTAGGAAGCAATTTTCTATTCAACTGAGTGTTTGCTTGGCTAGATGGGTATTTCACAGACTGATCAAAGTGTTAGCAGGGTATTTTTTTAAGCCAAAAAGCAAGGTGGTTTTGCTTACATTAAAAAAATCACCATTCAACATGCTCTTTAACTACATTTAGTGATGATTTATATTACAGTAAACTCAGATTTTTATTGGAACATAGCAAATACCGGAGCTAACAGAGTACAACAGACAAAGAAAGCAGAAAATAAAAGGCAGGAGACCGGATGACAATAACCTGAGAGTTCAGAAAAAAAGAAACAATTTAGGAAACACTTCATTGGAAAAATAAAGAGAGCTTTAGTATTACTCCTAAATATTGTTTTATAACATCTAATGAGGGTTTTTCCCCCCCCATTACAATCACAAGATGTTTCCATACCTGATCCCTTAGCAAAGCATTACACAACTTTTGTTTGATTTAGCAAACTGAAACTGCTCACCAAGTAGATAAATAAGCACCAGAATCAGTAAGTGAATCTTTGTGGTCAAATCTGATATTTGAGAACAAAGATCATCTTCTGACATTTCAAACATTTTCTGACATTTCAAACATTTTCTGAAACCTTGCCTTAAATTATAAGAATACATTACACTAAATCTAAATACAGAATGCCAGCATGTTGGAAAATTTGCACTTCTTACCATCAAGATAGATATCACTTCCCAGCTCAGAATCAACCCAGAACATGGAGGCCACAGCTCCTATGAAGTGCAATAAATTTAGTTGCAAAATTTACATTTTCCAGTAAACTACTAATATGCAGACATTTCATTAAAAAATTCTTATTTGTAGTGCTGTACTTCAAACCCCAAACTTTGAAAGCACCATAGCCTTCAAATATCCACCACACATTTGACCTAATGACAGCTACTAAACACTACATTTATGTGTACGTCATCAGCTAGAACTACAAAAAGCTTTAAAAATCTCACAAATCCAGATGCAATTTAAGATGGCTAAACTACCTCTACCCAGCAGTATCAACTAACTGGCATTACTATGTTCCAAGGCTCACTCATTTCTAAAACGTTCTGTACTCCCCTCTTCACCTTTCAGCTAGTTTCTAAGGTCATGGAACACATGCAGGAATTAAAAAAAACCCAAAACAGTTGAAGAAAAATGGAATTGGGACAGTTGAGAAAGCTGCTCCCTCCTAGGGACCTTTTCTTCTTCACTGGCTTCTATAAACTCTCCCATACAGTTTCTTACATCTTAAATCAACAGGATGAAAAAAAAAAAAAAGTCAAGAATAAACAGATAAAGAATGTTTTCCTTAATTATCTCCAGTCTGCACAGGAAAGCTTCTGGCTTTAGATAATCTTAAGATAGACTGAGTTAAGAAATGCCTAATGCATGTTCAATTCGCAAATAGATACTGCACCGAAAGGGGAATTTATGAACATAAATCATGCCTGATCAATCTAGGAAGGCTGTATCTGGCCTTCTGTCAAAAAAAAGAAATTACTGTATTTGTGGACAAGGGTAAAGCACTGCATGCCGTTTACATCACCTCTAGCAAATTTTTCAACACTATCTTCGAAGATATTCTGGTAACCAAGCTGGGACATTATCAGTCTAAACGGAAAGACAACTAGGTAAAACTGGTTGATAATTAAGCTCTAAAGCTTGCAGTTAACAGGTCATATCCTACCTGGAAGCAAGTAGTAAGTTCTATTCTGCGTGGGACCTGTCCTGTTTAACATCTCCACCAGGAACCCAAGAGGGAATGGAAGACATGCTTGTCAAGACTGCAGAGACTATGAGATTCGGAGAGGAACAGCTGACATATCCAAGCGCAGAGCTACCTTTCAGAGGGATGTGGCCAGACAGGAGGGAATGGCCAACAAGAAACTGATGAAATTCAGCAAGGCAAAACACTGAGTAATACTCTTAGAATCAAAGAGCCCTGGGCAATGACACAGGCTAGTGACAGACTGCCTGAGGAGCAGGTCTACAGAGAAGGCCCTGGGCATCCTGGTAGGCAGCAAGCCAAGCAAGAACTGTACCTTGGGATCAGAGAAGGCCAAAACCACCCCAGACTGTTCGAACAAAAGCATGGCTGAGGCAGGTTATCTTCCTCTATTTAACACTTTCAAGTACATATCTGGCTAGCACTTCCACCATGGGGATCCCCCATACGGAAGCATACTATCATGAAGACGGTTGAGGCCAGAGCACAGGCCCCAGGAGGAGATGTGAAGGAACTGCATTTGTACAGCCTGGGAGACTGGAAAGCGTCTGCAGAACCTAACAGCAGTCTCTCTGGTACCTACAGGCGAGTCACTGTCACCATCCAGGCTGTGGCAGACGGATGGGAGATAACTGTAGTAAGCTGCACTAAGCAAGGTCCAGACAATATATACCAGAAAAATGTTTTTTCACCATGAAAAGGCAGGCACAGAACAAGCTGCCCAGAGAGATTGTGTCAAATTTATCCTCAGGGGATGGAGATATATGACCTGATATCCCAAAGAGCTTGGTCTTGTCTTATAGCTGATCCTGGTTTGGACAGGAGGTTGGACTGAGGACCTGCTAACATGCCTTCCTGAATTACTGAATTATTCTGTATGATTCTAGTATTCTTTACATGCTAGGCCTCATTATCCCCTGAATTTCCACCCAGATGAGGTGCTTCTGGAATAATGGAGCATGTCTTTGTGTAGTAATCTGTAATTTTCTCAGGATGTAAAATGGAACATCACTAAACTGACGAGTCTTGAGCAAAAAGAATCAGCAAGTAGTTGGACAACTGGGACCAAATTCTATCACGGACTCAGAATCTGTGACCTGATACCTGTGTACTACACGTGGCCTAGGAGTAAGCTCCTACTGTTTTCTGCTAAAATGGCCCTGTAAAACAGATTCTAGCAACTGTACGATGTGCTGTATATTTATTAAGAAAAAAATAAAGAAAAAATAAATCATAATTTGTTATGAAACAAACCAATGTAACATAGATCAGTGCCACAATATGCAGGACAGGAGGAGTTGACAGCAGCAACAGTACTTTTTTTTTTTTTTTTTAGTTATCAGAATCTTTGTTACTGGCAGGCTGTCAGTAACTAAGTGAAGTAAGCACATCAGAATTAAAAAACAACAAAAAACCTTGGTAACTAACCTCATTCTAACACCTAAACCTGTCCACCTGAAGCGACAAGATGCAGTCCTCCAAGCATCACTCTGTATCAACATCAAATACCTGTCAGTTGTTCACAGTGCCTACTCATGCAAGATACAGCAAAGGCCACAACATCTAATGGTTTCCTGGTATCTATTGATTTTTTTTTTCTCAAAACCTTAATAGTTTTCCAATTTGACTCACACAGAATTTGTGTGTAAGAGAGTCCAAATCAATGTCCTTTCCTCGGAAGGAAATTACTTTACCATGACAACTATTTAGCTTTGAGCTGGAAAATGTCAGTCTCCTAAATGGGAAGCAACTGCATTTCTGATAAGAATTTTCTTCACTCTCGATCGACAACACATTTTTAATTGATGATTCAGTGAAAATTGTTTTAGATAGCTATTACTAACATGACCTCAAGTTTAAACACCTTTTTATAATAAATATCACTAAAGAGCACACAAGAAATTTTTAAGATCGATTATTCTTCTGTACCTACCAGAAGAATGTATGATTCCGTTTTGGAGCATATTTTATGACTTCACAAAATATAAGTTCTGTCACAACCAATGTAACAATACATCAGATGCTAAGAACTTATACTTGAGAAGGGACAACGTAGAACAGCAAAAGCCTTCTGAAAACCACTAGTTCCAGTGTGCTCCTCTTCTCCAAGCCCAGTGTCTTCCCTTTATAGAACTACATTTTATCTGGATTTCTGTTAAACTTTGGAGTCAGTTTAGAGTAAATTCAAAAAACAACCCCGAAACACCCAACCAAACAATTCCATCCACAACCCTGCTCCTGCACCTAACCAGTTCAGTTTTTAGTCTATATAGCAACTACAGCATATGCCTGACAACTCACTCCTTTAGATTACATTCTGCACAGTGAGCAGACCGGTGAGCAAACAAGCACTTCATAAAAACAGAATAATTATCATGGCTATGAAAACCATAATGTGAACTACCTGGATCTGCCAAACCAGTTGTCTCTAACAATATATAGTCAAATTTTCCTCTCCTTTGCATCAGGTTCTCAATTGCCTTCACACCACTGTCCCTGTAAGAAGAAACAATTAAACCTGAGAACAGAGAAAACAAGCTAAAACATGTATAAACATCTATCTTCTGATGCAGAACACACTGTCATTACCACCAGAGCAAAGACCTGAGTCAGGGTTTACAGTCCACAATGAAAACTCAGTCATTCAGCTGCTGCTCTAATATTAGGCAAACTGTACTTTTCTGTTTCATTTTGGTCTGAAAATGGTATTTGCTACTCCTGACAGGCACAATAAAGGCGATTTAAATGAAGATTTCTTTTCAAACACTGAAAACCCTGTAAAGAACAGTAGGGCTGACTAAATACATAACTATTTGGTTTGGCAGCTGAAATTAAAAAAAGAAAGATGGGGTGCAAGGGGGGCTGGAGAACTGAACCATGTTCTTCTGCCTTTCCACCTCACCCACAGCAAAATTAAGATGTTATTTGCTAAATCTCAGCTGATGAAGTCAGCCTGAAGCAGAAATGTATGGCATTTTCTATAAGACTCCAGTGTATATAAAACATGGCAGCAGTGGCAGCATTCCTTGCATCCCAATAGAACACAATGCAACAGGGTCTTCTGTTTTCCATTTACTACCCCAACTTAAGGCATAGAATCAGTTCTTCCAAATTTTCAGGACAAACAGGCCCTCACCTTTATTACAAACTTAGCACAAACAACCTAGCATTCAAGCAAACAGGGTCAAGATATGTCAAAGGAACAAATACACTCCTGCATTTTAACATGACCATCATCTTACAATTTGGAATACTGTATTTCATCAGGTTACCAAAGGGTTCTCCCTCCACCCCGAGGTGTACAGTACTCTAGTATTAACCAAAATACAAATAAAGAAACAGAGTATTTAACGTGGAAATTAGGAAACTTGAGTCCTACTTCCAGTCTCCTTGTATCTTTAGCTCTCTGTATAAAAGCATGTAGAACTTACAGAAGAGGGAGAGCTCCTTACCCTACAATACCCCAATGGTGTATAACTCGGTATTTAGATTATTTTTCTGAAAGACACTAAGTCCAAATCCAGTAAGGCAGCAAAATGAAGTAAAATTTGTATCTCCCAAAGTCAAATTCTTGTTTTATCCAACAAAAGAAGTCTCGGCCAGTACTACCACCAGTTTCAGGAACCAGATTCTCAACGTCTTGTTCTCTCCCAAAACCCACTCTAAGAATGTGTCCTTACTTTACTGAACAGCACAGGCAGCCATTTCTGAGCTCCAGCCATTCTTCGTAGAGTTCTCCCCCTTGACTGACTGCCAGGTATTTCTCCAAGGCACTTCCTGGAAATATAAGTAGTACTACAATATTAATCTACAAATTTGCATGACGATACCTGGAAAAGAGATGAAAGATTTAGTTGGTATACATTATTACTCTTGTATTATATCTTTTTCTTCCAAGACGATGTTTCTGGCATGTTCTTCAGAAATTAGTATTTTCCATTTTATGAGAAATTTAAAAGCCAAAGTCAAGCTGGTTCTGCAACGACCAAAACCCAGAGGATGAAAGCACGGAGTAAGTGCCATGAACTTTCCTGAAAGAATGGGAAGTCAGCCTTCACCTCCGTATCAAATGAAGCCTTTGTCTGTATATTTTATTTTAGATTCCAAGACCAGAAAAGCAGTATGCATCTTTGTTGACGAAAACAAACAAACCACCACCAACTCAGTGCAAACTGTAAGCAATGCTGATATGAAATCACAGCTGTAACACTTAAAAATCCCAAGAAAGAAAGCAAAAAGTTCAAAGAACCACAGACATCAAGCACCCATCCCCCCATTTTCTTGGGGATAATTATTAAAATAATTATTTTAATTTCCATTTGCTTGAAACTAAGCAGGACAAATGGGAGGTACTGCACTTCCAAGAGGGTGATATATTCATTAACTTGACTCCAAGAAACTGGATTTATGTAAGAAACAGATTAATGCACAGCGTTATTTTATGAACACCATCCAAAAGACTTTTTGCCCTTCTAAAGACTGTGACATATGTCAGTAATTTCAGTAATGGATTTAAAACTACAATGTTCTCAATTTTCAGAATTTGTAAATATTTGTCATTGTATGGCTAAGACAATGTTTCTGCAGATTTACATACCTTCTCCAAACTCATTCAGAATAACTGCTATTCTTTTATCATGCTGTTCTGTCAGTATGTAATTTAGAAGAGTTGTTTTCCCAGCTCCTATAACACAGATCACATTTCTATTAAAATGTTTAAAAAAGCTCAGATTTTCAAATAAAAGGCACTGTTGTGCACATGCAAACTCAGACAAATCTCTCCTGAAATACGAGTTTTCATTATTATATCCTGCATTCTATTATAATACTGTAAAAATTCATTTGTAGAGATATTTGACCACATGCAACTATCAGGATATTAAATCTCAGCCTTAAAAGGCCAATGGTGTCCCATTTACTAAGTGTCAGTGCTTGACAGACTTAGAAGTCCCCTACCAGCTGGGCAGCCTTTTCTGAAAAAACTGATTTTTTATGTTTAACAAAAAACACACTTATTCTTCCCCCTCCCACTGCCTTTTCCGACCAGCACTTTTGTCATCAGTCATCAATGATGTGCAACTGACATTACATGAGGCATTGTTAACCAAGGTGTTCACAACTTCTGTGAAGTAATACCACGTTACTAACAGTTTCACCCTGCATATGGACAAGATCGGAACTAGGGGAATTTCGTAGAGCAACCTTCCTTCCCTGCCCTCAGGGCTTTCTGAGTATGATGCAATGGAAAGTTATAACTTTTAGAACAGTGTTGGTGATCCTAAATTTAACCTCATCCTCACCATACATAGGTGTGTATGAAGCTCCCAAACCGTGTTGGTTTAAGAGAAGGGAGCCAAACCTCACATTTCTACGACTGCAATTCAGTCTGCATTTAAATACACGACCCTGACGGTAAGTGGCAAAACGCGGTTTGTCACACATGGACCAAAACAAAACAGGAGCAAGCACCACTGTTCGAAATCGCTGTGAAAGCATGGCCGGAGCCGCACTTCGGATAGGCGGCATGAGGACAGCGCGCTTTCACTACGCGAGCAGCGACAGTGACCGTTTTCTGTACAACACCAGGGCCGCGCTCCGCCACCCAGCCGGCGGGCACGGGGCCTGCGGCCGGACCTGCCAGGCATCCCGGAACCCCCGCAGCGCGGCCTCCCGTTCGGGTCTCCCGACCCCCACGGTCCGCCCGTGCAGCTCCTCCCGGCGCCAGGAAGCGCGGACGCCGCCAGCGGACAGGGGCGCGGGGCCGCTCCTCACCCAGGTATCCCGTGATGATGGTCACTGGGATTTTCCTGCTGCGGCTGGACTCGGTCTCCCCCTCGCCGCCGGCGTCTATCGGGACCAGGTCGGGGCAGTCTTCGTCCTCCATGAGGGCGCGGGCCCTGCCGCTCTGCGAGGCCAGGGACGAGGGAGAGAAACAAAGGGCGGCGAGGCAAGGCGCTGCCGCCCCTCCCCTGAGCCGGCCTCGGCGCGGACCGGCTCTCACGCGCGTCCTCCCTACGTCACATAGCACAGCCCGGCCTGGTATGGCGGCAGCACCGCCCCGGGCTGGCACACAGCACGCAAGCTGCCCACAGCGCCCTCCCTCAGCGCATGCCCCTTTCCGTTCATGGCGGCGCGGAGCCGCGGTGTGCCGCACATCCGCAGCGGGAGGCGGGGTGGGCTGTGTCCCGCCGTTGTTAACGCGCGGCAGCCGGGCGGCGTGAGGTGGGTCGTGGCGGCGGACTTCCAGCCTGACACGGCTCCAGAGGCGGGGTCATCCCAACCGCACCTCTTCGTCAGTCTGGCCTCGGGAAGCTCGCACCCATGGGAAGCACTGGGGGTGTCCCCCGTGTGCTCAGCAAACCTTGTGCGAGGCGGATGTGATTTCTTTTATTTATAGTCGAATAAAGTTAAGCTACAAACTGAACGTTAGCTCGCTCTCTTTCCTGTTAGATGCTGTGAGGAGGCACGTACGTGTATTAAGATGTATCTGTGGTTAATTTTAACAGTCTTGTGAACTTCCTAGCTTTTATGGAGCATAAGCTTAGCAAATCAGTAACACGTTTTCCATGTCTTCATGTTAAAGGGTGTAAATACAATAGTATTGGGGGAGGCATGGAGAGGAAATTTGCCTGATGCATGCTTACATATGCCTACTCCTCAAAACCCAGGTGTGGTCCTCTGTGCTCAAAATAAGGTCCAGTAACACCGGTTTGAGTACAGGCAGATGAAGTATGTTGGCCTTGCCTTATTGGATTGTATGGCAGTAAGTATACTTAGTAGATATCCTTGTATCTTCCTATACTTGTGTAGGTTAGAATATTCCTTTAATACTAAAGATATTCCACTCAAAATAGTTTGCTTTTACTTTAGTAATTATAACAAGCATGTAAAAGTCTGGTCTAAAAATAACTTAGTCCATTAATTCAGCTTGTCCTTGGACATACAACTCATTCCAACAGAAATACCTATAGCTATTGTCCAGACAGTAAGTTCAGAAGCAAATTATTAAAATCTAGATTCGTGGGGGAAATGCGTTTTTTTGCTTTCATTGTAGTTAAAATAACTCATGTTGACCAACACTGTAAATCTGCCAGCTCAGTGGCACAAACATGAAACGTTGGAGTTTAGCAAGGTGACAGCTTCAGTAAATAAAGGCAGCTGTCAAGAATCAGTTGTGGAATTTCTGTTTCCTTGTCTGTGGAAGGCAGTAAGCCTTCTCCATTCATTATAGGCTGTAAGTACATAGTTTGTTGATTTGTAGAGTTTTAGGATCAATATGTGGTAAAATGCCTCGTGTTCTTGTTTCAACTACTCGGATCATCCCCTTGTATGGCACATCCTGTTCTAATTTAAACACCTGATCAGCTTTTTTTTTTAAGGCATGTCTCTTAGAACCCTGACCGATGGTGTAAGTTTTTGCTATCCTGAGTCTGCTCAGCTTTACATAGTTCTGTTATTAAGGGATTGATTATGAAAAAAATTTAAGGTTTTTACTGCAAGAAAATCCCTTACCTGTGGGGTAAAGGAAGAAAAAAATCAGAAGGGTGTTGGGAACAGGAGCTTGGCATCACACAGCATGTAAGAGGCTGTAAGATGTCTTTCAAAAATTAGAGGATTTGTAATACTGACATTTCAGTTATGTGTCAGTGAGACATCTGGTATTGGGGAAGAAAAAGGTAACGAAACCAGTGCCCTGGTTCTTTAAGTTGTTCTGCTTTTCACCAGTTCACGTGACACCGCTCATTATTATTCTTTTGAACAAAATCACCTAAAATAAATACTGCGGTTCATGGGTTTCCTTTTGGTTTCTTTAAAGTTTATATTCAAACATTAGAATTCTGCTGTATTAGCTGTCTCTGTGTTTCTACTGCCCCATGTAATAAAGCCTACTTTGTAAAGATAAATGCAAAACCTGCATATTTTATTGTGGCGGAAGCTAAAACGAGCATAGCAAACCTAAATCTATTTGGCCCAGTTTTATTCTGAGGTATTTGTAGACGAGACATACAACATCAGAAAGCAGTAAATTGTTGATGTGTACCAGGAAGTCATATTTAATTAGTCATCTAGGTGGCTGCAATTGAAATAAGCTAGTCCCTTCCTAAATACTAAAGATCTCGATGCAAGCAGAGCCTTTTGCTTCAGACCATTTTAGTTGATGGACAAAAATGTTTAAGTCTCTTTGAGAAGAATTGGGGGAGATGACTTTTAAGAGCTGTGAAAACAAGGAGGAGGATGTACTGAAGAGCCTTGCAGCTTATTGATTCCATATACAGTAGCAAGGGGAGCCTGATCTGACTGAAACAACAGGAAAAGAAAATCCTTGCCATTTTAATGTTACGTGGAGCATAACAGTCTTAAAGCATCATGGCTGCTGGAGAAGTAGGTTCCTTTATGGTACTGCTGGTCTGTACAGCACAATGTAGTTCAGCATCATGGAGAAAGGAGTTGCTGCAAATTCACACAATGATGCCGGAAGTTTTGAATTATATTTAACATAAAAAACAATGTGGAAACGGAACTTAAGTTCAGTTTTGTGATCAGCTCTGTAGCTGTTCAGCTGGCACATGTGTATCTCAAAATATAAGCTGGTAATAAGCAGAGGCATAACTTTATTGTGGTCTGCATACTGCCGTGGGTACAGTTACTTCTTTCTTGCCTCTTACCTGTATTTAACTGTTTCTATATTAAACTATCTCTATTTTCCTATCTGTACTTGGATTGACAGCTCCTTCTGACATCTGGACTTTATTTTTCTTTGAAGAATGCAGATTATTCACATGTAATGTAAGAGAAGGAAGATCTTGCTTCAGCCAGCACACCTGCTTTTTAACACTGCTGCTTGTTATGACTTACGTGCTCAATATGCTGTTATGATGTGAAACTTGGTGAACCTGAGTATATTAGAATAAAGGAGTGGCTTAAAGTCAGGATTTAAATATCAACAGACATCACCTAGCAAGTTGCCTAGTTGTATGTAAGAAGATCATGACAGTAAGGGGAAAAAAAAATCAGTGTTATCTCTGTTTAAGTTCTGATTACTGTGGAGGTGAGCAAAGAAATGTTTCTCTTTGAGAAACTCTCTGTTGATCTGGTTGGTAACATTTATATTTCTCCAGGATAATTTGCACAGACAAATGGGAAAAGAACATACACTTTCACATAACTTTTTGGGTTTTTTAGTCAACTCTTTTAAGAAAAAACAGAGGCTGCAAAGTGATCTTAAGTTCCCCTTCTCCTGCTTCACCAACACAGAAATGAAACTTAAACCTAGGAGTGACATTTTTAATTTATTTTTTTGAAGGAAGGTTCAGTATTTTGTTGCCATATTTAATACATCAGAAGGAGGAATGGAAAATTACACTTAATTTTCCTGAGATTTAGCCTTCTAAATTTTACATAACATTTTTTGTTTAAAACAGTCTTGAATATATCACTTGGATTTTATTGGATACAGCCAAGACCTATGCCAGCAAGAGCACTGGACTCGGTGGCATGTCAGCTTCCTTTAAGGAAAGAGCGTCCAGTTGCACTGGTTACATGGTATTCCTCTGGCCAGCGATGTTGTAGGAAGGTGGAATATGAGCAAACATGAACAGGCATTGTGCGTTGCTGGCTTGTACTGAGATCATCACAGTTCTCTGTTGGTGTGAAGCTCCAGATACTCTTACGATGTAATCAGGTAACAGTTATATACCGCTGATGTGTTTTTCCAAGGATGCAAATTTACCATTACAAAAGATACTGAGAAAACTCCTGTGAACTTCCCTCAGTTGCTGGTCAAGCAACAGAGGTACATCCTCTACAAATAAGCAGGTGACACCTAAGGCTTCGGCAAGGCTTTGTTGTCCATGACTATCCTGGGGTACAAAGTTGTGTTTAATGATGGGTGTGATGCTCTAATACTCTGTCACGCAAAATAGGGTTCTTTGCAGGGTTACCACTGCCAGTGAAGAAGTGACTGCTAATTTACTCTTTTAAGAAAAAAAGATATTGGAAACGTGTGACTTAACAGAAGAAAAATCCTGTGGTAGATGGCATGTAGACATGCTGATTATTGACTCTTACAGCGTTTCCCTAATCCCAGCCTCAAAATGAAGGCATTTTGAAATGCATTCAAAACCATATGCAGCAGTAGCTGTTGTGCCCAGGCACTTGTACCCAGCCTGTGCTGTCCCTACGGCTGCTCAGCTGCTCTTGGAGGCTGGGCCTGCAGCTCCTCAGCCTGCTCAGTTACAGCAAACAACTGCAGGGGTGGGCCATGGACCCACCACCTCCCGCTCACGTGGCAGGAGGAAGACCAAAGCATGGTAATAACATTTGAAGCCCAACAGGAATTAGAGAAAAGTGTGGCTTTATGACTGATTCTAGGACTGAAGTTACACAGCAACAATTAGGACCACTGTTGGGGATGCGTTTGTGTGCAACAGGAGGATGGGGATGAGGAAATGGTGAATATAACCATGCTTTCTGCTGTATCATATACAAGACCCACCAACAGCTGCTGCCATCCAAGCAAGCTAGGTTTGGAAAACCTTGGTCTGCTCTGAATTACATTGTTTTCTTCACTTCTGATTTTGTGCTGCCTTCACTGGCACCTGGTTTGATATCATTGTTTTTAATCTCCTGACTGGAAAGATCTTGTTCTACAGGCATGATTAGATTTCATGACCTTGTATATAATGGGTTTGTTTGTTGCAGGAATTCAAACACTAGTATTTTAGCAATAAGCTAGAGCAGTACATCTTACCTGGTAGTACTCCAGTGAGTTAAAATGATGTAAACTTTCTTGATTTTGTTTTTCTTAATTTCCCCCCAAAAGGGTAGCAGAGTTGCTGACATAATAGATGAAAAGGAATGTTTGATGAATTTTGCTGTTCATATGCTGGAGTAGACTGCTGATAATTCAGTTCATTAAAAAAGATGAAAACTTAAAACGATCTGTTTGGTCTGTACCTGCTGAATATACTAGCAGTTTTGGAAACCTTACTTTTGTGTGTCTCCTCAGGCATTTTTTCCTGCATGTGACAAAATATTTTTTGAGTAATCCCTTTGTCCGTGCTTGTACAGACAAAGAATGTATAAAGAATGTATGAAACTATGAAATAAATAGTTGTGTCATTGATAAATGGGTATGTGTGTGTAAGTTGGGATTTACATTGCTGCTAGCTTGGTTTGTGTGGCCAGGTTTGGCAGTCAAAGAAGGTCCTACTTGATGCCACATCAGCTGTTAAGATGAAGCCTGGACTCTTTTTTTATAGCTTCAATGAAAAATGAGGTATTGAGCAGTTCTTCCTCTCTTAAACAAACCAACAACCCAAACCCAAGTAACCAGACACTTCAGCGAAGGCAGAATGTCCAGTTCCTTTCGTTAGACCTGCCATGAACAGAAAGACATGTCTGAAACCTGTCTAACACCCAAACCATTGACTTACTGCACAGAATGGTTAATGGAGCTGCCTGCTTTGTTTATTCATTGCTTACATTTCTCCTCCTTAGCTTGTAACTTGCTATGAACAGAGGCACAGCACTTCATGGAAGCTTTTGAAATCAAACAATGAAAGGGGTGGTTATGGTTCTCAAAAACAGTATTCTGAGAAACAGAAGAGACCTGACCTCCTGCCATGGATGAGCAGCTCTTCTAGTGACAGGTTATCTACAATGCACAGTTAAGCTACCAGAAAGCAATTGCATGTGGCAGTACCTGCTGTACTAGTAGAGAACTGCATAGCATTTTTTCCCTCCCATTTCTCTTCTTTCATACAGGACATACAATGAAAGGGAACTAAGAGAAAAGAATAAAAACAGGACAAGCTGAAACTGAATTGCCTCTGCTGCCCCAGAATTCACCTGCGGAAGCCATGTTTGGGTTCTGTTTCTTCCCCTTTCAAATGAAGTCTGAGTTCTGCTTGACTGCAGCAGCAGTGAAATCCACACCAAGGCTGAGAGATAACTACAGCCAGGGAACATCGCTTTGTAACACAACCACAGAACCCTTAATGAAAATGGCCTTTTTAAAGAGTTGAGCTGTAAGTGCAGGTGAAGAGGACTGCAGTCACGCCTGCTTTGTGCTAAGCTGAACTGGTACCTGGTGTTGATATGTGTGAGTTTTCCTCACACATTCAAATGGTTTTGGGGTAAGAGAAACCTGTATCCTGGGTGCACATGTGTATTGGCAAAATATCACTCCAGGTGAGGAGCTGACATCTATTTACGTCTGACATCTTGCTGCCTCTACCTGCCTGAACAGCTCCACCCGTCTGCTAGCGGGCCGAAGGAAGGACTCCGGCTATTTCCTCTGCCTGCAGGGCGGTGGGCGCCGGTCTGCCCTGCCCTTAGCAGCCCTGCCCCAGCCTGCCCTGCCCGGCGGCCGCGCCTGCCCCGACGGGGGAGGCCGGGCTGGATCGGCGCTGCCCGAGGGCGGTGCGGGGCCTGTCTGGGGCCCAGCCGTGCCCGCTTCTTCTCCGCTCGCCCCGGCAGAGCTGCCCTCGGCCCGGGCGGGAGTGGTGGAGGGTGTGACAGCCACAGCGCGCTTTCCAAAATTAAAACGGCCGGGGCGATGCGCAAGGATTTCCGCAGCTGTGCGCGTTCACAGGTACAAGGCTTTTTCCCTCCTCCTTCCTCCCTGCGCTTGCTTTGACGCCTGCCTTCCCCGCTGCTTCCCTCCAAAATACCCACCGGCGGTTCGGGGTCGCCTGTGTTAAGCTGGAGCGGGGGGAAGTTCCTGCCCCGTCCCCGTGCCCGGGCGCGCCGCCGCCGCGGCGGGCAGCCTGCAGGGGCCACCGGGGCGAGGCGCGGGGTACCGGGGCCCGCCACTGCCGGCCGGCGGGGCAGGCAGCGGCAGGGCTGAGACGCCAGCTGTGCAGAGGGGCAGATCCCTCCTCCCACTCCGGCCGATTTCTGTGAGGAAGGTGAAATGCGGAAGTTGTCGCCCAGAACCGTCAGCAGACCGTCGGGGGGTTAGCCCGGAGCATGCAGTTAACAAAAATAAATAGATGAAATAAAGCCGCCCTTCGTGCGTGTAGCCGGCATCGGTCCTCGTCGGCAGCCGGCAGCCGCGGCTGCTCTCCCGCATGGCGACTTTACCCGCCGCGGACAGGAGGGCGTTCGCCCTGAAAATCAACAGGTAAGGAAGGGGCTTTCCTCTTACCTCGCAATTACTCCTCACCAGCCTCAACCTGAGACCCGGCCAAGGCAGGCGGTCGGGCTGCGGGAGCGGGACGGCTCCTCCCCGGGAGACCTGCTCCCGATAGCGGGGCTGCCGCCGCCCGCTGCTAGTCACTCTCGGAGGGGCACCACGGCGCGGGCACACCCGCTCCACCCGGCGGCTCGTGCGGCCGCAAGCGGCTACCGCCGGCGCGCCCCGCCGGTATGCAACCGGCCCCGGAGGTGCCGGTCCAGGGTGCGCTTCTGCAGTACGGTTTGCGCTCACGAAGCGTACGTATACTAAGGCAGCTCTTGGTTCACGTCCTCTGGCAGGGAGAAAACGTCTAGGCTCATCCCGGCAGTTTTTTCCCCGTCTGCTCTCTCCAAGCAAGCCCCGAGCCGGCTGGAGGGTTGGTGGCAGCAGGCGGAGGGTTGGGGGTCCCGCTTCGCACGAACCAGCAAAATGACCTGGTGCCCAAATTAGCGCTCCTAGGAAATGAGGGGCTTATGTAGCGCATCGATACTGCAGTGACATACATGCCTGGGATTATTTTTTTTCTTCCCCCCTTTTCGTCTATGAAAAGAAAATACCCCCCTGATGCTTGAAAATAAATCTACCTCTCCTCTTCCCTCCCGACACCAAATAAATTCGAGTTCAGCTGTTGGAACACCATATTCCTGCTACTGAGCTTGCTGCCTGCTAGACTTTGGTGCCTTTTCCAGGGAAGTGCTGACTCTCAGCTGGTCTGTGCTCTGTGGTGGCAGTAAAAAAACAAGACAAATTATTTTCATATTGTTAGGTTAAAGGAAAACACAGGCCTCCTTTTCATGAGTCGTGTCATCTGAGACAAAAACTGTGTTTCCAGCGTGTTGATGTAAGTACAAGGTAACTGAGTTTGCTGACACATAGAGGAACAAATAGCGTAATGGTAATATAAACTGAGGATAAGTCTCTGTGCCAGAGAGAAAAGTATGCAGAGAAACTCCACCTCTCAGCAATTTATTGGAAGACATAGGGTTTGCAGTTGCACAGGATAAAATTAGCTCCGCTGTGATGTGCCTTTCCCATGGCAGAATACACATCAATGTACCTTCCTGTATCCTTTGGGAATTAATTCCAAATTTATGGTAGAATTTTCACTAGAGTGAAACATCATATTGAGAGGCCATCAGATGAGCAGTTCACTGCAGGATCCTGCCACAACTGATCATTTGGACACTTGCTTGAATAAAGAGCATACTGGCTGTTATTTACAGGGTTGGGTTATTTTCTTTCTTCCTATTTTTAGGGTCAGTCTTTTGGCAGCTTTTCCCAGCTGTGGTGATGGTCACTGTTCATCTGCATGACTAGAGCCTTACAAAGTAGTGGAATCATAACAATTAATCTGGCTTCATTTCACAAAGGCTCACAGAAGTTTTTCTAGTAAGAACTGTTGTGAAATTAAACCAGTGTTACAAATCTTTTGACTCAATACTGAAATACTCAGTACTTCTTTTACTAAATAAAATGTTTAAATATATTATTCGTCATGTTCTGAATATGATTTCAGTTTAACAATCTGCATATTTATTTTGCAAGTAAAAATATTATCTTCTGCACAGTATGGTAGAAATTACATGTTTTTGTCAGCAGAACATTATGTTGCCCTTTCTTCAAAAAGAGCAGCTCGTGTTTACATGACTTAGGTGCAGTTTGCTCTACGATGGTAGAGTAATATATCTTCATGAGCAATGATGTGGTGGTTTGGGGTTTTTTTTTTTTTGAAGGAATGTTCAAAATAAGATAATAGGTCAGTGTGTTAACTTTCTTGCCTATGCACAAAAGGCTTATTTACAGCTGTAAAATTTTGTTCCTCTTTCTTCAGAGTTTCTGAGTTTAATTCTTCAAAATGCAGCTTTTAGTGAAAGTTTGACATTCCTGGCAAGGCATTTACGGGAGTTATTACTGTATATTATTACTAATCCTGTATAATTACTCTCCATTCACTACAAATTTGCATACAAGCTCTTCTCTTCCTCACTCTTTCTCTTGCCAGTGGCTTGGCTAAGCTACATACTGTTTTTATGAGGACCAGCAGAACATTAGGCTCTGTATCGCTTCATAGTCCAACAGCATCAGCTGCCTCCCTACAAGCTGTGTAGGGTGTACCCTGGTGTGTCCAGTGAAGCATGATAGATACCTGACCACGTTATGAACTATGCTGAATACTGTTCTGTAAAAAAAGAGCAATGATATGATCCAAAGTGTTGTGTAAGTGGTCTCACCATGATTTAAAGATAGTGTGAGTCATTGATCATGAGCACTGGAGCTGCAGGTGCTTCAGGAACAGCTGTTACATGAAAAGCATCACATTTGTTTAAAACAAGGTCAAACTTTAAAATCAGGCCTTCAAATGCCTTCAAACTTGTAAGCTGCATATGCAACTTACATAGCAACAACAAGCCCACATAACCATGTCTTCCTATCACTTTATTCTTCCTTCCACCCATCTGGTGTCTATTGCCCCAACCTGTCGCTTCCTGCCTTTTGTAATCCTGCAAAGAATTGCACATATGTTTTTAGTGCATGCATGTGAGTAGTTCCTTCTTTTTTAATGGGATAACTTTTATGTATAACAATGTTCATCTCATATCTAGAAGGGGCCCCCATTTTAGTTTAGTGTCCCTCATGTTAGGCAGCATTCCTTCCACTATCACCCAGAGATAAGTTGCTGAAAATTTAGCAGGAACTCAAAAAACATCCTCTTCAAATAGCATTTTTTTATTATTATGTGATAAATTAAATTCCAGTCCAACTTTATATGTTCTTCAAAATGAATCCTAAAGTATCACTTAAAAGTAAGTAAGTGACTTAAAAGTTGTAACTGTCTTTCCAAATGACCTCCTGCACTGGACAAAGGAAGGGGAAGAAAACCCTCACTAATGTGCAACACTAAGACCTTAGTGGTGCTCTCCGAGACTGTTAGGTGTCTGTGGTATTTGGAAGCCAGCATAGGACATGAAAAAGCAAATCATCCTTGTTGAGTCAAGTCTGAGATAGTAATTAGAAGGTATCTGAGTTGCGTGTGTAAAACGTTGTACTTTCCAGTCATAGTATTTATACCCAGAAACCAAGAAAGCTGAAAAATAATTTTGTCGACTGATGAGAAAAAACAACTCATCGTTGCTGAAAGTGTGGGCTCTAACATGCACCAGCTGAGCAGTGTATGTCTGAGAGACCACAAAAGCTGAATTTTAATCAGTTTGCCTCAGCAGTGTGTTAGGATAAACACAGCATTACGGAACAGATTTTCAATTTTTATTACTTTTATTTGGGTAGTGATGTTTACTGTTTTATCTTCCACATCTATCTTGCAGTAGTAATTACTCGTTTTGACTTCAAGTGAAGAAAGTTGTGCTTCAGGAACTTACCTGGGGCTCTGGCCACCAGTGCTATACATCCAAAACATTTTAACACATACATTACAAAACAGAAAACTATGAAGAGCAGCAGTACAGCTCTCTAACAGATCAGTTAGCTTTCAGTCATGCGACTCATGCAATTAAAAACCCTCCCAGTAGATGTACTCCTCAGCTGTCTCTACAGACAACCAATGTCTGCACTTTACAAGTGTTATGAAACAAATTTTTAGTATTTACTTCTATCGTTGCATGTCCTTGTCCCTGAAATTGTCCAGTTGCCAAACAAAATTTTCTTTTCGTGTTCTAGTTTTAACGTGTACTTAAGGATAAGTTTACGTGCATAGATTTATATTAAACAGACCCAAACAACTGACACTACCAATATTAAAGCAAACAATTAGCTTTAAATTGAAGTTAAAATTTAATTTAGAAGCAACAATTTCCATTTTTAAACAGCCTAAGATAAAAGTCAAACCCCTACCTAATTCTTAAATTGTACCGTCAATTCTACTTTACATCAATGATAACAGTTCATTTAAACTATTTCTGCCCAAAATAAAGAGATCAGCTTAGATCTTACACTGTATAAAGTCTCAGTTCTGAAGGTTCACAAGAAATTACCCTAGATGGCAAAGGCTGTTGGAGAGGGGTCAGGTACAGTGCAAAATGGTTTCAGTGGCAGAACAGGCCATTTCCTATGTACCCTGATAGCAGATTTCTGTTCAGTGCTTATAGGCTGAGGCCAGCATCTTTTGATTGAATTTCAATAAAATCCTTGGTATATGGATATAATAAAATGGTAATTACTTTTAAAAAGCATTGTCCAGACTCCAGTGTATAGGCCAAGATATTTCTTTTAATTATTTTTTTCTTTTTAAACTTAAAATATTTTAAATAAGCTGCAGGGAGAAGCTCAGTCCTTTGTGTGTAAAATGTATGTAGTCAGTATAAAGATCTAGTGCATTTTTTAAAAATTGTGGCGAATTTTCATAGTCAGTTTCTTACATAGAATCATAGAACATTTAGGGTTGGAAAGAACCTTAAGATCATCTAGTTCCAACCGCCTGCCACGGGCAGAGATACATAAAGTAATACATTATAAAAACCTGAATAAAATTACCAGTCTGCTAATAGCAAAGACATTTTCCATGTGTTTGCTGCATACCTAAAACATGCATTCATACTTGATCAACTTTTAAAAGCTGCTTGTAGATATATCCATCTTATCAAGTATGACCATTGAGCCATAGCCTTATAATATGTCAGGACAGTGGTAGTATTAAAAATCCTGTGCTTGTTTTTACTGAGTCAACCTAATTCAAGAGAGTCACAAAGGAGAGCACACTGAAGAAGGAATTGAATCCTGCTTTATGCTAATGAGTTGCACCCAGGGAATCTGTCTAAGTGAGGATAACTCAAGTTAGTCTTTGCAGCTTTATATTCAAGACAGCGATCAAATAATAATAATAATAATAATATAGTCTTTGCAGATTTATTTTCAAGCGATCAAATAGTAACCCATTTGAATTAATCTAAAATCCATACTGTAAATGCACAGTGCACTATGGCTTTTAAGAGAGGTTAAAAAATTCCAATTTGACATTGCTGTGGGAAAAGACTACTTACATACTATATGCATGAAATAGTAGTGGGTTTGCGTTTGGTACAGAGAATATTAAACTCTAATCAAAGATTAAAGGTAAAAAAGTAGGATGTATGTTTCATATGTTATGTATAACAATCTGTTAGAAACAGTTAATAGTAAATGGCCAATTTTCTTAGTCTTCCATAAAATAAATGATAAGCTGATTTTTTAAATCCTTTGAAGAAAATACTTGGAGTTGCATGTGCAGGGAATATGGAGACCAGGTTTGCATCTTAAAAGCATAGAAAGGCTTGAGCTGGAAATGACCTTCAGGAGTCACATAGTCCAACCCGCCTGCCATGGGCAGGGACACCTTCCACTAGACCAGGTTGCTCAAAGCCCTGTCCAACGTGGCCTTGAACGCTGCAAGGGATGGGGCAGCCACAGCTTCTCATCGCCCAGTTCCAGTGCCTCATCGTCCTCATCACAAATAATATTTTCCTTATATCTAGTCTCAATCTATCCTCTTTTAGTTTCAAACCATTATTCCTTGTCCTGTCACTACAGGTTCTACTAAAAAAGTCTCTCTCCATTTTTCTTATAATCCCCCTTTCAGTACTGAAAAGTCACAAGAAGTCTCCGCAGGGTCTTCTCTTCCCCAGGCTGAACAATCCCAGCTCTTTCAGCCTTTCTTCATAGAGGAGGTGCTCCAGACCTCTGATCATTGCTGTGGCCTTCCTCTGGACCTGCCCTAACAGGTCCATGTCTTTCTTGTACTGGGGGCCCCAGAGCTGAACACAGTACTCCAGGTGAGGTCTCACAGAGCAGAATAGAGGGATAATCACATCCCTCAATCTGCTGATCATGCTTCGTTTTCTGCAGCCCAGGATGTGGTTGGCTTTCTGGGCTGCAAACACACATTGTTGGCTCACATCCAATTTTTCACCCACCAATATCTGCAAGTCCTTCTCCTCAGGGCTGCTCTCAATCCATTCATCCCTGAGCATGTACTGATCTTGGGAGTTGCCCTGACCGTCATGCAGGACCTTGCACTTGGCCTGGCTGAACTTCACAAGGTTCACATGGGCCCACCTCCCCAGCCTGTCAGAGTCCCTCTGGATGGCATCCCTTCCCTACAGTGAGTCAACTGCAATGCTCAGCTTGATGTCATCTGCAAACTAAGTGAGGGTGCACTCAGTCCCACCATCTATGTCATTAGTGAAGATATTAAATTGTATTGGTCCTTGTACTAACTAACCCTTGAGGAGCACCACTCATTACTGTTTTCCGTTTGGACATTGAGCTGTTCACTGTAAGTCTTTAGATGCATCTATTCAGTTAGCTACTTATCAAACTAACAATCCATGCATCAAATCCATATTTCTCCAATTCAAAGGTAAGAAAGTTGTGGGGAACCATACAGAAGTCCAAGCAGATGACATCAGTTACTCTTCTCTTGTCCGCTGATGTAGTCACTCCATTTTAGGAGGCCACCAGATTAGTCAGGCACAATTTGCCCTAGGTGAAGCCACACTGGCTGTCTTTAATCACCTCCCAACATTCCATATGTTCAACATAACTTCCAGGAGAATCTGTTCCATGATCTTACGGGGCACTGAGGTAAGGCTGACTAGTCTTGTTCCTTCATACCTTTGTTTGGGAGTCTTAATTTGGCTTCAGGAAATAGTGGGGTGGTTGTCTTTCAGGAATATCTTTACACTTTTTTTAACTCTCATTAAGTTTTATGTTCAATTTTTTCCAGTTTTTCAGCTGGATTCAAGATGTGTTTTTTCCCAATTGCCAAAGCATGTATCTTCCATTTCCATTTTACAGGGGTAGATTACAAACTGACCAAAGTATCTGCGCATTTCTGTCACAGAATCACAGAACGGTTGAGGTTAGAAAGGACCTCTGGAGGTCATCTTGTCCAACCCCTCTGCTCAAGCAGGGCCACTTAGAGCTGGCTCCCTAGGATCGTGTCCAGATGGCTGTTGAAGACTTCCAAGGAGGTAGACTCAACAACCTCTCTGGGCAACCTCTGCCAGGGATCAGTCACCCTCATAGTAAAAATGTGTTTCAGGGGGAACATCCTGTGTTTCAGGTTGTGCCTGTTGCTTCTGGTCCTGTCACTGGGCACTACTGAAAAGAGCCTGGCTCCATCTTTTTTGTGCTTTCCCGTCAGATATTTGTACAAATTGATGAGATTATCCCTGAGCCTTCCTTTCTACAGGCTGAATAGTTCCAGCTGTCTCAGCCTTTCCTCATTGGAGAGATGCTCCAATCTCTTCATCAGGTTTGTCACCCTTGGCTGGTCTCTCTCCAGTATGTCTATGCCATTCATGCATTGTGGAGCCCAGACTTGGGCACAGAACCTAGGCATGTCTCACCAGTTCTGAGGAGATGGGAAGAAGCATCTTCTTCCACCCGCTGACAATACTCTGCCTAGTGCAGCCCAGGATAGCAGTAGCCTTTCCTGCCAGGGCATATTGCTCTCTCATGTTCAACTTGGTTGAAGTCATAGGACTTCATAGTCCTAGGACTAGCATGGTCATGGTCCTCTAGGACTTTTGGGTTCTTTTCTGTAAAATTTTTTTTCAGTTGGGTGGCCACGAGCATATATTGGTGCATGAGGATGTTCCAGCTGCAGGGCTTTGCACTTTTCCTTGATGAACTTCATAAGGTTCCAGTCAGCCCGTTTCTACAGCCCGTTGAGGTCCCTCTGGAGGGCAGCATGACACTCTGGTGCATCATCCACTCCTTGCAGGTCTGTGTCATTAGCAAATTTACTGAGGGTGCACCCTGCCCCATCATCCCGGTCATTAATGAAGATGGTTTTGGTGGACTTGGCAGTCCTCAGGTAGTGGTTGGAGTTGACGATCTTAGAGGTCTTTTCCAACCTAGTTGATTTTATGTTTCTATGATTTTAGTCCAACTCATTGTCTGCTCATCCAGCTTGTACTTCACCGGCTTTAGACATAAGTTTCCTTTAGATGTATGAAGAGCCCAATCTCCTATGTGTTACTTCTTCCAAGGAAAAAAATCACTCCTGTGTTCCTGACTTGCTGTAAGCTAATTTTTCCCAGCTTTCTATGGCATCGTTGTCTTGGTGTCTTCTGGATTTGTATTCAGCATAAGGAGTAGATTGTACATGGCTCTAAAAGCAGGTGCATAGGAAGGAGAGAAGTGAGGAAGCTCTGCTTCTTCATATGCTACTCGTAAAGATTAGTTCCCACGCAGCCTCTGCACGTAGATGCTTTACCTTCCGTCCCACCACTATTTGGATTCAAGGCCATCTGAGTGAGCAGAAAAGAAAAGGTACTCCTCCACTCCAAGGAAGAGATGTAACGTGCAGGAATAACGATCTTCTAAATCTACCACAAAGTCAAGAATATTGAAGTAGGCCAGGGATGAATACTATCTATTGTAAATAGCTCTAATGATAATAGAAGGAACTTCCTCATGCTTGTGAGGTTATCTTTTCATCAGTCCTAAAGATAATTCATTTGCCTTTGCTAGGGTGGGTGGTCAAATTAGGCCAAATCTGTCAGTGCAGAGTTTCCTGACATGTTTTACAGCTACACGCAAGCAAAGGACAAATTAAAGCGGTATATGGTTTGACAGGTAAGTATGTATAATTCAAGCCAATATCAGCTGATTTGCATCTCACATTCTAACTTGATGATTGTTGCATTTAAACCCAACTATACTGGAACCTGTCTGTATCCACGCAGCCTTTTTAATTCTACCTCAGAGTAAGCTGTGCTGTAGACCGTATGAGCTAGAATGTAGCTGGAGGCCATAGAAGAGACAATTGCATGAAACAAGGAATACTGCTATAATATGTGTTATGGACTCAGCTTAAGTTGCAAGCTCATGTTTTATATAAGCACAAAACTAATAAAAAGAAAAGCAAACAATGCACAAAGCCATGTTTGTCTGTGCAAAACTGTGTGTGTGTCCTTAAGATGTTTCTAATTCTGATGGCAACTGTAAACTTTGTTTCCTCCTCTAGCAGAGGAAGAAAGCAGTATAATGTATCAAGATTATGCTATAGGGTGTTAATTCATAGTGCTAATATAGATTCCTGTAAGTAGATGTTCATTTTTCAAATATGAGATTATTCAGCTTTTACTAGAGTTGACATCCTATTATCCATCACAAAGACTACACTCACAGACCTTTCCTGTGTACACTGTGCAAAAGATTACAACATTTCCTGCCTCAAATACATCTAACTTTTAGGAAGTAGAAAAGAAAGGGTAAGAAAATGCCCTCTTAACTAATTTTCAGAGAATACTAATGCCTTCGATTATTCACAGTGATTTACTTTTGGTTTGTATTGTTTACCCCAAACTTTATGATTACCTTTTCTGAAATGGTCTGCCTGCTATACAATCAAGGTGATAGTAGTCACTTAAGTAGGTGGTTGGTGAAAAACACGGGCCCATCCAGCCAAATCTCTATGAAAAATTACAACTGAAGGAAAGGTAGGCTCCGTAATACAAGTGTACTCTTTACCAGCAAGAAGGCAGCTGTAGAAACAAAGCCTTTAGAGAACAGTTGGTCATGCAAGCAGAATACTGTTGTTACTGTTGAGATAGATATTATTGACAGCTGTTGTTAGCAGGAAGCTAATCTTTTCATCTGACTGTGTACTCAAATTGTGTTTAAAATATAGCCATCTATTTTTTATTACAGTTGTTGAAGACTGGTATTATACATTATTTACATATCTGTGCAATCACTGGAATCAGACATAATAACCCCTGCTACATAATTAGAGTACTGAACTTTTTGCTTTGTCTCTGGAAGATGGCTGGTGAGCAGGAAATGGAACTTTAGGCTCTGAGCAGAAAAGCTGCATTTTAAAATCCTTTTTTAAGATCTTATGTCCCATGTAGACTTCAGATGTCTATATGCATTGTGAAGTCTAGGCTGCAGTTTAGGATGAGTGTCTTTTTTTATAGTACAGGAAATCCAAAGCTTACCCAAGAAAAATGTAGCTGGAAATGAAAAAAAAATCTTTATGTCCACCAGGTCCCACATACGAACATTCTTTTTTTATCTTTCCAAATAGTTTTCATATTCAGACATGAAATGAAAACCAGCAAGGAGGAAATATTTAATGTTGTATTTTATACTCTCTACTGGTTTTAGGTTTTATGGTCATTAAAAATTACAGTTCATGAGCAGGGTTCAGCGTAGTTGTCCTTTTTTCTATTCTGACTTGATTTTTTTTTTTTTTGTTTAGTTTGATTTGAAAACCACTCAATAGACTATAGTGTTGTCTGTAGCAGTAGGAAAAAGGATAGCCTGTGAAAAGTGCTTACCTGATAATATACTCTCACTAAATGCTTGCTGTCATGAATGTAGTTACAGAGAAATAGGTCCAGGCCTACATCAGCCTTTGGGCCAAGTTCATATAAGAAGTCCACAATATTTTTCCTCAAGATCTTTGTGGAATAATACTTGCATATGGTGAATCACACAGTTTCCTGAGCTTCAGTAGTAATGACCTTGAGACTTTCTTTAAAGGAGTCAGCACACGTGGACTTGGTAGTAATAGTTTTCCATAAAGTCAAGCAAAGTAGATTAGGTAAGAGTATATTTTATTTCAGTTGTCACATGATCTGAGCTTTACAGTCATTATAATAACAAAACCTCATGTTTAGAACATTATTAGAGTAAAATTTAGCTTTTTCCCAAGCTTTAAATTTCCCAAATGAATTTCAAAGTGAAACTTAATTTGTAACTTATGATATAAAATGTCTTGCATCATCCAAATATGTTTGTGAGAGAATGGAATTTGTAGTGATAGCCAGCAGATACAAAAATATATTCTTTCTAACAACATAGTTGTTAACATGTTGTTAACATATATGCAGATTCTGTGGACATTCTTATTTTTAAAAGGGTGAGTGGAAGATCCAGGTTTCTAGTGTATCTTAGTTACTGCTCCATCTCCCACCGAAGTTGAATCAAAATTCCATGTTCTAAAAATGTCAGTACCTCTTCATGTACTTAAAATTGGGCCATGTTTTTTTCAGGTATACTGCCCTAATAAAAGATAATACATTTTCTAGTTAAATTACAGCTCTAAAGAAAAAATGTTATTCTAAGAAGTAACTGGGAAAAAGAAGAAGTTCATCGTTCTCCTCTTACAGAAGGGTGACACCGAAGCTCCACAAATCTGAGTTCTTAGGAAATAAGGGGCCAAAATATTAACACAAATTATTTGTGCAGTTCTGTGCCATTTTCCTTATTTCCTCCTCTGGCTTTTGAAATACTCCCAGTATTAAAGACCCATCTGTGAATATATTGTAAATTTCTTTGATGTCAGTCATGAAAGAGACAAAATACACATTTTTTTCCTTGTTGATAAAAATACCAACTGTGACCTTGATATAAAAACAACCCTCTAGGAGCATAAAGAAAAAAATCCCTAGAATAGCATTTACATGGTCTTTATTATTATTCTTTATGTCTGACTTTTATATTTTTACATTTATTACTAATAATTGTTTGTTTGGAAGAAAGTAAGAATAAAACACAAACTATTAAAAATTGAGCTGGGTTTTGCAAAATTATCAGCATTATGGTAGCACTTTCTCAGTGAAGTCATTGTGAAGTTCAGATAATACATATGAGCTGAAAGACAAATGCTTGCATTTGTTTCGTAATCACCCAGTTGTGAACCGGTAGGATAGTGCAAAGAACACGAAAGTCTAAAAGTGCAAACTGATATATTTCTACTACATTTCAAGTCGGAGTATAAAAGGAAGATGGCATGTATGATCACTAATGCTTTTGAAATTGCCCGTATCACAGTTATTAAAGGCATTATTCACAAGGATCGAATCCCAGGTCTTCAGTTCCTTTGTGTGCGTGAAAATATGGTTGTCCTTTTCCTCCAATGCCAGGATTAGGAAATTCATTTTGATGTGTGCTTATGTCTCTTCCTGAGGGAAAAACAGCACAACAGAGCAGCACTGAAAAATCTTCACTGAATGAATGGCATACATGACCTGTCACTGAAATAAAAATGGACTTCTTGCCCATTTTACTTTGTGACAAGCTGCCAGCATAACGAAGTTCACAATTTCCTCTTCTAGACATCTTTCTTTGTTCCTGCACCATCTCTTTTGAGAAGATTGCAATTAAATTTCAGCTGTCTCAAATAGGACCTTTATTGCCTTAGCTGATAGAGAGTCTTAATGTGGTGGACCCCAAAAAAGGACTGTGCCGGAGGGTGTATCACCTACCTGAGCCATCAAGGAAGTAGCAGCTAGTTCAGGTCGACCACTGCTGTAAACAGTGACTAACAAAGTAGAGCTCTGGTGCCTTAAGGACTAATTAGAAACTTAGAAGAAAAACAGGCAGTTCCACTGGTGATACAAAAGGACTTCTAAGAAAGATTCACATATTTGCTAGTTAAAGATCTGGATTGTTGCCCAAAACTTTGTGTGTATTTGTGTGTGGGAGTGAAGGAGGGGGTTAAGTAATTGTGAAGTTTTTCTCTTCCAGAGTTTTTTGTTGCTTGTTGTGACTAGAGAAGTTTCATGTTAGGCGAAGAAGAAGAAGAAGAAAAGCTAGTTGAGAATTTTCTATGTCAGTGTTGGATGAAAGGGATTACTCCTCAAGATAGCCAAGACAGAATATTTTATCTGTTAAGCAAAAGTTTTCACTATTTTACTTTATGATTCTGCCATCTGTATACATTTAAATGTGACTGTTTTTCCATCTTTGGGGATAGTTCTTACAGTCTCTATTTATTTCAATTTTTTTAATCTTTCATTGCTGTCGAATTGTGTGTGCAGCTCTTGCAGAGGACAACTCATTGTTCCACAGAGTCTGCTGGAAGGGATTGTGAGGGTGTTGAGGATTTCTCTTCCTGCCTCCCCGTAACTTTGGTTACACTGTTTTAATATATTATGCAAACAGTACATTTTGCATCGGAGAGTTTGTGAAATACAGACTATGTGTCAACTTTTTGTTAGCAATTCAAGAGGATTGCTGGAGGATTGCATCTACCAGTGGGACAGACATTGGTGCAATTCTGATCAAGCAGCACCAGGGGGTTTCATTTTGGGGTTGGGTTGTTTTTGGCTACCCTGCAGTCCCATATGGGTGGATCAGTAAGTCTGGTGAGTTCCTACTTTTTTGAAATTTATGCCAGAGGAGTATGGCATTATCATTCAGGTAGGGCCAAGGCAACACAGAGTGGAACATTGAATTCCAGTTGACGTTATTTTGCTCCAACACCATGGAGCAGGCAAGGATTTAAAAAGTCCAGAAAAGCTTTAGGCTGCCATCATCTCCCATCTTTCCTCAGGTTTACACTATCTTGCCCCATGCCATGTAAACACTGCCTAACTGTGAATTCAGTGAATTCAGCAGTGACTTTTGTGGAAAAAAACTCCTCCAAATTGTACCTTTTCCTTTCCAGCTAGTGTTTACTCTTTATCCTAAAAAAGGGACAAGTACAAACATGGGAGGTCTGTAGAACTATTAACAATATGCTGAGTCCCATTGTGTGTCTGTGAAAGGCTTGCAGTTGCCCAGATGCTGTTCTCTAGGTAGTTCAGAGACATAATTTATAAAACAAGTGTGCTGTTGTCACTGTGGCATCACCAAACGGCCACTTCCTGTGTCTTGCTGCCATTGCAGAGGGAACATTTTTCCTCATAGCTTATTACATCTTTCTTGCTTCTCTTTAAGCAGATTACTTCTTTTTCCCTTTATAGACATCAACTGCTCACTGTTTTCTTTACAGCTTGCTACCTTTTATACAGTCGAGGACAATACAGCAATCTCTTTTGTAACACATCTATGTTTTTCAATCTTTCCTCATAAGTCTTCCTTCCCAGATTTTTAGCATTCTGACTGCTGTCTTTTGAAACTGTAAATTTGATTGCATTTTACTCTGTGGTACTCTTAGCACTGTCTCATTGGCTTAGATAAACAGAAATAACTTCTCTTCTTCCTCATTTATGGTACTGTGTTGTTAAGCGTCCTGGTATACTCCCTCAGAGACTCTTCTGTGGCATGGCTATTTCTATAGACCATTTATTTCCCTTTTTGTATTTCTACATTTGAATTTTCTTTTCTTCCTAAATTTAGGGGTTTACGTTTATTTTTATTGAAACTAACTGTGCTGATTTCAGGCTGTTTCTAAAATGCAAGATCATTTTGAGTGCTAGTCCTGCTTTTCAGTGCACTCGCAACTCCTTCCAACTGTGGATGTGATCCACAA
Source organism: Strigops habroptila (assembly GCF_004027225.2). Lineage (NCBI taxonomy): Eukaryota > Metazoa > Chordata > Aves > Psittaciformes > Psittacidae > Strigops > Strigops habroptila. The sequence continues at coordinate 74,262,755 of NC_044302.2, read as the reverse complement.
ATTTTATTACTATGTTACCTATACCATCATCAGTGTTGTAAAGTAAAATATGGACTGGAACTAGACTGAGGAAAAATTAACTTGCTTCTCACAGTAGTACATCATTTGAAATCATATCACAATGACCTCTTGATTTTTTTTTCTCTTCTTTTGACCTATTGATTGCTGTGTCTTGAATATGTTTTTTAACCAGTTCTGAAACCAGCTGCGATGATTCCATTTAGCCATTATCTCTTTACTTTGCTTATAGGAATGTCATGAGGGACACTATCAAGGGCCTTACTCAATCCAGTTAAATTATCTCAGAACAGTTTTAGATTGGTTTTATGTGACTGCTCTTTGACAAATCCATATTGGGTGTTCATCATTACCTCATAATTGCCAATAATAAACCAATAATTGCCAAACTTTTTGGACAATAGCTTACTACAGACCACAGTTTGTAGCTGCTCACCACACACTTCATCATCAGACTACTAATAAACAGTCATTACTAAGGTGATATACACTTTAATATTAAGTGGTACAATTTCATGGTCCCTTTGGTCACGTTGCTTCAACTGGAGACCACAGTTTGGGACCTGATATTCCAGCTACTTATAAATTGATTGTCCAGTAAATTGCCCTACCACCTTTCTGGGTGTCAGAGACCAGATGACTGGTAATGACTATTTGAGTGCCCCTTTCTGGAGATACAGTTACTTTTTCTGCTTGCATTTTTCAGTGCCTGGTTTGTGTTCATGCTTCCATCACTTGCCTTCTTTCCTTATGGTGTTTTAGCACACAGCTAGACCGTCCTTGCTGCTGAGGTGACTGTAAAGCTCTCCTCAGAATCAGACAAGGCTGCTGGACTGGCAGGAAGGGTAAAATTATGTCCATGGCATAGATAGACTGCAGCCTCCATAGAAGCTGGAATAGAAGCTGGCACAGAACCTAGCTCCACATGTGCTACGTTAATGTGGACCACTCATTTCTGACTATAACACCCACCTTTTCCCCATGCTTTTGGTTTAGCATTTTTTAGCATCTGTGTCTTTCCTTTACCTATTCCTAGTAGATCCTGCCAATTGTCATTGGACCAATTTAATTTGCAGGTTCTTTCTTTGAATATTGGGTAGACTCTGGAACTAATGCAGTGCTTCTGAGAAACAAATTTCCTCTCAGTTAGCTGGGCTTGCAAAGGATTTTACCGGACAGCAAATTTGCCCTTCATCTACATGCATGCTTCCTCCTTTATAGATGAAAATTCTTACCATTTCCTCTTCGTAGAATCTGATGACCCCATGTCTGGTGTAAATAAGAGATGTCTTATATCGTTGTTTACAGCAGCAACTTCTGCAATACACTATAATACAGTTTTTAACATGCATTAAGCCAACATCAGCTGCTACATCTATTATTTACATTAGTAACAGTTACATCTGCACAGGATAGAAACTGACTCAGTTTGAAGGAAATTAATAGTTTTTAGTAAGAGCTTTGTATTATACCTTGCTACATACATACATGATGAGAGATTATTTGCAGTGGGAAGATGAGTAGCAATAACCTTGATATACAAGCAGCTCTTCTTTTTAAATAAGGAAAAAATAGTCTAAGGAACACACAGACTTCCTTACTTTCCTGCATGGATTCCTGCTTATTGAATAACCTTTAAAAAAATCCCATGTCATCCTGTCTGATTTTTGGCATATCACAGATGAGTAGGAATTTCTCTTCCAAATTGACCACTTCTTTCTCTGTAACTCTAGCTTTGCTCTGCGTGCATTTGCTGCTGCCTTCAGACTGGAACAATGTCCCACTCATACCTGGCGTGGCCTTTTGATCTAGAAGCAACTACTCCTATTTATGCATCTTTTATTTTAGAAATCAGGCCTAATACCTGTAATACCTTTAATACCTTCTATGAGGTGCCTGTCTCTTAACGTGAGCACAACTGCACTGAGCAGTTTAGATTTTTGTCATGCTTGTTAAGAAAAGCAGTAGTAAGATTGTCACAGAGTAGGTATAGTAGTCGTAGAAGTCAAGAGGCCACAGAGGAGAGAAGGTGCAGGCCAACCAGGCAAACTGTCCTCTGGTATCTGGTAATTCTAAGGTGCCTGTTAATGCTTGCTGGAGTTGGAAGAGAGTCTTATATGGAAGAGAAAGTCTCCTTCCCTCTGTATTTTCCTGTCTCTGAGCTGGCTGCCCTGGTGGGCTGCAGGTTTGGGTTTGTTCTTTTTCTTTTTCACTTGGAATCTGTTTAAATGTCTCTTTTTTTTTTTTTTAAATCTTGTGCTGAACCTGTGGAATATATTGTAGACCTTTTGTTTGCCATTTCATGGCAAATTAGTCTTACGTTGTATTAAATAATAATTAATCTGTTTAAATGAAAAATGACCAAGCTACTCTGATCACTGAATTTTTAGATTGGCTACATGCAACTGTGCTATCAGTGGGGGAATTTTGAAGAATTCAGTACTGGCCTTTTTCTGTTCCCATGGAAACCAATTAGTTATCATTTAAGATGACTTGTCCTCAAATGTTCAATTGATACAATATAGGCTGATTTTTAAATTCATCTTTTGGTTTATCTTGTGCTTTTCACAGCAGACTGCATTAATCTAAGTCTGAGCTTACACTGGTCAGTGTCCTGTCTTGGTTTTATCCCTTGATCAATTACTAGCTCATTAAAATATTTGCCTCTGGGATATTAATTTTTCTTTCTCTGTATCTTTCTCCTGTATCTTTGCTTTCCAGTAATGAATCTACAAGTATTGCTGTACAGGTTGTAGTCGCACTTCAATGAAGGGCAAGGTTATTCTTTCTTGCATCGCCTTTCCCAGTTGCCAGGACTACAATATAATGATTGATAGAAATCTGTTGGAAGAGTGTCAGACTCTTAATTATATAGGACTTTGGATGTTTTTTGAGGTTTGCATCAAGTACAAAACAAGAGGAGTCTAGAACATCATCCAAATACATTTCTAAACACTGGGACAGGAGACCAAATTTGCTGAAGTCTGGCACTTGGAATTTGGATGGGGATAATTGTAATTATAAAGGTTTTTCTCTGCTTAATTAAAGGCACTCCTCTGCAGAAATAAGAAAGCAATTCACTCTCCAACCAGGCTTTGCACAGTTCTGTCAACGAAGCTTAAGTACCCCTGGCTTTTCTACTCTTCATCTGGTAAGTTCTGAATTTATCTTCTTTACTCACTTCTACACTGCTTAATGTTTTTAGGATAAATTAAGTGACCTTCTTAAACTGTCTTGCTTTCCACTAGCTTCTGCCTGAAGCTGTTGAAAAATAGTCCCTGGTAAACTGAGGAAATTATGCATTTGAAAAAGCTGAGAAAGGTCCTTGGAACCTAAAATAGACAGACTTTCTTCATACTACTATAAATCAAAGTTAATTAGTAAGTTTTGGAGTATATTACAGCCTTTCCTTGCTGGAAACATTCAACTCTGTCAAGTAAATGCATTGTGTGGTAATTACAGATAATTTGTAAGAGGAGATCAGTGAATAAAGAGAAAAAAGGAAAGTAGAGGCTAAGCTAGCATGGCTTAGTACAGTTTCTAGAGCTAGCAGTGCTAGAGTAGTGCTAGAGTCAGCACACTACCATGTTTTTCAGTGCTGTAGAGTAAGCATGTGAAGTGAAAAATGCCAAAGTATGCCCTGATTGGCATGGGTGTAATTGAGTCAGCTCTTACATGTCACCGAATCATCTTCAGATTTCCATATGTAATCCTACTGTAAAGAAGTCAGACCATATGGTGATGCCCTTATGACAAAGGGAAAAAATGCCAGATCTTTTTAATAGCCTTTCAGGAGGATGGGTATTCTGCGAACATACTATGCCATAGATAAAACTAAGATTTTGATACTCTCCTTCCTACCCTTTTAATTTTTTCTTATTTTTTGGAGACCCAGTAAGTAGAAGCAGGAAAAGTCTTTGTGCACCAATGATTGTGAAAAATGTAAACCACTAAATGTAAGCAGTTACTTCCTGTGTGTCAGGGCCTCCTGCCACTACTCACTTCCTTAATCTGAAATGCTGTGGTTTTAACTTGTTGCTTTCGGTTATTCAGCCTGGGGAGGCTAGGTCCCTTCTTCTACATGCAGATAACTGCTTTTGCTCTTGAGAAACTTGATAACATTTCATTTACCAAGTACTACGCCATAGCTGCCATTTTGTGTGCTGTCACAATCTACATGCCTCTAACCCGTCATCATTAAAAAGGTATGTTTTCAGTAATGATTTTTGACATTTTCTATAGGATAATTGTTTTGCACACTTGTCTGATGTGTGAAAAGGAGTGTTTGCTTCTCAGTTGAAACAGTATTTCTGTTTCCTTTAATACTTTGCACCAGTCGCTAGGGAGACATTACCCTCCATCTGCATTTACCTTTTTCACCATCTTTTTTACATTTGTGTCTAATTTATGATAGCCAAAAGCACACATTTCTAGTGATTAAAGATTATTATTAAAATTTCAGCTAGAAAAAGTTAAATGGCATAATAAAATGCAACTTGTCAGAATGGAAAAGTGTTATTTCTGAAAGGAAGAGCAACGCGTAATCAAACATCGGATTGTATTAAGTAAAAATATTATGCATGTAAATCGTTAAATCTTCAGCAAGTGAAAAGATGTAACATGCTTTTGTATACTTTAAGCTGTGTTTTACTTTAATCTTATTATATTATGCTGACAGTAAAAATCGATAGCTAATAAAGATCACTATTTACTCAAAACTGTTGATCCAGTATGCTAGCAACAATGAAAACATTGCTGTGTTATCAGCATTGTTCTCAGACTAAAGCCAAAACACAGCACTGCACCAGCTGCTAGGAAGGAATAAAAATGGCTGTTACAGCTGAAACCAGGGTAGCACTACACTAGGTACAAACCAGTGACAGTGCTTAACCTAAAAATTTATTAACAGCACAGTGTATTTCTTCAACTGGCTGCCTCATGATTTGCCAGACTTGCTGTCGGTTTTAAGTTTTCCATTTGGATACAAAGAGCAAAGAAAGAGAAATTTTTTCCAAATGTGTTTTTAGAGAATTCAATTGCTCCCTTAAATATACAGGCAATGGGGTGAGCTCAGAAACTTTATTTATGCAGAGACCAATAGTTTCCCTATAAAAGGGGAACCTAGGGTGGGGGGTGGTGGTTGGTTGTGTTCAAAGGTCTCAACTACATCATTTGCAGGAGTATTTACATCTATTTTTTTCTCAAAAGTTTAAATTGGTTTGCTTCTCCTAGATGTTTTAGAACATTTCTTCTAAACATCGTTCACTTTTTGCAAGATGTTTCTGTAGCTGAGTAACTTTCTCACTTACAGTTCGAAAACACTAAAAAGGCTCCAAAACTTGAATTCACCACTAATCAGCTTTAACTCATCTTCGAATCTACAGTGACCAACGTGGCATAATATGTGTGAGCCATTATAGTTCAGAGTCACCCAGAGCTTTGCCATTGTTGAGCACCTTTGCATGTTTCATAAATTGTGGAATTCCTCATTGGCTTGTTGAGCTAAAATTCATGATGCTGTGAGTGTAACTGTTATGTGCAGAGGTCACTTCATGCTCAGGTGAAAATCCTGTCAACTTCCATGAGTTGCCTTGCACACGTAGGACTCAGTAAGTGAAGACCTCATGAGTTTGGCTCACAGGTTTTATTTTTGGTGAAGAACACTGGAGTGTAAGCAGGAGAGCTCCAGAATGCATGTTGATGAGACAGGAGCCACAGTAATATTGAATGTAAAAGTAGTTGATATCAGGGACATTGGGTGCTTTATTTTCCCCACACTGCGTCAACAGCACCGTAGAGGTAGATTATCGGATCTATATTCAGACTATTTATTGCTGGCAGCGTAAGAAGGCAGTCTTGGGAAAGGTATTTGGACAATGCAACCCTTTGTCTTTACAGACAAGAATAATTTTATAGCTATTTTTTGCTAGAATTTTTCTTCGTAGTAAAGAAGTTATTCCAGTGCTATCATTCTAATGCTCTATTTTCTAGTGTTCTTACTGCACTGAGGTGTTCTCGGCCTTTCTGGAGCTCACAGACATAATAAACTATAGGTTTTCTAAAGCTGTAATTTTAGATCTCTTTGTTACTTGTCAAGAAAATTAACGTTATGAGATACTGGTCTCTACTCAACAGGACAGATGTTTTATTCTCTAAACATATACAGGCTATTTTTATTGGCTATATAAAAGTAAAGTAATTTTCAGTGTATCTGTACAAAGAATAACATATACTGTTAACATACAACATCACATTTATGTATATGTGGAATATTTCTAGGTATGATATCAAACAAGATTTTCTGCCTCTGCTTTTGACACTAAGCAGATTGAAAGAGCCAGACAGCTTCATATTGTGTATGAGTTGCAGAGCGTGTATTTGTTTAACTTTGTTCTGATCGGACATTCTGTGTAAGAACAGCTGATTAAATGTAGTCAGATACAACTGCTCTCTGTCAAAATGCAATGCCACGTGCTGTAGAAATGGTGGGTATCTAAGGTTTCGCAATAACAACTTCAGCAGATCCGTGTAATCTTTTGTGTAGTTACCATACTAACCCTTGAAACATCCAATAAAATTAAAACTCTAATAATGTGCAAACAGTAACTTGCAGAGATAGAAAGTAATAACATCTGCTGATTTTGGGTATATCTTGCCCTCAGCTTTGTTTGGAGTCAAAAGCACGGTGTTTCTGGTAGCCAGTATCTTTCAGGCATAGCACATCAAATGAATGGCATCTTTACAATGGCAGTCGTGGTGCTTATAGTTGGTCTTTAGCTCAGTATAACATCCGGGACTTGCTGCCTTGGTCTTGCTACTGCTAGTGCCTTCCATCACATGTGCTGTAGAGTCCATTGGCAGGTTACTGAGAGCTGGCCCTGACTCTCCATATCATTCTGGTCACCTGCCCCATCCTCTGCTATTCCTACTCACTGCTGCTGGAATTATGCTGCACATAACCCTGATTAATTCTGTGGATTGGACAAGGGGGACTGAGCGCACTTCACAGGGATCTAGCAGAACACATCTGAGGGCACCTCAGTCTGCCCCCATTCTACCAGCATCTAGGAAAGCTCAAAGGAGAAAATAGGTGCAATTTTAGATTTAGGTGTAGTATCTTCCATTTCTTTTTGTTTTAAAACTATTCTCCCTTTGTTCCCTTTCTTATTTCAGCTGAATGTTTCATTAGCAACTTCTCCTTGCTAATTAAATGAAATTAGTAGACTGTTTCTGATGTTTAATAAATAATGAGAATTCTTTCATTAAGAATTAAAGAATTAAATAAATAAGACTAAATAACACTATTAAGAAAAACATTCTATTGCTAAAGTAAATGTTGCTTTATTTCTTCCATTAGCCTTCCTTTTATGACGCAGTAGACCCAGTAGATTTTGAAAGCTTCCTAATGGCACAGCTGAATAACTTGGAGTCAGAACTAGCTCAAGAACTTGGTGACTTTCCTGAAGATGACTTGGACATTGTCTTTACACCCAAAGAGTGCAGGACTTTGCAACCCTCTATGCCAGAAGATGGGTAAGGAGACTTTACCTCCCTCTGAAATGCTGCAGATTTAAAAATAGTTTTGAAGATGTTTATCCAGACACCTTACTCTGCCATCCAGCCAGCCATTATGCACTTGCTGAACTTGAAGCATTTAAATTTTGCCACTGATGCAGTTAGGCCTGTTTGCAGTCTTAAAATTATGCTAGCCCTTACACGACTTCCTGAGCTAAGTGGTAGCTGCAGAAGTGGAGTAGTTGTAGGCCAGGAAGAAGAGTAAAGAAGGGCAGGAGGGTAGTATGAAAAGTAATTTTGTATCTGTGATCCCAGAGGTGGAAGTTGATTCTAATTATGTAGGAAGCATAGGACTGAGGTTTTTTTTCTCATCCCTCTTTGCCCCACCCCCCCCCCCCCCAGCTATGTGTTGCATGGATCAGATCACTAAGCATCTCTTTCTCAATACCTTTCTTGTTTAAACGGAGAGAAATAGTTCATACTTCACAAGGTTTGGGGGCAGGGGGAAGTGTTAATTTCTAGTTTAGGAGTCACTTTTGATTTCAGGTTGACATTAATGAAATAATTCCACTATTTTTAACAGCTTTTAAATTAGAATGTGTAGCATGTGTTGATACTGGTGCTCAACCATCCTGTAAATATTTAAGCTGGTTTGAGAAACAGGAAAACTGTGAGCAACAGAATTTTTCAGAATGAGAAAAAGGGATGCACTGGAGAATTTTGATGTGGTTTAGGAGAGTCCTATTGTATATAAAATAGTCTTTAAGGACTGTTTCACTGTAAATGGTATCTTCAGATAGAACCACAAAAGCCTATTGAGTTTTGCAAGCAGTAACAGCCAGATAAATGTGAAGGCAGCACCAGTTTAGCCCCAAGCTGCTGTGTCTGTAACATTTGCACAAAAGGTGATTTTTCACTTGAAGTTACTCATAGAAAATGTTCCAAGCTTTATCATGATTTTTTTTTTTTTTCTGTGGATTGGGAAGAAAGAGTGGATGTGGGAGACAATGAATATTTTGGTGCTTGGAGTTTCCATTTACTTAAATTGTGGACAAAAATGGTGAAAAAATATCCAACTCTGAAATGAGATTTAAAAGATAAGATGATCATTTCTCCCCTATTTCCATGGTTACTTCTCATCATGCCTGCTGTTTAAAACAGCAGTTATTTACTTGTTTTTCCAGTAGGATAATGTGTAGACTCATGCTGTACCATCAGTTTTAGGCCTGATTTGTACTACAGTTACATTAAGCGTTTTGTAAGGAGTCTGTGGCAAAGTTCAAATAGTCAATACCAACAAATATGCTTTACCAGATCTTTTTTACACAGCAGCTTCCCATTTAGCCATTCACACCACCGTCATCAATATTAGTGCTTTCACAGAAAAGCCTAGTGAAGAATGCCAGAGTATGTTATGGAAGATGAGAGCACAGGAGTGGCATGCACCAAAGATTTGCCTACAGGTGATGCAGTCTGTGGTTTCTTCCTGCCCCAAGAGAAGGATACCACTGACCAAACTGGGTTAACATGCTTCCTGCTTGCAGACACACATCCCACCTGAATCAGGTGCAGGAACTGACCATGTTCTGTGCCAGTCCACCAGTGGCAGGGGCACACAGGGGCAGCAGCCCAGTATCGGCCAAGGCTCTGTCGTGTGGTGCGTGCATGAACCCAAATCAGTTGTTACCTGTTCTTGGTAATCAGTTGCAAATCTTTAGAGCTCTGGGTGGAAGGTGCTAAAAGAGTATCATACCGTTCACCCATTCCTTCATTGCATTTTTATCCTATTCTTTTACTTATCTGGATCAGAGGATGTAACAGTGATTTTGGTACAGGACACTAAGGTTTTTTAGAATGGGGGTAGGGGAATCATGCTACATAATGACAGCAAATTCATGGACCTCAACTGTAGCTTACAGTACTTTGATTCCAATCAGTATCCAGTCCATCAAGCAGCACTGATAACTCCGTACATTAAATGAGATTTATTTGAAAATCATTAAATTATAACATGTTCTTAGCTGTTAAAGTTTTATTATGCTAACTGATTAAAAGCATAGGATCCCTTTTTAGAATTTTCTTCATTTCTGTGAGAAAGAGAAAACTACACCAAGAAAACATGGGACACTATGTATTTGAAGAGTCCAGGAGCTGAGGCCTCTGGAAAAATACCTCTATATGTTGATACTATATATTACCAAGTTCTGAAAATCACAAAGATGGATACCTGGTATAATTTCTTTTATTTTGCTGTATTTTATAGCAACATCAGTCTTATATTCATGACATTTATAAGCACAGCAACAAAAGCCTGCATCAGGGAATTCGTACAATACATAGAACTCTTTAAACCTCAAACAATAGTTTAGCAGTAAAATAAATATACAGGAGGAGAGGACTAACAGAGAGGCCTTTATCTGAATAGCACAGTTAGATAAATTTCTTTGTCCTTAAGGTATGACCTAGGTACTGAAATATTTACAGTATGTTGCTTTTTCCCCAGGGTTGAATTGGACTTACATGTCAGAGACTGCGTTCAGACATATACCCGGGAGTGGCTGATTGTGAATCGAAAGTAAGCTACATACAAGTAAATAAAACCAAAATAGCTTAGATCTTACTTGCCAGAAAGGAGATGCATACTGTTAGAAGTTATCCTAAAGAATAATGATTTGAATCAGTGACCAAAGAGAAGAACTGACTTTTCAGTAGTATATGTCAGTATATTGTTTTGTTTGAGCTGGCGGGCTATAGCTAAATATTGTTGCATCTGCTTCTTTATTATCAGGCGCTCTGGGAATTAATCTGTCAGAAACTCAAATCAACTGTCCGTAATGATGATTTATCTAAGTCAGGAATACTATTACCATTTGATCACATTAAAAAAAAGATAATGAGGATAAAGATTATATTTGTATGTTCTTTATTTTCCCCGCCATGCCCTGAAAATTCAACATGATCTGAGTTCTAATGTGTCTGAAAACAAAATGGAGTGCAAAATGGAGTGGGCTTTCCCATCAGTGATTGACTACATTCATGGGATTATTAGTGTAACATCCAACTTCACAATTTTACATCAGTAAACGATTTCTGCATTTGTGGTCAATATAATCCAACATAGATTTGGACCTATAGTCATTACAAGTGACAATTTATTTTAATTTAATCTAATCTTCCAATTTAATTTCATTCCATTTCATTTCATGCATCAAATGTGAAGGGAAGCCTCAGTCATTGCTTTCTGTGCAGGGGTGTCTGTGCCCAGACTCTCAGGAAGGCACCGTGGTAGTGGAGCTGACCTCCTTCCCCATCACCCCCTGCTGTTCTTCAGAAGGAGATTTGGGAGCTCTGTTTTTCTGCACTGCTTCCTGTTCACCCCCTCCCACACTGACGCCCTGCTCTCGAGAAGCTGTAGTAGGAGCTGTTGATAGAGTGCTGGCACATTTGCTGGCTTTTTGTTGTGCCCCTCTGCCCGCCCTTGCTACTCTGTTTTCCTGACCTGATGAACATCAGCAGTCAGTGCATGACAGGTTGACTCCCAGTGATTGTAAAGGAATTGCTTTGTTTAGTTGTGCAGCTCGTGCAGGGAAGGAGTAGCCACTGAGGATTATTAAGAGACTTCCTCTGGGGGTGCTGATGAAATTGATTGAGTTCTCAGAACTGCTGCACGATGAGTCACTAGCAAAAAGCTAGCGGGTTTTGCAGGCTCTCCACCTGCGCTGCTCAGAGCACATACACTAGCTCTTCCGCACAGTGTTGTTGTGAGTGCGCCGCAAAGAGCCAGTATGCAGTTTTGTGTGCACAAGTAGGGAGCGAACAGTAAAGTAGATGAGGTGAAAAATAGAACATAGCTATTTTTGCACTTGCAAAACTTATGTGTGCTTGTAGAGACGTGAGTGGAACTATAGAAATACACGTGTGAAAAGGTTTGTCATGTGTTTTACTATTTCATTCATTCAGGTAAGGAAAATTTGCATTTGAAAACTTTATTGAGCAGTTGAATCTGCAGTAAACATGATGAAGGGCCCTGCTGGACAGCTGGGCTTTGATGACTGTGACTAACAAAGCAAGCAAGTTATTAAAAATTGCAAAGAACAAGACAGTGCAAAAGATGCTGCAGTGTCACATAAACCCGTGATAGATTGTTATTGGGAGTCTCATGTTATGCTTGGACACTGTTCTTGAAACAAATATGGGAGGAAGAAAGACATCAAGAGAGAAGTGAGAAAAAGTAGTTGTAGAAAGTTGTAGAAAGCTTTCCATTGTTTTGAGAAAGGCTAGAAAAATTGTAGTTGCCTACTTGGAGACAAAGATTGATAGGAGAGATTGCTGAGTGTATGGTCTGCTGATCTATGGATGAGAGGAGTGTGTTAGTTTCTTTAATTCGTGGATGTGAAGGTTCAGAAGAGGAGATGGAAGAGTCCTCAGTGGGTGGGATGAGCAGAGGTGCTCTTCGTGTCCTAGGGTGGAGAGGTATGTGGCAGAGGGGCTGGACAGAGCTGAGGGGTCCGTGTGTTTTTGCCAGGGGCTGAATGGGAGGCTTGCTCCTGTGCCTGTCAGTTTCTCCTTTCAGTTGTCCTTCCTGCCTTTTCCTTGTCCCATTTTCTTAATTCAGTGTGTCGTCATAAAATTGACATGTGTACTAAAAGCAGAGTTTGCCTCTTGGGGATTTTTAATTGCAACTGTGCTTTGCCAATAAATGAACAATATAAATAAATCTTACAGGACTACTTTAGGGGAAGGGCATCTCGAGTATAGATTGTACACCACAGGGAAAGTGTGATCTCAGGTACATAAATCTCCCCATTAATCATTTCTTTGCCACATGAGGTAGTGAAAAAATCAACAAAATCTCTTTTGGATGCTCCAATGTCTTAAAGTAAACTCATTCAGAATTTCTGACATTCATTCTGGATGATTAAGGCAGTTCCAAAAGAAGGTCACATCCAAGGAGAGCTGGGATTGTCTCTTTTATGACTTTAGTTTTCATTTGCAGTGAACTGGTAAGTGATTAAAATGCAAACAATTAAAACTAAAACACATCAGAGCATATAATTCAGTTACTCCCAAAATGTAATAAAAAGGTGTCTCCCTGATCAATAATTGCTTATCATGGCATCTTTGTGAAAGTACTCCGATGTTTAGGGTGTTAGGAGTAGTGTGGAAAGGGAAATGAATGAAGCAGAATACTCTAACCAAGGAGGCCAATTGCAAAAAGGCCATCACAGGATTTAGCAAATTGCATACTGAAATGGAAGAAATAGAGCTCTGGATGTGCCTGGTATTTTTTTTCAGGGTACCTCCTGATTTTTTCCATCTGCCACAAAAATGTAACTTGAAATTGGTACCTTGCTGCAAAATTTTGGGAACTTGCCAGCAGAGAGAGTTGCGTTGTGATAGGCCTCTTCAAAAACAGGCAGTGTTTGAAAGGTGTGGATTGTTGTATGTGATTAACTTGGGATGCCAGCTAGGTTCAGGACAAGATCAGTAAGCTCCTTCATGTGTAATCAGAGGAGCAAAGAGCAAGACAAGAGATAAGTGATCCTGATCCATGTTCTTAAGTTTACTGAAGTAATCACCATTTCTGATGAGGAGCTCAGAGCTGAATTTGTGCCTAGACAAGGTTTTGATGCTCTCTGAGTCTCACAGTCTATGCAAAACTGATGTGAATATTTCTTCCTTTGAAAACCAGTATTAATATACATGACAGAGCTGCAGTGGTGTGATAAAACAAATGTTGTGAAATGTCACATTTTTGCATAAAAGCTGTGCTACACTGATGTTTTGCTCAACAATGTCCCCAGTTACTTAGGTTTTTAAAAAAATTTGTCTTCTCTGTTTGGTTTTTTTTTCCCCTTAACTCCTCCTCATGCTGTCCTGACTTGCTCGGGCTTCTCTGTGGAAGGAACCAAGGGAATTCAGATACTTGTAGCCTGAAAAACAAGGGATCCCGGAAAGATTTGCACAAGACGCTTCAAAAACAAATGTTTGAATCGGAAACGTTGGATTCCAGCGATGCAAATCTTCAGGTACATTTCCTTCACTTTGGGAAAAGCAGTTAAATATAGCTGCTTTCCCCAAAGAAAGCATCCTACGGTCTCTGTAATGGTGTCAACAGAGCAGGAGGTGTTTGGCAACAGCCCGGTGTCCAAGCCACAGCTTGACATTCTGTTGTTTTCCAACAGGTGGGGTCCCGACAGGCACAGGCGCTCCCTGAGGAGACCTCGAGGACGACCCTCACCACGTCTGACTTCGACCTGCGCAGCCTGCAGCCGGACCCTCGCCTGGAAAACCTGCTGCGGCATGTCAGTGCTGAGGAGTTCGAGAGGCAGAACGAGGAGGCGCGGCGCACCAACAGGCATGCCGAGCTCCTCGCCCTCTACCCCGCTGTGGATGAGGTGAGCTCGGAGGCTGGCTGTCCTGGCATGCTTGGGGTTAAAGCTGCACTGTAGTCAAAAAATGGGGTTTGTGGCCTGGGTATGTGTCTCCCTTGGATAATAACGCGGTGAAGGCACGTCACCATGGGCTCCTGCCAGCATGAACGTGCGTTCAGGGTGTTGCACTTTGACTCGTGGTGTTGCCTGAGGCTGGTGATATGGTTGTGTCAGGGTGTTACCCTTCACTGTAATGCTTGCTTGGGGGGCAGAAGTGTAAATATTCAGTGTAAATGCCAGACAGGGGTCAGAAGTGTAAATACTCAGAAACACAAACCAGTTTTCTTTCATCTCTAAAGAGATGAAATGCCCACTGAGTGGGCGAAGGTGCTAGTCTATAGCAGCAGCTCATTTAACATCACATAAAGATTATATGTAAGTATGTGAATTTGCAGTTGTTTGAAATTATGACTAGAGTAACTCTTTAATCATAGGAAGATGCAGTGGAGATACGGCCGGTGCCAGATCGCCCAAAGGAACATCTGGGCAACAGGATTTTGGTGAAGCTGCAGACTCTGAAGTAAGTATCCTTCACAGGCCTCGCTCACCGTTTCTCTGTTCATACCAGGGTACTGCTGCCGACCCTGCTACACCACCACAGTCCTGTTCAGCAGGTGTTCACAAGCTTGCTTGTTCTTTGTTAGTGTAGCAGAGGACCATTTCTACCCATCATTACAGAAGTCTTTAACTTGTCAGGATGAAAAGGAGTTGGGAATGAGCCCAAATTATATCTTTCCAGCAAACTAAATTGATCTCTGTGCACGCTGCTGAACTTGATAAACAGAAAAAAAAAATAGAAAAATATGGTAATTTTTAATTTATATTTGAGACCACCTTTCTGACAAATTTAGAAAATACATTGTGCACAGTTTAATTCCCTTCTTTTCCTCTAGAAATCATCTAATAAAATGCACTAATAGAAAAATCCTCGAGACCTTGAGAGAGCGGAGGTCTGGAACTGAATATTTCTCCTTATTTTCTAATGGAAGTGCCAGTCAAAATATAGCCCTTTTATTTATTTATTTATTTTTAATACAGAGTCATAAGAGTGCAGT
Source organism: Strigops habroptila (assembly GCF_004027225.2). Taxonomy (NCBI): domain Eukaryota; kingdom Metazoa; phylum Chordata; class Aves; order Psittaciformes; family Psittacidae; genus Strigops; species Strigops habroptila. Next base: position 74,247,733 of record NC_044302.2, on the reverse strand, counting down.
ATTAATCAGTGTTCTGTGTGTCTTTCCTTAATAGGTTTGAGATAGAGATTGAACCTTTATTTGCATGCATGGCTCTCTATGATATAAAAGAAAGAAAAAAGGTAAGTGTGCATAAAGTATTTTTGTTTAGCTGGCTTGAGTTTTTATCTCTGGAGTAATAATTTAGGAAAACTTACAAAAACATGCAACTTTTCACACATGCAGTCAGATTTGGGATTCTTTTTATTCTGACAAAGTCATATGCTTACAATTATTTGCTTTGTAGTTCTAGTTAGTGCTTTTGACTTACTTTAAAATAAAATTTGATGCATTTTTGGTTTGTAATACATTTTAATTCTTTCCTTTCCAAGATCTCAGAAAATTTTCATTGTGACCTTAACCCTGATTCATTGAGAGGATTCTTGCGTTCTTATACACCCTCCATTGACTTATCTAGTCAGGCAAGATCGGCAGTATTTTCTGTCACTTATCCCTCATCGGATATATACCTAGTCATAAAGGTATGTTACAGTGCTACTTCAACACCATTCTTTCTGTTCCTGACTGTGCCTGTTGTCTGAGTTCTTAAAGCTGACATATGAGTTTCCTGTAGCTGAGGTGAATTTTGATTGGTTTTAATGGTATGTGTGCAGGAGTCCACTGGTGTATCTCACTCCCAAGCTAACGTGTTATTTTGATATCTTGTGTTCTAGTTCTGCTACATATTTAGAATTTCCTATCTCTGCCTAAGGGAAATTTAAAATAAAGTGAAATAAGCCATTTTTTTAAATTTTAATTGTGTTCTCTGGAGTTTCTTTGGCTTTGTTTTAGTGAACTTTGCATCATTTTGTTTATTTAATTCTGAAACTCACTTAGCCTGAACCACTTCATTTGGAATGTATTTACTTTCCTGACTTTCGTGAAAATGCATACCTGATTAACAGTGTGATCACATACGTATTTCCTTCTTTCTAACAGGCCAAATAGAAAACTAGGAGTTTTAGTATGGAGTAACTGGTTTAGTACCAGTTACTCCACAAAGATAGTTTTAATGATTCTATATTGCTCATTTAGGCAGGCTCTTCCATATTGCTGAGGAAGCAACATATTACTGGTTGGGTGATATTTTTTCTTTGTGAGTGTCTTATTTTACTGCTTTTTGTAGATAGAAAAAGTGCTTCAGCAGGGAGAAATTGGAGACTGTGCAGAACCCTACGTGGTTCTTAAAGAAAGTGAGGCTGGCAAGGTAAGTAAATAATTATAGAGTGTTTAGATCAAAAAATTCATGCACAACAAAACCAAAACCAAAACCAACCAACCAAACAAACAAACGGAAACAGGAAGAGCAGACCTTTTGGAATAGGACAGAATCACAAGAACAGTGGGGAGAGAGCCAATTGATGCATCCATGGTGCAAGCAGTCTGGTGTCTGTGACTGATGGGAAGAGGTCATGAGAAGGTATGGTGCACTTGCATTATTGACCCTTTAGAAATCAATACTGACGAAGTCTTGAGTCACAAAGCAGGTAAGGGAGAGCAAAGGAGATGACAATGCAGTGTGGAGTTAGCAGAAATATTTGTACCTCAGAGACATGTAATTGATTTGGATGGGCAAACAACTTGTTGTAACGTGTACTGGCCAGTTCAGTGCTGTCATCCATAGATAATATGAGCTCTGTTCAAGGAATTTATGGTCATTTACCTGCCTGGAGTAGACAGACACATTTGCAGGACTTCCACACATCTCTTACCTTTAGAATATTGCTTTCAGCAGAATATTGTTTCTGTATCTGACAAAGGAAGCAGAACCTGCAAATGTTTGATGGTGATTGTTCAATCTACGCTTGGGGGTCACCGCGAAAAGATCTGCATTCTCCTTTTCTGTAATGAAAATGAAATCATTGAAAAAAGAAGTGAATGTACAAATAAAAACTGAGTGATACAGAAAGAAAATGTAAGAGATAGGAATTCAAATTATTTACTGAACTGCAGATATGTTATTTCCATTTTTTATCTACAGTCACGTTAATATAACTGATTGCTTTTTAAACGGTCATTATTTTGTTTGTCTTAGACAAAAGAAAAGATTGAAAAACTGAAAGCCCAAGCTGAATCCTTTTGTCAGCGGTTGGGGAAATACAGAATGCCATTCGCCTGGATTCCCATAAGCCTAACTAATGTCTTCAACCTTTCAACACTTGAACGAGAAATACTTGAAACCGAAGGTTTAAATGGTACTTGTCTAACTTTTCTAACTAGGACAAAGCCACTCTTTAGGAGGCCTGTGCATAGCAGATAAAGTCATTCACTCTGGTACCAAAAGCGAACAACAGATTCAAAGTCACGTCTTCTCAGCCTTCCTTTTCTGTGCTACAAACACTTATAAATTAATATGCTCGCTGTTTCATCTCTGCATATTTATTTTTATGCATGCTAAACACTCTTGCATGTTTTAGACCATGTTGAGCACTGGCTTTGTAGGAGTAAAACTCCCCTTGACTTACAAAATTTGTTTGCAGTATGGGGCAATCAAAACACGTAACGTCTTGGTTTGTAGAGCACACAGGACCATTGGACAACAACATTGACCAATGTGGTTTATAAGCTATGAACTAAAACTTTGAATAATCTTCTGCTACAGCAGAAATAATGTCACTTCACTGGGTGTGTCCTGCTATTCCACTATTCCACTATAAAAGTAGTGGAATGGTTTAGGTATTCTCTCTATCTTCTGATGTTGTTAGGAAATTGTAGGTTTCTAGTGTATTCTGATGGTCTTTGTACCAAAGCAACACAAAGCAAGTTGATGTTTCATTTAATTTCTGTTTGAAGGGAAGGGATCCACTAGTGACAAGAGGGCAGTGCTGCTACAGGGAAGAAGATTTTCCGAGAGAAGTCTCAGCTTGGAGGACAGCTCTCCAGTTTCAAACTTCAAAACAGTCTCTCTGACCCTCAACACCTTGTATAAGCAGGTACTGGATACTCTTTATGTCTGAAGCTTTCTCAGTGTTATGGAGTAGTATTATAAAGTTACTGATTTTTCACTTTCTCCTGGTAGGAAGGAGACAGGCTCAGTGATGAAGATCTGTTAAAATTTTTAGCTGATTTCAAAAGATCATCTTCCTTGCAGAGAAGAATAAAGACTTTACCAGGTACAGAATTATTTTCAGATGGAAAAGGATATATGTACTTTTCTTCCCTAAATTGTTCTGTAAATTCCAACCCCAAAATACAATTAACTTGGGGTTTAAGTCTGTAGTATGTGCTAGTGTGGAATTTCCTGGGTTCTCAGTGTCTACCTGAGCAGAGATGCTTTTAAAGTTTTTTCTGTATGACTGAGCATAGAGATTTATATAAGCTTGATACTCTCAAATTATTTGCTTTCCTCCCTAATTTACGGTGTATCTATTGGATATTTTTTGTTATTATTCAAACTGTTTGAAGACAGTGCTTGAAGCAAATTTCAGACGTCCTTGCTATTTTCCTGCAATATTTTTAAATGGGTCTTATTTTACAGAGGGAGATGAAAATGTGTAGACATTTCATCTTATTTGGGTATTTGGGTCAGTGTTAGTTAATAAAATAGAGAAGCAGAGATAGTGTTTGGCCGCTGTCAAAAGCCTGACTAGCTTATTTTTTCTTTTTACATAACGTACAGCTGAAACTCTCCTTCAGCTGTTGTAGAGGAATCTTAAAAAATACAAACTTAGTGCTAAGCTGGTTTGCCTTTTTTGCTGATTGCCAGAAGTCACAACAGAAAATGTAAATTGAAAGTCTAGTTTTACTTGTGTAAATGTTATCGGCATTAACAGTTTAACTGCTCACCACAGCAAGCCTGACTTTCCTGGTGGGTGGTGTCTATTTTGGCAGAGATTAATCAGAGCAGAATCTGAGTGGGGGTAGTGAGAGAGAACTGTATTAGACGTCAGCCCTTGTATCTTTTATTTGTCTCCCAAACAAATTTTGTATTACCTTGTGTGAAAGATACTAGAACATCAACCCAGCCTATAGTATTCCTTCTTTCTTTACTGTTTCTCTGAAACAATACAGGGTACACATAAAGAGCTATATATTGACCTGATTGTAGGGCTGTGTGTAGGCTACTTCCTGTGTGTATTTCTGTGCTTTCCTTCTCATGCCATCTTCAAGCGGAAGAGCCAGTTCTTATTTTTGCACTGTTACTATGTAATCTCACGTATTGTTTTCATTTTTCTTTTAGTATATATTGATTATTTTTTATATTTTTGCTGAGATTTTTTTTTTTTTTTAAAGGAACACTTAAACTGGAGATTTCCCCAGCTCCGGAAAACCTTGGTTACTGTCTGACACCAGAATTACTACCAGTGAAGCCATTTCTAGAAAACCGTAATCGTCCTCACAAAGAGATTTTGGAATTCCCAATTAGAGAAGTGTACGTTCCCCATACCATTTATAGGTAAGAAATAACATATTTTTTTAATTTCTTCAGATCCATTTCCAAAAATAATTGTGATTTAGTTTGTGGTGTTTTTTCTCAGAAATAGAAACTAAGAGTATTTTTTTAAATGTTAAAGACTATGTGTTAAGATGATGATTTAATCTTACTAGCCATTACAAGATAAAAAACCTACAGAGAGTTCTATAATGTATTTACTAATGTAAATTATATAATGTAATTTACTTTGAAAATTTTTCTAAAATGTCCAAAAAAAAACCCAAACCAACAAAACCCCAGCAGCTTTCACTGACTTTCCTGTTCTGTGGGTTTTTTTCCTAGTAGATTAACAGTTTTGGTAAATGTTTATGCTGGGTGCTTTCTACCGTTAATTTGAGTCATCTGAGAATCTGAGGCAGTAGTGTGTTGCTCTGAGTACTTTTTCACGATGAACTCTCGGCTATGTCACTTTTTTTTTTGTTAGATTTGTTTTTTTCTGGTTGTTTCAAGGAGACCATAGTGTTCAGTAGCGTGCAGCTGATCAATTCCTGTAACTTCTTAGTGGTCTGTCACAGCTGAGTCTCCAAGAAGAAATGAATATCAAAAGAATGCGCTTCAACATGTTTGTGCAGCATAGCAGTGCTAGTGAGCAGTGATATTGGTAATAACTAGCTAACAATAATTCAAAATGGGTGTATCACAGGTGACACCTGCATTTTTTTGTTTCTCCAGTTTTTAGGGGATTTATGAAGACATTTCTACAGGGGAATTAGTTTTTATATAATTGAAATGGAAATGAACTTCAGTAATGATGCCTTTTTTTTAATGAAAAAATGAGACAGAATTTTAACTTTCCTATTCATTGTCTGGCCACAATAAGGAGTGACTTTTGTCAACTCCAGTGTGCAGACTCATAGTGTCTAAAGGTCTGCTTTTGAAAATGAAAAGATTAGCAACCCCTGTGTTGCTGAACTAGAGGGTTGAGTCTGCGCAGAATGTCCTCCCTATAGTTCTCACCAAGGTAAACTTCTGCAGCCAGACATCATGAATATCAAAGCCACCATGCTGAAAATTAATGAGTACATTTCCCAAAGCAAGTTTGGGTGTCTCCACACTATCCTTCAGTTGCTAGGGGTGCCTGTGTTGAATACATACACCCACCTTAGGCAAAATGCTTGCTGTACAGTTACACTCTTTGAGCAAGAGTTTACACCCAGCATACTTCATCTCTTCAGGCTTCTTGGGCTCTGTTTTGATTTTCACCCTAAATAAAAGTCTTGGTAATAAAACAAAAGTAGGATCTGTCCAGCCTAGCTTGTAATAATGAAGAGAATATCTATGAAGAATAGTTGCCTTCCTTAATCTTTATCTTAATTAGTGAATCATGGTGATGACACAACTGACATGCCATAAATGGTGTTAGGCTGTAAACTGCCAACTCAGTCAGTTAATACCCAAATAAAATCTAACGCCAGTTAGTTAGATACATTGGGAAAAAGGTGGAAGAAGTGCAGAAATGTTGCCTTGCGACAACAAACAGGGTTGGAGTGAGAAAGGGGAGTTGCCAACTGTAACTGTTAATGAGCTCCAGCAATGGTTCCCCAGAAAGTCAGACGAGGCAGCTTTGCAAATATTATGAAGCAGCAGAGTCTGGAACTTGGTCCAGTCCAGGAAGTAATACTTGTATTTGCATGGTGTGGTTGAAAGCACCTCCCTTTTCCACAAGCCAGAATCACCTAGCCACGTCAGGCGCTTTTTTGCCACACGCTCATGCCAATGCTCCATTTGATAAGCAAAAGCAATGTAGTTAGGCAATGTAGGCTAATGTTGTCAGAATCACAGAATCATTTAGGGTGGAAAAGACCTTCAAGGTCAGTGAGTCCAACCATAAACCTAACACTACCAAGTCCACCATTAAACCATGTCCTTAAGCGCCACATCTACACATCTTTTAAATACCTCCAGCGATGGTGACTCAACCACTTCCCTGGGCAGCCTGTTCCAGTACTTGACAACCTTTTAGGTGAAGACATTTTCCCTAATACCCAATCTAAACCTCCCCTGGCACAACTTGAGGCAATTTCCTCTTGTTCTATCACTTGTTACCTGGGGTAAGAGATGAACATCCACCTCCTTACAACCTCCTTCCAGGTAGTGGTAGAGAGCAATAAAGTCTCCCCTAAGCCTTCTCTTCTCCAGACTAATCAACCCCAGTTCCCTCAGCCCTTCCTCATCAGACTGGTACCTCTAGACTCTTCACCAGCTTTGTTGCCCTTCTTTGGACACTCTCTAGCATCTCAATGTCTTTCTTTGAACTGAACACAGTATTTGATATGTGGCCTCACCAGTGCCAACTACACAGGGACAACCACTTCCCTGGCATCTTCTGCAGGACCATTGCTCTAGCTTTGTGCCGGTTGGAGATGCTAGCATTCTAACTTCTTTTTCAGAGTAAACAAAGTGGATACTAGTATTACACTGTTGTGCACAGGTGAAGGAAACAGCTTAAGCTAGATACTACAGACAGGTGTGAGTGTGTCTTGATTTATTCTGCGCCTCAGTACATTATTTCATCCCAGTGCAAATAGCTGCCTCCTCTTTTCCAAGCCCTATAATCTTCTGTGGGCATCTACTGTCCTATCTCAGCAGTAAGAGATTTCATGGAAGGTTTTCTGATTTTTCTTTGTTTTTTACTGAAATAAAAATTACTTTGCCAAGTACTGCACAACAAAGCAGAAACAAGGAAACCAAAAACTTCACAAATAGGATTCTGGGAGTGCATGTCTCTCTTCGATGGGCAGCTTGTTTGTCACAATGCTTTCAGACAAGGTATTACATCTGAATCCTCATAACAAACTTCATTAATTATGTAATACAGGCAGAAGGGAAAACATGCCACCATGGCATGGTGATCTCTGTATAGTTAACTGAGCAGAGACTCTAGATAAAATATGGCTTTGTCTAAACTTCTAGATGAAGCAAAGTCTTTAAAGAAACATGTAATTATTCTTTAGAAAAAGGATCAAATGCAAATAGTTTAATTAGGGGGTTTTTTTGGTTCAGTTAATTTTAATTTGACATCATAAAGTAAATTCTTGAAAACTATTTTCAGCAGACTTTTAAGCAAGTATGATTCAAAATGCAACAAAAGCGTTTAAAAAAAAATCTTGCCAAATTTGTGTCTTGAATAGCTGGTAGTTCTCTATGAAAATCATTAGCTTAATATCTGCTTTCACATTCTGAGCACTTTTATACAATTTAAAATCTGTCATATACTGATAAATATTGTGTTTTGCCTTCCAAAAAAACCCTGATGATGTAGGTTTTATGCCATTGTTCTTCAGGTCTTCAGCTTTAATGTTAGTTTTGTTCTTTCGTCTGCTCTGTGGAAGTAAAAGAGACTACCAGCAAGAAAATTTTGTTAAGGAAAGCTTTTAAAACAACTGAAAGTATTTACAATTTATTTATAATGTACACTGAGTAAGCTAGTGCTATTTTTTTTTCTTTTTACAAGAAGCTAAGTTGAGTTTTCCAGAGACCTGTAGGAATTATTTCCAAGGCATATTCACATCCACAGCAAGATACCTACCATGCAAGAATGTTAGAAGATTTAGACTTACTTTTATACTGTATGTTCAAACAATGCTGGGCATTTTTGGTATGGTTTAATTCCCCAAACTTGAGGCCATTCTTTTCCCACTTCTTTTTCCGTCTTGTAAAGGGTACCACTATTGCTTCTGAATAGCCTTTTTGCATTTTGTAAGCACATCTGACTATTTCTGGAGGTAGAGCTCTGCACTTTCTGTGAGGGGAGGGAGGGGAGAAGTTTAATCACACTAACCAAAAGTAAGTGCTGTGACATGTTGTTCGAAGGTTTCTGCTCAGCACAGAGCCTCAAGGGAGACACAATGCCTTCTGGAGCTCATCATGTCCTATGGGCATGCTAGATGTCCTATTATTTAAAAGTCAACACTATGTGCTGCCCTGGCGCCCCTGCTAACTGACATGTGGAAATGCTCCTTGTCATTGCTCCCTCTCAGTCTTTGGAGGGTATGGATGCTGGCAGGTGGTAGCGTTTGTGCAGCGGTCAGCAATGGGTCTACCATTCATGCCTGTGTGAAGGAACCTCTTTTGATCATCTCCACACCTCCCTGCTTTAAAAAAATCAGTCATCACTTTCATCTCTGCAGGATATTCAGAGTCAGCATCTGCCTCTGTTCTGCAGTGCTGATGGGTTTAAAACACATGTAAGCAAGATCCCTAAAACTGCTTGAGCATAAATGGCGCAAGCTTTCGCTCTTCGGTACAGTACTTGCTGGAATAATACTTTCTTGGTTGTGTAGTCAGCAAAGAGCTCTATGTTTGTGGTTTTACATATCTTACATCTCAAGTCACATCTAAATGTAAAACCCAGTGCTCAAGGACATTATATGAATTTGTGACATCTTCTGCTGGGGTGCAGATTAATGAAGCAATGACTGGATTATGCAGCCTCCCTTACATGTATTTCTTCACCTCTGGCAGATGTAATATTGATAATATCCTTCATTTAATATGTCTTTTCCCCAAGCATAATTCAGTGGAGGTTATCAATATATTTCTCTCTTTCACTTAGCTTTTCCTAATACCATCTTGGAAAGAATTTGGCTGAGCAGAAACTGCATTTAAGAAGGTAGGGAAGAAAGTGCATTAGTGTGACAGGCAGGAATACTATTCCAGACAAAGGGAAAAGCAAGTTACATGCTAGTTTCTTTGCTAAGGCATGTCATGGCCCGTGTAGCGTGTGTTGCTTACCAGAGTAGCTCGGACGGTATAGTTGAAGACTGTTGTCACATTGTGAGACATGGCGATAAGGAGAATCAACCACAGATTTCCAGGTCTTGGGATGTAGCAAATGGAAGATGGACTGTCTGGCTTAATGACAACATGTTCCAAAGCTGCCTGACATTTTCAGCTGACAATGGTGCTGAGGGGGTATCTATGATAAGGACAGGGAGATTTTGTGTGTAGCTTCTGACTGTCACAAACAAAAAGAAAGAGTGAAAGTCAATGAGTAGTTCTCTTGTTTCTAATTGGAAGCCAGCATGCCTCCACCAGCACTAGTCTTATTCCTTATACTCAGAGGACAGACAGTGAGAATCCTCTACAAGTCTAGGAAAATTAGATATTAAATAGACATAATTGTGATGCCAGAATGTCTGTAATCCAGATGTAGCTGAACTCTCAGATTTGCCATACACTTCACTGGAGAAAAAGCTTTCCATTAGCATTTTGACTTTTCTGCCAGAACTGCTGGGGTTTGAACTTGGAAGACCAGCTATGCTGCTGAATTCCCCACAAAAATTAAAGGTGCTTTTTAAGTTTAGTGATCTATCAATGTACAGAAGCTAGTAAACAGCAAAGAATGCTGTATTTTAAAGCATTAATCATATTCATTACTAAAAAAATATTTCAGCTTCTAGAATTATAGTTAAAAATTTCTTTGTATTTATTCGGGTTATTGGTACCACTTTTTGATTTGCACAATGTGGAAATATATGCCATTTTGTTGCTATAAACCAGGAATGTATGAACTTCAATTGCTGGTTTTATTTGCTGGTTTACTTGTTTTATCACGTCTGAGTAATTCCTTACCCCTTCCAAAATCTGATTTTTTACAGCTGAGGAGGGAGCTGCTTTCTTCATAGATTCCTCTTTTCATTACATCTAGCAGAGATACTCATTCATTTGTAACTGGGAATTACATATTAAAAAAAAAGAAAAAAAGAGATAGGAAGACTGCCTTCATAGCTTTTGTGTGAGAAACCTTAAACACGGAATGTTCTTTGTGTCACAGCAAGAACTTAACTTTTGAAATGAAGTTCTGGCAAATCTTTCATGATCTAGGTGGAATTAAAGGACAGGGAGAGGAATCAGCAAAATGCTAGTTTGTGCACTTCATTTTGAAATGCAAATACTTGCCATTTACCCATTCTATTCTTCCTTTTCTTTCTTCCAGAAATCTCCTGTATGTTTACCCCCAGAGGTTGAATTTTGCTAACCGACCGGCTTCTGCAAGAAACCTTACTATCAAGGTCCAGTTTATGTGTGGTGAAGACCCGTCCTGTGCAATGCCGGTAATAAATGCTGAGATTTCTTAGCAGACTTTTCCTTACATGCATTCCTGAGGAACCTCTGAAGAGATAACTCACTGTGTGCTTTCCAACACCAGTTTCTAGTGGGGTCTTGGGAAGCCTAACGTTAGAGAGCTTGTGAAGCTTGTCATTCTCATCAGAAAGCAAGGCCTTACCCACAACAGGGAAGACTTGGCACTCAAGTGGAACAGGGGCAGACTTAATCCCTCTTATCTAAGTCTTCCTACCTTATTTTCAGAAGAGTGACACCTTAAGTCAGTGCTGTGTTGGAAAACCTAATGGTAAATTCTTAGAGACCTTTCAAGAATGATGTAGTCTATCTTCCAGTGTAACTCCTCCATATGCACTATGTATACACAAATACTCAAGTGTAACACTGGGAGGTAGAAGTTGGGATCTTCATTGCCTGAATCTGAACAGGTGCACTATCATGCAGTGTAGGTAGAGTTTTCTGTGTTTGAAACATAATGTCTGTTACTGGTGCTAGCAGAGCAGGTACCACTGCCTGTGTTCAGGTTATTCAACATTTCTCATTATAAAATCCTCTCTTCAGCTTTACCAAGCTTCAAGTGTTCAATTTGAAGTGTTCTATCCCAGATGTCTGCTTCGGCCTGAATTTTTTTGGAACTTTTCAGACAGTGCAATTAGCTGTTTGAGAATGATAAAATCTTTTGTGGTTTTTTGTGTTAGAAGGGGAAAAAATGAGTGGAAATACTATTTTGAGGAACTTTGATCCAACAATATGTTGGAGCAAGGACTGGCACCTGACCAGCCTTTATCATACTGCACAGTGCATACTTCACAGCCTTACTCCACATGACCTCTGGAACTGAAATCAGAGCATCAGCACAGTACTTTCCCAAGCCACGTTTCTTCCAGGGCTGGAGCTGTGCCATGCAAATGTAGTACCATCTTTTACACAATACTGCATTGTTGGTTTCCTTAAACTCTGCCCATATTATGATCAGGTTTTGACAAATGCTTAAGACAGTCACAGTTCATCTGGCACTGCTCTCTGCTTTGAGAAATCTTCATCTCTATGCATATGGACTTGTGCCGCACAGATATCCTTGTCTAAGCTCATCTGCCAGGGCTTCCTTTAAAATGCCTATTTCTCTTCACTGATTATAAAGGAACTTTGGCCCTTCAAGGTAAAGTGAGATGGATCTCACCCTAAATGAGCAGGCTACAACTGAAAAACAAACTTCTAAAAAATACTTTTAATTTAACTTTTTAGCATTTAGTTAAAGGCAATGTGATAACGTGTAAGAGGCTTAACATAACTTTATTCCAGCAATTCACAACTTTTTAATGCATGACAGGAGAATGTGATGTGAAGTAGTCAGTGGCTCTGGAAATGATGTCTGCTCCATTTTCCTGGTGTTTTATCCTGAATGGTGTATGGGGAAGGTGTTTGGTAATAAGACATATGTGCCCATGTGCTGAGATAAAATTGAAAATTAATTTTTAGCCTTCAGATACTGCGTTAAAATCTATACAAGATTATGATAATTAGATGCTTTAGACATGACTGTTGTTACTTTATTTTATTCTTAATGTAGGTAATTTTTGGGAAATCTTCAGGTCCAGAATTTGTGCAAGAAACATACACGGCTATCACATATCATAATAAGTAAGTATTGCTACTATTTGTATGACTTGAGAAGTATTAGTCATGACCTCTTTACCTAATTCTTAGCCTATAAAATTCATCAAGCAATGCTGGTACTAATCCATTTTAAACATTTACAGTCTGTCTAGTATCTAATTCATACTGCTACATGCATTTGTGTAAGTGACCATTGCATAAGAAACCATTGCTTTTCGTGTTTGGAGCTTTTCAGAGCTTAGTTGAAAATGTTCCTAATCTGAAGATTAAGGAGCAGGAAGCAGCAGGACAACCTTGTAACAGCATTCACTTTGATGAATTCATAGATCCAAAAGAGCTGAAGGGACCTCATTCTTATGAATGTGGACTTGGGATTTAGGATTTACAGAATAGATACGTGGGAACCCAAAATTAAGATTGAATGTTTTTGAAAGTATAAAGGTGAAAGATTCCAGCTGATTCAAAGCTGTAGCTAGTTCATAAATACAGCTATGTATATATATATATTCAGGATTTATACAGTTTTAGAATCATGGCATATAAAAGCCTACTGGCAAACTTGCCTTCTGCTCAGTCTCACACTGGAAATGTGCTTTGCATTTTTTTTAAACAGGTCACCTGACTTCTATGAAGAAGTGAAAATTAAGCTGCCAGCAAAACTCACAGAGAAACACCACCTATTGTTCACGTTCTATCACATCAGCTGCCAGCCAAAGCAAGGAGCATCTGTGGAAACCCTCCTTGGGTATTCAGTAAGTTCCATGCAATATATAAGTGTGTGTGTGTATATATATGTGTGTGTGTGTGTAACTACATCCTATGCAAACAGACTCTTTCCTTGTCAAGCATTTCATCACATATTCCGTTTCTGGTTATGGTAATACATCAAAACAAGTAGGTCACAGAAACAAGATGCACCTGTTGCATCCTTGCCCTATAATTTTGCATTAAGTGTCTTTGAAGTTGATGAATTCATCTGACAAAACTGAAGTATGCACCTGAATATTTGCAACAAAGATGCTTTATAGCATATCGCCTAATTTTGTTAGATTCTATTGCAGAAAAAACCCAAAGCCTAAAACATATGCAATTACAATTATTTACTGTTATCTAACACATTCATACATGAGGTATATACTCATATAATATTTTCAGTTAGGTTTTACATGGCATATTGTTTATGTTCTAAAGTGTCTTTTACCCACATCAAAATTGAAACCAAGGAAGAATCTAGAAAGTAAAATATAATTCTCTTGCAGTCATGATCTTCTTGTTGAGACTAGCATGTGTTAGCTTTAGAAATACATATTGTAGCGTAGTCCCTTAGGCCTTTTTATTTATCAATCAATATTTTTAACTGGAGAGATTTTAAAATAAAAGGAAAGCATAGATGATGATAATACTTCAGATTTGAAAACACCCTAGTGCAGTGGTCAGTAATTGAGCAGAAGGGACAGACAAGTGCTTTCCATGTGTTCCTGATGTGAAGTTTGTATTTTTTTTATTTTTTTTACGGTGAATCCTTTCAAATGGGCTTCCTTTTGTAAACAGATGTAGTCCCACCAATGTCAATGGGATTGGTAGGAAGTACATTAGTTTGTAGCTCAGGAGCGAGACTTGACATAGACGAGGACTTAATTTTCAAGCTTCTCTTCACCTAAATACAAAATATTGCTGCCCTGTGATACTCAAATGCACAGCCTCTTTCAGACTTGAATAGGAGAAAAATTGTGTCCAACTATCAACACAGAGTTATGGTGAATCATTCTGTCCTTAATTCTCATGGTGACCATGACCAAGATGTTCAGTTTATCCTTAGCAAAACTTTAATTCTTTTGACTTTTTTCAAAGTCAAGGCTCAGTCTATTCAAAATATTTGATTTTTAAAATGAAAGAATGGACTCTACTACATTCTTCTGGTAAGACTTATTAGAAAAATATATGTCACACATGAAAAGCCCTGGGTTTGTTTTCTTCAAACGAGATGGTTTGTAGAGCAGGCTTGGATATTTTTCTACAGTAGCCATCAGTGAATTAAAAATGCAAAGAAATTACTGTTGAATCAGAGCAGAGAAGCTTGGGTCAATATCTCATTTGTTGTTTTGTTCACTGTACATAACAAATTAGATAAATAGCTCTAATCATATATAGTCATGAATATTGCTGTGTTTTCTCTTCATTTGTTTCAGTGGCTGCCAGTTCTGTTAAATGATCGTCTTCAAACTGGACATTACTGTCTTCCTGTTGCATTGGATAAGCTGCCTTTCCACTATTCGATCCACTCTCCTGAGGTAACAAAGAAAAATAGATAGTATTTGCCTAATGCAGAAGAACAGCACAAGTGTTTTACAAACTAATATTGCTGTCTGTTTGTAGACAGTGCCTCCCTTTTGTATTTTAAAAGGGGAAAGCTCTGGAGAAAAATGTGTTGTTATTATTGTCACTGGTGGTATTATTATTTTATGTTGTTATATTGTGTTTTTTAAATTTAATTATCCAAGCAAATCCTTGTAAATTGTCTAATCAGGGATACATTTGTTTAGAGGGTGTCAAGTCAATAATTTGCTTTCTTCCATATGATGATTTGCTCATTTTTTTGTGGCTGTGTGGGAGAGGGAGGAGAAATTGAATCAGGTGCTTCTACTGGAGCAGAAAACTGTGCCCTCTGAGTAAATATGGCAAGTAGGAAACTGTCCACAGGGTTAAAACTGCATCACATCACCATGGAGTGCCTTTGGCAGTGCCTTAACTGGGAAACTTCTAACCTTAAATATATCCCCTCAGAAGATAAATCCCTGTTCAATGTGTCAACTTCTCTTTGTCTAGTCTATGAGAACAAGAAGATGCCCAGCTGTGTTCCTCTGTATGGCACTGAATTCAGATATCTAAAAGGAAATTAATAGCATGAATATCCCATAGACTTCCACATAAACAGACTTTCAGTTTGTTCATTAAAAGGAAGATGATGATTCCCATATTTCTTTTCCATTACAGAAAGTTCCATCTCAGACACCACCTATTAAGTGGGTTGAAGGACACAAGGGTGTTTTCAGTGTTGCAGTGCAAGCTGTTTCATCTGTTCACGCTCAGGTAGTGTATCAGAAGCAATATACAGCTGTAGTTTCATTTCAAAGAGAATTCAGATATCCAAGCCAACTTAGGAGGTTTATGAAATGGAGATGTTTAAGCCCGCATACGTTTAAAAACAACTAATGGCTATGCAAATAACCTGATATCCTCAGTGAATTAAGTCCTTTGGTGAAATTAAATTTATTGGTACAAGTGAAAAAATGAGCACTCTCAGCAGCAAGTCACAGCAGCCTGGTGTCCTCTCAGATCAGCAAATGTCCATTTAAGCTGTGCTTGAAAGACACTGGCAGGGCACAGTTCTGGTTTCTGCAGCCTGCATCTTCATTTCTGCAAGGCTGATTTATACAATGTGTCCACATCTGCAGAAACACTGCACCTCCCTACCTCTAGGGACAGGTTACACTGTCAGAACTCTTTAGGCAGCTTAGCTGTCACTGCCAGGTATTTTGGAGACACAAGCTTAGTACTGAATGAGAACTCTATGATTCTGGTCATTTAAATGTAATAGGAAATTGGAGTTTTGCCATCTTATTGGCATACTGGTTTGAGGCAGAGCAGCTTTGTTTTGTTTCTGCTGCTTTACAGTGCCTCCCCTGATCAACCCATTCTAGCTAACCCTGGCAGTGATGTCCTAACAACTAGAAGCCCTGTGTCTGAAGTAGGTCTATGACCCCTTTGCAGCATGCTGTTTAAATGTAAGTAGGATATAGTCATAAAGCACATAACTTCTATGTAGCTGGAATTTAGGTGTGATGACAGAGGGACTATAGACCTATAATGTGACAGAATTTTATTAGAGAGAAGAAACAGTCTGTTCATTAAATGAAGCAACCACTCTAGTGAGAGCTTTAACCTTTCTGCTTTTAATCTGATCTAACCAGAGTCTGAATTTCAGCCAGGTGAAAAGGAACAAACAAAAAGCTGTGACAGCTGCTTTACAAATTGATCTCTAGGGCTAGCCACTACTGCAAGCTAGAAGGGTGAAAACATTTCCTCTCATCCCATCAAGTGAGACAATCAAGTTTGCGTAGCTAGCAGCAGCCTGAGCTATATGAACTTTGTTAACTGCAAGTGCACTGTATTTGCAGGACAATCACCTGGAGAAGTTCTTCACCCTGTGCCATTGTTTGGAAAGTCAGGTGTCATTCCCCATTCGCCTGATGGACCAGAAGATTACAGAGACTACACTGGAACAGGAATTGAAACTCAGCATTATCTGTTTGAATTCTTCACGCCTTGAACCTCTTGTCTTGTTTTTACATTTGGTACTAGATAAACTATTTCAGCTGGCTGTTCAACCCATGGTCATAGCTGGCCAGACAGGTGCTTACTGGTGCATGGCCGTGAAGTGGTAGTGCGAGCAACCTAGAAATGAGGGAGGGGGAGTTGCTAAATATCCAGGCTCAGGTTTGGTATTTGGAGTAGCCCACTTCAGAAGGAGTTGTGCTTCTCAAGACACAGTTTCACTACACAGTTTAGTTAGATTTAACTGAGTTCATGTCTCCTCTCCTTTCCCCCCACACATATAAGATTCTCAGACTCTGGTTGGGAGGTATGTTAAATTGTAGTAGTTTACTTGTACGGAAATACAGGTCAAAAAGCGGGCTGTGGTTTAACTTTGTTTGGAATTTAGTTGTTTAGCAATGAAAACACCAGCAAATCTCTTATCCTGCAACTGAGATTGCTGACTGCGCTGTATCCTCTGTACAAATATCTTTAGACAGAATTGGGCGAACACAAGAATGGAGAGGGCATATTAATGCACATGGATTTTTCTGTTACTGAGGCTGCCAGTTGCCCATCACAAGTATTAACTTGGGAGGGAAGGCACACTTGGAGTGATGTAGTTTATTTCCTATCTCATATTGGTAAACAACACTTGTCATCTGCTATAACAGGGGCTTTGACCAACCTGGTCAAGTGAAAGATGTCCCTGCCATCTGCCCCCTGGCAGGGGGGCTGGAACTAGATGATCTTTAACATTCCTTGCAACCCAAACCATTCTGCAATCCTATGATTTGTGAAAAAGCCTGCTAGCTTGTATTTAGCTGTCAGCTGGAGACTAGTGAGTCTTGGTGTTCTTTGAGTAGGTATTTTATGCAAAATGCAAAATGCATGAAGACTAGAAATGGTAATTATCAGTTAGGGTCTACTTTTATGTGGCACAAAGTGGAGTAGCAATGATTGAGCTGAAGGTCCGCTTGTCTACTGAAGAGTGGTTATTTGCCTATGTAGACCTTGAATCTGGTCAGGTTGCTGTCTAGAGATCTGTATTTGTTAAGGATTGAAGTAAAGCGTGTAGGATTAGTTGTTGTTGGTACAAAGAATGCCCTCACCTAATTATATTGTATAATATAGTGCTGAGACTAATTCTTGCCTTTGTTTCACAGCCAACTTCTCACAGTTTGCCTTTGAATCTGTGGTTGCAATAGTGAACAGTCTCCACAACAGCAAAGACCTGAGCAAAGACCAGCATGGGAGAAACTGCCTCCTGGCTTCTTACATCTACTATGTATTTCGTCTGCCAGACCCTCAAAAAGAAGTAGTCAAGTCAGGTAATGTTGGTGCAAGGGTTGCAAAAATATTCTTTTCTCTTGATACATGCTATTCAGCATGGTGCTTCTGATGAGAACTTAGGGAATTGGCCTATAAAATAGCAAACAGAACTTCTCAGACCCAGACTGCCTACTGTTTAAGCACATCTCTGTTCAGGTATATAATTTTTCTCAGAGGAAGGTCAGGGATCTCAGCACTACTATGGAGTTGCCCTCCATAATCTCTATCTCTCAGTCATTCATTTAAGATGCAAGGTTGAGGTGAAAGGACTTCACAGCTATGTGCAATGCTGTAGTTTCATGAAGGTAAAAGTGAGAGGCATCTCCTATACTGAGGCTTTCTTTAGAGGAATTTTCTCCAGAAACTGAAATGGCGTTAAGATGCTGATTTCTTACTGGCCTATACATCAGTAAACTGCTTTCCATGCAAACTTATTTACTGCCAATTGGCATAGGGTCAAGCTTTGCCAATTTGTCCATTGCATTAGGGATGTCATCAGAGGATAAAACCCTGTATATTGGCTAGCAGGTTGAGGGAGGTGACCTTTGTCCTCTACTCAGCACTGGGGAAGCCACACCTGCAGTACTGTGTCCAGTTCTGGGCTCCTCAGTACAAAAGAGATGCGAACATGCTGGAAAGAGACCAGCCAAGGGTGACAAAGGTGATGAGGGCACTGGGGCATCTCTCCAATAAGGAAAGGCTGAGAGACCTGGGACTCTTCAGCCTGGAGAAGAGAAGGCTCAGGGAGGATCTTCAATGTATACAAAGACCTGAATGGAGAGTGCAAAGAAGACAGAGCCAGGCTGGTTCCAGTGGTGCCCAGTGACAGGACCAGAGACAATGAGCAGAGACTGAAATGTGCGAGGTACCCTTTGTCTGGAAACACTTTATTTCTGTGAGGGTGACTGGTGCTGGCACAGGTTGCCCAGAGAGGTGGTGAAATTTTTCACCTTGGCGTTATTAGAAAGGCATCTGGACATAATCCTGGGCAACTGGCTCTAGGTGACCCTGCTTGAGCATGAAGTTGGATCAGATGACCTCCAGAGGTCCCTTCCAACCTCAACTATTATGTTATTCTGCCGCAGTCCACTGTCCTAAAGCCTAAAGTCCTAAAGGATTCACTTGAGGGATTGCTATATATTAACTGACTTACCACCAAGTAGCTGTGCTGTAGGACCTAAAGAAATGTAGGCTCTTTTCTCTTTCAGATGTTCATTTAAATCCCTCATGAGGGACATTTAGACTGATGTTAGCATGAGCTAAAATCTCTGAGTTTACCTACACATGGAAATTATTTATCCTGGAAAAATAAGGTCCATGGAGAGGCTGAGAACTAGGTAATCATTTAGTGAAATTCCTGCTGGCATTGATCCCTGCTTTCCAGGATACTTTGAATATGTTAAATCTTAATGTGTTGAAGGTGGCATTTTGTGTTTAGGCCTGTCTTAATCTACAGGAAATTAAGAAGAGTTGATGGGAGGAAGAAAGAGCTATTGTAATAAAGCTGCTGCTCAGGTAGCCCTGTTAAGATTTTGTTACTGCTTTTGTTACAATCACCCATGCACTTTGTCATTCTATGCCTATGTAATTTGTTAATGAAGCAGTTGGTAGCGAGACTTTCAGGAGCTTTATGCTTTTTGAAATGTTGATACTGTATCAGCACTGAGCAAAGCTGGCTTGAATCTCATATCTGTCTCATGTGTATGTCCTTTAGTCTTAGTTTAAACATCTTCGTATGGGCAGGTGCAGGCAGCAGTGGCATTTTGACAGAGTCTCGTTATTACACATTTGGACGCACTTCCGCAATGTCTGTTGGGAGTAAACTCCTGCAGAGCCGAGTGATAAGCTGCAGTAATCCTGACATTGCTGTCACACAAACTGCTGCTGATGAGGAAGTCAAAAATATCATGGCATCCAAGGTAAGAGAAAAAAGTCAAATATCTGGGGAATTGTATGGACCCAAACCTAATAGTCTAGATTTGTTCTGTGAGGGTAGGGTTTGCTTTGTATAAATGCACTGTATATATCACCAGAAGCATTTGCTGTTTAGCTGATTTGACATAGGCACATGGTAAATCCTATTGCAAAATTCTGATCTCTCGTCAGTGAAGAGAGCAACAGGTAAGAACCCTGTCTCTTACTTGACGCACAGACACTCCTCAGAGGTATTTTCTTTTTTGTCATGCCTCAATCTCCTGTTCTTCTTGACATTTAGGTTCTGTTCACATCTGGTGACATGGTCTTGTCCAGGTGCACAGAGTCAGTATGATAAAAGACTACTACCGATTACACTGGGAACAAATTCACTTTCTAAAAGGAGTGAAAGACTCCTCAGAAGAGAAATGGTTTTCCTGAAATGCACTGATAATTTATTCTTGCTCTTTTTAAGTCTTAAGTTTGTTTGTTGGTTTGGTTTGGTGTTTTTTTGGTTTTCTGGGTGGGTTTTTTTTTCGGGTTTTTTTTTTTTTCAAATCACAGAGCAATTTGTATGACAGCAGCCCCATGATTTTATATCACCTATAGTACAGATGATATTTTGCAGATTTTGTAACTGGGTCTTTCCAAGTACTTAACCACGGAGTGAAACACAAACTTCCTCTGTCTTTCTTATCCACAACTACATACACTACCAACAGCTTGCAGGATAGAAAGGGTGATGATAGCCAAGAAGCTGAATTTTTCTTCCCTCATTGGCACCTGATGCTTGCCAGTCTACAGCGTCACAGACTCATCTCAGAGCTTGATGAGGGTGGTTGTGCTTAGCTGTCTGAGGAAACCAGAATCTAGAGTTCCTCATTCAGCAGGAGCTGGGAAGCTGTGCTGCTGACAAAAGCAGGACTTTTTGCCTGTTTAAGGAGCCCGCTCCTAGCTGCAGCCCTGGCAAGGCTCCACAGCAGCATGTCTGCTGAGCTCTGAACCATATCCCCCCTCCCGTCTCTTGGAGTGTTACCTATGTAAAATACTGCTTCTCAAGCAAGTTATTTTCAGAAACATTTTGAAGTCTTTTCTCCACTGAATGATCACATGCCTCTCCAGTTAAAGTGAATGGCTGCTTGTCTTCAGCAAATTAAACCACAGCTAGTAAGACACACAGGCTTTGCCAGTCTACTTGATTTGTTTATATGGACATACATATTCATCCATAGCAATTTTTAATAATGTAGATTTGAACTTAATGGCTTTATGAATTTTTCTGTAATGTACAGTGCACTAAAAAAGAGAGCTCAAGGCAGGCAATTTTTTTATATATTAATCCAGAAGTAAAATGTTTGATATTACAGCTTCATCACATTGATAAATGTAGCAATTCACAATTGGCTACTGCCATTTCATCTCATTTTGATTTGGCATTACTTTTAATGAAGAAAAGACTCACGGATGCTATTTAATTTGGGATGTAGAGCCACCGGAGAAACTTAAAGGACCCTTTGAAATTCACCCTTGGAAAAGGTGACTTATAGCGCTTCCAAAATACATTTGCAGTGCTGAAATTGGACACGCGATGGCAGTGTTGGCATTTGCACTCTCCTGCGGCTGCGGCATTCGGGTGGTCTTTGGCCTCCAGAGGAGAGTGGGATGTGGAGAAGGAAAGAGATGAGCTGTTTAGGTGAACGTCTATAAACATCGTCAAAAAAACCCAAAAAAACCACAAAAACAAAACAAAACAAAACAAACAAACAAAAAAACCCGCTGTTGATTTCTTTTTTCTTAATTAATGTATGTATGAACTTCCTATTATGTATTTCTTCTGGCTATGCCCTCCAGCCTATGGATCACAGCTCCAGTCGGATGTCTTTCTGCGTTGAAGGAACAAATGACATGCCAAGCATTTGTGCAAGCCCAAGACCACCCAATAAAAAGGTAGCCTACCACTAAGCGTGAGGGAGCACACTAACACAGCCTGGAACCTCCTGAGGCTGTGCTGATAATTAGAGGTTCAAAATGAGGAAAGGAGAAAGAGAGAACAAAATAACAACCAGTTTTATTGAACAAAGAGTTTGTGATGGAATATTGAATCAGTGGGTAAATATTGCCCAAACTTTTCTCCTTCTGCTCCTGAGTCTTTAGACTTTTTTCTTCTTTTCTGCTTTTACCGGGACTCATTTAGGCAAGTAGCAGCCTGCCTGGATCCTCCCTTTGCTCTCTTTCTCAAGATGTTAGGGCTTCTGTCTTTCTCCACTGCTGTTTACCCATGTATACCTGCCTTTACATGTTACAGTAAACCCCATTCAGAAATGTTTGCCATTTCTTTCTTCTGTAACGAATGTTTTCTTTTCTCCTTTTTGTAGCTTTTATAACCACTAAATTCCTTCCTATCTTGACTGTGCATTCCCAAATAGCTTTTTAACAACATAGAAGATACCATGTCACATAGATAATTTTTCCAGAGCTGTGCCCTGTGTTTGGCATTGGTCAGCAGCAGTGGCTTTGGATGAAGAAGGAGGGGAAAAACCCTGAAATGAGCAGTTCAGAATCTGAATTACAGTTCAGAAACTCTCCTTCCTTACTCCTGTTTATTGGTTTGATTTCTGCCAAAAAGCATAGAGATTTATACCCAATCTAACTTTTGGATGAATTAGTATGTCCTATTCAATTTAAATATGCTTAAGAATCCCATTAACTTTATTGTCTGAGTCAGAATAGAAAACAGTCATTGTAATAAAATTTTACTCCATATTTGCATTTCCTAAAAGTTTAGATCATTGGGATTGGGTATCTTATGGTCAGATCTCACTGCAAAGAGTATTGTCTCCAACTACAAATCTCTGTACAAGCTCTGTTGTGGTTATCACTGTGTGCTTCTTTCCCACCACAAAAACAATGTTACTTATACCTTCTCTCAAAAAACATGAATGTGCTAAGTGGAAGTGCTTAGTGGAGAGTAGGGAATGTGACTGCTCCCTGTCATGCACACAGCCAGTGGCCTGACGATAGACCAAAGGCATTTTCCATTTTAGTTATCCAGGACTCTGGATCCACAGGAAATTAGGTCCCAAAAAGTCTGTTTGCCACCAATGCTACTTGTATGTCATTTTGGTCAAATCTGCCTTCTGATCCTGCAGGGATGTCAACACATCCCCATCCAGCTGCTGACTTTCCCCTTTGGGGAAGTTTCCCACAGAGAAGAGGGGAGTGTTGAAACTGAAAGATGAGTTGATTGAAAAAACATTTCCCAACACTGTGTGTTTATTATCTAGCATTTCCATGAGGAGCTGGCACTGCAGATGGTGGTCAGCACGGGTATGGTGAGAGAATCTGTCTTCAAGTATGCCTGGTTCTTCTTTGAGCTCCTGGTAAGCTTTGACAGTGGTATTTTACAGTAGGTTGATGGAGAAATGTAGTGGGTACTCCAGGCACAGGTTTAGTTGGGTGGTAACCTCATCAGTTATTCAGCCCCAGTGTGAAAAGGAGAAAGTACAAGTAAAGAATCCTCCATATTCACTTGATTCCCCACTGACAGCTCGTGATGGCAAAGTCCTGTGCAAACTACATGCACAGTGGTACACAGCTTGCAGAAGGCTGACAGACAGACATCAAACCGAGCCCTTCCTTTTCTGTAAATACCTGTTCCTATCTTTTCTGCTTATTTAACAGCATGAGAGCAGTGACAAGGCTCCCCAAGCTCACAGTGTCACAGAACCCTGAAGTGATGGATGTCAGTGGAAAAAACATACTGATTTTCACTGGCAGCATATAAACAACCCAACATCAGATGAGGAAATAAGAATTAATTCCAGAAGTGTCACTCTCTGTCATCATGAAGGGCAAACGTTGCAAACAGCAGCATTTCAGAGCTGCAGATGGAAGGGTCTTGGGAGGGTCATTCTGAATTCAGGTGCTGAGAGTAGCCAACTGCATGAACCTGAACAGAAGTCAATGTCTGTCTGTGTGAGGTTTAGGCTCTCTACTGTCATTGCCAGTACATGTAGGATTTATCACAGCATTTATCACAGCAGCTCTGAGAAGATGAGACTGATTACATTCAGGGAAAAAGAAGTAGGGAATCTTACTCCCAGGCACAAACTTAAAACAGTAGTTTTACCTCCAGTTTGGGCATTTTTGTATATTTTTTTTTTCTGCTTTGCAGATAAAGAGTATGGCTCAGTATGTTCACAGCATAGAGAAACAAGACAACCCACGAAGAAGCCGGTTCTCCGATCGCTTCAAAGATGATATTACTACTATAGTTAGTGTGGTTACTTCAGAGATTGCTGCACTTTTAGTCAAGCCACAAAAGGTAAATGCACAAAATAACCATTGTGGATCCTTGCTACTCACATGGTGTTACACAGAGCTATATTTAATCTCATTTCACCTTTATCAGTGTCACTTGACTTAGGCCAAAACTGAGGCAGTATTCTCACGTAAACCTTAACTTAGAGTTGTGGCTGTGCAAGAGGGAACCTTGTGCTTTCCTGGTAGACAGTTTGTTTTTATTCAGCTCAGCTCTCCAGTCTGCTTCTCAGTATGACTTCAGGATGCAGGGAGGGAATCCTCTTTCCCATCAACAGGAAAGGTTGGACATGTATTTTTAGTGGTAGTGATGCTTTATGCCAGGTTAGCCAGGACATCAAACTGCAGCCCAAGCAGGGTTTATGCCTGCTACCCTCATTTATAAGGCACAGTAGTTACTTCACATTTGACTTTTTTGGTGGCAGTGGGCTGTGCAATATGAAGGCTGTATTCCTCCTGAGGGCTGCAAAATCCAAACATGAGTGATCTAACCCCAGGTCTCTTTAAAGAGGCACTGGCCACATGAAAATTAAAGACAAGAAGTAAGCCCTAAATCCCATTAAATTCTTTTTCCTGATATGTTTTAACAGGCTGCACTGATAGATTGTAAAGTTGAAAGGATCACAAAATGTAATTTGTATTTTAACAGTAATATTGTCAGCTTATATCACTGATGTCACTTCACATTAGCCAACAGACAAAAGTTAAGGCCACAGATAGGCACTGGGTGTCTGCTGTTTGCTCATTTGTTGCAACTGACTTTTTTCATGCTTCAGAGCTGCCAAATGCACTATGCCAGCCCAGCGGTGAGCTCTGCCACAGGGCAGACCAGACTGGAGAGCTCGCCTGCCACGTCCCTTTTCAACCAGCTCTGTTTACTGATACACTTCTCCATGTGTGCCCCACTGTTGAGGAGCAGAAACAGGGAAAAGGCCAAGGCCAGACAACTGAGGGCAGAGAATGGTGGAAGTTATTGTCACTGTCCACCAAAAAGTTGTTACTGAAGCTTTACTCTTTGCTCGATCCTTTGGTGTACTTCTGTGATAGCCACAAGCAGAGAAAGTGTTTTCACAGAAATCTTTACTTAAGGAGTCAGTGACACTTTTCTTTTAAGTATGTTATGTAATAAAAATTTGTTACATGAAAAATATTTTAATAGAACTGTAGGTTTTGCCAAGGGATTAGTATTTTATGACTTCCTCACAAAAAATACACAAGTTGTTATGGGCTGTTAATTCAATTCAGTTTTGATAGACTGAGTGTATAGAACCTGATTATGTTTGAAAATCCGTCTGCAGCATTTGCAGAATGAGGGCCGTTGGTTAGTTGTACAGAGCAGCGGTAGGCAATATGTGTCTGATTATGAATCCAAACAGTAACAGTCTCTGTTTCAATACATGATTGAGCATGTCAGATTGCCCTGGGATTCTGCAGTGATATGTCTGGTATATTTTAACCTGCCAAGCAAGGTAGTAGAAAACTAATTTTTTCTTCACAGCAGAAAAATGTCTTGCTGTGTAAATTACAGATCATGGGAGATAGATGTGTATTATTCCTGAACAGCCACAAAAAGGTTAAGAAATTAAAAGTTAAATTGTAACCACCCTGAGGTGCTGCACACCTGTTCTCAGCAGTCAGAGACACGAGTACGGGCAACATTTTTCTCAGTCATCTCTGTCAGTCTTGACTGAACACACCTGAGGGCTCTGAGCATTAAATGTGTACAGATCCCTCAGGCACCTCCACCAATTTTTCTTGGTGAGCTATATATGCTACAGAGATTTTATTATTTAAATTGGTATGTTTGAAGTAACTGTAGCCTTAGTTTAGGGGGCACATGAAGTTCTTTGTGGTTTTTGCTTGGGTCCGCGTATCTCTGGTAATCAGGCCAATGCAAGAGCTTAGCTGCTGGATGGTAAAACCCACAGATTTAACCTACTAGTATTTTTTTACTGTCAGTTTTATAGTTAAAATTTCTAAACAAAATACTTGGCATTCCATCAGCAAAGACAGATTTTTATTAATAATTTAAAACAGCATCTTATGTTTTAAGTATGTAAACCAGCATCCTCTAATGTTAAAGATTCTATTGAAAAAAAAATAAGTAAAAAGCATGTGCAGGATTGCAGCCCATAGGTAATTCAGAACAGGTCTCAAATTGTGTTTCATTGTTGTCAGCCCAAAGGTTTGTGTTGATAAACTTGTTCATTCATCCTTTGATATTCCCTGTGAAAGTTACAACAGTTGAAATAATTTACAGGAATGATTCTGTATAATTTTAACAAGATTATGTAAACTGGAGTACTGAAACAATCTTGACCAGTATGTTCCATGTGATGGTTCTGGGAGCTGTCTCCTATACTGCTTTTTAATGATTCTAAAAGGTCTTCTTCCTTTATATATGTTTTATACACTATAACTGCATTTTTTCGCCTTTTTTTTAAAGGAAAGTGAGCAAGCAGAAAAAATTAATATCAGCCTGGCGTTTTTTTTGTATGATCTTCTTTCTTTAATGGACCGAGGATTTGTGTTTAATCTCATCAAACATTACTGTAATCAGGTAGGCACCATGCATGATTGGGATTGCATGTGGTTTATGGACAGTCCAGTGTTCTGTTCGATTCATTTATCCATCAAGATCCTTCGAGTTGTGTTAAAGAGCTAGGTAAGTTTCCTATTTCTTAATGCATACGCAGAGACTTTAACACTCTCTTGATTTGTGGTCTCAGAAAAAAGTTGGGTGGAGGTTAAGATCCTTTTAGAAGTGTCATACCTTGCACTACTGCAGAGCATCCATGGAACCACATTTCTTCTCTTACTTTTTTACACCCCCTAGCAGCAGGGTCCGCAGACCATACAGAGCAGCTTTTGGACGTTATTTAAATTTGGGAGATTCAGTCAAAATGATCTATCTCTGACTTTTCTCTATACAAGCATCTCCCGCTCCCAAAAAAAAAAAAAAAGATGCAGCATGTTGTTATGAAATGATTTGTTGTATTTTAAGGGAAAAGTTTTCCATCTGTTTTGTGACCTGATATACCTGCTGTGGCTTTTTTGCCAAAGGAAGAACCTCTGACAGCTGATGGTAGGTAGGAGAACTCAAGGTGGCTACCACCCCTGTTTCCTAATGTATGTGCAATACTCCACTGATGTCATTGTTCATATGACGGAAAATGACAAGACCACTCTCACTTTGTGTTGCCTAGAAACTTGTTATGACTTTTTATGACTTTTTATGAGTTTGCCACAGACCCAGCAAAGTTTTGTTTGATTTTAATCTATGTGTTATGCAGAAGTGAAAAATTACCGTATTATTTTCTTTTGGGAGGAAAAAACCAACCCACAATTCATTGTATCTTAGGAAGCTGGTAAGTCAAGCAGGGGCAGGGGAAGAGAGACACCACCGCTGCCAAGCAAAGAGCAGCTAATGGATGGAAACTAGTTAGGTACAGGGAACCAGTTAGCATTTTAATGCATGCTGGGCTATTTGTCTATTTCTGTTTCAGGAAACAGGATATTTCACTGCATGGTAATTTAAATAGTGCATGCCCATCACAGACACTTTTTTGTTTTGCTTTTCTAGCTCTCAAACAAGCTGAATTCACTCTCCACCCTGATTTCAATGAGACTGGAGTTCTTGAGAATTCTCTGCAGCCATGAGCATTACCTCAATCTGAACCTCTTCTTCATGACTTCTGCATATGCTCCAGTATCCCCCTCTCCCTCGTTATCTTCCCAGGTAGGCATCCATTAGATGGTATTGCATCAACATCACATAAAACACACATGTACAGAAAGACTTATGTTGCTCTATAGTCAGATACTTAGGTTAAAGTATCAGGGAGAACAACTCCCTGATCAGGGAGAACAACTTCCCTCTTGAAAGAAGAGGGGCAGAAGAACAAAGATTAAGAGAGTACTATTGCAAGACTGCATCTACAGAAATTAAAGCTTAACATGACATATCTAGGTGTGTGCCCCTCTAGAAACATGTAAACAGAAAATGATGGTTAAGGTAGACATACTGGGTCTAAAAGGAATGCGGCTCTGAATGCTAATTTACAGGTGCACCTATATCCCATCCATACCCAACCACAGATACGTATTTCAATATCTGTTTTGGAGAATTATGGCAAGCAAACTTTCTGTGCATTTTCCTGCTAGCTGAACTTCTTGTTCCCTAAGTGGATGTAGATGCTACCACTATGCAAATTAGCAACTAAATCATT
This sequence comes from Strigops habroptila, assembly GCF_004027225.2. NCBI lineage: Eukaryota > Metazoa > Chordata > Aves > Psittaciformes > Psittacidae > Strigops > Strigops habroptila. The sequence continues at coordinate 74,219,488 of NC_044302.2, read as the reverse complement.
GCAGTTTTCAATATCCTGCAATCATGGATTTCTGTTGAGCATTAGTGTTGTTCAGAGCAGGATTATCGTGCTTTCCTTTTCAAACAGCCACGTACTTTATTCTGGGTTTCTTCCTGCCCCAGTGATACAGATGATGCTATGACTTTGCCAACAATTTCTCTGTGCTTTCTGGACAGTGTTTTCACTTTTATTTGAGCTTTATGATTTTTTTCTGTGTGGAAACACTCAGCTATCCTGAGTAGACCTCTTCACACAATTTTTGTGAATGCCTCTCCTCATCACTTCTCACTTCTCCCAGAATGTCATTTCCACTACATGCACATTTTTCCAGACTGATACTGACACAGCTCTGAATGTTAGGACCTCCCATCCATCATCCTGGGCATGGAATTCACAAACATATTGAATGAAGAAGTTGTTGTCTGGCATGCCACACACTATTTTGCCAGTCTTGTGCCCTTCTCCTCTACATTCTACTTTTACCATGGGGCAGACCCCCTAACAAAGGGTGCTAGCCTCCCTGTTTTCCACCTTAGTGATCTTGCAGAGGTCAGGACTGGGATGAAGCATTTCAGTGCATTGCCCCATAATTGCCACAGCCCTTGGATGCAGGGGAATGGAACTGAAGCTAAGAATGGTGGGAGACTCAAAAACACTCCTAGTAACGACAGAGTTCAGATTCGTGGTTTCTTTTTCAAGTGTCATTGCCAAAGAATTAGTTGGATGCTAAGATGATACCTTAAGGGTTTTGACAGGTCAGTAAGAGTAAATAATATTTTCTTGAATTTTTTTCTTGGTCTCAGAAGAAAAGCAGTAAGGTCTTAGAGTCAGGATTTCCCAATAGTTTTGCTTAATGCTAATCCTGTATGGCAAAGAACAAGAAATGGGACTCTCCCGCTTATGGGGAAAAAGAACTGAGCATAGCTCCTGCAACTAGTTCTAGCAAGTCAGAGCTGGGCACGCACCAGTTTAATCCTTCTTTCCTTCAAGAAACATCAACAACTCTTTTTCTCCTTCAGGAGTAACCTGTGAAGTGCAACCTGTGCAAATCAATACAGCTTTTGTGTTCTTTGGATGATTTACTACATTAGCTGACCACCGTTGCACTAATTTTGATCTGTCTGCAGGAGTGCTGCCCAGCTAGAGTTAGATTTTCAGTAAGAAATATGGCCTTGTGAATAAATCTTTTGGAATTCTTGGAGAGAAGCCAAATTCACTTAACTTGGTGCTCTACGCTTTAACATTATTCCACACAAACATAGTACAGCCAATGCCTGTCTGCTTGAGGTTGAAATTGGAGTGGACTTACATAGGTGGATCCAAAGTATGGGGATGCTCAGAGACATGAGTTTCATTTGAGCCAATATGCTGAAAGACAGCTGCCACAGTGTGGTATACTGCTACTTCTTGTGTTTGTTTTCTGGGATTATTTCCAGGTGACTGGCAGAAATATTAGGAGAGAATATTGAAGAACATAAATTAAAAGCAACATTTGGACTCATAAACCCCAGTAACTGCACTGGGAAGTAGAGTCTCAGACTTATGCTCACCCCATCAGGGGACAAAAACATTCCAGGTGACCTGTGGCACACAGCTGTGATTGGAGAAGCTCAGAAGTTCACAACACACATATAGCAGCAACTTTCCATTCCTGGGCTGGCTGTATATCAGTCAAAGCCATAAATTACAGCAGTTTGAAGGCTGCTCTAAATTGTGCCAGCTGACAGCAAGCTCAGCTAAGGATTTCCAGGGTGAAAGGAAACACTGTTTGCATGTCTTTCCTGACCTTACTTCTATGCTAGACATCATGGATGCTGAAGAAGGCACAGTGCAGAGCTTCTGACACCAAGGTCACTCTTAATGTAGAGGCAGCCTCTTGTTGTACAATGCCCAATGGCTGCTCTGCAACAGTAACAGCAATGTAAGGAGTTGTAAACTCGCAGGAAATTCTGACTGTGGGCTGTCCAAACTAATGAATAGAGGGTAGGAAAAATGTCGAAGGAGTTTCTTGCACAGAAAGGATGAGATTGCATCCTAGAAAGCGACTTATTTGAAACTAGGTGTATTTTACATCACACTCAGATGTTTTCCTCCAGAATGTCCAACCCTCTTTCAAAGTCTGTGCTTTTTGTCTGGTAGAGATTTTCCATTAGCTACATGTACTGTGACTACAACCCCTTAAAGAAGCTTTGATTTCAGTGATCGTTCTTTAACACTTCTAATATACTTCTGCAGAACTCTAGCTCCTGCTCTAGTTTCCAGGACCAGAAAATCACTGTGTTTGACCTCTCAGCTGAATACCGTCAGCAGCACTTTCTAACCGGCTTGCTTTTCACTGAATTGGCAGCAGCGCTGGATGCAGACATTGAGGGGTGGGTATCCGAATTTGCAGATTTTAGAATGGAACCAAGTTACAGTATTACTCTTGGCAAGGTCATAGTTTGATTCCAGGGCAGTCCTGTTTCCCCACTCTTTTCAGTAAGTCACTTTGTACCATAGAAATAACCCAGTCATTGTTTTATCTGCAATATGTTGGTCCCAGTGAATAAAAATATACTATTTGTTGTAGGAGTGTTGGCGAAACACCTAAATTGAGAACAAAATTCTAGCTGCTCTTGTCTCTTAAAACACCTCTGCATTTGAACTTAAGAGTTTAGCTAAACTTTGGCCAGAGTCTGATGCTTTTCTTTAAGCACCTCTCTTCACAATATTGAATTTTTACGGGTACTTTGAAAGGCTTGGGTGCTTTTGGCTGTGGTGAAGTGGCTTGGAGATGTAATACTGCTATCTTTTGCAAGGAACATGAGTCTCTGCTCAGAATGGAAGAGATTATCTAATGAGTATGGGTTTATTAATTTGTTTCACCTCCAGTGTGTTTCTTAAATCTTTGAATTATAAATAATTTTTGCATGACTCACTAATGGAGCTCATGGGTGGTTTTTGTATTATCAGGATTAGCAAGGTGCAAAGAAAAGCTGTCAGTGCTATCCTTAGCCTGCTGAGTTCCCATGACCTAGACCCACGTTGCTCCAAAAAAGAGGTGAAGATTAAAATTGCAGCTCTCTACCTCCCTTTGGTTGGTATAATTTTGGATTCTCTGCCACAACTCTATGATTTCACAAGTAAGACCTTTTTCCCTTTGTATTTTTCAGCTTCTTAGAGTGACTTTATTAAACAGTCTATCAAACATAAAAGAGACCATATTAAGTGCAGAAATTCTAGTCTAGTAAAGTTGACTATTCCTTTACTCAGAAGTAAGCTGGGTTTTTATAGACAGGAAAATCTTCAGTGTCCTCACTTCACAAGCAAATGATAGACCAGGGATGTATCTGTAAGTACTCCTGCCTATCTCTTAGTGTAAATATTATGATCCTGTAAATAAAGCCTGCAAGATGTGCAAGAAATATTAAGATACAGATAGGTTTAACAGAAAACAAGAATGATACTGACTTACATCACAATTAAAGAGATTGGATTGTATTATTTCTATCTTTTTCTATTGCTCTTTAGTGCTGTTAACATGATACCAGAATTTATCTCTGGCTAATGTAATTGTCACACAGAAAATATATTTTTGTCATCTGTTACAACTATAAACTTTGCTCTACATTATGGACCTTTTAAATCAGCATTATCAAGCCTTTTAAAACAACAATAGCTTAGATAACTAAGCTATTTCCTTGCATTTTGCTACGTGTGTTTATATGATACTGCTGAAAGTAGCTATTTCACTTTTTTTTGTAATACTGTAGATCTCTGCTGCCTGGAAAACTACATTTCACTTCCATAAATAAAATAAAGGCTGTAAAGAAAAAAGGTATAATCTTTGAAGAACATACTTTTGTCACTGTTTCTGAAAATATTTTGCATGAAGATATCTGGACAAAAAAACTTAATACTATGAAAGTATTGTTTAGCACTTTTGGTCTAAAGATAGATACTTTGGCTAATCAGCTTTCACCCCATTCCTCTAATCTAAGTATTATTCTTATACCAGAGATGAAAAGAAGATGTTATAAGGAAACCCAGATGTACCAGTATGGCTAGGTTTCCAAGTGTCTGTCTTTTTTAATATCTGTCACAAGATGCTGTTGACCTCATTCCAAACACACTGGGTCTGGCTGGTCACTCTGCTTCTCTGGAAAACAGGACTTGCAAAACACAAAATGGACACTCAGAAGAAATGGAGATTTTTACAAAACTTAAGTATAAATAACCTTGTTTATTGAAAGTGATGTCAAGAACTAGCCAGGAATAGAAGCAGTTAAGTGCCTGAAATTAAACTTGTTTTGTAGCCAGCAGGCAATACCGGCTCTGTCAGCTGTTAGCAGACTAATGTACTTTGCTGAATATCACCAAACCCATGTATGGCTTTTGAGCTGATCCTCTTGCCTGAAATGGACAGGAACTGGATGGTTCCCAGTCTTATGAAGTGCTGGCTCAGCTTTGAACCTCAGAGACAACCTCATGTTTGCTACTGCCTTTGCTTTTAATCTAGCTTCTCTGAATACCTGGAGCTTGTTGGACACATCTCCTTTCCCTGTGTTTATTTGAACAGTTTGGCAGCCTTTGCAGATGGGTGCAATCTGTATTGCTAATGCTGGACCTCTTTCACTGCTTTATGCATCAGCCAGACCAACAGTCTTAGGGATGGAGGTTCCAACTGTTTTGTTAGGTTACAGTCCAATGGAAGACTGTGATATGTGAGCAGCAACAACTGGATTGTTCTTGAATTTCCAATAGGATATTTCAAATCTAGTTTCAGATCCTCGCAGCGGAAAAGGACGCACAGGAAACACAGAAGAAGAGCAAGAGTCTGCAGGTGCAATCAATCAGAACGTGGCCCTTGCCATTGCAGGGAATCAACTCAACCTCAGGAGCTTTGGAATACCTCTAGTGTCCTTGGTATGGCCAGTGCTCTGCCAGACTCCTTTCTTGTATCTATGTTCCTCTTTGTTTTCTCCTTTTATCCTTTCTTGCCACTAATAACTACAGTCATGAGAAACTGTGTTCTTGTTTTGTCCAGCCCCAAAGAATGCCTCATATTCTTCCTGTCTTATCCCACTCTTCTCTCCTAGACATTTAATTACTCCTTTACCATAAGTAGTTCCTCTTTTTCTCCCACATCTCTTTCCGTTTCCGCACCCAACCTAGTCTTATTTCCAGATCAGCTAATGCCACTGTGACTCCCCCAATGTTTTCCAGTCCCAGTCTCACCTGAATCCATGGATCTAGGACTCAGATCCTTGTTTTTCTCTGTATATCTTTTTCTTCATGTTTTTTTTTTTATCTCCTATACAATTTGGCTGACACAACTGCCTTGCAAGAAGCGACCAAACAGTTATAGAATCTTTTTCCACATTATTCTAAGGAAATTAAAATACATGCATCTGGCAAACAATGCTCTTATGCTTCTTTGTGTGTTTCACATGCGTACAACTGGTCCTGCTACTAGTCACACACATTCAAAAAATACAATCAGTGTAACCTGATAGAGGTTATATTTACTGAAGTCCAGTTCTGAGATTTTATTTCACTTAAGTTTAAATAACATTATTTCACCTGAATTACCTCCCTTTTCTTTTTCTTCTTTCAACTGACATTTACTTTATCTGCCCTAGCCCTACAGACAGAGTGCCACATTAAGTCCTGATACTACTCGCAACCTTTTGATATGTTTCCTCTGGATCATGAAAAATGCTGATCAGAATCTAATACAGAAATGGATTGCAGATCTTCCGTCCATGCAGTTGAACAGGATTTTAGATTTGCTTTTCATTTGTGTGTCATGCTTTGAGTACAAGGTAAGTGATACATGGCCTGATTTTGTTGTCCTGCTATGTTTTGATGTTTTGGGTTGGGTTTTTTTCCTTAACTTCTGGCTGTCCAGGAGAAATTAATTATTGACGATTGTTATACTAGCTCTTGCTTAATCTACTCTACAAATGGACAAATTAATCCAGATTAATAACCTACACTAGCCTTCAAGCAAAATGCAGCCAAAACCTTAGAGAAAGTCCCATGAAGTTGGCTTAAATTGTTTTATTATTTTCCTTTCCTTGGGGATTTGAGGGCTATTTTTGGTGGACAATATATTACAGTTCCTATAAGTACCAGAAAGGACACTAAGGATGACCCCTTAATTAAGATCTAGTACTGGACATCAGGACTTCCATCTCTACAGGGTCTGTCTGAAATGCATCAAATGACCTTCTCTCTGAACTTCAATTTCTCTCTCTGTAGCACTAAGCTACATATTTGTGTTTATTAGCAGTACATACACTGCCTCTTTCCTCATCTGCAACATTTATTTAGCCTTTATATAGTAGTCAGTCATATTCATTGATTTCTGCTCCCTCTACGTGTCTCTCCTATTGTGTCTTCTTTTGGAGATGTAATTTTGACTCCTGCCCAATGATGGAGGCATTGGTGTTGATTGCTTTGACTTTACTTTCAGGGCAAACAAAGCTCAGATAAAGTTAGCACCCAAGCACTCCAGAAGTCACAAGATGTTAAGGCCCGATTAGAAGAGGCTTTACTGAGAGGTGAAGGAGCCAGAGGAGAAATGATGAAGCGCTGCAGAATACCAGCTGGTACTTCACACCCATGTCCCTCCTTGTCTTTTGAGAGGATCTCAAGAGGTTGTAGACATAAATGAGTTTGTTGGGTTTTATTCATAGCCCCCATTTTCATCCTTGTGTTTTTCACCCACAGACCTTTCCCTTGCAGATCTTTCTTGGTTTTGCTGTGGAGAAAAATATCATTAGCTTTCAACTATCCAAGGTGTAGCTAGGGCTGAGATCTTCTCCATTGAAGAATATGAGGCCAACTAAGTATTAAGACATTCTGAGAAACTGTGTTACTGTCTAATCAAAAGCCAAGAAATGGTGTCTAAACTATCAGTAAGAACAAATTGTTTGTAGCAAAAAAGGTTGTTTCATTTAATAAATGGAATAATTTGTGTTCTTGTCCTTGAAGACATTAAACAAGGTAATATGCTAAAAATCTAGATTAAAAAAATGATGGGGTCCTGTCCTTTACTAAAGCCCTAAGGCTGTAAAGGTGAATGGTTTAGTTCTGACAGACTGCTACAGACATGTATCTCCTCCTTTCGGTGAGCTATCAGGCTTCAGGTGTCCCCTTTTGCTTTAATCTCACTGATATATGTTGCACTGTTAGGGAATGACAGATCAGTGGGGCTAAGTGAAAACCTGCGCTGGAGAAAGGAGCAGACTCACTGGCGGCAGGCAAATGAGAGACAAGATAAGTAAGCCATTTAATTAATATATATTACTTTTATTAGATCCAAAGCTGTTTGGGTTTTTCATGTTTTGTTCTTTCTTCTAGGAATGTTTATTACAAAATCAGCAGCTTCAATCCTTTCCCTCTTCTGCCAAAGAGAAAGAAATATAAAATGTTTATGTAGCAGGAGTGTCCAACTGTTGCTATGACACAACAAAGAGATCACAAATACTTGAATGAGAAGTTTAAATAGTTATCTGCACATTTTTTCCTTCTTATTATCAGTGTAGTGAACACTAGTTATTGATACAAGTTGTATCAAATACTCCACAGAGGCTTGCTATGACATTTATTTTGGTGTTGCTATGGCTCCTCACTGTATAGAGTACTGTGGTATGGGTTTACCACATTAAATTGGTTGAGCTGGGTTTGACATGCTATGTTAAGATTGAGAAAAGTTATCAAGAGGAGTAGGGGAAGATGGTTCTGTAGTGAATATTTTTCGTGTTGCAAGTTATAAGTTATGATGGAGACCTCATAGCAGCCTGTCAGTATCCGAAAGGGGCCTACAAGGATACTGGAGTGGGACTCTTCATCAGGAACTGTAGTGATAGAACAAGGGGTAATGGGTTTAAACTTAAACAGGGGAAGTTCAGGTTAGGTATAAGGAAGAAATTCTTTACTGTGAGGGTGGTGAGGCACTGGAACAGGTTGCCCGAAGAAGTAGTAAATGCTCCATCCCTGTCAGTGTTCAAGGCCAGGCTGGACAGAGCCTTGGCAACATGGTCTAGTGTGAGGTGTCCCTGCTTATGGCAGGGGGGTTGGATCTACATGATCTTAAGGTCCTTTCCAACCCAAACCATTCTGTGATTCTGTGATTCTATGACTGTGAAGTACATTTCACCTTAACCGCACTATATGACAGTAGACAAGTCAGTGACTAGGTTTATGAAAAACTGTATTTTGGGGAATGGTTTGTGTTACTAACAGCATTTTCATATGGTATGTGCTAAGTTTCTAGAAGCATGGAACTTATTGCTTTCCCCTAAAGGAGATGTGTCATTTGTCCATGGACACTTGCTTGAATTTTGACTATCTAAACACGCCACTGTGTGTCAGATGTAGAGACACTTAGCCTCTCCCCAGTCCAGCTGCTGTGAGCTCACATGATATCATTCAACTTGTGTGAATTTGAACTGAGTTCTCTGGCTTGTGCTATGCAGCAACTACATTGTTGTAGTCTAGCACTCGTCCATAGTTATCACATACATTTTTGAACACAAGATTGTTAATTTGGAATTTATCCAAACTTGAAAGAAAGAATCCTTTCATTTTCTGCACTGTATTGGAAGAGGTGCATATTCTGTGTGGTTATCCTTATTTTTCCCTGAAAGCAGCTTGCTTTCACCCAACCAGTTTCATTAAAATCAGAATAAAACGGTCTTCAAGTAGCAGCTCAAATATTGCTTTACAGTAGATCAGTTAAACCACTTAAAATGAAACTTCTGGTTACATAAGTAAGACTCAGCATGCTGTCCAGGCCTTTCTGTTTTACCCAGCATTCATCACTGTGGTATGCGAGATCTTTGCTTCCCTCCTTTTTGTATGCCTTTAATGTGTATGTCCCATAAGTAAGACGTTTGCACATAGTACGTGGCACAGCAGGTTTGCACAGGTTGCTACTCAGCCTCACTCAGCCTGCTTCTCCTTGGGTCCAGCATGCTTTGGGATTGTAGTTGCAGTTATAAGCTACATGTGGTGTCAGAGAGGACCCAGTCAACCCATGTTTAATGTGTGGCTGCTGGAAATGGTTCAAGCGGCTGCACTGTTTGCTTAATTTGTTCAGTTCTTACTCATGTTTAGTGATCCCTGGCTTGATTATAGCACAAGCATTTTGGCAAGCCCTTCTGTTCTTCATTACTTTGAGTCAGTGTAATTAATAACCATTTGACTGTAATTAATAACCATTTGACTGCCCCAGCTTCCTTTCCTAGCTCTCCTCAGAATTATCTGTTTCTGCCCAAAAGATGTCTTTTACTTTTCTGGTTTTCTTTTTGGGTAAGACTCCACTGGGCAGACAAGGTAAGTGAACATAGCAGAAAAGCCACAGATTTTGGAGTCACTAAGAAATCTGATTGTAAGGGTGTTGTTCCAGCCACAGAAATGTATCTTAGGAACTTTGGCCCAAATCAGAGCAGCTCTAATCTCAAGTTCTAGAGAGCAGCTTCTGACCATGCCACAGCCCTTTTCCGACCAGTTTGGGAAGAAGAACAAAGATTCCTCTTTGTGTTTCTACCATAGAAGGGATCTCTGAAAATACACTTTTGTTAGGAGTTGTACCTTTGCTTAGATCATTCAACTTGTAGAGGAGCTGTGTTCCAGTCCTCGTCCTTAAGTCTAAACTAAGAGGGTATCATGCATTGCCTTTACCGCCACATTTTGTGTTTTATAAATGTTTCAGTCATCTCTTCAATGAGCCTGGGGCACTGCTGTATTGACCTTGCAGCTGTTGGACCTGTTGTCTTATGTTGTCAACAGTCTCAAGAACCGACATTTTGATTGCCTACATCAAACACTGCTACTATGGCGTTGAAGAAATTTCCCCTTTTCTCAAGCCTGTTATTTTTACTTTTTTTCCTGGAAGTGTTAGATCAGTTGCTTTCTATTCCATTTGGGGTTTTGGTGTCCTGACATAGGCAATGCATTCAGAAATTACTGTATAGCTTATTGAACAATTGAACAATTGAATGATAGTGAGGGCAGAGTAGCCATTACACAGATTGCTATTAAGGAAGCAGAAGCATTTATTTGAACTATTCAGAGGCCTAAGTTTCAAGTGTTCCCTTTGGGACTCCTGTTCTATGGTATCAGCTCTCCTCATAGACTCCATAGTTCTTAAGAAACACCTCTGGACATTGTTTTCATTGTTTGCTCTTACGCAATCGTTCAGAATGGTATCATTTGTATTTTGGTTTTGTTTAAACAGCAGGCCATCTATCTCTCTGCATGCTTTAATTAGAACTCCTTTTTGCAGGACAAAAGCTGAGCTAGATCAAGAAGCTCTGATCAGTGGAAACCTGGCAACTGAAGCTAACCTGATCATTCTCGATATGCAAGAGAACATCATCCAGGTGGGAAACAGCAGAGCTGGCTTATAACCAATACCTGCTGCCTCAGAAGCCAGTGGAAGCAGGATTCATTTCTCCTTTTGTTTCTTACGCAGTGCAAAATGTTTTAATTAAAGCTCTTTTGTAAACTTTTATAATCTTGAAGAGGAAAAAGTATATTAAGAAGAATGAATACAAAAATGAAATTGCTGTCTGCCTTACACTGTTGCCACAAGCCCCTTCTACTGCAGGGCGTTGTGCTATGATGAATGAAAATCTGCCATCTTGTCTTCAGTAGATGTTGAAAGCCATTTCCACTGTATTAATGTGATCCTGGAGTTTGGAGAGGATGAGCTAAGAAAACCTTCATTTATGCTAGGAATGTATCTGAAGATATTAGTAATTTGGAACTGGACAACTGAGTGGTCTGTGGTCATACTTGCATGTATGGATCTGTGAGACAAGGATTTAACCTTGACTCCCACAGAGACTCCCACACAGTGCAGTAAGGTATCTTCCACCCGCATAGAGCAATGTAAGATGCAGAACTGACTTCCAGGAGTCAGATGCAGTAAAATTTCACAGGTCTTTGACAGCAGTGGAACTATGACAGTTGACTCTGCTTAGACATGGTCTTCTGGTTTAGGGGAGAGATTCCAAATTTCCACTGTGTATATTCTCACAGATGGAGAGGAGAAAAGTTTGTTCCTGAAAACCTGTTAGTAGAAAACCATTTAGCTACTAGACTTTTGTAGTACTGGGCATGATTTCTGCATGACACCACTCATAGCACCTAGTCTCCCCACTATTTGGGTTGTGGGTTTGATCAGAGTATTACCAGTATGCCGATTTAGTCTATATGCCCAGGAAATCAGAGCATGAGGAGGCAAGGGAAAGGATGGTGCTTGCCCACCACGGGATCACTTCCTCATCCAGGGTACATGAAAGATTAGCCAGAAGGTGGACAGAGCTGCAAGAGTTACTGCAGAAGCTGGCTGAGCTTAAAAATGCATTGGAGGGTCTGTGGATATTGGGAAATGTTTTGGACATTTTCCCCTCTATCTTCCTGATCACTACAAAAGTGTTTTCAAATTCCTCTGAAGCAGTTGTTAACAAATAAAAAATATGCAATCTCTAAACTCCTGGATGTATCTCATGGACAAGACAGCAGAACTTCAGTTCCTATATGCCAGTTCATTGTTGAATTGCCTCATGCAGTTTTTGTTTTTCTCATGTGTAGGCAAGCTTTGCAGCAGAATGCAGAGACAATCTTTTAGGAGGAGTTTTGAAGGTCCTGGTAAATTCTCTTGGCTGTGATCAGAGCACCACTTACCTGACTCATTGCTTTGCTACACTCAGAGCACTCATTGCTAAGGTATGCTGTTGACATACTTCTGTTTTCATGCTTCCAATCAAGTTACTAGAACAGCATTTCTAGAACAGAGCTGTGTGCATTCACTTACCACTTTTCCTTTGGCATGTTTTGCATATGTAAATACACTTCCTGTCTGTAGGGATGTTAAGGGACTTCTACAGCTGTTGTAAGATTATTTTGTTGATCACACAAGATGGAATAACTGAATCTGAATAATCTTGTGGGTTTAGCAGTTTACTCTTAAATACAGAAGATTTACTAATGAAAAGGTAAAAAAAAAAAATCCACCCATTATATTTCAAATACATTCTTATTCTAATTAGGCATCTTAATGCCAGGGATTGCACAGATTCCATAATTTCAAATCTAAATTGTATCATAGGACTAGTTTCCAACCAGTTGGGCAGCAGATAAATTAAGGCTAATTCATCAGATATCATGATCTAATGATAAGTAGATCATTAGGTTTCTACTTCTAAGATAAGTTCCGAAATTCTAAGTATATTCTAAGATGTTGGCAGATTTCATCTTCGTTCTGCTTGGAAACTAAACCAAATCCTAATTTCTCTCTCATTCCTTTATCATAAAATAAAATAAAATAAAATAAAATAAAATAAAATAAAATAAAATAAAATAAAATAAAATAAAATAAAAATTAGGACAGAATTTGACCCAAAATTTTGTAATATGGATCATATTGGGTTACGTGCTTCATGAGGACTCTCTAAAATCTGTTTAAGATTCACTCTCTTACAAAGAAAAGCAGTTCCACAAAGGAAAAATCCATGAAATGTTTTTTACCCCTAAATATTATAAAATGCAAATAATAAACAGGACACTCCTGTCCAGTTAATGCCTGTCTGCTGTTAAATGCACGTTGGCTGACAAAGTGTAATTACAGGGTAGATAGTAGTTATGAAACTCATAATTATGTTTTCGTTGTACTTTATCTTTGAAAGCTAACTTCCAGTTACAATAATGAATTTTGTGAAGCAATTGTTATTGAAATAGATCTTCTAGTTAAGCTGAGTCATTTCTGTATTTTATGAAGCAATCATTCCAATTATTTCTATTACACTGAAAGTATATAGATGTTATTTTACAAACAAAAATGAGAGAACCCTGGGCCAGCAGGCTTGTAATATAAATTAGACATAAAACAGTGAGATAATGGAGTGAAGAAAGGTTGAGAACAGGGAAGTGGGCCCTCAAATCAGAAATAAATCCTGTGTTCTGTTAACACACTTCCAGCAGTCCTATGTATGTACGTATGATATGCTACTGGTGCATCTGTGCTGCCTACAGTGAGAGTTTCTTAGGACAGACATCCTGCTCCCTGGGTTTATTGTCTGCTAGGTGCATTGTGGAGACACTGCAAAGGAGGGTCTGGCATGAAAGCTGGGCAGTGGAAGTTTTCTGGCACACAGTAGGAGGAAGAAGACTCTGGAGGGCTGGGGAAGGGTAGGGCATTGATGCAAAAAGCTAGTAATTGCTTCTTATGCTTAAAGAAGTATTTGCATGTTTCATCAATCATTATGTATTCTGAAAATAGCAAGTCTCCATGCTTCTAAGAATTTTGCAACATTTTATGTTTTCAAAAGCTCCTGGAGCATGGGACTCTGAGAAATTTTTTTATTCTCTCTTTCTGCCGCTCTGTTTCAAAACACAAACACTATTTTCAAACTCTTCTTCTCTGTAGAAAAGCTTGTAAATGGAACCTATAGCATCACAGGAATCAGAAGTAAAAAAAAACAAAAAAAGTAAAATGTAGTTTTTGTAAAATTTAGTCTTTCTCTGAATCCTGTGATTTTTGTGCACTAAGCTAATGAAGCTTTAATGGCCAGAAATGAGAGTAATGAATGTTTTCTTTTCTGTCTCACTTAGTTCGGAGATTTCCTATTTGAAGAGGAGGTTGAACAGTGTGCTGACCTGTGTCAAAGAGTTCTCCATCACTGCAGTAGCAGCATAGATATCACACGGACTCAAGCCTGTGCCACTCTTTATCTCCTCATGAGATACAGCTTTAGCTCTACCAGTGTAAGATCTTGAGAACAGCAGTATGTTTTGTGCCACCTTTTTTTGTCATCAACTGAAACAGAACCTGAAGTTGTGATAGCAAATGGAACATATCTGCAGATGAATAGTCATACGTTATGCTGTTTCGCACATTTGAGCCAGAAGAAGTGCTAGAGTTGTAAGAGGAAAGTAGTTTTAATTGGTGTTTATTATTTTGTTTAGGACAATGTGTTCTGCAACATCTGTAAATGCATCTTCAAATGGAACAGCATTAGGCCTCTGGTAAAAGAGCTATAAGATGCATAAGCAATACTCTTCATTTTATCACTTTTTTTTCCTACTCCTGTGTCACTTAAACTTAGACTAGTTTTATTCCAGTGCAATTACAACCTCAGTAGAACTACTGTATGCTGTGTTAATGGGAATTCTTTGGTGGCCTTGGAGTAGGCTCTGATTCTTACCATACATATGGAGCAAAATACATATGTTAGGCATGTAGGTTCACAATGTCCTAACATGAAAGGACATGCATTAGCATTGTGGATAGCATCGGATCTTGCACAGCATTTCCTTCCCTAGTTGTTACTTTAAAAGCTTTGAATATGTAAAAAGTGCTGGCTTTGCAGAAGGAAAATGTGCCTTTGAGACACCATGATCAGCAAGACGTAGTGCATCACCAGGTGAAGCCTTCAGAGGCCTTTTGGTTCCCAGAATTGTTTCCAGAATGTTCCTCTCCTTCTCCTCTGTGGGTGGCCTGATCTGCACACCCACTGGCCAGTGCAGAGGGGGAAAGAAAAGCTTCTGATTTCCCCTTGTCTCAAGTGAGAATACGTATTCCAAGGAACATTCTTGCCCCAAAGTACAGACGTGTCAGAATTAGGGAACTTTGGCTTAATCAGGTAAAACAGGACAGGCTTTGATGCACCAAAGACTGCTTGTGTGAACGGTGACTTTTAACATGCTTGGTGTGGGCAAGAGAAAGTAGATATGATTTATGCAGTAGACAGAGATATGTGAACTGATGTGATGGTGCAGCCATCATTCTTTCGTGTTTTTGTCTTTTCTTCTAAAAGAATTTTGCAAGAGTGAAGATGCAGATGACCATGTCACTAGCCTCTCTGGTTGGAAAATCACCAGAGTTTAATGAGGAATTCCTTCGACGGTCCTTACGAACCATCCTAGCCTATGCAGAGGAAGATGCAGATATGCAGGCAACTCCATTTCCCATTCAGGTCAAATCTTTTATGACATCTGTGGCTTTTATCAGGAGCTTTCACATAAGAATGTGCTTGGAGCAAGTCCTAGTTCTTGGTTTTCCAAAGCAATGAAAATAAGGATGCAGGGGTTATTGCATGAGTTTATTTCTAACACAACAATAAGCAGGGAAGAAGTGGAGGACATAATTCCATAAAATAAACTCCTAAGGAGTTCTACTGAAATCACTTTACAGGAGAATCATCTCTTAGTTTTGTGTACAACTGTCTTACAGACCCCAGCAGGAACTATAGCCTCTAAGAGTTTCCCAAGGGGGAACTTGATTCATTGTGTTTGAAGACAAATAGCGTCATGGAAACTTCTCTCCCTTTGTCCATTCATAAGGTTTCAGCAGCAGTAATGAAAAATATTTCAGGCAACTGTCAGATGCTTTGCTAAAATTCTTGTGGTAACTCAGCTTATGCTGAAGATTTGTAAAAACATCTGCTTTGTTATCAGATCACAGATCAACTAAAGCTGCACTCTATTAGCACATAGGTTTGATTTTTCATTCAAAAATAAACAGATCAAAGAATTACAGCTCATTTTGATTAAGTAAAATGTGTGTATAAGATCAGCAGTCTTCACTGCATTGAATAGAGTTGGAAAAACTTATCTTGTAGCAGTTCAGCATCCTGACATTTTCTTGGGTAAGAGGAACTAAAAAAGAGTTACATCATCTGGTCAGATGCTGTTATTTTTCTAGAAGGGAAAAAAGAAACACCTGAGAAATGCATGTTGTTCTTTGTATTACTGCAGGTAGAGGAGCTGCTGTGTAATTTGAACAGCATCCTGTCAGATACAGTGAAAATGAGGGAATTTCAGGAAGATCCGGAGATGCTCATGGATCTCATGTACAGGTGAATCCATTTAGAAATGCTGCTGCAGTGAGGTGAGCACAAGAACTGTGCATTTTAGGAACAAGCTGTGGACAAACCCTCTAGCTGTTCTGTTTGTGTATATTCCACTTTAGGGCAGCTGATCCGTCACAGGGTGCCCAGGCTGGAGTAATGAGACAATTGCAGTGGAGCTACTGGGAGGTGGGCATAGACTTGGGCAAGAATGGGAGTCAGGGACTGATGAACACTGAAGAGTCTTGGTTTCAGCAGTTTTACTCTCCTTATAGGCCCCTGTGTGGCCTGCCTACAGCTGCATAACCATTTCTTTTGCCCTTTGTTTAGTGAATCATACAGAATAAAGACAGAGATGTCTTCTTCTATTCAAGCCAGGTCAAGAATTATAAAGGTTCTTTGTGTTATTTGAGAAGAAGCGACTGTTCATACCTCCTTTCTGCCCTATGTTATTAGGATTGCCAAAGGATACCAGACATCACCTGACTTGAGGCTGACTTGGCTGCAGAACATGGCAGAGAAGCACACCAAGAGGAAGTGCTACACAGAAGCAGCCATGTGTCTGGTCCATGCTGCAGCCCTGGTAGCAGAGTACCTCAGCATGCTTGAAGATAGAAGCTATCTCCCAGTGGGCAGTGTCAACTTTCAAGTAAGAAAAGGCTCCCAAGCTCTGACAGCATAAGGCTGAGGTGGCCTCTTCTGGTGTGTGTATTGCTTCTTGTGTTAAGCAGAGTAGAAGTGCATGTTTGGAGAGGAAAAGTTACAAAGGCAAAGTATCCATCACCATTTGGTACGTTTTCCCAGTGATTTATGCGTACTGATGAAAACTGGTACTTTAGTATCTGGCTGTGTCTATAGTTTCTATTTCCAGCAGTTGGCTACTGTAATCTCTTGTTTGCTAAGTAGAATCCATGTTTTTTCCTAGGTCTGTTACTTATCAGCTGCGACAGCTGATACATCTTCCAAGCTTCTTTCTCATAATCTAGGTAATTGGAGCTACTCACTTCTTTTAGGCATGTTCTCCAATCTTTTGACTGTCATTCAATTACTAACCAACACCCTTTTGATTGATAAATGACACAATGATCTATATGCAGTTACATCAAAGTCAAGTAAAAACGTCCCCTAAATTCTTTCAATCTGGCAAGTATCTTTCAGTTTATCACTCCAAAGACTTCACTGGTTCTTTTGGCGTCGTTGAGCTCTTCACTCAGTAACACAATGATCATTTTCCAGAGTTTTCTTATGGGTTTTTTTTCACCCTTCTTTTCTACATCACGTAGATGAAAGCTTAACTCTTTCTAAGTGTTGCTAGACATTTCAAATTGCAGATATTTTTATGTAGTTTATCAGATTATGCAGTTTTGGTTACCCCTACCTGAACTGACCTCAACTGCAAATTCAGTGATTTTACTGCTTTTTTCCACACATTATTAAAAACAGAAATGTCTGAACCCTTAAAATATTCCTGTGTGTTGATGATCCCTCATTATTCTCTAAGACCAGTGAAGACCATACAGAGTGTTTGCTGCAATGATTATGAATCATTCCAAATAATTAGTGGAAATGTTTTGCAGAATCAACTCAGATGTTGTGTAGATAATGTTTGGGCACATTGTCTTTATGAGATTTTAATCTTTTAAAAGGTATCAAGTTTCTATAATCTGGTGTTAATTCAGATTAATTACAATACTTTTAATCTTTTTCTTTAGCAAAATTTTGTATCAGTATTTCTGGATGCATCCATTGTCCTGGATGCAGGCTGATAAATATACCACTATCTGCTCATCTTGATTATTTTTTAAAAAAATTGGTCCCCAAAGTATATTTCCTCCTCTGGGACTTCCGCAGTTTTATAAAATATATGGCAACTCAGTGTTTGCTGCCCTGGATACCCTTTTGCTTAGCTCTTTTGAACTCTTGAGGAACACATTTTATGGTTCAGGTGATTTTGAAAGGGCTAACACTAATAGTTGGTACATTCATCATCCCTTGATATAACCGTACCACCTGGGGGTTTTTTTCTTTCAAAATTGTAAATAACCATACCACCTGGAGGTTTTTTTTTCCCCTTCAGAATAGTAAGTGTGAATGTGATTGAACCACTTGGCATTTTGCATTAAATTTATTATGTTGGGCTTTAGTATTTGCAGTTCCACCTTAGCAATCAAACGATGAACTAGTGCTATTATTAAATTCCTTTACTCTTAAATAGCTATATATACTCTTTTTACAGCTAAATTTCTGGCCATGGATTTATACTTCTGCCATTTTGCATTCCTTATCAGTTTTGTATCGTTCCTAACGTCTAACTTCTGTTCATTACTTCTATTTTCTTTTCTCCTTACTTCTTAAATACTATCATCATTATGGGTGAAATCTGCACTCCCTTTCCAGTGTCATCCTGCTCCCAGGTTGCCTTGAATGGTTGTAATCTTGCACATTTGACCCTAATGCAATTCCTCTTTACATTGCTCTAGATTGAACGGGTATGTTTTCAGTTATTTTAAAGAACTATCCTACAAGGCATGAAGCAAGCAAAAACTTATAAGTTTAAAAGCAGCAAGTATTTTTCTCTCATCAAAATGCTTGCGTAAACGCATGTTTGCCAAAGAAAAAGTTGCTCCACAGGAGAAAGGTAATAAATAGCTTCATGACCAGAAATGCAATTACACAACTCTTTATCTGACAGCACAATTTTGAATTTCAGTTTGCTCAATAACAATAATTAACTATAATAACACCTTGCATTTGTTACAAAGCTTTCCCAGAGGAAAGCTGCCATTCTTTAGAAACAGGTCTGTGTTTTGTAGCACCTGTGAAAATCTTGTTCAGATGACCTCGTTAAAAAACAGAAACATTAGTCAGACTCTCAGCTTTAGCTGGAGTTCCACTCCACTGACTCTTTCTGTGTCCATTTCTTCATTCAGGTCAGACATTAAATTAACTAATACTGGTGATACACATTTAATTGTGGAATTGAGGGTTATAATAATGTGTATTTTAAAATATTAATTTGGATGAGAAGTATTATCTGCTTTTCACAGATCAGCAAAATGAGGCAGCAAAAGATTAAATCACTTGACCTAGGTCTTCTGCAGCTTACTCTCTATGATGGTCAGTAGAGTAACACTTTTCGTTTTACTGTTCCAGACTAAACTGTATATGCATCTCCCTGTGCAATCAAAACTAGCCCTCAAAATCAGAACAGGATCACTTTCAATGAAATTCCCTTTGAGCTTAACTTGTGTTTACACTAAATCACTTTAGCAAGTGATAAGGCAGACTTAGAGTATTAATTGTGTATAGACTGACCTTAATGTCACTTTATATTACCAGAGACAAGGACTTAGTGTGTGTGACTGCCTTACTGAGGCACAGGGTTAATTAGCCTGGGCTTAGCAATAGCCTAAATCAGCTGTGCTGTTTTGGGGAGCTAGGTGGCAGGCTACCCTACCGATATCTAACACGGTAATAAGGGCTGGGGATCACGGTAAATTCCCTTGAATTTACACAAGTGTTTCTTTTCCTTAAAGAAAACTAGGCTTGTGAGGTCCAAAGTACTTGCTGATGATATACATGGTAACTTATGTATTGCCTATAGTATACAAGGTACATACAAAATTCTTCACTTTGAAAGGCAGATTGAGGTAAAAGGTGGGTGAGGTATGTCCACTTTGCAAAAGATCATGGAAATACCAGAGGTGTGTCATGAAGGCTTTCTCCTGCTAGAGTGCTTGGACTGTAAAACATGGAAATACATGCCTGACATTAGTTATTACAATTTAAAGGCAAAGAAGAGGAAATTGGTGTCCATGACTTTCTTGATTACTTTCGTAAATAAATCACTCTTCTGGACACTCGTCTCTTTGTTACCGAAAAAAAAAAAAAGGCCACATGCCATTCTGATTCTGCAAAAACCATTCTTAATGGCTACTGTCACAGAAAGGGAAAACCAGAAACTGAGCTGCAGCATAGGTTGTATGAGTTGCCCTAGGCAAGCGCCAGGGAGGTTGGGTCTGGTTGAAGTCACTATCTTCAGTGAGACTGGTAGGTAAAAAGTGCTATGTGTGTGCTAAAATGCACTACAGTTTTCCCTCTGGCTGAAATTCAGACATATCCTTAACTCCTGTGAATGCTGTCCTGAGCTTTGTGCTCACCCTTCCAGTGGAGCTGATGTGATGTGCAGACTAGGCACTGGGATAGTAGCTGGGTTGGAGTAAATTTCACCCATGGAGAAATAAGTACATCCACAAAACCCAAGGAGGGAAGTTCCGTGTTGCTAGTGATGTGGGGTGCCAATTCTTTCTCTGAAATCTGATCAATAGTAACAGCCCTCAGTGTCTTTGCCATTTTATAAAGATGTCTTTAAGGACTTGGCTAGCTAGCCAGCTGGCATCTATCCTGCATTCAGACAGATTGTCATTGCCAGTTGTCATTCAGTTTCTGCTGAAGTGAAACACTATGACACTAATTTAACTCCTTTTAATTATTAGCCAATCGAAGCTTAGTATTTCTGCTGCTGTTAAAAGTTACATATGCTAGTTCCATGCTGTAGGTACACATATTTTACTGTTCATTTACATGTATTTCTATGCATTATAAAATTTTCAATGTTGATTTTACCCAGTGTCATTTATTCAAAGGGATCCTGAAGAACTCCATACATGTTATTTCATGGTCTAGAATTTCAAAGAGTGACTGACACTGTGTACTTTAACTCGATTTATTTAAACACATGATAAGGCCAGTAAATTTAACAAGAAACCAAGTAAACTCTGCAGGATCAAGGTGTAATATCACAGAGGCTGGCCAAGAAGCAGCATTCAATTATTGCAGGTTTTACAGCAATATTGTCTGTGTCCTACTTCTCTGCTTCAAAGTCAAATCAACAATTTGGAAGTTCAACTTCTTCAAGGAGGTGGCAGAAGGTCTGGGGTGCAGAATTTCCCACACCCAGACTCCAACAGCAGGAAGTGCACACTGGTTGTGACCCCTGCGGTGTGGGAGATTGAGCTCATTGCAGCTCCATGGAAATCCCAGACACCGGAGGGGGGCCAGTTTGCAACCTACAGGAGTCTGCCTGTTAAACCTGAGGTAAGAAAGTTAGTTTAGGATTCTTGTAGAGAAACTCCTGATCTGCCATGTGCGGAGATTTATGATGTTTCATTTGCTTCTAAATGGAATTTAACTGTGTAACCCCTGGTTGCACTTGTGTAATCTCATTCTTCTTCCTCTGATGTAAATATGTTGAAACTGCCTGATCTTTATGATAGACTATTGATCTAGGTTTCTGATTCCTCTGTTCTGATGTATTTTAGAACATTTCATCCAATGTGCTGGAGGAATCTGCTGTTTCAGATGATGTTTTGTCTCCAGATGAAGATGGTATATGTTCTGGGAGGTATTTCTCAGAAAGTGGCCTGGTAGGGCTGCTGGAACAAGCAGCAGAGCTCTTCAGCACGGTGAGTGAGGGCCAGAGTCAGTGGGAGATGGAATGGAGATATCTGCGCCAGACCCACAGCTTATTTGCCGGCACATGAGGAAACAAAGTCTCACTTTTTGGCAGATGTGTGGAGCTAAATCAGGCTCCACACATCTACCCCTCTGAAAACAACTAGTCAAGAGTCAGAGACACATTTTAGGTCTGACCCAGCCCAGCTCAGCCATATAACCACCTCTACTGTTCAGACTGTAGGCAGCATCAGCAGAAAGTGATTGTCCCAGGCATGAATCGAGCCTTTTGGATGGTATTTTCATGAGACAGTACATTTTTGGGAAAATATCTTTCTTAAACTATAGATTTTAGAAAGCGTGTGAGAGTTACTCCTGTGCTTTTACACAGCATACAACCAACCACCATAATCTGCACTTACCATATAAAGAGTCATGATATTAATACTCAAGTAGCTCATCATAGTCCTGTAGTGCTGAAGAGGATATATGATTTAGCATCTCCAAAGATATCATTTGGGTTCTTTCTGTCCAGATGCAGCTCTGGTTGCCCTGAACCACACATGCTGAACAAATCCATTTCCTTCTGCTCACCTGCATTTCTCTTCTAGCCCTATGCATGGTTTCTACCATGTGCTTTACACAGGAATTTGGGCTTGAGAGCCCAACAATTCAGACTTCCAAATTAGATCTGGCTTGTGGTTTGCCAATCAGAACTACCCATTTACTATTACTAGTTTTTAGATCAAGCAACATAGCAGATTAAAAGATAAGTCGCATAAATCCCTTTTTCAGCCAGGCCGTTAATGTAAATCTAGTTTCTTTTCAGAGTGCATGAGGACTCATTTCTTTTCTTTTATTTTTTCCTTAATTTTTTTTCTTCCAAGGGTGGATTGTATGAAACTGTGAATGAGGTGTACAAAATTGTCATCCCCATACTGGAAGCACATCGAGACTTCAGGAAGCTTACTTTGACACACAGCAAGCTACAGAAGGCCTTTGACAGCATTATTAATAAGGTACTCGTGAGGCAAGGTGCTGCTAGCAAGACACATTACTGGGTTGCACTGTTTGTTTAACACTGGTGATAATAAAACTGTTCATATCAAATATATCCATTTCCTTTTTCTAACAAAAGCTTCCATCTACTTTGATCTACCTACAAAGGGTAGTTACAGTGAAAAGAGGCTCTATCCTCTGTGTAGGAAAAAGCATAGGTTAGTATAAAACTGGTTTAGAGTCATAGAAAAATAGCTGAACAGGTCCAACTTAGAATAAGAGCATGGAGGATGCCACCTGGCCACATCTATTTAATAAAAATACCTTTATTGTCAATTAACTGGTGTTTTCAGTTATAAAACTGAAGAAATACAAAAGCCTGGCTAAATTCTCAGCACTCATACTGCCCCTTTCCTTCTCTTTCTCCAGAAGAGTCTAGTCAGTTTCAAATTCTTACCAACTTTCACTGCAAAATTTTAATTTTGTTCATATGTATCCAATGGAATTAAAAAATAATAACTTTATTTGTTTTGCAAAAGCTGTTTCATGATTAGCCTACATTTTAAACGAGATTTCAGTCAAATATCCCCTTAATTTATATGCTTTCCGTCATTAATATGTACTTCTAATTCATCAGCACTGGTGATGCATAGAACTGGCTCTGAAATAGGGAAAATGTAGGATTAGTGGGTTTTGTTATACAAAATTGGGGAAAAAAGGCATCAAAATACTACAATGTCAATATAAAAAAAATAAATTGTAAATTTCCTCTTTCTGTTTATCAATTAGGGTCAAAAGCGAATGTTTGGAACTTACTTTCGTGTTGGTTTCTACGGATCCAAATTCGGAGACTTGGATGAACAGGAATTTGTTTACAAGGAGCCTGCAATCACCAAGCTTCCTGAGATTTCTCACAGATTAGAGGTAGAGAAAAAAACATTGTGTTAATATGATCTCCAACGTTCTTTTATAATTTCTAAGGAACCCACACAGTTTTAATAGTATTATTGCTATGTAAAAATCAGTAACAAACTGATTAGGACCAAAGATTATTTCCTTTGTATGCATCCTTTCCAGTGCAACCCTTTTACAGCATAATGATGAAAGTGATCCATTTTCTTGAGGCCATGTCTCTTGTGGGCAGGCCTGTAAATACATTGAATTATTTGATTTAACCATGCTACATATTTGCTTGGGTATTTTTTCAGTTTTTTCATGGAACTGCATGTTGTCTTCTGATCACTTTACCTCTAGTTCTGCTTTTTTGTGAGCAACTCACACTGATCTTTGTCAGAAGATGCCTTAGCCTGGCCAGCTGTGGTTCATGAAGCCAACTGTACAGAGCCCAGAAATTATCATGGTTACTCCTTTCTCTTACAGGCATACACATCGTTAGCATTGTATTAAGGACTTAAACCTTAAACCACTCCACGATAATTCTGTTTCTTTTCCAGGGATTTTATGGCCAGTGTTTTGGGGAGGGTGCTGTGGAAGTGATTAAGGACTCTGCTCCTGTAGACAAAAGAAAGCTGGATCCCAATAAGGTAGGGAAAGTACTACTGAGAGTGCTGAGTGCCCTGTCACAGATGAGAAAGGAAGAGAGCGGGATCCCCTTGAAGCTTTTATGCTCAAACATTAAGGTAGCAAAAAAAATATCCCAACTTGGCTGTATCTCTATGCCCAGGGATATCCTTAAAGCCTCTGTGAAAGGCTTAGTTTGGTAGTTTGTCACAGAGTGTGGAAATTAGAAGTTCTGATCTCTGGTCCCTGCTCTGGCTCTGATCCTCAGGGTTAAGCTGTTCCCTTCCCAGAGGTAAGTTTTGTCAGCTCTGAAGAAGAAAAGGAGCCCTGAAGAATTTGTAGCTCTGTGCGTTTCCAGACAATGCTTAGCCAATGAGAGCTACAGGATATTTCACATATGCTGTTCTTTTTACATTTCTTGGGTTATAAAGTGCTATAATGGTTCTTCCCTCTTTACTCAGGCATATATACAAATTACTTTTGTGGAGCCATATTTTGATGAGTACGAGATGAAAGACAGGGTAACCTATTTTGAGAAGAATTTCAACCTCTGTCGGTTCATGTACACTACGCCTTTCACCATGGATGGGCGCCCCAGAGGAGAGCTTAGTGAGCAGTACAAGAGGAACACCATCCTAACCACAATGCATGCTTTCCCCTACATCAAAACTAGAATCAATGTCATCCAAAAAGAAGAGGTAATCGTGTTTTGAGGACAGATCTAATTTCTCAGGGGCTGAAGGAGTCTCTGGGTGGGAAGATTTTTAAATTACATTCTTAGCAGAAGAAGGCTGAATTTCTCAGACGTGTTACTCTGAGAAGTAGGAATGGCATACATAAGTAGGAATGGAATACAATGAGTAGACAAATGCAGGGTGGGTATTTACTATGGAGAAGAGAGGATAGCAAGTCTATATTATTCTTTTTGACCTCCAGGTTGTAATGCTGTGTAGGAGGATGTGTGAAGAAATATTTATGGCTGTACTTCTAACAGATAGTCACAGAACTAAGTTGGGCTCAGAGCTGGTTTAGAGACAGAGAAGCTTTATAAAGGTAGAAAGTGCAAAACCATTTCAGATATGAAGTCAATAACTTAGAATGGTAACAAATTTATGCAAAAAGGGAGTCAGATCCACATTCTATTCTTCCAAATTATAAGATGTCAAAGAGCTTTTTCTCAGGTGCAGCATCTACCAAGATGACATTTAGATTGAATAGTCTTCCTGGGTTTCACAACTACTATTTTTGGCAGAGGAAAATGATAGGGATATTTGGAACAGGTCAACTGCATGCATGATTCAGGTAATGGAGCATTTTTTTTCCCATTTCCATTAGTTTATTTTAACCCCCATTGAAGTTGCTATTGAAGATATGCGGAAAAAAACACAGGAACTAACTGCAGCCACCAACCAAGAGCCACCAGATGCCAAAATGCTCCAGATGGTTTTACAGGGCTCAGTTGGAGCCACTGTAAATCAGGTAAGGGATCCACATAAGCCAGATGGAGTGTTTCTGCATACTTTTTTCATTGTGCTTGCTTTTTCACTCTCATCTCTTGCACTGGATGAAATAAATCCAGTAAGACACATTTAATCACAATGCACATTTAAACATAATCCCTTGATATTTAGTCACTGTATACTGCTCATTAGGGATGCTTCTGGTGAAAATGCTTGTGGAACTGCTGTCTTGGTTGTAGGTGCAGAAACTCACAGAAGCCTTGGGAATGCATCCAACGATTTTCCAGTTCTAGCAAACTAGCCATCTCAGCCATTTTGTTCACTCCAGGTGTATCCTTCAGGAATGGAATAATGACAACGATTCAGCTGTAGGACCACCACAAACTCATAGTTTCTCAGAAAATACATGAAGTCAAGACCTGAGTGTTACAAACTTCGGAAAGAACGGTCCTTTTCTGGGCTGGGTCTACTTAACTCCCTTGGGGTCTTGTAATGCCACACAAAGGAGCTGTATTTCTCTCATGTAACCAGCTTTAGCAGTACAGCTATCCCAGCTCTTCTTTGCTGTGCAGAATCTGCCCCCTTTTCTGTGGGGCTGGAGGAGAAATCAATAGAGAATAAAATACGATTGGCAAAACCTCTGCTTGCCAAAGAAAAAGTCGGGGGGGGGTGTGGTGTGTGGACGGGATATCCTGTTATGGTGACTATGCATAGTTTTCTTTCATAATTCTGCACGTGAAGTAACAAACAGCTTAACCAAACATGTGGTCTATTTTCACTCCAAGCAGGTGGTTTTGACATTTTCCTTTGTTATTCCTATAAGGGACCACTAGAGGTAGCACAAGTGTTCCTGGCTGAAATTCCAGCAGACCCCAAACTTTATCGACATCACAACAAGCTGAGGTTGTGCTTCAAAGAGTTTATAATGAGGTTAGTAAAACTAAATTGAAATGCTGAGTTGCATCAATAAAGCAAATAATCACAATAATGTAATGATAATATGACTGTGTGATTAATTATGCAAGTTAGCATCATGAATCCTGGCATTTCACAGTTTAGACACTTGGTCCAGACGTGTTATCTCTGCTGCATGGTAATGCTTCAGTAGGCTTAGCATCCCAAAAGGAAGAAAATTTTAATACTTCTAAGTAATTATGTAGGAATTACAATCTTACGTTTGTTATATCTTTTGACATTTTACAGAAACCAAACATTTCAGATTATTGCCTTACTTTTATAATCATAGAATCATAGAATGGTTTGAGTTGGAAGGGAACTTAAAAGGTCATCTAGTTCCAACCCCCCTGCCATGGGCAGGGACACCTCCCTCTAGACCAGGTTGCTCAAAGCCCAACCTGGCCTTGAACACTTCCAGGGATGGGGCATCCACAACTTCGCTGGGCAACCTGTGCCAGGGCCTCACCACCCTCATAATGAAGATTTTTTTCCAATATCAAATCTAAATCTATCCTTATTTAGTTTAAAGCCATTGCCCCTTGTCCAATCCCTACATACCCTTACCAAAAAGTCCCTCCCCAGATTTCTTGTAGACCCCTTTAGCTGTTGGAGGACTGTTACAAGGTCTCCCCAGAGCCTTCTCTTCTCCAGGATGAACAAGCCCAACTCTCTCAGCTTGTTTTAATAAAATGACATTTTTATGTAGGAAGCAAGAAAACACTTGACCCTATCTGTCAAGCAGACACATTGGCAATGATAGACACATTTGGGTGGTTTTTTAGACATGCTTGTAAATCTTAACTAGCATATTCACATAGCAAGATATTTATTTCCTTAGTCCCAACAAAGCATAATTGCTGAAGAATAAGTTTGAGTTAAATAAAAATGAGCCTTATGCAGAAGATACAGCCTCTACTCCCTGCCATTGTCTCTGCATCTGTTTACAGTAAGTAGGCAGGTAGCTCAGTATTCTGCAGTGATTAAATTTGTTTTTTATTAGCTCCTTCATGCATTTCTAATGTCTTTCAAATATCATCTCAGTTTGCCTACTTGGAAATGACAGAGGATCCTTATTATTAGTTCATTATCATTTTGGACTTGACAAGTTATCAGAGGAATGCCCAGCTCAGAGGAGCTGGATCCTTGGCCATTCAGGCTACCTAACACAAAATTAATGCATTTAACAGAAGTAGGTGATACGTCACACCTTTTTTCTTTCCTTTTGCCTAGGTGTGGTGAAGCAGTGGAGAAAAACAAGCGCCTTATTACTCCTGACCAGCGGGAATATCAGCTAGAGCTCAGAAAGAACTACGGGAAGCTGAAGGAGAACCTTAGGCCCATGATTGAGAGGAAGATCCCACAGCTGTACAAACCTGTAATCAAAGTCCACAGCACAAGGTACAATTAGGGCAGGGTAGTCTGTTGTAGCTATTAAAAAGGATGCCATTTTTGCAAGGAAAAAAGGCAGTTTTACTGGCAGCTAAAACAAGGCCATAATATATACACTGCCAACTTCATACTTGATTAAAGAGGTCTGCTGACTTCCACTGGAGCTGAATATGGTATTGACTGTGTTTCTCAAGCTGCTCATTCCTGGGGTAGAGGATTTATGTTAATTAAATACATCATTAGAGAAGACTTCCCCCTTGCCTTAAAAAAAGGTACAAGAAATATCTTGCAATTTCTTCACAAGTGAAGCCAGGAAGGAGACGGAACAGGTATGTGTTTGTTTTGAACACATGGCACCATGTGGTGTTAGCCAGCGTTAAGTAAGAGTGGTCCTTTCACTCCCAGATAACATAATAAAGTTTAGTCCCATGACTGAGACAGAAAAGTCTTAACTTAGGTACTTTGTTAATGAGTATATGCTTCTTCACAAAGCCACTGTGTCCAGTGTGGTGTAGGAGTGGAAGAAAGAATATGCTTCTGACCTGCCAACACATAACATGCTCCAGCTGATGGTTTGTCAGCTGCTGCTCCTTTTCAAAAGGCAGGTATTTCTTGGATTCTTTTTTATTTGCCAACTTTATTTATGGATCCATTTCATTGCAGGGAATCTTTTCGAAGCCACAGTTTTAGGAAATATGATGCCCAGACTTCTTCACAAAGCACCTAAGGAGTAGCTGCTTTGGCTGAGGAAGAGCTTCATGTTGCAAGCCAGAAGCGATGGGATATTTAACATTACGAAATTGGAAATGTCTCACAAGAGAGCATGTGTGCTTTGTGGACAGCATGCAGAAAAGCATTTACACAAGATCACTGAATGAAAACTGGGGGGGTGATGCCTAAT
Source organism: Strigops habroptila (assembly GCF_004027225.2). NCBI lineage: Eukaryota > Metazoa > Chordata > Aves > Psittaciformes > Psittacidae > Strigops > Strigops habroptila. Next base: position 74,190,962 of record NC_044302.2, on the reverse strand, counting down.
CAACCACATCTCATGAGGGCTTGAGAAGGAAGAGTGTGCTTTTTAGATACTTCTGCATATACTGTAAAATAATCACATAATGCAAAGGAGTGGACCACTAGAGCAGTCAGTGCCATTAGGTCAGTCATTGCTACCTAACAGACACAGAACTCTGTGTAGTTTGGTTGAGGTGTTACATGAATCTAAACATACGTGTCTAACAGACACTGACAAATTAGGCCTATTTATGGTCCTTTTCCAAGACAGCATTTATCCATGGGCTTATGGCAACAATTCTGCAAGTTAATCACATGCTTAAATGCTGTCTTAATGAGGAGGGACATGGTCCCCTGCTCAATATTTGCTGAGCTGGAGCTGTAGGAAAGAATAATTTCCTCAATCAGTTTCTGCCACCAGTTTCTATCATGGTCCTTAACTGCAGGGAATGTTCTGCACGAGTTTTCTCAACCAAAGCTTGGAAAGCAAGAAGTAGCAATAAATAATTTTTATAGATCTTCTAATTTTTTTTCTAACTATAGAGACTACTACTTGACATGCAGTTTGATTTCTTTATAATCAGTGTCATGTTTAGCACAGCTAATAAATGATAGTTTAAAAAGCAAATGCTAAGCTATGAGTGATTCTTTTACTATACAATGCTCTATGAAGATAACCTTATTCAAAATTAATTACAGAAGTGCACAATGAGGATTTCCTACAAAGCACTTCACTCAGGTGTTACTGCAGCTTAAGGGAAGTTAGCACATAATTTATAATACCTAATGCTTAGTATTTTCTGAACCTTGAGCAAATGTTTTACTAAGTAATCTTTACAGCACTGCTCTGAAGTAAGGAAACATTATTACAATTTTGCAGATGAGGGTGTTGAGAGAGAGAGAGAGATTGCCTCATTTAGTGAGGCAATGGCAGAGATGCAGTTTGTACTGTGACCATGCTTAGTATGTAATATTTGTATTTTGGAACAAAGATCCATGAAAACATCCCTCAATATTACTTCCTTCCTTCCACCTTCTCAGGGTTTTGGAAATCATAGTTTAATGCTGATTAAAGTAATTAGTCCCATTTGCTGAAACACAGAAATTAATGTTAAAATTAAATGAAACAATGGAATTAAGTTTTTCTTTTATACTTCATTTTAGCAAATTACAGTGAACTTTCTCAGAGCTGATGTTACGTGTTTCTAAATGCAAAGCTTCTTTGCCCCAAAAGTTAACACCCAAAAGTATAAGGAAGATTGATGCTGCTGCTTTTAGTGGAAAGATTCTGACTTTTTATGGTCATCTGCAGCCTTGCCATTTGATAACAGGAATTTTCCCAGCCCTTTGTTGACACCTGAGTGAGTTACCTTTTAAATGTGCTATGTAGAAGATTCACAGGGATGATCAGACAAGACGACATGTGGAAATAGGTGAAATAAACCCTGCACTTACACAGCACTTGGAGCATAAGAAAAGATTTTTGCCCATCATATGTTAAATGCAATAACTGGGAGTAAGTACTCTGTGATTTTGAAGTGAACACATCCAAAGTACATAAGCAAATGGTATAAAAAGCTCAAAGCAAAAGATGCCTCCATGGAGTTTCCTCTCTGTATTCCAGTTGCTTTGAAACAATTCTAAGTTGAAAAGATTATTAATTTCCCAAAACTTTGAAGCTATGAGATCTCTGCCTATCAGAACCTAGCCCCCTTATATATAGATTTTAACAGCCTGTTTGGGAGGAAGGTCAGACTACTGTCATCTATCAATCCCATAATCCAACCTTGTTGTTTACAAGATGCTGATCCTTTTACAACCTAAATAACAGAAACCTCAGGTAAACAAAAAACCCCTACAGGTGTACAATACACTAGATAAAAGTAATGAAGTGTTTTATGTGTTGTGGTTCTTGAACTGAAACAGTACTCAGGATAACATGAATACTGAAAGACTCTTCACTCACATTTTACAAGCTGAGCACCCCTCAACCAGTTGGCCAGTCTTGCCCTCAGTTTGTAGCTCATGTGGTCCCTTATACTAATGAAACATGGTTTGTACATTTCTTTCAAGAGCTGAACTATGTGAAATGTAAATTACCTTATGATATTAATTTCACAATAAAGTGACTCTCATGGGATGTTCAGAAGTGCCTTTGTGTTGCACCTTATACCTCAATAGAATCCATGTGGAAAGAAAATTTCAGCAGGAAAGACCTCTCCCTGTAGAAGCATCATGCATCAGAAAATAGAAAGATCTGGGCAAGGGGAGGTGTCAGTCTGCCTTTGGGATAAATTGTGTCTGTTGCAAGGTCTAACAGGCAACAACTTGCTTTGTTTTTTTTCATTCAATGTCCATGAAAAAAACAGCAGTGTGAAGCTCAGTGCTAGTAGTCCCCTCCTTTCACCTCCAGTGTGTAGCTGTGGAGCAGAAACATGCCTGATTCTTGAACGGCACATCATCTGGGTGATTCAAGACTAGGGAGAGTTGTGTGTGTCCACACTAGTTAGGTCCAGGCCTAAACTGCTGAGGGAAACCAGCAAGTGAGGCACAGAACTACACCATCCTGGTCCAGAGATTCCCATGGGTGTCTCAGCTGGGAGTTCACCACAGCTCACTTGCTCCTTGCATTTACCATCAGTGAGCACCAGCTTTAAGAAGCATGGGGCTGGTTTGGTGCTGGAATCTTTTAGCTCAGCAAAAGGTTCACCAGCCCAGGTATGCCCTGTCCCACTGCACTGTGCTGCAGCATCAAGTATGTAGATGGCCCCATCACCCAGTAGGGTACAGCTGATCCAAAAAATCAGGTGTGAGCACATACCCACACACCTGCCAGCATGCAGACAACATGCATATATAAGGAGTCCATGCCAGCTGTGAGAATCATGGAATCACAGAATCATAGAATGTTTAGGGTTGGAAAGGACCTCAAGATCATCTAGTTCCAACCCCCCTGCCATGGGCAGGGACACCTCACACTAGACCATGTCGCCCAAGGCTCCGTGGCCTTGGGCAACAGCCTGGCCTTGAACACTGCCAGGGATGGAGCATTCACCACTTCTTTGGGCAGCCTGTTCCAGAAGACCAACAATAATGCCCAGAAGTATAAATAAACCTGTCAGCATGTTCTGAATACATTTGAACAGTCAGGGTGGATGCTTTTGGTCAGCAGTACTGATCCTACTAGGTTCCTGGTTTGCAGAACAGCTGCCATAAGGGGAGCACACCTTTCATACTGCATGAAAAAAAACACACTCTCAAGGCTTCAGCAGGTGAACGACTGAACAAGCATGACCGAGAGTAGAGGTAGCCATACTTGTGCTGGGTAAAGAGAAATGCAGTGCTGTCACGTATGACTGTCAGGTCTGGGTTACATGACCTCTCTCTGGAAGCTGAATGCTTCCTCATTAAGTTTCCCACCAATGTGAAGACTTGGAAAAATGAAAGCAAACATTTTCATTCCCCCCCCCCCTTTTTGTTTGTTTGAAGTATCATCGTCTCAGAAAGTGGAATTAAAGCTTAGCAGACAGCCTGACACGGGGCCTGCTAGTACTCTTTAGGGTATGACAATCTCTTAAAGCAATGCTTGTTATGAAAATAAAGCACATGAAAAAAAGTTTTTCACTTGTTTTACTGCATTACAGTGCTGCTGCCTTCTGTTAGACAGGAACACGTACAAGGAGTGTACATAGGGTGTTGCCATTAGTGCTGAATTTGGGAGTGGTGTAATTTGGGGAGTAGCTCAGCCGACTCTGTTTCAACCATCTTTTAAACTGGTTAAACGGAGTGATTAAAAAATAATCAACAGGTCTTGATAACTCACCTCAGGTTGGGTAATGCTCTCGTCTGATCAGTGCACTGAAAGGAGAAGGGGCCCCAGTGGAAAAAGTCCTTTTTGATTACATGAATAAAAGCAATGTACACTCACAGTAGAGCTCAGTTAGTGCTTGGGAAGGTAACAGTAAAATCTGGCATTGGTTGAGTGTTTGGCATAGTGAATTGAATACATTTCTGTGACTCCGTATGTTCTAAGTGAGGTATTGGCTTAAAGTAAGCATTTTTATTAAAACTGACTGTTTTCCAAGCGTTCAAGAATTACAAAGCTAATCTTGATGAAGTTCTTTGCCAACAGTGTAGTCACTTAGTATTGCTTAGTAAAAATCCTGAAAATGTCAAACTAACTGCTTGGCTGATCAAAACAAAAAATAAAATCCCAAAGACCCTCAACGGTAGTTTTTTCTAGGATTAGTTTAGAAAGCCTTGAAAGTTGTAATATTTTGTTCAGATTGTCTCTCCTAAGCAATCAGCTGCTTTGCAATCTTCAAAACAAAATTACCCTTTAGGACAAAAAAAAAAAAAATGCAAAGTTGAATTCTAACTACTTTTTTTTTTTTTTTTAATTCCCCATTAATGAATTTAAAAGATGCCTAAATGCACATGTAAATGCCCTAAATCATTACACACTTTTTTTCCTAAGCTACAAAATCGATTTTATATTTCTATCTGTGGATCTAATATTTCTTTTAGAACTATTTCTTTTTACAGGAATAAGGGCTTTCCCTGTCTGCCTCTATTCATGGACGATTTCTAAACCTGTATTGTATGCCTACTAGGATGCTGAAATCCAAATTACAAAGGCAGTTAAACTCTCATAATCAAAGGGATATGGTATTTCAGCAGGATGGCAGGAGGACTATGTCTTGTGCTCTTTGATAAACACTTGTAAAACAACAACTGGAAGGGAAGATTTCCTACCACACATTTCCAATTTTCCCAAATGCAAACGACTGTACATATTCCTATTGCCCAAGGGAACTCCATGAGAAGAAAGAAGAATAAAAAAGAAAAATAAAAAGCAAGCTTAGCATTGCTGACACATCTAGATCTGGAAAGTGCCAGAAAGCTATCTTAAAACCTCAAGCAAACACGTGTTTCTGGACTTAACAAACAGTGAAGAATGGAAGTCGGTACAAGACCACATCCTTTCCTTTGTTTGCTGCTCAGTTTTGAGAGAAACGAACAATCCCTTCCCAGGTACCCAAACCCTCTCAAAGAAGGGTTGGAAGTGTTCCCAAAGGAATGTGTTCCTTCTTGTGTTAAGGCGGAAGGGGAAGGGGAAGGGGAAAAGGAAGGAGAAGGGAAAGGGGAAGGGAAGGAGAAGGGGCTGCCAGCAAGAACAGCTTTCGAAAACCAGGCTGATACTGCTTGACTCAGAGGTTAGAGATTTTCCAGCAGGCTGGAAGAATGGCACTTTTGCTGTAAATTCATGCTGCCAGCTTCTAGTATTGGGAGAATAATATTCAATCAATAGGGTCTAAAAAATTTCAAAGAGGTTGGCTTATGTAACGGATTTCAACCATTGACTAAATCAAGAAGAACAAAACTCTTGTTATCTGTGGCATGTTAATGAGAATAAAACCAGTTCTCCATGACTCTGTAGAAAGGATTGCTCAGCTCAGGTTGTAGAGAAACCCAGTTGCCCCCAAGGCCTGAAGCCTAGGACAAAAGCTGCATCTGAGTGAAAGAAATCCATCCATAAAGAAATAAATAAGCAATCAAAGAGCAAAAGATTAGAAACCCTGTGGGGAACAAAGGAAGTAGTACCATGGAAATGGAATTAAGGGCAGGTTAAAATGCTGAATGCATTTCACTTTCCAGGCATTCAGCACCAAAATGAGGGCTGCTGTACTTTAATGGAAACTGTCAAGCAAAAAGTAATCACAAAAGATTACATAATAATAATAAAAAAATATGAAAAACTCTATTTTTTCTAATAAAAATATTCTTAGGTTTTGGGGGATTTTGTGGATTTTTGGATGTGGATTTTTTGTGGGTTTCTAATGTTTACTGTCTGGATTTTGCTAGTTTCCATCAAGAACTGTGGAACTGCAAAACTGCTGAACAAAAAGCACGCTGTGCTTTCCCACTGCCCTTTGAAGGAGGCAGGCTAAGTGTCAGGATTGTTACTTCCAGTGCAGGATCCAGGCCAGCCGGGAGCAGTGGGACAGCCCCACACACCTCCTGTGGTAATGGGTGCCAAGAGTGACCATTCGTTCCATGTCCTCTACACAAAAGGGATGCCATGGACAGAAATTATTTAGCTTAGAAATGGTCATAGGCAGGCATAGTTTGAGGAAACAGAAGGCAAAGGCAGAATTTCCTGTTATTTCTGCTAGTTTTGGTTCACTGCTAAGATTCTCTATTACTAACCAAAGGAGGATGCACCCAAATGCACCCACCAGTGGCTTCACAGTTCCTGAGATTCTGCCCACAAGCCAGGCACCACCACTGGGGCACTGACCCTGTGGCACTGGCTGCTGTCCCAGCTCCCAGAGTGTCTCATTGACAGAGGCGATCTTCCTAGAGAAGCCAGCTAAGCCTCCCTTCACTGCTGATCATACCCACAGCCTGGTGGGGAAAAGCATTTAACACGTGGTGTTCATGGTTGCAAAACTAGAGCTTGTTTAATCCTTGGCTTAACTTGAGCAGTTCCTCTCCAAACAGTTCCCACCTCTGCTCTCCATGAACATGTGTGCGGGTTAAGTAGGACAGTCCCCTGTGGGAGGGAGCAGTCCCGAAGGTGTTGCTGCTCAATGCCACTGCTAGAAGGAGGGCAGAAAACTGCCCAGACCCAGGAAATGCTTCAGGTTTAACACATTTTTGTGAGTTCTCAGCAGCGCTCTGCATCAGTGAAACACCAAAGTGCACTCCCTGCATCCAGAGAGGACAGCTGCACACCATCTGTTAAAAATGGGGGCTCCTCCTGTGTCATCAGACCGCTTCACGGCCTGAAAGAGTGAGATGAGAGGGTACCTGTGACTATCCAACAACTGCCAGATACCAGATGAAGCCTCTGGCTGGCAAAAATGAAGTGATAGGTCAGCTTAGTTTATGGAGGAATCTGTATTTACTGGCTGTGCCAGGCTGTGCTGTCAGGAGGTACGTTTGAAGGCTGAAGACTTCCACTGGTAGCCTGTTGAAACATAAACAGAGCATTATTAGACCTGGCATGCCATTGAGCTCATCCGATTTCCTACCCGTGCACCAGCCAGTAGCAAATTCTTCAGGATGAAGAATCTCTCTAAGTTATGAGGGAGGATCTACACCCACCTCCTATAAATCACAGACTAATCAGCAAGGCATGCACTTCTACAACAGCTAAAACTTTCCTCAGTCTCTGTCAAAGCAGCTTCACACTGACATCTGCTAAACAGGAACGAAGAACCTGTTCTTTCTTCAGCTTGATCACTAGTCAAGGTGAGACCATTAGTGTTCAGAGTTGTCACTAAAGAGCCATCAGATGGTCCTTACAAATGCCCAAGTACATCAAGTTTTTTCTCTTGCCTTTTTATAGTCAAGGCCCTCCCTATCCTAATCGCATTTCTGAAAAAATAAAGGTATCATGCCTCTCAGTTAAAATCCCCTCGTGAAACTAGGGTGAAGGTTGAGAAACCCCATTCTAAGAGGACAACTGACTAATGAATTTGATGAAATCAAATCATCATTTATATAAAGTAATAAACCTGTGCATAAAAGCAGTCCCTGCTGGCTCAGCTCTGGCACAGAGCACAGTTTAATTTGAGAATTTGTAGTATACAAAGATAGAAAGAAAACTCCAAATGACTTGTATATAAAATGCAAGTGTCCTTCACAGCAACCCTCAGGTCCTACTTATGTCCTGCTGTGGAACCAAATCCATGATGAGGGAGGAACTCCTCCAAGGAGCCACACATCAGGGAAACAAATCCTGGGGTCATTAATTTCCCAATTCTGCCATTCCCTGGGATGAACATACACAAGTTTAGGACTGCAGTAACTGATTCTAACTTTGGGAGTTCATTTAACAAATTCCTTGCTCCAGCAAGAAGTTGCAAATCTTTTTACCTCCTGCTTTCTTCCTATGATTGTTGGTTTTGGTTTTTACTACGGGTCTCAAGTTTGCTATTGGGGTGCTGTGAAATGTTTTCTGCCAGTCCTGGCATGAGAGACAGGTAACCTGTGAACTCGCCTAAACCAACTCTCCCTCTCATGAACTGGCACGTGGACCTGCTCATCTTCCCCAGCACAAGTGTCTGAATAGACCTTTGGTTATATATTCAGGTTTTAGCATGATTCCCCATTGTAGTTCTATGCACATACCCATTAAAGAAATTAATATATTAATCTGCCAGACAACTAATGACAGACATCAAGTCCAAGTAAAGCTTTTTACAGCTTGGTAATATAACTTCAAGCTTGGTAATACAATTGCATGATGCTGTTCACAAAGAACCATAGAATCATAGAATGGTTAGGGTTGGAAAGGACACCGAGATCAACTTGATTCAACATAAACTGCAGTGGCCTCTTCACCCATCTCAGAGGTAAAACAAAGGTCTGGGAGCTCTGAAGAATCAAGCATTCTTTGAAACATTTCAGTGATAAAAGGTAGATAAAATCTACAAGGCAGAGCTATGGCAACTTCTCCTCTACCTTATTAGAGCAGGTCAATCCTTGGGGACTATAGCATTTTGACACTGCTCCCTTAAAGATAAGGGGAAAGGCAGGTGCTACATTTATCTAGTAAATGATTTCTGGAGTTGCATTCCTGTGCATTCATGCACAAATCAAGAACACTGTTGTGCTTCAAACACCCCCAGGCCTAATGGTGAGGTCCAAGACAATGTGTGGCAAACAGCAACACGTACCCTCCAGCACTGGAAACTCAAGATGATGGAAACTCAGACGCAAGCTGCATCATTTCATCTCACTTGAGCCTGACATATGTTGCTATTTCCATACTGTCACTCATGTGAGCCCTGAGCCAAGGCAGAAAAAAGTGCTCTCTCTGCCTCCTCTTGTGTTTGTGTGACATCCCTCCTTTGCAAATGGTGCTCAGAAGAAAAGCCACGTGGTGAGCTTTGATAGCAGTGTGCTATGCTGAGAAAAGAGAGGCAGGGTGTACACCTATTGAAACCGCCACTTCCCTAAAAGCAAGTTGGAACACAGAGAAAGAGCTGGGCTTTCACAGGCTTGCCAGCGGAGAGGATTAACCTGACTCTCAACTGCCATGCCCACTGTGTGGGGTCATTAGCAGCAGTGCAGTGTGTTACCCCTCCTCTCCACAGTGGTTTGCAGAATGCTCAGGGCTGCAAAGGTCCAGTGGTTTAAGAACTGGGTTTTACTTAATGCCTTTGTTTGCTGCTCAGCTTCGGCAGCAGCGGCTGCGTGGCAGTGATCAGCACCTCGCAGTGTCCTTCACAGCACAGGGGCACCCCAGGCCTGAAGGGAGATACTCGCGGCAGTGCAGCCCTGGCCCCTCTCAGCTCACATCTGTGTGAGACCTCACAAAGGCAGGGATGAATTGGGACGGACACAGGGGGTCGCAGTGCTCTGGTCAGGCTTAAGCGAGTGATGTGGACACGGCTTCCTGCGAGCCAAAGCTGCTTTTTGGTAAAAGCACAGGGTTTTTCAGGTAATGATAGTTCTAGAATGGACAAAACAAGACAAAGGAAAGCATTCCCATTTCCTATGGAAAAAACTTTACAACTTTCCGTTTTTTTTTTGGCAAACCAGAATTATTCTGCTCATAAAACTTTAATAGGATTGTTCTGTTTACAGGGCAGGGCTGTTTCCACTACCCCAGCAAATGAAGCGAAGCTTGCTTTGGCTTCAGGGCCTTCCCTGGAGCTGTGAGCCCTGCGGGACTGGCAGCATCGCAGAGTCTGGGAGTGCTGGGAAAGGCAGGAGAGAGGGACAAAAAGTTAGTCACCCTCAGCCTTTTCCACTCACTGCCCTGCTGAAGGGCCATAGATGCCCACCCCAGTTAGAGGAAGACCTGAGGCAACACACTGAAGGTACTCATGGCCTCTATATGGCTGCAGCTAAGCAAAGAACTGATGCCAAATGCAGGAGCAGAGGGGACGTCTGATCCTCCTCCTTTCCACACTTCCAAACACAGTATGGGCCACAGCAGGGTGTAGGGCTGGTGCAAGCTGCCTCTAAGTTTAGCCCCCCAGAGTGCCTGCAGTCAGGTTCTTAAGAGTTAGCCGCTTCTGCAGCAGCTGATGTGACCCTCATGCTACAGCAGCCCCATGGCTCTTGAGTAAGCTGTGTGGGATGTTCCACACAGAACAGGTTTCAGGCATGGTGAGTGTTAAAACAGAGTGATGTGGCCTGAGAGTCAATGGGAACTCATTCTGCCTGAGCCCACCCAGCTCAGTGCACCAAGAATGACATTGGGTGGGATGATTTCTCCTAAGTCCTGCTTTTTTTTACATACATGCTATGTGTGCATAGGCTTTATCTCTATTGCGTGCAGCCTAAATCTCATGGAAAACTCTGCCAAAGCATACGCAGTATTTATCTGGACCAGATCCAAATCATGGGAAAATACAATGTGTTCTCTCTCTTCAAGTATTAGGTTTACTTACTTCTGGATGTGCTGCTTATGATGACCTATTCACAGACATGGGGCATCTGGCTTTTTGAAGGAAATAGGGGGGTTTGGGGTTTTTTTTCAGGAGTGGAGGTTTTTTTGCTAAATGTTAATGATGTGCCCAGCCTTCCTACTTGCCAGGAGGCCACGGTGGATGGAGCAGAGCGGCAGGTACTTACAGGCCCTTCTCATGTTCTGCTCCGTATATCCCAGCTCTGCCCATTTACCAGATCCCTAGGCTCCCAGGTAGTGCCCTGTGCAAGCTCTTGGCAGTGCCAGACAAGCCCCAGGGAGCTGAAGGGCGAACCAAGACCTGGTGGTTTTAATCGTACCATCAAAGAAAAAAGCCCCATCTACTGCATGACCACACTGAAAGTCTTTTCCTGTCAGTCTTATGCAGGTAACACAACAATTGACTTCTTTATTTAATTTCACTTGTTTAAACTGTCAAGAGCTGGCAACTCCTGAAAGAAAGGATTAAGTGGGAGAAGTGGAAGGAGCCCTATCTGCTTGCTCTGTTCATTGCCCTAGTCTGGAGTGCTTTCATTCTGTGTTTGTACAGTTTCTGGTACGACATGGTCCTGACCCAACTATTCAGATGAATAAGCTGATGCTAAGGAGTTGTTTGCTGGCCTGAGTATACTTTCTTTTTAGTTGTTAATATAAATAATGGAAAGTGGTGCTCACTTTTGTCTCAACTATTTCTTTCATCAGTCTCCCATTTTTTTTTTTTTTTCCTAGGGCTGGTGACTTGGCCATAAAAAAATAGCCTCTGGATGGAAAGTTAGCTCAGTCAGGATTAATAATTATTGGTGTCTAAAAGCTGCAGGGCCTGGCTGCAGTGGACTGCAAATATTTCTAAAAATATATGCTTTCAAATTAAAATGTTTAAAAGCTTTTTTCTTTAATAAAAGCTTAGTGCTTTGAGAGATGGTTTAGATCAACATCGTAGAAGCTTTACTTGCAAAAATACTTGATGTGATTTAATTTCTAAAATGCTTTAATGGCTTCAGAGATTTCAGAAGAAATACTGGAAATGATTTAGATGGAAATATCACCAAGCCTGTTAACTTCTTATAGAACAAGAAAACCCTACCATTTAGGGTGTACTGTTACTTGAGTGTGATCCACTGGGAAAAACAGATTTTTGGATTTCTTTAGTATTGTCCTTACTCCATTCTGGAATCAATGTTCATTGAGACAGTCTTGGCTGGCCTCCATTCACAAGCTTCAGGTATCATGACTGCAAAGAAAAAACATCTGGAAAAATGCAGTTTCAGGAGAACTAACCAGGGAAAGGCAGAAGAAAAGCAGAGGAATGACGCAGAAAGAGGGAAATGAGAATGGAGGGTTAGGAGGTGCCAGTGTTTGACAGCACACTGCAGAGAAAAACAGAAAAAGCAAGGGGAGATGCGCCATGGTTACATCTTTTTGTGCCATGAAGTAACCCACAATAATCACCTGACAGGTCCCACATCCAGATCTGGAGAAGGCCAAGTGTCGTCACACTCCTGACTTGGCTGAGTCTCCTGTATCTCGCTTACTCCTGGCCTGTGGATTCACTTACTGACCTCTCTGTGTTTGAGAGGGACCGTCAACCTCCCGAGCTGTGAAACCTCTACTGGCATCACGGCAAAGCCTTTGAAGCATTTGCGGGGAATTGGGAGCCCTGGGGCAATGAGGATAGCACCTGAGATAAGAGTGAGAGGGGTGAAAGAATCCATGCCTCAAACCACGCAGAATATTCAAACAGTTAAGCAAAAACCGCGGTTCACAAACAGGGACTGCTGTATCCTCTCACAGCGGAAAAGGCTTTAGAGACAGTCCCTGACCAGTAAAGATCAAGGCACGAGTTTAAAAACGTTGCTTCTCGGCGGAGTTCACAAGCAGCGCGGTGGCACCTGGTGCACTGTGGAAGCCCTGGCTGCGGACCCCGTGCAGCGGCACTGCCGGCAGCGAGCGGGCACACCGCCGGGGCTCCCACACCGAGAACGGCATTTCACGTGAGTGCCCCGCTGGGGCATCCCCATCCCTGGGCACCGGGCAGCGCCAGCCCTGGCCCGGGACCGGCTCTGACCCATACCGTGCGGGGAACAACGCTCCTGTTAAGGGCTTCGAATCGGTGCCCGACGCCCAAGCGCGGGGAGGCTGCACCGAGCTTCGACCCCGGCGGGTTTCCCAAGGATGCTGCCTTTCCAGCCGCAGCCTCGAGGGCAGCTCTGCTCTCCGGGGCACGGACCTCTCGCATCGCGCTGGCCCAGGCTGTGAGCTGGAGGCGAGAAACCCCCCCAAGCATCCGCCGCCGTCCCTCGCACCCCAGCGCGCCTCCGGAGCTGCGGGGGGGCAGAGGGGGCCATGTGGGGCCGCCCAGAACCCCGAGCCCAGAACTGCCCCCCACTCCCGCGGCCGGGCAGAGGGGTTGCACCGCTGGGTGCACGGAGTTGCGAGGAGTGCAGTGCTGGGGGACTGCGGGGCCAGCGGGGGCACTGCCGGGCGGCCGGTGGAGGACTTGCACTACTGGGGGATCGAAGGGATGGCCCTGGCTGAGGGACGGCCCTGTTCGGGGAGGGCTGGGGGGAGCCGAGGTGCCGGCGAGGGGTTGGAGCGCGCCGTGTTGATTTTGGGCGGCGCGCAGCCGCAGTGCGGGCCGCCGGCGGGTACAAAGCGGCTGCGGGAGGAGTTTGTGGGCTCTCAGCAGTGCGGGCTGGCGGGGGTGGTTGGAGTTTTGCGGGGCTCCTGGGCGCCCACCATCACCTGCCCACCGCTCCGCCGGCAGCCGCGGTGGGGCCTCCTGCTCCCGGGGCGCGGAGCCCGGAGGTGAGCGGCGGGGGATAGAGACGAGTCGGGCGGGGGCCGGCAGCAGTGCTGCTCCTCTCGCCGGGGGGAGCAGCCCGCCCCAGGGAGCCTCAGGGTCGGCCCGGCCCTGGGCGGGGAGCGGTTGTTCGGTCGGTCTGCCGCGGCGCTGCCCCGCTGGCGGCAAGACGGCGGTCCGGGTACAGCGGTACATGAGCGCATCGCGGAGTTGTTGGTGCCGGTACCCGCTTCGCGGTTCCAGTGAAAAAGCGTGGTTTTGCCCGGGGTGGGGGCCACAGATACAGGAGTGTTCTGTCTATCGCTGCATCCCGTCTCTACTTAGGAGCAGTGAAGGTGCATCGCAGCCCTGCCGCTCCCAGTGCTCCGCCGGCCGGGTTGCTGCTCGGAGTGGCGGCGCTGTGCCCACCGCGGGTCTCGGCGGTTCCCCTCGACCCGGCCGCCGCCTTGTTCGGCGGGGGGTGGACGTGCGGCCGGAGGGGGGAAGCAGCTGCGCGGGGCAGAGGAGGGACAGCGGGTACCGGCATGCAGGGTCGCATCCACAGCGGGAGTTGTGTTCATCGGTGTTTTGTTTAAATGGGCTGCCTTGGATAAAGTCTAACTGATGAGCTGGCGCTGTAAAAAGGCAGCAGAGAACTTTTTTGGGGATGGGGGAAGGGTCTTGGGCTTTGATGGTCAACCTGTGAATATGCCGTAACTTTGGCTGCTCTTCATGGATCTCAAAAAGCTCTTGAAGACATCCTGAAGTGTTTGAAAACCATCTTACTCCTGAAACAAAGAACACTGTGAGGCTCTATAGCTTGATACATAGTTATGCGTAAAAACTGATTCAGGCATAATTGCAAGCCTCAGTAATGACAGTGACTTACCTGTGACTTCCTTGGCCCCGGGTTTCACGTAAGACCAAGCTTAGTTTAACTTTCTTGTATTGATGTTAAGGTCAGGTGTAGCGTGCTTTTGTTAAATTAAAGCTCTCAAATTTTAATAGCAGAGCCCATCTGGCAGTTCTGTAGCTTAGCTGACAACCTTGCATCTTGTCTGGCCAAGAAATGTGGCCATGACAATTTGCTGATTAAAAATATTGGATGTATCTTACCCTTTTATTTCACCCCTTCTGGCGGGGTGACTGGATCTGATTAAAGACTCTGTGGGTGCATGTTGTGAAGAAAGGAAAATTAGATAAGTGAGAAGAGGCTGATCAGGTTAATGTGAGTTTCAGAAAGGCTGAACTAATTTACTAAGTGCCTGATGTGTGCAAAGGAAGCCTTGACATTTTTGTTCAGGTGCGGTTTCAAGCCCTTGGGAGTGCTGCTTGGGTGTTCAGGTCTGGAGTCAGTTTCCAAAGGGTGCCAGCAGGGCACAGTGGGGGTGGCTGGCAGCAGTGGGGCTTCACCCAGTACTTGCTGCAAGCAGCATCTTTGAAGTCTTCTCTCTCTTCTGACTGCAAACCTGTCTCATTGGTAACTAGGTAAAATGGGGTGCTAGCCCAAAACTGCCTCCTCAACAGAAGAAGAGGTATTGTCCTGCGGCAGAGAAGCCCAGGACCTTTCTCCATTATTTTGAGTGAGAGAGAGAGAGGTTGCAGCTCTTGTGTACAAGGTGTGGGGGGGGGCTTGTTGCATGAACATCCTCCACAGTGCTGGATGTGGGGAAATGTGGGGCACGCTGGTGCTGGGGGCAGCAGCTCCGGGCAATGCTGCAACTCGAGCTGCCAGGGAGCGGCTTGGGCAGAAGTGTAGGGGGGTACAGGCTGTTGTGCGCCTCAGAATGTGCCCACTGTGTGCTCAGTGGGGTTTGATGTTACACTGGACTCTGTGTTTCATTTGTCTGATGTCACAGTGAGGTTTTTGCTTTTTATTGCCAGAGCTCTGACTAGATGGAAGCTCATTAGCTGCGGTGGATGGTTCTCTAGTGGCAAACATGATACTGCCATTAAATGAATTACTTATGACCACTCTAGGTTATTTGGTGACAACTTCTGTGATGCTTCAGCCTATATGGAAGTCCCCAGTGCCTGCTCTCTTTGGAGATGAGGCTTTACTTTAAAATTGCACTGGAGAAACTGGGAATAAAACTGTGTCCTTAGACTGGGAACTAGATGTGGGTTGTTTTTAGGTGGCAGTTTGGCAGGTGTCTAAAAACCCTGCCTCCTTGGCAGAACTGGCTATGGATGTATTTCTCACAGCACAAACTTTCTTTTTCGAGACTTTTGTGTGAGATGAGTCTGTTCAGTTGCTCCCCCTCAGTGTCTGTTTGCCATTTCCAAACTGGCAGTTTCCTCAGGCTTGTAAGCCTCTGGTAGAGCTTGCGGTCTCAGTTTCTGCAGTGCTCTGTATGTCTAAATAATAGATGCTGAAAGTGAAATGAAAACGACTAAATGAAGATTCTCTTTTGCAAATGACGCTGAGCCACGGTGAAGAGCTGTCAGAAATGGGTTGTTAATTGAGGACAGTTGCAGATTTTCTTGTGGAGTCAGCACCTATTGTAGTGCTAGGTCATGGAGAAGGAGGGTTTTTTCCCTGGTCATTTAGCTAATGGAATTGACTAATGGGCCATAGGAGAAGTTTAAGGCACCACTGCTTGGACTGTCTGATCCACCCAAACTTGCTCCTGCCCTTTAGAAAGGGAAGAAACACAGAACTTGTGAAGTGGCTTGAAAGCTTGTCTGTATATACATGCATGCATATGAATTTTATCTAAGTATTTTGTTGGTTGTGGTGAGATGACAAGTGTTAAGTTAATAACTGTATTATCATAATGATGAGACGTTTGTGTGGAATTGCAGTGCAAAGCAGCAATGAACAACTTGTGAAAAGTTTTGATTCCACCTAACTTCTTAAAGATGCAGTAAATCAAGTTTACAGATGGCTGAAATGCCAGCTGTATTTTTCTTTTTACAGGATTTACTTGAAAAGTTTTTTGTTCGAGACATATGAAAATACATAGAAGTCACAGTATCTTTTTATAAACCTTACGTAAGCACTGAAATCAGTTTGTCTTGACTAGAGATTCAGATTTATGATCAAACTTGTAACGTGTTTGGTTCTAGCAAGAAGTGATTCATTTTAAGTATCTTAATAGTATCTGTGTGGCTGAATAATTAGCAGTCCTGTCAAAAGGTATTGAGGCATCTCATGGAGAAATCGGGGAGACCACTCAGGCTTGTCAGGTCTGGCATACCAATTATCTCTTGCTCCTATTACAGATGCTACATATTGAGGGGAAAT
Organism: Strigops habroptila; assembly: GCF_004027225.2. Classification (NCBI taxonomy): domain Eukaryota; kingdom Metazoa; phylum Chordata; class Aves; order Psittaciformes; family Psittacidae; genus Strigops; species Strigops habroptila. The sequence continues at coordinate 74,174,532 of NC_044302.2, read as the reverse complement.
AACATGCAAATTACATGGCTGCTCACAGCTGTCAAAAGACTGGGGCCTGAAAAGAAGTGGTAATACACATCAAGAATGAACAACCAGCATAACTGATTATTTTTTTGCAGTTTATATATTTTATGCAGATAACCCCTAGCAGTGATGTCCTGTGAACTCTAATGTCTAGCTCATTCTCGAACTCTGAATGCTGCCCATGTATTTTACTTCAGGGAACTGTGTCTGCAATCATGACAGCAGTGTTGAGACTTGTAGTTAAATCTGAATACAAGTTTAGGCTGTATTTACAGCCAAAGATTGAACTTTGCCAAAGGTTCCCTGGCAAACTGTGCATGTAGCAGAAACGTGTATATGGCGATAGCCACTTCGTCAGCATTATAGATGTACTTATCTGTGATGAGGAAAAGAGGAAATTACTTTTAAGGTGCTGTAGTTAATACTGTAGTTAATGCTTTCTTAGCTTTGCTAGTAATGAAGAGACTTCTGTTGTTCAGGATGGGTGGCAAGAATGTCTGATCTTGCTTCCAGGCTGTCACAGGCCCCAGGCTTTTACCCCTGCATTAAGCCCAATGACTAGCTTGGCCAAAGCACAGCTTAGAAGGTGGCAGCCTATTAGACTTAAAATGCTCCCACAGGCTTCCCTTGGCAGTTAATGCCAATTTTTTTGTGTCTGTGCTCAAAAATGTGTTTCTGATTTCTAATTAGAGCTGTACTGGGGAAGGCCAGCTGACAATTAAGCATGAGTCATGAACTCATGTTTTGAATGTCCCTTTGATTCTTTAGAGGTGTGAGTAGACTGGAGATGGAGGAGTCCAACAAGAACAGTTGGAGCTTAATTGTGGGTAAGCAAATTTGTCAAAGTAAGCATCATTTTTGTAAGCCAAACTGGTGTTCCCGCATTCGGTCAGTGTACAGGCTCCCTATTGCACACAGGAGCAAAAACTACATCCACTTATCTGCCCTCATGGGTAAGGTTGTAACCATGTTTCCCTGAAATGATATGTCTCCAGAAAATGTCCTGCCGATGGAGATGGGGTTGGGTGGTGGGGGTGTCCCAGCCTGTTTCTGGGCTTGAGGATGGTGCCTCCGTGCCATTCCTCAGAGAGGGAGGTGTCTGTGCTGTCCTGAAGCACTGGGATATTGTTGCATGGCACACAGAGCTCAGGAGGAAGAAATGGCAATGAGAGAAGTCTTTGTGCAAAATACAGGCTGTTTCTCCATCTCCTCTGCAGGTGTTTATGCCATCAGGTATAGGCATCTCTGACTTTGGTGATGGTTGTTGATGTCCAAGAGGGCAGTGGGGACACCTCGCTGTGTGTCTTGGGCAAATGTTAACAGCACCACACTTCCCAGTATGGATCCTGGTCAGCTCTGGCTTGGTGGTTTCTTAAGCCTGCTTCATCATGTGGCAGTGCTCTGAAGCAGAGGATGCCCTTCCTGGCTGTGGGTGCCCTGAGCTGTTGGGAGATGCTGAGGAAATACAAAAGGGTTTCACGGCACCTGCTTTTGCAGAGCTGAAGTGCCAGCATTACTGTTGAGTTCTACACTGCACACATGTGCCCACACCTCGTCCCAAGGACCTGGGGTTTTCTTAGATGTCTACCATCTCCTCTGCCCAGAGGGTCACCAGTGCAGTTACATGAAGCAGTAGTGCCCTGACAGGAGTTGGATTGTGCTGGTGCTGTGTTTTCAGAGGAGGTGAAAACAGACAAAATCTTGGTATCGTCAGAAGCACCAGCTTTGGTAAGGCTACTTTGTGTTGGGAGGTTTTGTACTAAAGGCTTTGAGAAATGTGCAGTATTCATACACCTAGGACTGATGAAGGCTAATCTGTCCCTTACCTAATGTCTTGTATGGGTTTGTATTTAGTGGACATTGACTTTTAAGCCCCAAGTTCTTAGTTTTTGCTTTTTGTTTTTTGTGGGGTTTTGGGGTGTGTTTTTGTTGGGGTTTTGGGGTTTTTTTTAATGTTAATAATTTACTTGGTATTCCTGAATGGAGCTCCAAATAGGGCTGTTATTCACACAAGTGTCCAATCCTTCTCTTGGCTGTACTCAGCTAGTAGCCTTAACGGCTGCTGTGCAGTGACAATGACTTCTGTAGTGTGTGTGTGTGCACATTTCAGCTTCCTAATTAAATAGCTCAATCACTCCTCATTGCTGAGGTAAGGAGAAACACTGGTTTAGCTTTTATGTGCCTTTCATTATTTTACATAATTCCCCAGATCCTTCCAAATACCGCTTGATTGGGTTTTTCAAAACTGGAGTGTTTTTTCAAAGCCTTTTTCATGAATTCTACATACTTCTGATCCCTTCCCAATTCTTCAGTGTCATTATTAAGGGGCTGGATGCTGCCCAGATTGACCTGGAGGATTTTGTATGATGAATTCTGTAGTGGCGTCAGAATGGTTTCTGTTTTATTCAGCATCTGTCTGAATCTCCGCACCTCCTGGTTCTTCCCCATTGACTGCAGCTGCCTCTGCCACAGGGGCCTTACAGAGGCTGCAGGTAGGCAGTAAATCTGTGCCTGGCTGAAAGCAGCGGGCTCCTCTCTTGCACTTTGGCTGACAGCTTCTTTGCGATGGTGCTGATATTTATGTGGCAGTGGGACAAAACAGATCTGAGCACTGATCTGGCTGGAAACAAAGGTGCTAAAATGCACCCCCACCCAGCTCTTCTTTGTGTGCATAGCATCCCACAGGCAGTGCCAGCATAGCAGGAGACAGTGGGAAGCTTATCAGCGGCAGTACGAGGTTATGTCAGAAATTCTTAGTCATGAAATCATGGCATTATGACTGCTTCTTGAGGCTGCTTCTGTGAACTATTGGAAACCAATGTGACTTGTTGTACAACTTGTTCCATTAGGACCATCTTGGCAGATGAAGATCAAAAGCATCCTGCTCTGTAGGTGGGATTGGGAAGGCTCCTTGCCTTGCGTTTCATATTCGTTCATGCCCCTGGTCTGCAACTTCTTCATCTCAAAGATGGAAGAGTTTAGTTTGAAACAAAGATTTCCCCTGAGTTATTCTGACTCTTTCACTTTAAAATTGCAACTGTTTCCCAGTTTAAGGGCTGAGAGTCTCCCCTGGAGTGAGACAATGTCAGAGGTTGAATGTGTTTGTTTAGGTGCATAAACATGGCTGTGCATGGTGGGGCTTCCTCACAATGTTTTCATTCATTTCATGAGCTGTTAAATGAGAAGAGGATGGGGGCTCATTCCTGAGCTGGTTTGGAACAGCTGCGTCAAAAAAACCCAAAGGACCTCAGACAATACTTAGGTCTCTGCAAATTTTACTCTTTTCATCCCTGTCTCAGCATATGGTGATGCAGAGAATCTCTGAAAGTTGCTCCAAACTAATCTGGTTTGGACAGAGAAGGAAAGATACATGAGTTTTATGTGGCTTTTCAGTATTTCTTCGGAGAGTTTTGCCAAGAAGTGCAGTGGTTGGGGGAAAGGGGGAGGGAGGAATAATCTTTGGATTCAGACTAGAGAGCTTTTCTTTCTATTTTTGGCTTTTGAATGTTTTAATATTAAAGTATAAAAAGTACCAAAGGACAGTCAAGATGCTGATTATGAGACAAAAGTATGGGGACATGACCCATGCATAATTATTAAATTAAACAACCTTGCAGAATTTGTCTCTGATTTCCAGGCTTCTGACAGAAGAGAAATTGGAACGAAAAAGTTGATGGGTCTTCTCTGTTTTGCAGCTTGGCAAAGGCAATTTGAGCCTTTGGGTTTTTTCTCACTGGTGCTTTGATATTAACTCAGCTGCTAGTAGATAGGTAGAGTGTTTCAACTCTTTCTCTTTGGTGTCCTTGCAATTTTAGTAGGTTGATATGTATTGATATATTAAGACATAATCGACTTCCCATTGCTTTTAGAGGGCTGCTCTAGTGCAGAGCTTTGGGGGCTTTTTTTTTTTTTTTTTTTTTGTTGAGTGGTTGAACCTGAATAGACACAGCAAAATATCTGCTGAGAAAAGATGTTTAATTGAGCTGAGTCTTTCTTCAGAGTAGAAACTGATGCTGGGGTTAGGCCTACTGTGTGGGGTTTGTTTTGAGATTTATTTTTTTTTCCCTTGGTTTTGGGGTTTTTTGTTTTGTTGTTTTTTGGTTTGTTTGTTTTTGTTTGGGTTTTTTGAGCAGAGTGCTTTTATGGGTAATGACTCATCTATTGGAATCTGACTTTTCACTCCAATTACCCACACATAGACCAAGATGTATCTGCCATTCTGCAGTAGGTAACTTCAGTGTGCACTGTTTACATTTGAGTTACCAAACCAGGGTGAAAATCCTGGTGAACCAGGGCTGTTCATTCATTGTGACTTGTCATGTAGCTGAGCATGAGTGCACATCCCTTCAGGCTCCATTAGCATGAGTTAACTTTGTAATTGGGTTTCTGGGGCAAACAGGGACAGGAAGCAGAAGTAATTTTGGCAGTCTAGGCTTAACTTTTTTTGTTCTGTGCCATGTAAGTGCACCAGAGAACAGAAGTAAAAGATGAGTGCAGAATGGCTGGAGAAATCCTAAGAAATTGGACAACAGTTGTCAAAACTGCATATGGATGTTATAGTCTATGATACAGCTATACCAAGGTAGGACTTTACAGCTGCATGGAAGGAGGATCTCTATAGCTCCTGTGCTTTTCAGAGCCCTTCTCTTGGTCTTTTAAACCTGCTCTGTTTTCTCCAGCTTTCTGTCCCTCTGGCAGTAACATCTTATCTTGTAGAGAATAGCAACCAAAAATGGGCTTGCTGAGTGAAGAGCAGTTGTCACTCAGTTTTGAAACCAATTCACAGTGCGGATGTTTTAGAAATGTAAGTTTTAAAGTTGCTCCAAACTCTGTTCATGATCTTCAGTTTTCTCCAGCAAACAAGAAAAAAAGCAGAAAGTCTCCACTTTCACTATAATTTCTCAGTTTTATCCCATGGAGAGTTTTGCTGGAAAAAAACCCAGGTTTGGTATTTTAGCGTTCTTGAGCAGGGAGGTCAGTTTTTTGTTTCTTTTTTTCAAGGCATTAAAAGTCACCTGTCTCTTTTCAGGTGTTCAGTGGGGATTTACATGAGTGGGATTAGAATTAAGCTGCTTTTTAGTATTATTTTAAACCCACACTTCACATTTTTCAGTAAACACTTTTGCTTTTAAAACAACAGTCTTTATCCCAGACTAATCTTAAGACTTAGAAAAAGCAACACATGGAGATATTTTTAGTTTAAGTTCCATTCTTTCCTGACATGCTGTATTGACATTCTTAAACTTGCCTTTTTTTTAATGGTAAGCTCTTGAAGTGTTTTCTTTTTTTGGGTGAATGCTAGCTACTGACCATTTTCTCCACTTTACCAGCAGTCTGCTCAGATCTTTCCTGTGCATGGCAAGTCAGTTATTTTCCCAGATGAGCTAAAAATCACCTGCAAGAAGACCCTGGGATTGAGTCTCTCTGAAACCAGGAGGTGCTGAAAATGATGTAGGCATGATTAGCTGCAGTTTATGTGTCTTGTCAGCATCGTTTAACTGGGCTGACAAACTTAATGCATGCTTCTTACTTTGTTCTTGCAGTGTTGTGGGCTGTTTTACTCATGTTTTCTTTGAGTAGACAAAGGCTCTGATGTGTGTGCCCATGTGTGGAGTGGGAGTTGCTTTAGTCTCCATTCTGATCCTATCTGTGATTTATCACTCAGTCTTTATCTCTTCTGTTTTTCTTGCAGTTTCTCACCCCGTCACTGCTGCTGCTTGTGTCCTCTGTCATGTTTAAAAGCCATGTGTGAGATTGGTCACATCAACAAAAATGCTGGTGGCTGTTGAGAGGGAGCCTGCTCAGCTGGGGAAGTTTAAGGAAAACAAACCCTCCTTTGTGTTGGCGCACACATCACGGTTGTCACGAGTTGTGCAGTAGGCATGCTGAGGAGGAGATGCAGTCGGTGCTCGCTCCGGCGGGACCTGGTGGTGGGAAGTGCCCTGAGCCCCTCCTGTGAGCTGCAGCACCAGCCAGATAGGCAGGGCTCATCCTCAGACCTTGTGGTTGGACCAAGATGTGTGGACCAAGAAAAGGGGGTAGAAATAAAATGGAGTTCTTCAAGAACCTTAAAAATAGCAGGTGACTGAATATGTTCTTCACGCTCTAAGGGACTGTTGATTTTGGATGGAGTAGACCTGGGAGGGTTTCACGTCTGTTTTATCTGCAGCAGTTCCATCTTCTGTTAGCCTGGGGGAGAAAAGGCTTGTACAGCTGAATATCAAATCTCTGGCTCAGGAAGTGTTAAGTGCATGTGTTTATTACTCTTGATGCTGGTATGTTTTTCATGTCAGCAGCTGGCCAAAACCGGGGACCTGGAGTTTGTTTCAGCTGGTAGAAATTAATGACAGACAGGTTTATTGCATTTAAAGTTTTGTTTCCACAAGCATGGGCTGTGTGGGACAAGAAGGGACCCTTTGCTGGTTTGCAGCCTGCAGTTAAGCCTTGCAACCCCTTCACAGACCCACTATTAAAGGGAGACCTGCAGCCCCCGCTGCCTCTTGGTCTTGTTGTGTTTCCCTTGTATCTGCTCCCATCCCTCTCTCCCAGGCAGCAAAGCCCCCGGTCCACATTGCTCACATTCCCAAGCTCTGCATGTGTCAGCGTGCCTGTGCGTGCACGTGGATGGAGCGAAGGAAGGCCCATGAGGCTCTGCTGGTCCTCTGCTCTGGATAGGAAACTGCTGTTAGTTGTGAAAGCAGCCTGCTTGCTCCTCTTCTCCCTCCATATCCATCAGAGCCCCCCTGCCCACATAGCTCACATTCATGAGACACTTTTCACTTGGGATGGTGTTTTGCTTTGGAGGCTGTGAGCTTGGCAAAGGAGTTTCCTTGTAGCTACATCTTCATAGGAGATCATGATTTACATCCCCTAGTTTCAAGGGGGTAACACATCTAGTGCCAGTTCTGGGTGATTCCAGGTTTTTTCGGTGACTGTAGGTGAGTAAGGTGACAGACATGCAGCAGTGAGGATAGTGCACAGTCAAGGGGCCAGAGATTTAGCTGTGCATGGTCAGAAGTACAGCGTGGAGTCCTGGAGGGGTCTCGGTGGGTGTTGGTGTCTCTGTGACTATTGTGTAGGGAGGAAGCTTCATTGTCATTTCAGTTAAAAGCTTTTTTCTCCACCTCTTCCTCCAAGCAACTTGCTAATTTGCATCACAAAAGTGAGCCAGGGTTGTCTCCTATCTCCTGCAGAAAATAAGATCTCTTCAACTGTTTGAGTAAAAATGAGGTGATTTGTGGGTTGCTTTACACTTACTGGTGCATTCAAGTACAGCTGTTAATTGAACTGGTTAATTCTGTATTGCTACGATGTCCAGTTACAGCCATTCTTGCGTAACTGTACGCAAGAGGACGAGGATAGGTTGGCCTGTGATACTAGTGTTACTCTGCAGAAGAGCTAGCTGGGTGTGTAAGGCCTTTTCCCTACACACCCAGTGTTCAGAAGCACTGGGCTGATACTCCCCATGTCTTACCAACACTGCCAGAGATTTTTTTTAAGCAAATGAAAAATAGCAATAAAGTTTATGTGCAGCTAGCAGCACAATAGTGCTGGCACTTGGGATTTTCTGTCATCTAACAGCCATTTTGTGTATATATATTAAAGCTTAGTCAGTTTGACTTCAGTGGAGCTGGAGCATCTCATCACCTTGATTTCAACGCAGAAATTGTCAAGTCACAAAGCTTGTTTCTGTAAATAGGTGACTATAGGAGGTCTTTGGAAATGTGACCATTGTGTCTGTACAGTAGGCCAGAAGCAGTAGGTACTCTGTATGTCCCTTTTCTCTCTCCTTTGCATAGATGTTTGTGACTTTGCCTAAAACTCAGAGTAGTATAGAGGCTGCATAAGTGGCCAAAGTAAGGGATGGAAGTCTGTATTCTGTATTGCACCAAGATTCCTGTTTCTGTGCTGTGTTACAAAATTGTAATGTTAATGCTTCTGCTCTGAACAGAAAGCCTTTTGTGGCTGGCTAAACTTTGGAAGAGCATTAGGCTCTAAGAGATACATTTTCTTTTCCTTCCTTCTTCAACTAAAATCCTGCTTGGACTGATGCTTGAGTATTTAGGTTAGGCTGCCTTTGTCAAAATCCAGTAGGGCTTTCTTTGCCAAAACTAAGGTAAGCTCCATATAAAACTTAGTGTGATGAGTTATCTAATTCCTTTAAGAATTGTATTCTCTCACAATTAATTACTTACGTAAAAGCACTTGTTAAACCATGTCTAGACTGCAAAGACCTGGATTTGATTGAATCTAATTAAAGTAATGGTGGCTTGCAGGTGAGGATTTAAATGCAGTATATTATCCTAGCTTCTGCTAGACAGAGTTTGGCCTTGGCTGAGGTGGTTTTGACTTGCATGCAGAGGTAAATTAAAGTCAGATAGCTGAAATGGTACTTCCCCCACCTGCTTGACTTGCCACAGAGTGAGTTGTCTACAGCGGGGTGGCTGAACAGCCCACGGAGATGTGGGTTTCAGCACAGTGTCCTGAGATAAATGTAAATAAGTTTCCTGCTGGTTTTGTAATTCTGGAGAGTTATTGGGAAGCTTCTGACTGTACTGTGGAGATATGTGGCTTCTTGACATATCCCTTAGAAATACTGGTTTTGATACTGGAGGTTAACCATGTTCAATGCACAGTTCTAACTGGTCCATGATAGCCAACCACCCTCCTGACTAAGATTGCGAGTTCATTGTCCCATCTGTGCCCATTGCCTCATCTTGACCACTTAAGCCAGGTTGATTATCAGCCGCCTATTAAGAGGGATTAAGGGGGGCCTGGATGTCTAACAGAGCTGGTTTTTCACAGCTCTGAACAAGTCACTGGAGTGAAGTTGTGGCGTTGCCTGTGGGTCCCTCCTGGGAGATGTTCGCAGTAGTTTTTATTGCAGTACAAAGAAGATGTAACTTATTGCAGAAGACGGTGTAACTGCTGGCTTCTGGTAGTTTTACCTCATGGCCTTGAACGTTTGCCCAGACATGTCTGTGAAGCATCTCTGATCTCAGCTGTTCTCATGCTTTTGCTATTCCTCTGTCTTGGCTCTCTGGACTGCTTTTATTTCCTGTAACTTTTCTATCTAGCGCACGCTTTGTTCACTGCCTGTCAGGTTGTGCCTGCTCCTCCTCTTTCACCCTGCCCCTCAATGCTGGCTCTGTTTATTCAAAAGTCTCTTAAGGCAATACAAAAAAGGAGGTTAACAAGAAGAAAATGGAAAAAATAAAAGGGAGAAGTGAAAGAGCTGTCCCTGACAGAATTCAGGCTCCTCTGTCTAAAGTTTGACAAGTAAAACTTTCTTGAGAAACTGTTCTTCACTTTGCATTTTCATCCTGTCATTAAATTTTTGCTAGTTTTGAACTTTGTCCCAAGGGGCTATTGCATGTGTGGAAGTGACGAAGTGATGAGCCAGCCAAAAATTCCTTTTCTTATTGTGGGGCGATCAGGACGGGGAGAAAAAGACGTAGCTGCCTCTCACTGTAGAACGGCAGCAGTGGGCAACTACCACGATTTCAAGCTGCTGCAGTCTTACAAGATGTTTTTACTTTGGAAGTGGAAAAAGATGACATACTGGGCTATTCTTGGTACCAAGTTCAAGCCTCAGCATTGCAAATAAAATTTGTATGTATCTAATAAAAGATACACATACTACGAAACTTTTCCTGGCAAAAGCCTTGTTTTGTCCCTGTGAGTCTGAGAACTTGCGTTTTTGTCATTTTCTCAGAAACAGAGCAGAATCCAACCTGGGAAAAGATACATTGTGATGGTGCTTTTATGAGTACCCTCCAGCATCAGTTGTTTGCAGCTAGGTAGTGTGGGCTGCAGGATAGCCCCCTCGCTGCCTTCTCCCCTGGCCATGGGCTGTGACTGGCTGAGCCTGCAGCACAGAGCAAGTGCTTGCTCTGCCGGCTGCTCTCCTGAGCTCCTCTTGCTTTCTGCAGGAATCTGGTATTTTCTTAGCTGTGAACACTTTTCAAGCCTGATTTATGCATGGGTTTTTTGAACTGACCTTTTGATTTCTTTTCACTTTTAGCCTGTTAATTGGGAGCTGGTTGTTTCAGGGCTGCCTACATTCTGGGTGAAGAATATCCACAATTTGGGTTGTACATTACTTGTGAATTTTTTTGTTACTGTGGAAAAAAGCTGTTGTACTCCATGACTGGCTTATAATTCATCCTGGATGGCCTGATGGGGACCGAAGTCAGATGAGGTGAATAATGGTCCGTGCTGAAGATGGCATTACAGGCAGAGAATACTCCTGGTTATCTTACCATGAAAAAGGGATGCTATTTTTCTTGCCAGACTGAGATGCTTACTTCTCTCTGATGTGGGAAGTCTCAAATAGCTCCATATATTTCCTTAATTGTTTCTTGAAAACTTCATTTTTAGTCATGGTTTAATTTCTGCCTGAAGGGAGAAGACCCTTCTTCGTTTTTTCTTGCTGGCTATCTGGAGTGGCAGAAATGGCATCAGAGGCTGGATTTTTGTTTATTTATTTACTTGGTAGATGAGTTTCTCTTCTGTGTGGCTCTGACATTCATCAGAACTGTTCATGGTGAAAGGTGCAGGTCATTGAGATGTTTCAACTCTTGACCTAATACCATGAGGGTGTTTCCTCTACTCTTGCCCGGCTTGCTCAACTCCCTGTTTGGTCAGCATCTGGGGAGCTGTTAGGAGCTTGGCTGGAGCTGGGCTGGCCTTGGCTCCTGGTCACAGCAGAGCTGGCTTGCTGCTGGTGTTAGCCTTGTCTGCCAACCGATGTGCCTGGCGGGCTGAGCAGGAGGCTGCAGTGTTAAAATGCTGTCTGTGCTCTCAGCCCACGAGGCAGGGCTGGATGGCAGAGTCCATCAGGCTTGTGGGAGGAGAAGGGTGACAGTGGATGCAAGGCATGGGGAAGTAGGGCAGGCTGTCCTTGTACCTGTGTTTCCTTATGTTTGATGAAAGGTAATTGTAAACAGCCATTTCCTCTCTTCTTTGCACATCTTTCACAGGCGTTCCTTTTAACCCTCATTTTTCCATGAAGTTGCCTGTTACTTATAACTCCTAATTCCAGTTTAATGACTTTTTTGTGCCTGGGGATTGTACATTATTTGCATCACAACAGAGCCCCATGAGGGAGACTTGGAGTAATGTCAACTCTGGATCTGGCATTAGGCAATTCAAAGCCCAGGCATGCGTTTTTATCAAGTTGATCCCTTTGTGCTGCTAAGTTTGAAGACACAGATCGAGTTGGAGCTAGGCAGGTGGCAAGTCAAGCAGCACATCTGAGAGTTGTCTGGCCACCAAAACTTGCTTTAATGAGAAATAATAGAAAAGTAACAAGCCTGTCACAAGGAGAAGTTTCAGGAATTCAGTTCCATGCCACCTGTAGTAAAAATAAAACATCAAAAGCATCTCAATGGCTAGCCAGTCACTTTTTTTGGCTAGTGTATTATGAACTGCTCATTCAATAAGGTTGTAAAATCAGTTTCTCAAAGCCTGGTAATAAAACACATCAGTTAAAATGAGGATGGAGTCTGGAAGAAAATACTTAGTTCTGTGAACTGTTTCTTTCAACACCTTGAATTAATAATGTTTTTTTAATAGTTCATCATACCAGAACTATGTAGCAAGTTACGCTTCTAATTGGCTTCCCCCCAGGCTACATTTCTTTTTAATTGCCAAGTGTTATATTTGCTAGTAGCATCGCAGGAAAATAAATCTGTACTGAGAGAAAATCTGAGGGAGGATGCTGAAAGCACTCTTCTAGCAGATAGCATAATTTTGGTTTGGTTTTGTTTTCTAGGTTGTGTGTGAATGCTTCATTTTAAACGGGACAAAAGGAGATGGCTATTAAACCTAAGCTCTGCCTTCACTTTTCCCAGCTGCTGTCTCAGATCTTTAAGCTCACTTCTTGTTCTTTTTTCTCTCTCTCAGCTCAGGCCCAAAGGTCACAAAGGGGTCATTGCCTATGGAGATTGGTCAGTGTCCAAGCATCCTTGGGAGAGCAAAGCAAAGAAAAAACATCTCTTAGCCCCCTGGTTGTAGTACCTCCAACAGCTTTTGCTGTATTTCAGTGCTGTCCAAGTGTCCTGCAGCTGCTCGCCTGTTCGTGAGTTTTGATGGATCCCTGTTCTGTCAGCTTGCACCAGATAGGTAGCAAGAGAAGGAACTGCTTCACCAGAAGGAACTTCTCACATGCTGTGAATGCAAATGGACCATTTGCTCCCCTCCCACCACCTAAATCTTTCCTCTCTGGCTGTGTGGGCTTTAGTGCCAGCTCACAACACAAGAGTGACAGCTGGTTGGTGTCCAAAGTCCTTTGTATTGTTTCAACTTGAATCAGGAAATGATTTGTCAGAGGATCAAAGCGCTTTTGGCTGAATTAACTTTTTTTTGCCAAACCACGGGTTTGACACAGATGTAAATATTGTCTGATATTTGCAGGGACTACCAGTGGCCCCTGGCATGGGAGTGATTTCTGGATATCGCCCAAATCATGTTGGGCTTGGCATGACTAACTTCATAGAGCAGTCTGCATGGACTATTGGACATTGCATTTGGAAATAAGACCAGGTGCAACAGTAGTTGCATGGAATGGGCAGGAGAAGGCCTTCTGACTTATGTCCCAGTACAACTCTACAACCAGCAAACAAGCTTCCGTGTTTGCAGTGATTTGTCTCTTTGCCTCCGCTTGTGCCTCCATTTCTGAAAGACAGTTGCATGTCACTTGGCACTGCCTCGGCCTTTGGAGGCTGTGTGGCTGTGAATTTGTGACTTCACCCCTGCACTGCTCTCTGGGCTTGTGCCAATAGCAGGACTTAGGAGCGCTCATTGTGCAGTGCAAATACGCGGTAGGGTAAGACCCCTAGGCAGGACTTTGCAGCGTGCACAGCTTACATGTGTGTGCCTGGCTGGAAATGCCACACTGTGAAGGAACACGGAGAGAAGGTGTGAGAGCCTGTGCTTGGGATTCCCTCTTTCCCAGTGAGGCCGGCAGGGTGTTGCTACTGCTGAGGGCCAGTGTGTGTTCCTGTGGAGGCAGCAGTGCTGGTGGGAGAAGTGTGAGCTGCAAACACGCGTCAAGGTGGTCTTTGCTTAGAGGCTGTGTGCTGCGAGCAGATGAAGCTGAATGAGGTCATGTTGGGGAAGGTGTGTGTGTGATGGGGTCAGGGTGGAAGGCAGTGAGGTACTGGATGGATAATATCACCTCGCAGTGGCTGTTACAGCAGCACTTGCTGTGGCATGCTGCCTCTTGTCCCTGCCAGGATGTAGCTGTGGATGACTATTCAAGAAGGCAGTCCCAGTATTTATGAAGGACTGACACCTTGTCTTTGATATATAGGAGAAGAGTGTTTTGGGGTTTTTTTTCTTTTTTTTAAAAAATACATTTCATTTGAACAAAATACACCCAAAACTGAAGTACCTTGTTTTTCCCCTGGTCTCCGATTTGAAGCACCAGTTTGTCAGCCACCCTAAAATAACTCCTCTCCCTGTACATGCAGATACACCCCTTCTGTGCAGGAGGGCCAGGTCCTGTTCCCCAGAAATGAATGGGTGATACACTGTATGGTGGTCCAGCCAGCCACATGTGCCCGTATCTACAAGGTATCAGCAGGTACCTGAGTGGGCAGAGCCTTCCCTTGACAGGACTCTTTGACTTGACTCATAGCTTTGTCTCTTCATGCATGGAAATGTGGGATGGCAGCAAGACCAACCTCTGCTCTGTTACCTGCAGAGCCTTTGGGGATGTGGAAGTCTTGTGCTGCAGAACTGAGTAGTTGCACATGGAGGGCAGGAGGCTGTGCTCTGGAGAGAGGGCAAGAAGATTGCTGGTAGATGGTGAACTCTGATATAGAGTTAGTGTTTGTCTGGTGCACCTGAGTGCAAAGTCATAAGAAATGGATGGTGTCAGGATGCCTGACTGATAGGAGCAGAGTTGGATTGAGGAGCAGAAAAGACTTGAAGTGAGCTGTTAATCAGTAACAGAGTCATCCTGCAACAGCTTGCGATGCCAGCTAGGATGTACACAGTGTGAAAGGAAGGAGTGTGCACAAGTGAGTTTATTCCAAGTAAGGAAGGACTTGCCCTCATTTTGTTGCTTTTGAGAAGGAGCAACTGGGTTTAGTAGGAAATGTGTCCCTATGATTTTGTTCTTTGTTCTTCACATCTGATAGCATTGGTGCAAAATGCTCAGTAATGACCCAGAGGACAGCTGTGTAATTCCTGCTTACCCAGTCTGGGTTCTGGCCAGTGGCATTCCTGATCCAGCCTGTCTGCATCTTCAGGGTCCTCTGGCCAAAAAAGGGCTTGAAACCAGTCAGAGAGGAGCTTGTACATGGGAACTGATTCGCTTACAATGGTGGATTCACTTACAGTGGAGGATTTCTGCTTTAAAAAGGGGGGGGGGGGGAAAGGCAAACAAAATGAAAACAACAATAATAAAATAATACACACACACCAAAAAAAAAAAGGGGGGGGGGAATAAAGTGGGGGGTGTGTGTGTGTACCCAAACAGTATTCCCATTGTTTGCCCGGAACAAATCTGGTATGTTTAAGAAAGTATCTGGTCCTTGACATTTCCATTCTTTTGCTGTTGGCTCTGAATTGCACACCTGAGGTTGAACTGCAGGTGTCTTCAGATTCCAATAAAGCAAAACATTTTTGCTTCTCAGATTTCAATTAAGTTTGTGTCCTGTGGCAAGGCCAGAAACTGTAACCCTTGTTTTCACGGGAAAATATGTGGCTGAGATTGCTGGGTGGGTAGAAAGAAAAGCAGTTTCAGGATGGGGGCAAGGGGATGAAATATTGATGTGAGAAAACACAGCTGGCTGGGCTGAACATCTATGCAATCAACATGCACTCTGTATACCCAGGAGTTAATAACACAGGAAAAAAAATCCTTTCCATTGCCTGTGTTTGCCCAGTTGGCCTATTGCCCACTTGCATCCATGCAGTGTGAAGAAGTGGTCTTGCCCTGGCTAGAAGCAGGTTGTGAAGAGAAATAGTTGTGGGAGCGTTTAAACAGCACTGGGAAAGGGTGATGAAATTAGAGCTACTTTGGATATTGTACAAGTTTGTAGCTTGTCCTGCCTCATAAAAAAAAGATAAATCAAAAAATATTAACTTAAATGACTCCATGCTTTGTGTCCTAGCTAAAATGAGGGAAATCACAATCATAAACAGAGTGAGAAGCATTAAAGTGGTTTGGATTGAGCCTTTGTGCTTGCAGGTGGATTTGTTGTTTTCATGAGGTACCACTGACAGCCCAAAAGGCTGCAGGTGAGCTGCAGGTGTTTCAGGTAATACTTAATTTATGGCTGTATCTGCCCCCTGGCAGCCAGGAGTTTAACTCTTGCTGCAGGGACTTTTCTTGCTTGTATTGTGATAGTACGAACAGATCAGCCTTGCTAGGCAAAGAGACATTGCTGGAAGCAGAAGCTTGAGATCCTCAGTGTTAAAGTGTGCTGAAATCTCTGTGTGTGGGGTCCGCAGGGTTGTTTTTTCCCCTATTATTCGTTCTGATTCATCTCTTAGTACTATTTCTAAAGAGCTTTTTATCACCGTCAATCCAGCTTAACTGAGCAGCTAAGACAACAGTCCTGATTTCTTAAAGTGCTTTAGTTGCCTGCATCTTAAATTGGCATGTCACCTGCATTGTGGTCCTGCCCTTACAGCAAGAGATTTCTACTGTGTTGCAACTTGGTCGGAGATAGTTTAATTCAGGGGAACTTGTTCACCCAAGAGATGATGTGAGGATTCTTCCTCGTGTGAAGTCATCCTTTTGAAAACATCTGTGCCTTTGTCATGCAGACCTCTCATCAAAATCGCTGTGCAATATAAGATGGTGCTCTGAAGATTAACCACGCTTAAAATAACATCGGCGAGGCTGATGCTGCTTTTCTTTCATCTTTTCTCACTGCTGGTAGGGAAAACATTGCAAACCGATCTTGTGAGATGATTGTGTCTCTTTTTTAATGGCATTTTTCAGAACGAATCAAGCCTCTTTCTCAAAAAGCTATCAAGTGCCTATTCCTAATAAGCAGGTACTTTGCAGCTAGGAGCTTTGCAGTGCCTGGGTGAGGAGGAATTAGTTAGCAGCCTTTTTGCTAACTGGTGTCCTATTTCATTCTTCTTAGATTGCAAAAGGTAGGAATGAGGGGAAAAAAGCCTCATCTGATGATCTCTTCATGGCTTCATGCTGGCCAGCCTGGGGCTATTTATGCCAAGCATGCTAGTGGGGTTCAGTTTAAACTTTTCGCAGGCTGTTTGCAGGGAGCCAGGGCCTTTGCAGGGCAGGGCAGTTGCTGTGGCCTCCTCGCCTGTCCCTGGAGCAGCGCTGGTCGGTGTCTCTGCTGAAAGGTGCCGGAAGAGGAGGGCACAGCCACTGAGGTGTGAAGGGCAAGAACCAGCACTGTCGCTGCAGGCTTGCTTGTGCTCATCAGGTTTCACCAAGGATTTACTGTACTGTGGCTCAAGGGCAAAAAATACCTGACACCTTTCCCTTTCACCCTCCCTCTCTCTGCCTAGCACTTTAATGTCAGACCAAGACGTAGCCTTTCTCTAGTCTTCATCTTGTTCGTTAACCATTGCTTTAAGAAAGGAGTCTTTAATTTGTTACTGGTTTGATAGCATATGGGTATTTGTTGAGAATAAAACATGGAAGTAAGCTTTTTTCCAACTGCATAACAAAAATGAAATTCTACAACTACTTTTAGAAGAATAACAACTCACAGTTGTGTAGAAGCTGTTTTGTGGCAGTCTTAGAGTGTGTATATAGACCCCTGCTCCCTGCCACCCGAAACGTGTTGATCCTATTGTTACAGAAGGCTTTTGTTGACAGTACAGCAATATTAGCATTGTAGCATGACACATACAAGCTTCTGCTCTTGACCCCTGAGGTTTCTGTGGAAGGTCACAATGGAGAGGCTGGAATTCCTGTGCTAATCACACTGAAGCAGAATATCCATGCTAGTTTTCCCAAAAGATTAACAGAATGATAGCACATTGCTTTGAAATGTGATCTAGGACCATCTAGCTCTTCAGAACAGTTTCTTTCATTTTTATGCATTGATTTTGTGTATTTTTAAACCACATATTTATTATTCCTTGAATAAAATGTGAATGATAGTTGACCACAGTGGCTGCTTGCTACTGCCTTTGTCTCACCAGAAGCTTTCAGTGCTCTTCTGTGGAGTAGCAGAAAAGAGAAAGACTTTGTTTTGAGGTGATGTGGGTTTGTTTTGAGGTAACTAAGCTGCACCTATGAGTGACATGGTCGAGAGTGAAGCATCCCTGCCCATGGCAGGGGTGTTGGAACTAGATGATCTTAAGACTCTTTCCAACCCTAAATATTCTATGAGGCAATTGCTGCAATGTGTGGTGAGGTACAGCTTCTCTGCAGGTTTGAAAAATAAACAAATACACAAAAAATGGCCCAGTGGTTAGGCTTCATAGGTGTAATTCTGCCAGCATCTTTGCAGTCTAAGCTGAAGCTGCTGACATTGCTGTTTTAAGGTTTTGGGAAAAGTGTCCCAAAAAGAGCTGTGAGCCTTTCCTTATAGCTTGGCTCACGCAGCGGGTATCTTCTTGGCTCCAATCCAATGTGCTGTGAAATGCAGTATCAAAATATTTACAGCATTGTTGGCACCTGACTTATTAATTGTGGGCCTTGGCATGGTCAATACAGCTGGGAGCTTTTGTGGATGCCCATGTTTCATACAGTGTCTGTGGTTTCTCTATGCTTTCAGCCTGTGGTGGGGTCAGAGTACACTAGCATCACTTAGCATTGTCTTAGGTTCTGGATGCTCAGTACTTCCAAACTGGACTGCACCTCTGGGGAAAAGATGAACGTACCAGATTGTCATTGCTCTTTCTCCGCAGAGCAGTCTAGTCTCCAACCCTTCTGGCGACAGTCTCTCATTACTAATATTACGAGACACTTTCGCTCAGAAGTTAAGCACTGATAAGGAAGATTGGAAGACTTATTTGTGCACCTGAATTTCCCCTCCTCCCTTTTCCCCCAAACCCTTGTATATGTATAGACAAGCTATAGATTACAACATTTTTTGGATGGAAGCCCTCTCTAATATTGTTACAGTCACTCTTGATGAAACAGTGTCATGAAGACACTCACTGCGGGGCTAAAGAGGAGGTGTTCACATTTCTAGTGGGTACTCCAGATGTTTATGTAATGTGCCTAATCTTGCAGTGGAATACAAAATATTTATGAAAGGCCCCCAGGTCTACCCATGGATAAATTATTTGCCTAGGTTTTCTGAACAAAGCAGGAGAGGGAGCTTAACTGACAAGCTCTAATTAGCTCTATGTTCTAACAACTCTTTTCTGGGAGAATGACTTGGGGAAGGTTGTTATCAAACCACTTGTAAATTGGAATCTTAAAATTTTTTCCTTCTGTTTACTGCAAAAGCAAATACTGAAAAATACTTGAGAAATTCCTGCTCTGGCAGGAATTCCTATACTAGCAATTACATTATTCCAACCAGGATTTGATGCAAACTCAGACTTTTGTTCTGTAGCAGTCTCTGTGCTGAAATGCACATCCATTTTCCCTTCTTTTCACCACAAACCACTTTTGTTTGACTTCAGGAATTTTCATCACATAGATCAAACATTTTTAATAGATACCTCAGGTAAGGCTTGAAGAGGATTGCTCTGTCACCTTTTAATTGATTTTTAGGTTATATAGAAGAGGGAGCAAAGCTTCAAAATAAAGCTGCCTATAGTTTTAAGAAGCATGTAAGGAAGTATGCAGGGCCCATCCTCTGAATAAATGACTATTTGCAAAAGCAGGTTTAAAACTAACAAACAAACAAAAAAAACCCAAGCAAGTTCTTCTTACGTTGTCTTATTAACTTGACCCTGATCCATTTTCCTATCTTGAGGTTTCAGATATGTGTGGAAAAAGGTTGCTTTAAAGTTTTTACTTTCTTTCTATGTGGTCACTGTGACAACTCAGGTTCCCTGATATAAGTGGTTATCCTGCATAAAGGGGAAACACAGATCTTGGAAACTGCAAAATGACTTACATATATAGAGAGGTACTTCGCTGTATGCATTGCTGTGATCTTCAGAGGTTTTGGAAGTATATAATGAAGGGGAAGAGATGGAGGGAGCTGGGCTGCTTGAGTACAAAACAGAAGAATTATTCTAGAATTATTCACATGTCTGCTGAAACAGTATTCCAGATGCATGCATTGTCCCTAGTGCATGGGGAATTAGCTGAAATAAATACCCTGTATTCCACATCGATTGCTGGCAAGCACTAGGAATGAAATGGGCTGAATCAAGGTTGCCCAGAGAAGCTGTGGATGCCCAATCCCTGGCAGTGTTCAAGGCGAGGCTGGATGGGGCTTGGAGCAACCTGGTCTTGTGGAAGCTGACCCTGCCTATGGCAGGGGGGTGGAACTGGATGAGCTTTAAGGTCCCTTCTAACCCAGACCATTCTATGATTCTGTGCTGGAAGTGTTTTATTGTGAAAAGCGGACAGGCAGGTTGGTTGTCCAGAACAGCATTGTGTTGGTATTCGTATCAAAGTAAGTTTAGGGGCAAATGTATCACAGCAACTATAGGTGTTGCTGCATCTCACTTAGTCAGGAGTGTGGCTAGGTCTTAAGTTTGAGGAATGGAACTTGGTGTAACAGGAGAAGACTGTAATTAGACATGTGTGCACAGTTGTTCTGTCTTTGGTAACTGCATTTTCTCCCTGTTAAGAAAAAATTGCATTTTATGTTGTCTTCTAGCCTTTGAAGTTCTGAAAGTGTTTTGCTAGGCTGTGGCTGTGAATATTGGCTTGTGGTATTTCATTGTCCTCTGGTTCTGCCACTCAAAACTCAAAAGGCGAATGCTGCTTTCCTTGAAGAGAGGACTATATGCACAGGGAATATTGCCTTAGGTGTAAGTAGCCGTGGTGTGAGCTGTGGTGGTGGGTGTAGCTAGGAGCAAGCACGGTCTTCTCTTCACTCACCTGCCCTGTTTGTCCTTACAGTGGTGTGTTCATCGCAACCCACTCTGTGGGTGCACTACTTCTGCTAAAGGTCCTTGGTCTGGTGGAGGTGCATGGTGGTGCTGAGGTGTGTAGGAGAGGTGCCACTGTGCGGGAGTGGGTGGATGATTAGTGATGGGGTGCGGGTGGTGCCCTGGCAGCATCCTTGGAAGTGCTATGTGAATGGGTGCTGGGCTCAGAGGAGAGTAAGAGTGACACTAAGTTGTCAGTGGTGGGGAGGAAAACCCACTGTTGTGTTGGCTTTGAGCTGGCAGCGCTGTTGGTGTGTCTATAACATATGCACAGCTTAAGTCCAAATAAATTTCTTCTGCCCTAAAAAAATTTTGTTCTCTCAGGGCCTTAGGAAAAAAATCTTAATTGATGGTTTGGACATAATCTAAGCCTGGAGTGTCAGTGTGACTTTTCCATTCATATTGGTTCACGGATGAAAGAATGTGTGGCAAATACCCAGCATAATTATGCATGTTTCTAATGTTTCAGCTTGTATAATACCGCCCACCTTCCCAGAGAGGTCAGGTTACTGTTGCAGGCATTGCAGTTCAGTGATGTACGGTGTGCTAGAGAGAAATGGTGGACTAACAGCTCTGTAAGTTCAGCACTTTTTTTTAATGCTTTTTCATGAAATAGTGAAATCTGGTTTGTGTCACTGGGTAGGTTTTGGTGTCACAATGTAACAGGCTGTTTAAAATACATCTAAATGGGAGAGTACTTGTGGCTTGAGGTGGTGATTTGTTTTTGAATGGCAGTACTTAATGTCAAGGAATTATTACAGAGTGTGTGTGTGTATATGGAATACCTCTGTCGATATCTCTTTCTGGTGCACAGACTGTTTGCAAACTGCTGCAACAGCCCTGATAGTCCTGCACAAATCAGCAAGCTATGGCAGGACGACGATTAAGTGGTCGATTTTTCATCCGTGGTGACCCTGAGTACCCGCAGGCACACGGAGCCTTCACCCCAACATCATGAAGCAGGGTTGTATGGCTTGAGCTGGCTCTTTCATTTGCTTTTCCACTCGATCCTGTCCCTCCCCTGCCTTCTGCTGGCTGCCCTTTCAAAGGAGACCCTGCAGCTTTTCAGGTGGCGTCGGCTGAGGTCGCTTTGCTCTGTGGTGTTTTATGGACTGTGTGAGGTAGAGGGATTTCTGCAATTTCTTATTATTTTGGCTGTTCAGGGGAAACATATGTTGAAAATCACACAGTTCATGTGTGTGTTTTCCCCCAGTCTGCTTTAAGATATTAGGTTGTTGGTTTACGACCTTAATGTCCATGAGCTGGTGCTGCAAAATCCAGTGTTCAGTGTGTGTATATGTTTGTATCTTTTTCCCTTATGGATAGAGAGACAGAGCACTATGATTGTAGTAATGGTCTCCCTACTTATTTTTTGGCAGAAGCAACAGGAGTATTGCCATTTGTGTATGCCTTCTTTTGTGAAATTTCTAATCTGTGCCATTGCTGAATATGCTAGCTCATAACAGTTTCAGCAGAGAAAAGCATCTTGACCAGCAGTGTCATCCTTGTCCTCCCTTTGCTAGGATCAGCTACTCTTCTGCTTTGTTTGAGGGACACAGACAAATGTTTAGAGTGATAGGGATTGAAATGAAATTGGGGAAAGCTGTTCTCTTAAGAGCTAGCAGTGGGACTCTGGAGAATAATGTCATTTCTGCTGGAGGCCACATGCTTGTTTGCATAATTTTCCTGGTCACTGAATTCCTGGAAATGCTCGGTTTTGTTTACTACCCCTAGTCCAAAATGAATTGCTGTGTCTGTAACATAGTGTTCTTGAAGGTGTAAGGACATACAGTGGTTATTCTAGACTAGTTTGCTTCACAGGAGTTAAATTCAGAATTACTTTATTTTTAGCTTTTCTTGTTCAAGTCATTGATTCAGAACACCTGATGAGACAGCTGTCATCTTTCTTTTTCTCCCTGTGACTGTGTTTAGACTTTTGAGGATCCCTCTTGTAGCCTGCTGTAGTGAGCATACCACCCAATAGTACTGTGCAGCTTGGACTCATCACTTCATTGTGTTTTCAGAGCAATAGGCTGAAAATATGACAGGATTATTCTTGTTCAGTACCAGAAATTTCTCAGAGCTGTTACAGGAGTGTGTTGTGTGGTGGGCATTGAGGGTCCTTTCCAAACAGTGCTGGATTTTGGACGCTGGTGTATCATCCAAAAATCCTATCCCTTAGGAATGTAAGCTCTGGAATATCACTTAAGGATGTGGTGGTAAGATCTGTTTGAAAATCCCAAAGGTAGGTAGGCAACACGTGTGTGGAAAGCCTGAACTGCAAAGCCAGGTGACCTGGTCCAAGGTTTGCTGTGGTGCCAGAGAAGGACATGAGCCCCATTGTCTCTTTTTTTTCTTTTCTTTCCTTTCCCCCCACCCCCACCAACTTGAAGTCTTGGGATGTGGCCTGTGCCTAAGTGGGGGAGCTTCAGTTTCCAGGCCTAGCTATGGAGATGGATATGAGGGATATGGATTCCCTAAGAAGCAGGTTCTTGGCGTGGTTCTAGAGCAGATCAACTGCCTATTTCATTGTTTGCTATAGCTGTGTTACACTGTGAAGATATGTAGTGATGCTTGACAGCTAGGGAATGCTTTAATTTTCTGTGAGGATGGGGTGATAGCACAAAAAGGGAGCAGAGTTTTTATGAAGGTTTTTGTCACTTGAAATCTAGCAGTTAAGAATTTTTGGGGTCCATCAAGGTTACTAGTGTTTCTGAGCTGCTGTTTCTGGAGATAATGGCAATCAGCTCTGTATCTTTATCTTAATTTTGAAGATTAAGATTATTTAGTGCCTTTTAAAAGCTTTCTCTCCCTTCCTGTGCTTGTCCAGCTCAGATGGGACTAGAAGAGTAAGCAGATGGCTGTCATCACGAGCAGCCTTTGTCCACTGGCAGGTGAGGGGCCATCTGACCTAGGAACCAGGCAAACAAGATAGTGTTTTATGGTCCCTTTCAGTTTCATTCTCCACCTTCCCAGTTCCTATTCAGTGCAAGACAAAAGAATGACCTTCATGGCCTTTCCTAATCTCTGCTCCCCTTAAGGAAGCAAGCACAGTTTTATCATGTGTGCTGTTGCTTGTCAGAGGTGTTTCATGATACGGTAATGTGAACAAGAAAAGGATATAACTGGATAAGGGATGTAGTAGAGGATGTAACTGGTGTATTGAGACAAGTTAAATGAAGATGATCTGTGACTGAGGCTCTTCCTAGTTTTCCTTCTTTCCTGAACCACTGTTAGGTAACTTCACAGTAGTGCTTCAGTTGTGACACCCCCTTTTCCCTCCATTCCTTGTCTAAAATGAAATATCTCAACTAAACTGCCCTTGTCAAGCCCATCCTGCTTTAGAGTCCTAGGAAATACATAGTTTTTAACTCTGGGCTGTTTCGGTAGCTTAGTCTTGCAGACAGAGAATAAAGAATCCGATCTGTCTGCACAAGGGGTCATCTGAAAAAGAAGGGGGGAAAAAAAATCCCCACAAACAAAAGTTGGGTGTGCTAATGACATTACTCTTACTCTGGACATAAGTCTCATATAGGGGTGATGAAGTCCATAAGCAGTGACTTCCCTGCAGATGGCATAAAAAAAAAAAAGCACTCGATGAGCTCTAGCACTGTCAGTGACACTTCATCTGTGGCAGCAGCCTCAGTTGTTAGAGTGGGTATTTGCACCGTTTCTCTTCAGAAGTTTGCCCATTTCTGGTTAAAGCTGAGATTGCTGTCTGCCAGCTGAAGATCTCATAGCAGCAGTGGTTGTGTCTTGGCACTGTTTGTCTTACCAAGCAAGTTCTCCTTTCAGAAAGCCCATAGTGAACTCCCCAGTTGGTATAGGGAAGTACTGGAGGAGTGGGATGTATGTATCTGGCCTCTGAGAGTACAGTGAATGGTGAGTCAATCTCACCTCACTTGACAGCTAAAGGTGTTAAGATTCAGCACATCTGTTTGTGTGGCTTGCTGGGTTTTATATTTTGTCACAATCTGGGCTAGTTCTTGTTGTTTGGGGACTGAAGCATTTACCTGGATTGTCAATTCACGTTCAGCATTTGGGTCAAAAAAACCCCCAAGAAGGTTTGGAAGGAGACAGCCTTTTATTAGTCAGTGTCAACCTTGTATGTGCACCAGATGGTTATGAAAGTCGGACTGTTTTTTAAAGTGATCAGCTAGCAAATGTCTTTTATTACACCTTTCCATTTTTCATGAGCTGGCTTACTGTGGGTCTAATGGGAGAACTGCTACTTTAACAATTACTTATCAAATGCAGTTTAATTTCTCTTAATGATCATGCTTTTTACACTGGCGTAGGATTTGTATTGAGCCTTGCTGGACCTGGCAGATTTATTTGAGTACTTGTCTACTCTGATGAGAGCATGAAAGGCTCAGGGAGGATTTTCATGCTGCTTTTTTGATGTTATTTCTCCTGTCTCGATGCAGCGTGCTTTATACTAGACGAACAGTTGTCCCTGTGCCTTTTGCCACAAGAAACAGCCTACTTATTGAAACCGGTCACTGTTTTCTGACCACTGTAGTGCAAACCCTGGACCGAGGTGAAGTCCCTCTTTCCTGAGCTGCAACCTCTGCCTGTGCAAATGGACTGAAACGTGAGAAGCCAGTGTTGCTCCCTAGGTTCTAGCTGAGCTGGTGTATCCCATTTACCAGCAGTGTGAGTCCCCTTGCTGAGGTAACTCATGCATAAATTCATGGAGCTGTGCTTTGCAGAAGGTCTGCATTTCTGGAGAGAGGCCGTATGAACACTGTCTTGGTAATATCTCATCTTAGATGTGGACTGGTGGGGAGGCGGAAGAGGGGACTGGACAGGGGCTGTTCAGGCTCCGAAATTCTGTTCTGACTGCCACTGTAGAACACTTTTCCTCGACTTTGCCTTGTTTGTGCCACAAGGTTTGGCAGACCCTTTTCTGTCTTTCCATCCTGTAGTGTTGGGCAGGCTACGAGGCTACATTCTGCTGCAGGTTGGATTGCAAGTCAGATGTTTCCCTTCCCTCTCGCTGCTCAAAAACCACTTACTATTGGGTACTGCTGAGTACGTTATTCCTTATGGGATGTTTAACAAGTCACAAGAAGCTCAAAGTCCATTTGCAGTACGTGAGGAGCTAGTCTCTGTACCAAGAGGTAGCATCAGGTACAGCAGATAAGGTGTTCTGGCTTTACCCCAAGACTTGTTTTATCACCAGACTGTTGAAAGTTGCTTTGGCACCAGTTTAACTGTTTTAAATGAGCTAACAACCACACCATTATCTGCTGTTTAGAACCTACAAACTCGCGAACATTTACACTAGCACTACAGGGTCTCTCCTTGCTCTGTTTTGAGACCAGTTGGGAAATTAAAATGTGTGGTGAATTGCTGCAGGTGATTGGCAGACAATGACCGTTATCATTACAGGTAGCTTCTCTGAGATGCTGTCCTGGACTTTTTCTGCCTGGGTCAAGGAGATTGTTCATAGATACACCTTCTTGTATTCCTCCTCCTAGCAGCCAAGGATCCTCAGTAACACCAGTTGATTAATTTCCTGTTTGTTAAGAATTAGTGCAATGTACAGCTCGGTGTTGTCTGCTGTAGGTCACAGATTCAAATAAAAGCTGTATGACAGATTCTGAGAGGAAACACCCCTCCACGGGAGGTTCTTCTTTGGTGTAAGACTCTTCTTTCATGTGAAAGAGACTGCTTGGGAGTGGGGGTGGGATGTGTGACCAAATGGCATGATGCATTGGCATAGGGAGATTCCCGAGGCAGCAGAGTACTCATGTTGCTGTGGCACCCTGCCCGGATTAATTAGTGTCTCTGCAGGGTTAATTAGCATGGTGCTTTGTGCCATGCAGACATAGTTTTAGTGTATTTCCTTTAGCGATTATGAGAATTTATGCCGGTGAAGTGTACCAAGATTGATTATTGCTTTTGATTACGTAGAGGCATTCTGTCCAAAAATTTAGAACATATTCACCAGGAAATAGGGTCTTTTGCACCTTCACATTCAAATTTATTTTGAAATAGTGTCTCCTTCCCAGCAAGAATGTAACAACCCTTCTGGTGCTACGCAGGGCACCTTTAACTGACTTTGAATTGTTTGACGCAACATCTGAGGCATATCACAGTAAGTTATCCAGGCATGTCCTTGCAATTGAGGGGGCTGGTGTTTTTCCAGACCAGCATAAATTCCTCTTTAGATAAGTGAATCTGGCTGCTGGAGGGAGGTGCATGTGTTGGAGGAGTGTGTGGGAGGAGGTGTTGAATAATATTAAAATGGAAAAGGAGAGAAGATGGAATACATGTGTTAGCTGCCCATGGAGAACTTGTCAAGCTGGAGTACGCTGTGATGTAGACTTCTCATGAAAAATTGGTGAAACCATGTCTTTGGGAATTCAAGAAATACCTGTTGCATAGCAAGCTTTATATAAATGTAAAATGTTATCAAGGTTAAAAGCTTCCTATAAAAATTACAACTTTATCAGCAAAAGTGCTCCCTTGTGCTCCCTTTGTATATTCAGTATCTCTGCTTAACTGTTTGACCATGTTTGTTTTCATTTCTGCTTTTCTTCACTTCTACTTAGCACTCAATTATGCTGATCACAAAGTCAGTTTTCTGACTGGGAATGAATTTAGATTGCTATTTGCAAGGCAGTTCAGAAGAACAATTACTTTTTGATATGAGACATAAATCCATTTTATACAGATTCAAATTTTACTTAGTGTTACACATATTTTTTTGACACCCCGTTATATCAGAATGTTTTCTAATGTTTGGTGTTTTTACTAATACCTGCTAGGTGTGGTTTGTTCTCTCCTTAAGGGAAAAAATGGGTGTGCAGCATAATGTTTTTTGTTTTGGTTGGGCTTAGATGAGTAGGAGTCAGTTGATTGCGTATGCATGTATGCTGTGATTTGTTTGGGGTAAAAAGCAAAACTGAAGCATTCTTTCAGTCTGGCATGAAAACCAGTAAGGTATGTGATAAATCTTGGCTCCCAAAGGATTTCTGACTTCAGTTCTCTTTGACAAAGCAGAGCAATTACACAGAGTTGTCACTAGTCATCTTGGAGTTCAAGTGTGTCCTAGTCCTGGCTTTTGGTGTAGCACCATTACTGTCCTTTCAAACTGATCTGGATCAGGTGTGAGCATAAACACTCTTCAGCTGGATTACACAGAGTACCTGGTACAGAGTTTATGGTAGCTATGGGACAGTGTGCAAAAGATGGAATCTGTTGGAGCAGATTTAACCGATGAGAAATACCTGAACAATCTTGACACCATGTCACGGGGTCACGACGTGCTGGGTGTGGTAGTAGGAGTTTCAAAGTCATTTTTTGTGTCCTTGAACAGTTGCCCAGGGTGTGTGACTGTCAGCTGCACACCTTGAACATGAAGGCTGAAGTTGTGAAATATTCAGAATTGTTGAACGAAACTATTGTAAGGCTTATACAGAAGTGTAAAGCAGGATGTTATACAGAAACACGAAGATTGTGGTGCTTCCTATTAGCTGTGATTATTTAGCTCCAAGAATATAATGCTTTCTATCATCTGAAGTTTCTTAATGCATTATAGTTTTTAGTATTATATAAACAGAGATCCTTGTAATTATCTTGGAATGCACCCCCATTGAAATGTAAGGAAAGCATTTTTAGGGTGTTGTGAATAGGTTACATGCAGTACAAACAAGTTCATGTTTTACATAAATAGCTGAAAGTATAACTAAAGGTATTGGGGAAGTGTTGGAGGGGTGGGGAGAAGAAATTGATTCCCATTTCCTTAGAGTACCTTAAAAGCCCTGAATACTGTTTTAAAACTCGCCTAAACTTGGGGCTTTGGGGATTTCTGTTTTTGTAACAGATGTTGCATTTATGGTTTATCTTTCTACAGTCTACGATCTCTCACTTAATTCCCCTGTCCCTTCTACCACAGAAAGACCTTTGTGGTTTCCCTTCAAATGCTACTTGTTATTTTAGTTTATGAAGACAATTAACCCTTAGGAGGCTGGCTTAGCGATTTGTAAACGGTGTAGGATTAGACCAATATGTAATATATGTAGGGACATTGGTCTGTGACATGCTTTCAGTGGTACTTTGTTTATTAATTTATAATAAAACCTCTTTCATTCTTACGTGGTATGATTCTCTTGTACTCCGTTAAGCCCACTTGTAGTTTTACAAACTGGGGCAACAATAGCCTTTTATCTTCATACTAAAGCTTTAGAGAAGTACTTAATTAAAACCTAGAGATAAGAAGTGTCTTTTTCCTGAGGATAATCTTCAAAACTCTCTTGAGTAACCATGCTAGATATAGATAAATTGTTCTGCTGTCCCATCCCTCCATAGCTGTCAAATGTCATAGCAGCTGTCAAAGGTGATAGCATTGTTGTGCAACTTTTCAACATCAGCACAGCCTCAGGGTGCAGCTGGCTTGGACTGTACCTTTGAGTGGTTGTGAGGCAGGATGCCTCAGTGCAAGGAGTGGTGTCTTTGTATGAGTGTGTCCATGGTCTTGGGAAATTTGATCATTTGGGGATTAAACATGCCAGTTAGTTGGAACTGAAAAACAAGAGTCCGATAGTGGCAGAACATCTTTGCTGAGTTGCTGTGGAGCAAAAGAGCTGTCTTATGAGCTGTGTAGGTGCAGGCATGAACTTTGCTGCAGTTGGAATGCCTTTACTCAGGGTTGAGAGTAAGTATGAGTCCTTGCAAAGTGAGAATTTCTAAAGAAGCCTATTCAGGGAAACGAGACAAAGCAGTCTGTAGATGTCTCTTCTGCAGTCTATAAAGTACTTCAATGTGTCTTTAAGGTACACCAACATTCTGGCTTATATAATGCTACTACATGGCTCACATGGTCTTCTGCAGTATTTCCCAGTGCAAACTAGTACCAGGCTACCTTTCCTTAAACATTCACTGTTGTGTTTCTGCATCTGGCATGGCTGGTGTATCCTGAAATGCCTGGAGCTTTGTTTTGGTGCATTCACGTGGACTGTTGTTTGAACAAAGAGGATTGAAATTGGGAAGGCAGTGCAGGGTGACATAGCTATTGCAAGACACATGCTTCCTTTCCAGGGGGGCTGTAACCAAAATATTGCTTGTGCATTTCACACTGGAAGCAAAAAATTACTTAGCCTTTCGTATTCATAATTGTTGGTAATTTCATTATTGTTTAGCATGGCTTTACCAGGCATCACCGGTTTTAAGCATGTGATATATTGCTCAACATGTACGATGACTAATTGGTGCTTTTCATTTCTCTTCTTTAGGATGACTCTCAGGTTCCTGAATGTGCTGTCAAATGCCGAAGCATTGAATTAGCTGAATCCTCTGCATTATTGCTGATGTTTAAAAAGGCCTAAAAGAAAGTAGACAACTGGTGCTTCTGTTACGATGTTTTAAGGTAACATGTGACTTCTTTTTCTGGGGTCAGAGGGAAGAAGATAGATAGACATGATCCTAGGCACTGTCCCAGACCCACTTCTTGCTTTGTAATAAACCTGTTGTGGCTCAACCCTGGCTATCGGCTAAGCACTGCACAGCCACTCTCTCACTCCCTCTGTGTCAGGAGAGGGGAAAGAATCGGAAACAGTAAAAGTGGGAAAACCCATGGATTGAGGTAAAGACAGTTAAAGCAAAAAGTAAAGTAAAGCAAAAGCCACACATAGAAGCAAAGCAAAACAAGGAATTCATTCACTCCTTCCCATCGGCAGGCTCGTGTTCAGCCATCTCCAGGAAAGTAGGGCTCCATCATGCATAACAGTTACTTCGCAAGTCAAACATCATCACTGCAAATGCTCTCCCCATCCTTCTTCCCCCTGCCATGTCATCTGGAATACCCCTTAGGTCAGCTGGGGTCTGCTGTCCTGGCTGTGTCCCCTCTAACTTCCCATGCACCCCCAGCCTACTCGCTGGTGGGTGGGGTGAGAGGCAGAAAAGGCCTTGACTCTGTGTAAGTGCTGATTAGCGTAACTAAAACATCCCTGTATGACCAACATGGTTTTCAGCACAATTACAAAACATAGCCCCATACTAGCTACTATGAAAAAAATAAACTCTATCCTAGCCAAGACGAGCAGAAAACCATACTAACATGAAGTCTGAAGACTGGACCCAACTATCACTATTTGTTAGCTATGAGTAAATTCACTGACATCAGTAAGGTAAAAATTGATGCAATGAAGAAATGATTTGGTTTCTTTTCCCAAATCATGAATTGTACGCTCTTAAGTGCTTCCATTAGAATTCCTTAGTCCTTCATCTATGTATTGGTAACGTTTTAGTAGTAAAAAGATGTAGCCTTCAGTCCCTATGGAATCTCAGGCTGAAACAAATTTTTCACTGGGAAAAGTATGGGCAAGAAGCTAAACACAACTGTAGCTAGAAAAGTGACCCTTCTGCTTTGACTAGAGCTGCTGCTGCTGTCTTTCATCAATAAATTACCCATATTTTGAACCTGTCTTTTGGTTTCATAGCTGCATTGTCAGCTGCACTGTAGTGCTGTTGCTGCTTTTTCTCAGCAGCACAGTAGACCAGACACAGAGTAGACCAATGGAGAGTATGATTGTGCAATGTCCAGTGCACAGCATGGTCTTCTCTTGCTGGTCATTTCAGTGACCAAGGAATGGATGGAAGCACCCCACCAGGAAATGGCTATGCAGAAATCTTGCTGTGCAAAGACACAAATCAGGTTAAGAGCAACACCAAGGGGAGGGCCTGAATTAAATCTGCAATAAAAGAAATACAGATGGGTAATTCCCTCAAGTTTGACAGCTGCTGTTCAAAGTGGCAGCCGACTCTTATTTTATTTACTTTTGGTGACTGTCACTGCCTACCTTATTATGTGCACACTAGTGTGCTGCAAGTTCAAATGAGAGATGAGACACACCTAAAACTGAACTCATTTCTTGAAGAACAAAGACTTAGTCTCTTGGCCATTCCAATGATGGACAGCTCACTGCAGATTAACTATTGTCTCATGCTGCTTTCGCTGCTTTAATCAGAGTGAAACCAAGCAGTGGGGGACAGCCTGTTTGGCTTCGGAGCATGGAGTAAATCGTACAGGTGTGTCTCTGAGTTGCTGACAGCTGTTGGGACAGGTAGAGGGTTACTGAATCTAGTGATCCAAAATATGCACAGCTGTTTTCCCAAACTGCAAAACTCAGTAAGCATGGAACAGCAGATCTCCTGCCTTTCTTCATGACTCTCCAAACTTGCCATTTAGATGAGGCGTGTGCATGTGTGTACGTGCATGCACCCAGGCTCCGCTGACTCTCCCTTTGGCTCTCTTGCGCAAAAGTCAGTTGAGAGAGGGGGAAAGGGTGCTGCAATGTACCTGTGGCAAGCTGCTGTGAGCAGAAAGCCTCCCTGCACTTCCACTCATGCCAGCACGTTTCAAATCAGCCCTGGGCTTTTGTATGTAGAGCAGTGCCTGTCCCTCCTTGCAGGATGCTGTTCTTCACTTGGGTGTACCAGGGCTTTGGGTCTTCTGGAGCTTTTTTCACTGGGAAAAGCATTCATAGGTTAATTTTGTCTTTCTGGTGGCAAAGAATTGCTTTGTACAGGAGTTGGCGGAAAGTTCAGGCTTGGGCCCTGAGGCAGGGCTGTAGCTGGCAGCGGGGAGAAATGCTCAGAAAAGGCTAAGTAAGGAAACTTATTACTGTGACTAGGCTTGTCCCAGTTCGCATGTGACTGTGTGCCACAGCCGTGTCCTGGCCGTGGAAGTGTGCATCCTCAGCCAAGGATGGGCTTCTAAGCAAAGGAAATGTGGATATATGCATGGAGGACTCTCAGGTTGCCCTTGCAGGTCTCCAGGACTGGCTGCCTGGTGCACTGCGGCAGGTATCGGTAAACTAGTTTAGTCCTAGCCTGGTTGTCTAGCAGGGTGCACGGGTGGCCAGCAAGGTATGGGGTGGGAGAAGAGGAGAGGGGGCTCTAAGGAAACGTGTGCAGATAGAGGGGAAGAGTGTGACTGGAGAAAGGCTGGAAAACCCAGATCAGACTTTTATCTGCTGTCAGGAAGCCAAAGCGGCAATGATTGCAGACTGCCTGGCAGTCAGAAAGCACAAGAACACAGTGTACAGTCGCTAAGAAATGGACCATGAAGGCACTTCCTGTGTCAGCACTCGTCACAAGGCTGTGCCTACGGAGAGTAGCAGGATGAAGAGATGGGCTTCTTGGAGTCTCTGAATTTAAGTACCCTCATGTTACATACATACATATTTTCTTTGCATATCCTTATACAAAGTACATGGCAAGCTGCCCCGCTGCCCATTTGAGTAGTGCTGGGCTGTGACTCTGTGTTAGAGAGGACAGGAAAGTACAGGCATTAATGGCACTATAGAGCAGTACTCAAATAAAACGTTGGTATGGTAGTGCTACTAATTTATCAAGTCTTTGGAGAAGTGGGCTCTATTTCTCTTCATAAAATGCAGTGTTTGAAGATCATCTGTACCCATGATTGCATGTAACACAACCACATTTTGCTGTTCTCAAGGCTGTACAAATTTTGCATTTGTACAGGTGACTGCTGCTTTGAAATATTAATGTAACCACCTCAGAGCTTTTTGCCTGTGAGTTACAAAGGTAGCATCCCACCGAAGTGACATGCTCCATGGAGAAAGCCCGAGAGCATTCTGTGTGTCTCTGATCTTCACTGATCCCTGTGCAGGTGATTAAAGCAGTGCGCTTTTAATTGGGTCACAGAATTTGGCAATGTAAGGTGAGCTATGGACTTGCTAAAATTAATTTCCACTTATAAAGCCACGGTTGCTTCAGTGGGATTTTCTGTGCTTTCTCAAGGATGTGTCCCGTAGCCTTGATTTAGCCAGGGATTTTACTGCAATATCATCAGACTTCAAAACAGCAGTTTCACTTTTCACAGCAGAAACTCAATCTGTTAAATGGAAAAATACAGCAACCAACCTCCTGAAGAAAACCTTACACTTCTGGCAGATTAAAACACAAATGCTCGGTGATTGCTTTCTACAGCTGAGTCTTAAGCTTAGCCTTCTAGATTTCCGCTTATCTTGAAAATCTTAAAAAAGATTTTATAAAAACTATGACTAGACATCAGTACAAGTTCATCTGGTACAAGTGATCTTCTACCCACAGGATGGAGCAGACGTTCTGCTTTCACAAGGGTGAAGCAGCTTCACTGAAGGCTGGGGAGTAGTTGTCCTGGCACAGCAATGTAGTGAGAAGATTTAGTCACGTCTGGCTCTTCACTTTCCGAATTTTCTGGGATTGCTGGAGTTATACCAGTTATACACTGATTAGTTGGCTTCAGAGGTCCATGAGATACTTGCATCTGCAAAGGGGATCTGATTTTTGAGAAAACATGCTATTGTAAATTAAGTTAAACTTTGCTATACAGTAGTATAGACCTTAAACAGGAAATTAAAGGTGTCCATAAATCCACATATCACTGATCAGAGTTTATTTTTCCTCTCTACTGCACAACAAAACCAGTCACGTTTGGTTTTATTTTGCCAGATACTTCCACTTGACCAACTCGGAACAGATGTGGCGTAAGTCCTGCCTCTTGCATCGTTCCTGCTCTTAGTTGTGGTTGGTCTTAAATATACCACAAGCCATCAAGCTTCCAAACCATGCTACATCCTCCACCTTCCCACATTGTATAAAAGTGTTTTTTCCAAGCAGGGACATCATCTTGTCATGCCAGTTACAGAGACACGGAGGGTCCTGCCTGGGGGGATGATGCCTTGGTTATAAAAAGGCTGTCACAAACCTCATACTTGCCGGTGTTTTCTAGAGGGAAGCTGGGCAGTGTGACTGTAAAAGAAACAGCAGTAGAAGTCTGCAGCATAACCCAAACCCACCTCCTGGTGGTGCTGCCATCCATGTTGTGGCTGGTTTCACCTGACTGCACGCCTGAAACCAAGCTGTGGAGGACCTGGGTGGCACATTGGCCACTGCCAGAGCAGATCCTGGCTAAGACTGTTGGATGCACAGTCCTGGCATCTGCATGCTTTTGCTTCTGGTGGCCATCTCATGCGCTACAAGTTCCTTGATGCCTTCATGTGTTTAAGACATTCAAGTGCTGGGACTGCTGTGGCAGGACGAGTGGGACTGACCAAAAGCAACCAAGTTGTGCAATACCATCTCTTGGTTAATTTGGCTTGGGGGAAGGGATTCCACCTCTCACTTGTTTGCTGGTGCCATAAATGTTGCTGAGGCAATTTCATTATGATAACTAGTTCTTTATGTTGATGAAAGCTTTACGTGTGCTTTTTCTGATTTATATGGCTTGTGAAAGATTAAAAAATAAGTCTATTAATCTTTGGAGCTACCTAAATGTAAACAAAACCCATCAAAACTATCTTTGATTTTTAGCTCTCTTGTTGTTAGAACCTGACCTGTTCAGCATCTCTCAAGATTTTCAGAGACTGACAGTCAATTTCTTGTATAGAAGACAAATTCTTTTGCTTTATATTTTAATCTTAATAAATTCAGGAGTTTGAGTTGTTGCGTGTATATGTTTCTTTTATCCTTTTGCTATTTTTCTACATGTAAGGCACAAGAGTAACTCATCTCTCCTTCTGCTACTTTTACTTTTTCAAAGGAGATGCTTTGTCCCCTAGGAACTGTGGTCAGCATGCTAATAAAACTCACTTTATGCATTTAAAATGCTTATTCAAAGTGGCCTGGCTGGCTTACAGTAACTGTGTGGGTGGACTGTCCTTGAATTTTGTAGACTTAATTTAGTACTACACAATACCCAGTGATGGAAAACAGCTATAAATTGTCTGTGCGCAGCCATGCATTAGTGATAAAGGGTAGAATAAGCTCTACAATTTCTTTATTTGATGTTGTTAGTGCAACAGCTGGCTGATTTGTTAAGACTTTTTCCACCTATTGGCAGTAAAATATCTCTTCATTTTGAGCTCTGAATTTCCTCCTGAATTTTGATTTATGTGGGGGTGAAAACTTCCTTTTTCTCCAGTGCTGCGGGAGAAACCCAATGAAAATGTTTCCACCGAATAGAAACAAGCTTCATTTCTGGGAGACCTAACCCAACAGTAAGTTTGACTGTATGCAGAAGACAGGGTTTTTTTCAGTTGTCACAAATATTTAAAAGTGGAAAATAGAGCATAAAGTGCCATAGTACATTTAGGGAAAGAAATAAATCTTTTAATATACATGATTTGGCACATGCTTAGAGAAAATGCTTTACAGTGAGTTAGGCGTGCTTTGTAATTTCAGTGTTCCTTCAAAGTTTATGAAAAAATCTCAACAGTCTTAAATCTGTCATGGTTTTTTTTCCTGTTAACACTTATGATGAGTAAAGAGTCTACTGAATATAATTTGCATATAAAACTGTGCTGTAAACTAAACAGTTCTTTCCCTGTAGTTGAACAAAGGTACAGTGAACTGCTCACAACACAGGAAATAAATAAATAAGTGTAAAAAAAAAAAAAAAAAAGCTTATCAACAAAACTATCAAAAACTTAGTCTTCCCAACAAATGCCCATCATTGAAACTTCTTTCTGAGCAATAGTTTCTGGAATGGTAGCTTCCCACAGGTTCTTATTCTGATATGACAGAAGGAACATATAAATTGTGGCAAGCAAGTATTGTATTTCATTATGGAATTGTTTACTTCCCTCTTGTATGTGTGTGCAACATATCCTTTGGTAGAAGTGTTCAAGACCTCTACAGATTTTTATTTTTTTATGTGTAAAAAGCATTAAGATAGTGAAAAAGTATGAGTATAGTTGATCTTCACAAGCTATACTGACACTTATAACAGTTTCCTCTATTCCATGGAGAATTGCCGTGTATTAGTTTAGCTTTCCGTATATTTACAGTCTTTTAAAGTAAGAAGCCTTTAAGTAATGAAGTAATTAAACTGGTTGTGTAGTTTTAATCAGGAGGCAGAAAAAAACTGAGAAAAGACATGATTGACAGAGGCTTGCTGGAGATTTACTTTGAGAATAACTCATTCTTCAAAACTTTTTCATTTTCTGATGGAAATTGTGGGGTAAATCAAATCAGTGGCTGTGAATGATTAAAATGTTCAAGTTATGAATTCTTACTGACTTTGTAAATCTCTAACTCTTTCACTGCTAATATAAAATCATTTATCTTAAAGGGGTCTTAGGGCTGTGAGGATTTAAATGAAAGATTCAACTTCTCAAAGAAGACTATTTTGATATTCAAGATCATGAATTTTGTGGCTTGCTTGATGCATAGAACATTGTTGTGGAAGGAGAATGGGAGATTTTCCATAAATCATCTGATAGGTCTGCAGTAATGTGCTTGACTGATCAAAGAGGCAAATTTTCCAGTCTTTTAAACGTTTATGCAATTCAGACTTAATATGGGCAACTAGACATTCTGTGCTGGTTGAAGAGGTTACCTTTGATCTTACAGAAAATACAAACAATTGGACATTGACATGGCTGTGATTTTGTTTTTGCAGCAAGTGTGCAGCTGTTTGTGTTTTCATACAGAAGAATTGACTTCAGCCATATTACTATAATTCTGGCTTTGTCACAACCTTTTTCTTTTCACACTGCTTTGGAGTATGAGTGTGGGGGTGTAATTTTTTTTCTGAGACAAGTATACTGTTGTGAAATGCAGTTTTGGAAATTCCTTGTTCTTGGTGTTTAAAAAAAATCATCTTTCACTGGCATTGATACTGGCTACTGTAATAAGAAACTGTAAGAAAAGGGAGCATCACAATGTACACTGGGGATGGATTCTCCTTCAATGTATCTGTGTAATCTCCACAGGCAGTGCATGAATGAAGTTACCTTGACCTCTTAATTTATGCCCCTGGAAATCAATCAAAAGTAGTCTGACAAACAAAAAAGAGCTTTAATGCCATTTGACATTTCTTAATTTCTTCATACTAACAAAATGTGCGTTAGTCCTGAAAGGTAAGTGACTTTCAGAAAGTTACCTAGATTAGAAATCTGCTGTGCAAATGCCATGAGGGCTGCTTGCTACCATCCCAAATTCTTTACCCTTGGGAAAACAATTATGGAGGAGGCCTTGAGAGTGGGATGGTTGCGGTGGTAAGAGATCAGCTTCACATGACTGATCTCTGCAGGCCATGCTCAAAATAGAGGGACACCTGCAGCAAAATCTTTTTGCTATGTCCTGTAAGTAGGGTTTTTAAAAATAAGAGGAAAAGAAATAGAACAAAATTAGTGTTTGATTATAATCCCAAACAGCCAGTGCAGGTATTGCATGATGCAGAAGGACCTGAAAGTAGTTGATTTAGAAATAAATAAATAAATAAATATTCATTTAAAAAATTATGTTTTCCCAAGGGAAAACACAGAGAGACTTTTCCTAGCAGTTAGTATAAATGCAAAGTGGTAGGGAAGCAGTGAGGTAGGTGGGCTTGGCTTGTGAACAAAAGTTACCTGAAAATGTTCCATTACTTTTAAGGTGGTATTTCTTGTTCCTTTTCAAATGTGTCATAATATGATTTATTTTTTTCTTCCAGTGTGGGAATTAAGGTGTGTGTTGGGGACATTCTTCAATTATTTTTGAAAGGTACTGCCTAAAATATTCTATTTTTGAAAGCATTGGGCAAGAGGGTAAAACAAGTGTGGTTGCATCCATCCCTACTCAGGGGCAGCACCAAGTGCTTTGTCTCTGACAAGTTGCGGCATGCAGTATTATAAGGGCAAGAAAACTCCTGTTCTTTCTGTTCTCTCTTTTCTTGGTAAAAAAAGACGTATAAAACTTGTTGGGGTGAGACAGACTTCAGCAGCCTCTTCCAGATTTGATCAGTGATGTGAAAAATATCTTGGTTGTAACACAGATGCCTCACGGTCCCATTACCTCTGTGGGCTAGCTTGCAGGACACGTTCATCCTGTGCATCACACGGACATCATCACGGACAAAACCGTTTTTCTTCTCCTTTTTGATGTTGCACTATGCTGCCCTCCACTAATTTGAAAGAGAAGGGGAGAATAATGAATTACATGCTGATTTTACCAAATTACCGTGATAACAATGCTGTTATCTGCTCTGAGGGGTTCTGTAGTGGCAGAAATTGATTCTTAATGAGACCATATAATGGATTCACTAGATACCAAGCCCAAGCTAACTTTCTGCTGTAAAAGTAATGAATTTTCTGCAAAACTTGCTTTAAGTAGAGCTAGGTCCTTGCCTAATGTCTGTAACCATGATACCTAATCATGTTTTGTCCTTCTAGAGGCCTCTATTGATTATCTTTCCAAAGTGAAGCCGGTGAGTTCTATTTTGCAGAGCACAGAGCACTTTTTAACCCTTCTTCTCCTAACAGCCATTTTGGCTGGCAGCTCTCATTCAGTTTCTGTGGAATGTGGTGTGCCAAGGCACATTACCCATTTGCTGTGTATAGCACATATAGCACATGTAACAGGTGCTTTCCTGTTCTTCTCCTCTTCCCCCTTTCTTCCTCCTGTGCATGCTGCTCTTAAAGAGCTGCTCAGGAATGGCAGCACAGATTTTCCCAGTATGCCTCAATGCAAACATGGCTAAACTGTGTGTGGTATAAACAAACATGGTTAGAAATGGCCAAAGAATTGCTTGGTAGGTAGAAACTGAGCTATGTTGTTTGAGAAAATGATTGAGCCTCTGACTAATTACAAAATAATTGAATAAGCAGTTATGCATGCCTCACTGCAAGCTTTAAATATGTGAAACATGATCTGGGTTTTAGTGCTGAAGTTTGCTTTGAAATGGAAAATGGAGTAAGTAAGGTTTGACTCCAGCATGATCCTAAGCTGTTCTTGAAGATTGCTCACCCTTCCTCCTTCTAGCTTAACTCAGGATATTCTTGTGTACCGAGAATACTGTGCTATAAAAATGTGGAATTTTGCTTATATTGTTTTGTTTGTATTTTACTTTGTGCTAGACAAATCTGAAAGCTTTCTGGAGTGTGCCTATAGGAAAGAGCATACTGGCAGGTGAAATTAAAATACAGAATAGGCTGGAGAACTGCATTTTAAGGGGACATCATGAATGATAGGGATTAATGTGTCTTATACTTAACGAATTCTTTCTCCCCCTCTTCTCTTCCTTCCACCCCCTCTCCCCCCAGTATTTTTGAGTTAAGTACAACTTTTAAGGAGTCACCACCTTGAAACAGAGCCTGTCGTTTACTTTGGGACAAATTCACAGAATCATATAGTGATTAGCGTTGGAAGGGACCTTAAAGATCCACCCACCCGCCACAGGCAGGGACACCTTCCACTAGAGCAGGTTGCTCCAAGCCCTGTCCAACTTGGTCTTGAACACTGCCAGGGATGTGGAACATCCACAGCTTCTCTGGGTAGCCTGTGCCGGTGTCTCACTACCCTCATTGTAAAGAACTTCTTCCTAATATCCCCTATCTAAATCTCTCCTTTTTCAGTTTAAAGCCATTCCTCCTTGTCCTGTCACCACATACCCTTGTAAAAAGTCCCTCCTCAGATGTTTTGTAAGCCCTCTTTAGGTACTGGAAGCTGCTCTAAGGTCTCCCCAGAGCCTTTTCTTCTCCAGGCTTAACAAGCCCATCTCTTTCAGCTTGTCCTCATAGGAGAGATGCTCCATCCCCCTGATCATCTTCATGGCCTGCTCTGGACTCACTTGATGAGGTCCACATCCCTCTTGTGTTAGGGCTCCAGAGCCGAAATCACAAGTGACTTCAGCAGGTTTTGTTCCACCTTTCTCTGCTTTCTTTGCCTTGGTTTCAAGTGTTTTGGCATGTTTTCCTCCCTTGGTTCCATACAGCAGCAGCTGATGAGGGACTTCAGCCTCCTTCAGTAGAGATGCATCACCAATGATGCTACTTTCCCTGATGAAGAAGGATGGAAGGGAAAGATGCACGCTGTCGCTTCCCAGTGGTCAGTATGAAGGTTCAGATTCTAACAGTGTCACTGTGAGAAAGATCTAGGCACAGGCAGTTACGAGCTGTTACAGCTCATTGTTACAGCTCATTTTACCTCGTCAGTCCTCAGGGTAAAAGGAAAATTTGTCATTGACTTTGCTGAAAGGCTAATAGCTACTGTGCTTGAAATATTCCTCAAAACCAACAAAGTTAATTATCTGACAGGTAAATGGGAAATGTTGCATTTTTTATTTTTCTGAATTGATTTTTAAACTTCAGAATAACTTTAAAAGAGTCAATGGAAAATCCATTTTCAGAGTTGCTGGGATATGTCCATGATTCCCAAAGGTTAATAGTTCCTGTGCCAAATTCAAAAGAGTGGCAAGACATCTCATTTTAAATCTGTCTTCAGCAGAGGATGGATTATTGCTTATTCTGGCCAAACTAAAAACTGTAGGAAAGAAAGAAAGTGTTTTTTGCCAGGTTACCCCTCATTTGTGAGTAATGCTACTTGTTTCTCTGTCACATCACTTAGGTTAACTCCTCTCTTTGTTTTGCTCCGAATTCTATACGATAAAAGTAAGTACCAACTTCCCTCTGCTTTAAAAGGAGGGGGGGAAAAAAGGTGTATTTCAGCAGGATTCATGATGTTTTAAGGAGAAGTAGAGAAGCCAGGAGACTGCCTTTCAAATTCAGTAATTGATGGGATTTCTATTCAGGGAGGAGTTTTGCTTGTTTAGTGTAACTTTGCAGCAGAAATATGCATCTCATTATTTTATGTGTCTATGTTTATTTAACTTTTGGCTGTGCGTTTTAAGGTGCCTGTAAAATTCCTTTTAGTTGTGGCTGAGATCAGACTAAGCAGGTAAGCATAGGTTTAAATGTATAATAGTGTGGCTTGGCTGAGTTTGGTTATGGTCTTGGCTTTTAATTGAAAAGGCATAGAAAGAATCAGTAATTTATTTAAACTGAAATCTATTTTTGGACAGCGCAAACATTTTCTTTATGTTAAAAAGAAAGGGCAGTTACTGAGGCGTTGTGTCCTTTGCTAGGTATCAGAAACAATTTCTGAGGTATCAGTGGTCACTGAGTAATTGTTTGAACTCTGGTAGAAATAGGTTTTCTCTTCAGATACCTAGGGGAAAAAATGTGCTCAGAAGTTCAAGTAATTTTAAAGGCAAGGGAGTCTTACAAACACAGGAGAGCTTGGGGATGTGCGTGAGCAATGAACTGTGGTCTGAAGGAGTTGAGAAAGGAAAAAGAACTTTCTTCTGCCAGTTAACTCTTCAGCCTTGAGCACCTTTTCTGTTTCAGATTTGCCCTTCAGAAACCTGCTTAACTCATGCTATCTCAGCATTAGTTGTGGTGCTAACCTGCCTGCACAGTGTTTTTTCTGAACATGTAAAATGACTTAAGTATTAATTATATAAAGATTTGTGCATGTGCTTTAGAGATGGGTAATTGTTTTTCAAGATTGCTAATGCATTGAGCAACAAAAGCTCTAAAGGCCAGATTTTGAAAGGATTATCATAAGCATTATTTCAGCTGTAAAGAGCTTCAGAGGTTGACTTTCATGCTTCCTCTTGTGTAGGTGAGTAAGGGTTGCCTCATACAGTACTACTAAATCTATTCTTGGGTAGGGTGCTTCTGAAAAGGCTCTCTGAGAGTCATGGTACAGATAATTTATCTAAGTCATATACAAGCTGATGAAGCAGTTGTTATCCAGAGAACTCTGCACTATGAACCTTTGTCTCCAGATACGTGTACCCTTCATATAGGAGTAATGAATATGCAGGCAGGACGACATAAAAAGACAGCAAGAGAAGATGGGTGTGAAGGAAGGATATGGAGGAGATAACAGGACTTCAGAGAAGACAGCAAGCCACAATACTGTTCTACTTGTGAAGGCTTTTTTGGTGCGGGAAAAGAATTATGATGGTATATGCATCATAGTGGAAAACCAGTTGTCTGGGAAGCTTGGGAATAGTTTTCTATTTTTCCTTAAAGGACTTGAACACACTGAATGTCTCAGCAGTAACTAGCTTGTAATGCAACTGAGAAGAAGGATATGGAGATCTGAAAGTTAAACTCTATGTAGCAATTTAATCTCAGTAAATGTGAAATAGGTCATAGTCCATTAATCTCCCATTCCACTGATTTTGGGGGAAAAAGCAAAGTCAAAAGTAGTTCCCAGTGATGCGGCATCCCTCTGTGCCTAGGGGGTGACTTCCCCACTTTCTCTGGTAAAGGTTCATTTAATGGGGTTTTTCCCTGCCCCTTGCTCTGTGGA
The DNA here is from genome assembly GCF_004027225.2 of Strigops habroptila. Taxonomy (NCBI): domain Eukaryota; kingdom Metazoa; phylum Chordata; class Aves; order Psittaciformes; family Psittacidae; genus Strigops; species Strigops habroptila. Next base: position 74,132,412 of record NC_044302.2, on the reverse strand, counting down.
ACAATTTTCAGACAAAGCAGGAGAAACAGATTTATTTGTATTCAGGAGGTGTGCAGTTCACCATAAGTTAGGGGGGGGGAAGAGAAAAAGCATAGTGAAAGGGAGATGACAGTGTCTTTTGTATGAGTTACTAGCAGTGAGGAAGATACCTCCTCAGGTGTGAAGTGGCTGTCTCTGATCAGGCCAGGGAGGAGTTGAAAAAAGAAGGAAGTGTTTAAAATTACTAAAGCGATTTGGTTTATCGCTAGTTTGTAAATCCCAAATGCAAGTTATGAGAGTTTCTTTGTTATAATGATGTGGTTTAAAATAGTTTATAGTAGGGGATGTGTTGATACCCAGTTTATCTGTACAGCATACAGCTGTTTGTGTCTTTGTAAACCTCAATAAATACAATGGTGGTACTGGAGGACTGGATAATTTTAGGAAAGCAAAAAGCTCAGTTGAGAACAGCAGAACTTTGCAGCAGATTTTACTTGTTGCTTTGCTGTAGATGGCTCCTGCCTCATTGTGAGAGAATTTAGGTTTTAAAAAAAGGGCAGAGGGGGAGAAGTAAAAGATTTTCTATGTTATCTCTGCCTTCCTTTTTTCTGCTGAATGCTTTGGGAAGGCCTTCTGATTCAATAATTGTATCTTATCATTAATATTGCTGCAGCATGATATTTTACCAGTGTTGCTTGTAGAGCAGCGAGAAGTGGTGGCTGTAAAGTGGATTAACAAGTAAGTTAAAGGAGCTGTCAATCACAGAGCTATATTAGTACACCGTATCACAAACAGGTGCAGGAAAGCAATAGAGGCAGATTTTAAGCAATCACCTTGGTCCCGTGTGGAGTCTTCCCCGCACAGCTTCGTGCTGAGTGTTGACTTGAGCGCCTTCAGCCATGTGTGCTGCAAAGATACATGATCTCAGAGGTCAGCCTTGGTTATGAGCTCTTCCAAGGGCAGCAGGGTGAGTGACCTTGGATGACAGTACTTTTGTAGATGGCCAGTGATTCATGATTCTTGCAAGGCTGTTTCTGTTCTCACACTTATTAATGAGGCCTAACAGTTGTATATCCTACCCTACTGACAACCCCATAGTTACTGAGGTTATAAAACACACATCTTTCTTTAGCAGTGGATTTAAAAACTTGAATGGCCTTGCTTTCCCTGTAAATGTTTAGCATATGTCTGAGTTGTGTTTTTGGACTGAGTAGGTATTGCTGTTATTGAGCGTAGAATTTTGGTGCATTGCATTGCAGTGTAGATTTGGAAGGTGCTGATTGAGGTGGGGGCGCACAGGAAGAGCAGAATACTAGAAAAAAGTAGGAAAAAAGAGAGAAAACAGGCTTGTATGTGAATTTTGCATACATCAGGCTGGTGGTTCTTCAGCTGGAGAAGTTTCCCAGTTGGGGTCAAAGCTGGGCAGTTGTGCCCTGGAGAGACAAGGAGGGCAGGAAGAAATGCACATTCAGAAATGCTAATTCAACATGCTAATGTTTGGAGCACTGCTAATTCAGTGTGCTGCTCAGCAGAAAACTAACCTGACAAAAGAAACATTTCTACTGTGTTAGTGAAATTGAGTAAGATGCTGAGGGAGAACCTGGGTAAGGACTAGGACAGAACTGCATGGCAATGGTAATTTGTCTGAATTGTTCTCTATTTTGACATTCACTTTTTTGTTCTTCACACAGAGGAGCTCAGGGGAATGCTGCATGCTGGGTTTCAGAGTGCTGTTGCAAAAGTCAGTTTAATTCTTAGGCAGTGGAGAGTGAAATGTAAAATTATTCAGCTTTGTTTTAGGAGGCAGTAGTCGTTCATGCTTCACTCCCTAAACACTGACTCTTAGAGAGAAGACCTTCAAGCATGTCCAGGATCATACGTTCATTCTTCTGTTCACTTCTTGTAACCAATAAACACTGTTTTCATCTGATTACTGTTAATCTTGGGTACCTGTGACCTTCTTTCCTCCTGTGTGATCAGGTAAAATTAGAAACCCTGCAGAGGGTTTTCAGCCATTTCCGTCTGGGGATGCTAGTAGCTATTAATATGCACTAAGTCTGATTGCTTTCCCTTTTCTCTTGGGAAGCAAGGGATTATTTTGTTCTTGACTCTAACACTCGGTGCATATGAAAATGTGCATGTTTAGAAAGAAAATCAACTTTGCCAGCAAACTGTTGGTATTCTTTTGTAGCTTGAAATCTGTGAGTCTGTTTTCCAAAGTGGTGAATTGTTGTGGAGTTCGCGAGATTCTGAGATTACAGTTCCCAAAGTCATGAACCCTGTGACAGCTCTTAAGGAGCAAAGGGTTTTTCCTCTCTCTCTGCTGTATAAAAGTTATCTCAAGGCTAGGGCTTGTGCTCGCGGTGCATATAGCAGGCAGTGTCCATTAGGTGGCTCTCGGTTACGGTACATACACTTTACGTGCAGCCTAACTTGGAAAGGCGTTAGCTGTGTTCGTGTCCTGCCACACAGAACAAATCGAGAGGCCATAAATACAGCCTTTCTCAAAAGCTGGCAGCTTTTGGTATGCTGAACAGCTCTGCAAATACTGTCCTGTCTCTGTTTGCTTCTGTTGTTTGTAAACTGTTCTCTATGACAGGCTCTACAAGTGAGATAAGATGGAGATAGCATTACTGTCAGTTACAAGGCACTGGAAAACAATTATACTGTTGTTTCATTAAGAAAAATGCTCTTCTCATAAGAAACCGACAAGGTAATATAAAGCATTAATGGAGGTCATGACTCCTCCCTAAGTGAAGTAAGGCTGATGCAAAATTCAAGCTTTCTTGCTTACTCTTTAAATTAATCTGGTACAGAAATGAGGAAGCCTTGTTCAAAGCAGCAGTTGATCCTCACGCCTTTGGATGTGCAGACGTGTTGGAGCAACCACTGAGTGGGCTAATCTGTCCCCTTCTGTTCCTTGGGCAAGTAATCCTGGAGAATAATGGTTACAGTTGAAATACGTGGTAACTACCACATGCATGGTTACGTGCTTCATCTGTGATGGTTAGGCTGACTTTCAGATGCTGTCCTCCTTGTAGAGCAAACACCGCTGGCCACAATGCTGTGGGTACTGCCACAGGTGCTGCGCTGAAGGTTTGTGGGAGAGGGGAATAAGATCAAGCCTGTGTGTGATAGTCCCTGGCTCTCTGAGGCTGCGGCAATACAGCACAGCCACAGGCTTTGTTTCTACATCTTAGAGATCCCTCCATAGATTGAATATCTGTGCAAGCCCATGGGGAAGCCTTGGACTTGCCTTGACCGTACTTTGCCAGCAGGACAAACAAACCTTTTTGGGGGTCAGTAGAGGGAGGAAGGGCACAAGTTTCCTGTTGGTTCCTTACTGTCATCTTGAGAGCGGGTACGAGGAGGAGCAGGTGGGAGATCTGGCCAGCAAGAGGGGCACCCTGTTTGTGCCTCTCAGATTTAATTTGGGTTAAACCCTCCCCAGAGAGTGCAACTCCATGACCTTCACTTGTGCCAGTGCACCAGCCTGCCTGCCTGCATGTGAGCTGGGTTGGAGGACTAAACGGGAATAAAACCACCACTACAGGAAAAAACCCCATCATTTTCTAGCTGTTAATATGTCTGATCAGCTTTGGTAAGGCAGCCAGGCAGAGTGGTGGGGCTGTAAAGACCTCTCCTTTCCGGTGGTGAGACTGGCTCTGAGGCGTGTTGCAGGACTCCTGGTTTAAGGAGTGCTGCTGGCTGTCTGCAAGGGACTCATTGCTGTCTGCTCTGCTCTCCTGCTTGGTCCATGCAGCAGAGATTGTGGTTTCCCGGGCAACTCACATGCCTGTGCACATGCTTCTTGAAGGAAGAAGTCTCAGAGGAAGCAGGGATTTTTTTCCAATTCAGCCATTTGTATCAAGTGTCTTTCTGAAGGAAAGTAGGGATGCTGGCTTGGGTTTATGCAAGGGAGGAGATAAGCTTTAGAGAAACTGAGATCCTGAGAATCGTGTATTGGTGGCAAAGTAGAGACAAACTACAAGGAGTAGTCTTGTTTACTGGGGGCTTCATGGCTTACTAAGAGATGCTATGCAGATAAATGTAACCTGTGTTTTTACTTCTGGAAACATATAAATTTTACCAGATCTGGTACACATGATTCCCCATGTGTCTTCTGTGACAGTACATACACATGGGCATTCCGTGTAGCACTGCCAAAACGGTTTAATTTCTGAAAGGCATTTTGTGTACTCTGTGCCTATTTGATACTCTACATAGGATATATGAAAGTATAATAAGACTTAGCTGCACAGCTTCAGTCATTTCAGGCTAGTAATGTAACAATTTTTCCACTGGTGGGAAGTTCTTTTTGTTACGAGAATTTAGTCTTAATCCCAACAATGTTATACTTCATGCTTGAGAGCATTTTCATAAGTTGGTTACAAGCCTGTCACCATATGTGTATAATGTATAAAGGAAACAGAAAAACTTAGGCACACAGTGATCATGGGAAAATTAAGTCTAAACCCTGCCTAAACAGGAAAGACAGTTTGGTGACTTTAATGTGCTTGGCTGAGTTGACACTCCTGGCTTCTGTGTTTACTGCAGACTTTGTCCTTAAAAAAGATAATTATCTTGGCAGTGCTGTTCTAGGTTTTAGATGACAGCAAGGACAGATAGCAGAGAAATCTCCTTGTACTTTTGGGTCTTGTTTTGGGTTTTTTTTGGGGGGGGAGGAGGGTGTTGTTAGGCCTAGCGTATATTTGTGTGTCCAAGTTTTGAGTAACGAGAAGGTTAAAAGTTGCATCCAAGCACTGTCTCCGTGTGTGTATATTTGCTTCTTGATGAATTACGTCAGTCTTTTTATTGTCTCCTGGTATTTAGGCATAAAAGCACAACTTGCTTCCACAACAGTCACAAGTTTTGAAACTTGGTTGTAAGGTTTCAGAAGCATGATTCACTTCATGCTGAAAGCATTGAAGGCAGTGATATATAGTGGAACAGTTCCCAGGGCTTCTGATACATCATATTAACACAGCCAAAAATGTTCTTGCTAGGGTGAAGAGAGGAGTCGGTGGGCGTTGGCATTCACTTACGGACTTCTGAGGCTTACAGCCTAGGACTAGAAGGAAGTCAGAGGTACACTGTGGTGCTTGCCCTCAGCCCAGGAGCACTCAGGCAGGCTGGATCCTGTCCCTGGAGTTACACAAAGCCCTCTCTGGCACACTTGTGGCGGAGCTGGCGCCATCATGCTGCTTCAATACCTCTCCTAATTCCTGGTGCCTTGAGAGCATCGGACAAAGGCATGCCTCAAATGAGCACAGCAGCTATTCACTGGGAGGCACTTTGAATGCTGTGTCATCCCTGAGTCCCCTTTTGTGCTAGCCTGCAGAGCAAGTCTGGAAACCCAACAAGAGAAGTCTGGGTTTTATCACTGTGTAGTACTTTAAGCACCGTATCTTTATGAATGTAGCAGCTCCTGGTCTCTCCATGGGCCACCTGGCCTCCTTTGGCTGCAGTGGGGCATTGTCTATGCCATCGTGCTCAGCAGCATCCTCTCAAATGTGAGAATCTCACACTGCGCATCTGAGCCTGCTGCCTGATCCCCCTCTTCCTGCAGAATTGAACTGCAGGCAGCTGAGCAGCTACCTGTGGAAGCCCTGCAGGAAATGAGCAGCACTGTGTCCCCAAAGGGCTTGTGACAAGACTCCAGGGAGGGCTCTGCATGACAGCCTCCCACGGGGGGGTTCAGTGGATGGAAGGTGAGGCAGTTTGGAATTCATGCTTTGCTCGTGGTAAACCTGTGTGAACAGTCTTTTAAGAAACAGGTTGAAGACTTTTCTTTTAAATGTTAGAATATTTGGGGCAGAAAACTGCTCCAGTCTTGGCTTTCCTTTAGGGCTCTGCCCTTACCTCGCTGAAAGTCCTGGTACGTACAGTAGGTAGCTCAACAGAGAAGAAGGTGCTATGTGGAGTAATCCTCAAGATATACAACTTAAAGTGAGGAAAAAAAAGCCAAGAATGAACAAAGCAACCTTCAGAAGTTCCCAGGAGTCTCTGTAACAGTCATGAGGGTGAGCAGCCACAGCAGTTTGGCAACAGGCACCTCTGTTTTTCTCAAGAGCCAGGCTGCTTTAGGAGACTAAGCTATCAGGTAATATCTGTGTAAATCTGCGTGAGTATGCCCTGAAGGATGTTCTCTCTCTCTCTCTGTTCAACAGGATGGCCTCCTTTGCAAACGCTGTTTTTCATAACATGCTGTGTGTATATAAATAAATCATGCTAATTAGAAAGGTGAGCAGATTTTCCTCTCCATCTGAGAGGAACAAATTTTCAGCACAACATGCTGTGGGTGTGAAAAGGACCTTTATTTCCTAGCTGGTGATAATCCCTAGATTTGCCAGGCTTCTCTCAAGAAATGTGTGGCTTACATTAGCCATTCCTTAGCAAAATGCATTATTTGTAGACGACCAACACCCCCACAAACAAGTTCTGTCTGTGGGCACTCTCGCACAACCTGATGGAGAGCTAGTCAAAGATTTCCATGCCTTTGAAATTTAGTTAGCAATTCTGGATAAGTTTTGGCATGTGCCTGTGGAGATATGATACAGAGCTTGCGTCTCCTTTGAAATGTCGTTCCAAATCGCCTGGAAATGCTAAGTGTTGATTTTAAAAAAAGAAACCCAGAAAGCCAGCTGTCTGGAAAGCTTTAAGAGAAGTGCAAGCTCTCTACACTATCCTTAGGCTCTTTCTAGAGTTGCAGAGTTCAGTATGCATTTTCTATAAAAAGATGAATTGAATACTTAAAACAATCGCTTCAAACTACTTCTGTTAATGCAGCTACTAGTGGAAGAAACAATCTGAAATGGTGCTTTCCCTCTGTCACTTCATTCTGTTCTATTTATGTGGATGTGGCTGTACTGGATCAGGTCAAAGTCCACAGGGTTCAGTCTGTTGTCTGGTAGTGACCAGGGAAAAGTGCCCAGGGAATAATGTAAGAACCAGGCAGGCATGGAGCGCGTTGCCAGAATATACCTCCAACAATTTGTGGTCCAGAGCTTTCTCAAGACACAGATTAGTTTCTTTCTTTCAATAGCCCTTGCTGGACAAATACATTGTATTCTTCTTCCATCTGGGTTTTTAAATATGTGTAGACTGTTAGCACAGTCAGCATCCTGTGGCAAGGAGTTTCATGTGTGAGTTCACCTCACTTTCACTTTCTCCTTTTAACCTGCCTAGTTTTTGCAGATCTGGGAAACATTTGTTCCCTGTTCATAGTTTTCAAGCCACACATTTAAGATGTCTTTGTATTATAAAAGTTTTAATTTTCTTTCAGATATGCCAGTAAAAAAACCCAAATAATAATTAAAAAAAAAAATTACCAAAATTTTAGATTTTAAAAAATACTGAAGGGGGGGGAGTATTGGTATTTATTGTACAGAATTTCTCCCTCTTGCCCAGTCTTGTTCTGATAGCTGAATACTGGGAAAAATACTTGGTTTTCCTTGCTGTTGCCAGAGGCTTGTTGTTAAACTGGTAAAAATATGATCATGAAACTTAAATGTGTTTCTTTTGTCTTCTATTTTGAAGTCTTTTGAGTATTTCTAGCTCTAAACAAAGAGGAGGAGAGCAGGAATCAAGGCAATCCTGTTCTGTTTGTGCATACATCAGCAGACATGAGGGGGTTTACATATTCAAAAAATACTTGCTGCTTTTTTCATAGCATTGTTTTTAACAGTCATTGTTATAATGTGAGAGAGGAGAAAACATTACTGTCTGCCAGCGAAATTTCTCTCCTTCCTTGCTGCTCAGGTTTGGTCTCGTAATTGACATGATATCATCAGTGTCACAGCTCATCAGCTCTGCCTTCAGATGGTGAGACCTGAATTGCTGATGTGGTGAGCTGGCCAAGGAGTTGCCAAGTCCTTCTCCCTTCCATACCAGAAGACTGTTTCCCTTCCTGCCAGCTTTATGGCTAATCAGCTTTTCAGTAGGACTTCTTGTTGGGGCAAAATGTCACTGAGGAGCCTTCTTGGTAGCAAGGACCATAGTACTGTCCCTCTGAGTTGTGACCAGGTGGCTCCTGGTGGGCTGTGGCTTGCCTGGGCTGAGGTAGAGCAGAGTGGAGCTGCAGGTAAAGGTAATGCCTCCTAAATGCATGGTACCAGCTGACCACTGTGACTTGGAGAGAGGCTGTAATAGGTAACCACCATGGCCCTTGGAGCTGGCACAGTGGGTGGTGACCACTCTTGGGAGGCTGCCACTGTCATGTTACTTGCCATGGTGTCTTCCAGACTCGGCCATTAGCCTCCTCCCCCCCCTTACTTTTCAGTATCTTGGGAAAGGTGAGTCGTCTTTTGATTTTAAGATAAAGGCTCAACTGTAGGTAATGGATCTATTCAGTTTTAGACAAAGCTCTTCTGTTGCTGAAGGACAGTAGAAGGGTGGATAGAAGTGACTGGGGCCTTGCCCGCACACAGCAAGGCTTTGGTCTGCTGTTCACAAAGGTGACTGGGTTTAGTAGGAAGCTGTCTGTGCCATGTACTATTTTACTTTTCTCTGCAGTGAATCCACTCCCCTGAAGCAAACTCTTTCCTATTACCAAGCTGTGTAATTACACTTGAAAGAAAGGTGCCAGACTGGGGCATGTCCACTGATTGCTGATCTCACCTCTCAGGGCTGTTCAGCATTGCAGGCGAGTTAAGTGGCACAGAAAGCAGTCGCTTTCCATGGTGTAAAAATGTACATGGGCTCCATGGGCTCCTCTCCAAGGATGTTTAGTACACAAAGCAGAACCTCTAGCAATTAATAAAAGGGCACAGTCTCCTTCAGACTGTGCCAGTAGCAAAGTATTTGTTCATTTAAAAAGCTTTAGATTCCACACCTGTATGGGTATTTTTTGTAGATTGACGAACCTTGTTTCTTTATGACAAAACTAAAGAACTTTCCATTCTCTTGTGGGATGCTGTTGAGAGATCAAGCATCACAGTATCACTGCTCTCGAGGTCTCCCGCCCCAGGGTGGAAAGGAAACTCATGAACAAGACTGGCATGAGAAGGAGAGCCATCTTTTTTTTTTTTCTTTTTTCCCCCACTGTTACAGGTGTCTTTTTAAGATGCTGTCCTGCAGGAGGGTGTTACACTTCATGCACAAACATTCCTGCTTTTCATCTAGTAAAACTCAAAATCTAAAAACTGGATGTCTTCAGGGGTCCTGCAGAGGTATTGCTCTACTCCAAGTGAAATGCAGACCTCATGGCATAGTAACATCATATGACTTGGGCAGTTAGTTGAAGAGGTGGGTTTTGTTGTTTTCCCATTATGACCTGGTGCAGGAAGCAGGCAGGCTCCTGCAGTGGTTAAGTTATGGCGTTTATGGAAAGTTTTGACTCCTGCTCTTGGGAGGAGCTGCATATCCCCATCCTCTGGGCAGAGGCAGGCATCCACTCTTTACCATGTAAATGGGATTGCTAAATGCTGAGATGTGAAAATCCCTTGGTTAAAAAACAGCCCATATTAGACAGATGCACTTTTTTAAGATACTAGACAGCAATGCTTGAAACAGACAGACTCAATACCTAGTTGGCAGTATGATTTTCCTTGCCTGCTGACCAGAAAGCCAAATACCTGGTGTGGTCCCCTCAGCATCCTGCGATGACCCTGCTGGCAGGGCTTGGAGTGCCAAGTGACCAGCACTGTGTCCCGTGCCTCTGCCTCATCCTTGGCAGGTAGCTGGGGTAGAAACCAGCCCAAAGTCCCTCTTGTGCCTTGGCTGTTCATTCCTGTCCCTCTGTTCTCTCAGCAGCAGTGACTCAAACCACCATGGGAAGCAGCCAAGCCTCCGCATTGAGTTTTTCCTTGTAGCAAGCTGTGTAACCCTCGTCCTGTGCGGTTTAGTTCTGACAGCAACTACAGCCAGCGGTGCTTTGGCTTTAGACGTAGCGTAATGATTAGTGTAACACACAAATAATAATTTTATTGTAACATCTGCCACCCTCTTGGGGTGAGGCTGCGTGTTTTCCCTGTGGGCTGACACTTGCTGGATGCATTTCATTAGGTTCCCAGACACACCCTGGTTTCTGTATAATAGATGTGCTTATTAAAAAGGGAATAGAAAAACCTCTTCTGTTCCCAATACGTGATTTAATAATAAACTTTCCTTTCTGCCTGTGAACAAGTCTTTCTTCCCAACCCTCATCTCCCATCTTTGGGTATTGTGGTATGCTGAACAACAGTGAGAGGTAGCTGTGTTGGCCATTGAAAAGAAAGGAGAGGATTGTTTTGCAATTCTTATCTCCTTTTGCTGCTGTGTATGGGAGAAACACACTGATGACTTTCACCCTTAAAACTAGTAGTTTAATAATTTTTTTTTTTTTTTCCTTAAAAAAGAGTAACTCTTTGCAATGGATGGCATTGTGGATGGTTCTATAGCAAACTTGTTTTAGTTGCAAAAATCCTAAGAATGATGATAAACAGTATTCAGTATAAAAAGCATTCTATGGTGACAACAAAAGCACCTTTCACAATTTGTCTGCCACTCATCCATGTTTAGGAGAAATGGGTATTCCAGGTCTGAAAAGCTTTGGTAGGAGGTGCCCATTGTCAGAGTTGCAAATTGCACTTTTCTCCTTTTCTTGTCTTCCTCTTACGTCTCAGAAGCAGGGCTAAGTGTTCATCTACTACACATTACTGCCACCTGCATACGTAACCTGTGAGGAGGATTCTGCTGAAGGAATAGGGACAATTGCTAAATACTAAAAGTGTGCTAAAATTATTGGCTGTGTTTACATATTCTTGGCCAAGGGTTATCAGTGGATAAATAGGTATATCAAGTGCAGATATCTTGAAGGAACTATCAAGATTAAGCCATAGTTAAGAAAAATATGGCATCCTTCTATGTACAAAAATACTAAGCACAGTATATAAACTTAGTTGAATAACAAGATGCTTGTCCTGTACTTGAATGTCAACATGAGGGTAAAAATCCCAGTGAACATTGGCAATCTTTTATTGAAATTCAGTAGTTCTGCTTTACACTGAAAAAAGAAATTGAAGGGCTAGAGCTGAATTGAGACACAGTATCTGAAGTTCCTTTATGAGTAGATGGTAATGACCCTGTTAGACACTGGAAAAAGTAAAGGTCCATGTTCTGAGCCATTAATGTCAAAGCATGTCTGTGAGATGGTGGAGTTTGTGCTCCTACCATTTTCTCCTTAGCAAGACCTGCCTACCAGAAGAGAGATGGGGTTCTGCTGGAGAGGAACTGAAAGTAATCAATGAGAAAGCCACTTGCTTTTTTATTTTGAGTTAGCAAAAAAAGTTGCTATCAGGTGTAAGAAACAGTTTCTAATTATGCACAAGAGGTAGCTTAAGTAGAGAAAGTACCATACAGGCAAACCAGAAGGAAAACTTGCCTCAGGTACGCAAAAGTGCCATTTCACTGGGTCTTTTGTGGTATGTCCGTTAGCACTCATACATAATAGAAATAAGAAATTCAAATTTAGTTTTTTGAGACTGATTATCAGGTCTTAAGGTCAAGTTAATTATGTTGGTAGGAGAAAGAATTATGAAATTTTAAATTGCGAATAGACAGCCAGTATCCAAGTGCTCTTATGCTGAAGCGACAGTATCTTTCTATGACTTGTACTAGTTGCATGAGATAAAAGTATAAAAAATAAAATTAAAAAAAAAAAGAGGACAGACAACAGAAGGAATAAACTTTGGCTTGTAGACTATCAAACCTGACATCTGTTAAGCAAAAGCTAATTAATGTGTTATTTGTGTCTATATTAAAGAAAAAAACAACAAAAAAACCCCAACATTTTTAGTTAAATGTTAGTTTAGTTTGTTTAATTTTCAGTTGAAAATGCACCTTGTTTTTCTAAGAATACTGAGAAGAAAGCAAGCAGGCTTAAGAAAAATAAAAGTAAGTAATTGAATTTTTTGGCCTCAGCAATGTATGTAATACAAAAATGTTTTAATCCTTAAGCCCACACAAGTAGAAACAGAATGGTCAGAATGTTGAACTAAACAAACTACATTTTGCTATTTGCAGGGTCCCTATTTCTTGCTTGTCTTGTTTAGATGTCTGCTAGTTGACACATTGGATTATTCATCAATTTGAATACAACTGAGAGTTTATTCACAAATTCATGCTGTTGGAATGAGTAGTTGTTTGTTTATTGCCCATTGCTCTACTTATTTTTTATTGAGAGTGTTAATATTATTAAGTTTCTTAATCAGGCAGAAATTGCAGTGTGATATAGGCTGGATTAGATACTCAAATGCTGAAAAAAATAACACTTCTTTCACATGAAGAGAGCAAATTGGATGACACTTCACTTCCATTCTCTAAGTGATTGAAAGGGGCACTGCTGTGAAATGGTCTGGATTTTCAGTGCCTTGAATGAAAATTTATAAAATGCTGATGCTCAGTCACAGTTCTGTTCTCATAGGCAGTGATTTAAAGTACAGCTGTGGGAAGACATGGCAGGCAAATTAGGAGCACAGACTTTACAAAGGAACTTCTTATGCAATTGCTCTGCTTTGACTTAGTAGCAAAGCTAGAGGACTATGTAAAACAATTACTACTTGAACGTGAACCTCTTATCTCGCTACTCCAGGGAATCTTTGCGGTTGGAAAAAGGCCCTCTTGTTGTAAGTAGGAGGTAACTGAAAACATAGACAAAGGCTCTCCTGAAGGAGCATGTCATCTCTAAGCACAGCTTGTGATTGCAGCCTCAGCTAATGTTTCTGGTGATTCCGCAGGCTCCTAGTCAGAGAGCTGGTACCAGTCGATGGTACTGCTGGTACCGGCCTGGCTTCGCCCTTAAATGTGTCTCTGTGACAATTCGCTGCTATGCTGAAAATTGCTGCTCTTCATGCTACTAATAGTCAGGCTTCCAAACACTTACAAAATGTCTCTTTTTTCTGAACTGTTAAACTAACTGATGCTGTGGTTTAGTAAAAGGTACACTTTGTTCAGCTGTCATCATGAGACTGCGTTATCTATGTTAAATGGCTAGGATTTTGCTTAATTGAATGCTGAGTAAAACAATCTCTAACCTTACCATCTTGTTTTCAGATAGGTAACAAGTTTAGAGCCACAATATATATTATGTGGTAAGATTGGTGTATGTTTATGTAAGTGTCTAGCTGTCCTTCCAAACTGAATAAGCCAGTGACAGGTTTCACAGAACAAGTTAGGAAAGATATTCTGGGTAAAGAAAATGCAGATGGGTTTATCCATAAGCTGCACAGCATGCCCAAGTTTAAAAAAAAATAGGGAGAAAGGAGACTCAGTTTTTACCTCATACAAGCCACCTGTTCTCTGTGCCAGGCTTGTACTGGAAAAGGGTAACAAAGCTAGTATGCTTTACTTTTTCTCCTCCCCTTTTTAAAATAATAATAAAAAAATCCCTCAACACTCTTTCTGCTCTATTTCTTTTTATGATCTCCTCCACCAGAACATTACTTTGCACCATTATAAGGGAATATTTCAGGAAAACTGGTTCCCTAGGGGTGCTTATTAAGAATCATTGCTATTTGTTTCACAGTGCAGTACTAAATAAACAAACAGAAACCTCAACCCTTCCTTCCAATTTAGAGTGACAGATGACCTTAAAGAGAGCTAGCAGTGCCAGTGAAAAGGTTGTGGTCTACCAAAGATAAATGGAAATACATACATGCTATAATAGAAAAGTTACAGAAAATTGGGTAATAACCGGTTTACATTATGCCGTAACCACTGGGCTGAGTGTGCTTGAAGTCAAGTATATTTCAGTGAGTAAGAGAGGAGGAGTTTGTTTTCAGGAACAATTGTTAAACACCAGTGCTTTGACCAGCAAAGGAAAAAGGGGCAAAAGGAAGCTTGATTTGTGCAGCTGTGTCTCGCTGATATGGTGTCTCCTGCAGAAATGAAGATTCTGTAGGAAAAGACTGGGTTATTCCCAATAAAATTCTGCCCAGTACTCACAGCACAGATTTTTAGAGGATTGTCTTGGTTTGTTGTGGTTGAATTAGTTTGAACTGAGAGGAGGAGCATACAGTTTCCTGAAGGAGTAGCCACAATGCTGGGAATTAGATTTGTGGTCCTTTTACTTATATGTTGATTGTTCACCATTTTGCAGTAAATAAGATTTATATTAACACCAGTTTTTATACTGCCTTAGCCACATTTGCCCTCAATAGTTGAAATTGTGCTGAAAACCTCCCATTTTCCAGGCTGATCAGAGAAAAGATACCTATGTAAGTGTGTGCACTTATATGTATCTCTTATTTTTGTAAGTATTGCGAATCAGACTACACAGTGGAAAATGGTCACACCTTGCAAAATACCAGAGGCATCTGCAGCTGGATGGGTTGGTCAGCACTTTGAATGCTTTACCCAGGGAGGCTGACCAAGCTTAGGGAGTGGGTAGCAAAGTTAGGGTTTACAACTTCAAGAACTTCTCCAGCTGAGAGAAATTTTGTCTGAAAGTTTTGGCCTCACTTTATGGAGTTCAATCAATCAGTGAATTTTGGGGCAGTTAAAGCATCTTCAGGGTGAGTTACATACTGAGAAAAGGACCTGTATGAGGTCAGCCACACTGTTCACGTGAGAGGTCTGACCTCAGCAGAGTGTGTGCGCAGTGACTGCTCTGAACCTGGGCTTGACCCTGCTGTGAATTTCCTGAAACAGCTGCTTATCAGTTGGCAGGGGTCACTGCTTGCACATTTTTACCACTAATGGCCTGGGAAAGTTGGATGTTTGCGCATCCTGTACTTACCTATTGTTAATACTCCCCACAACATGCTGTGAAATAGGTGAGAATAATACCTTGGCACTTGCTGTTAGCTTTTAGTGTATCAGCTCCTGAACCTGCTGGCTTAAGCTAAAAGAAATGGTTGGGCTGGAGGGCAGGACAGGCTGCCCAGGCTTCGGTTTAGGAGCATATGCAGAGCAAGCAGCACTGTGCATGCTGACTTAAGCAGGTCCCTGTGCAGGAGGCTGGTTGGGAGCTAAACTGCTAAATTAGCAATGTCTCCTTGTGGGATTTTTTTGCTGCTGTTTTCACTCTCTGGATATGCGTGCTGTGGGATCTTAGGATCTTGCAGGATTGAAGAGGGCAAGGTAGTACAAACTAATAGTAGTGCAAACCACCAGCAAGCTGCATGGGAGCAGCAAGCTGGGAAGGCTGGAAGTCAGGCTGGTCTTGGTGGTGACAACTTGCTATGTCCCATTAGCATCTCCCATGAAACTCCCATCCCTGAAGCCAGGGGAGGCTTACAGATCTTGTAGAGATTTGGGTCAAAATTCAGAGGCTTTTAGGGGGGTAAACGTGTAGTATGCACGCCTAGCATGTTACTAGCCTAACTCTCCTAAGTTCCCTTTCTCTATAGGATACAACTGCCCTAGTGGATTCCTGCCTTTTGAAAATCAATGTCCTCATAATTCCTTTAAATCTTACCCTCATTAGCTGAGGAATCTCCATATAGGAAATGTTCCTGGTAAAAATGGCATACCTCTTGGCTTGCAGCACATCCCCCTGTCCTATTTTACTTCGAATTGTGTTGGTTGGGAATATTAGGCAGTCTACTATGGCACCTATGGAGTAGGGGCAGGAGCTAAAGTCTCCCCAAGAATAGAGGTATTTGCTTGATTACACCCATATAAAGACTCAGAAATTTTCTGAATAAAGTTTGCTAAAACTAGCACAAGTCTGCTGCAAGTCAACGTGATACCCTGGTACACTTTGATTTCGTAATATACATAAATAACCTTCGTTTAATCAACAGATCTGGTAAGGTCAAGAATAGGACTGATTAGAACATTAAGAAAAAAAGACAATAAAATTAATAAATAATCTCATCTAGAGTTAGAGGTTGGTGTGAGAGAGTTGGCAGGAAATAATTAAAACACATTCACTGGGAGATTTGGTTATCTTTTGTTCCTGTTATTTATTCCTCGTACTTTTAACTAATGCAAATTTCCACCCATGCTGTAACTACAAGCTGGCGCAAAACACAGCTGGCCCTGAGGGATATTGAGAAGCCTGATGTCTGTGTTCCCCCCTCCCCTCAGTGGCTGCTCTGTAGAGGTATGCATTGCTGTGCCCACTGATAGATTCTGGCAAATTTGGGAATTAACTGTGGAGGTTCCACCTGATGGTGCTCAGAAGCCACCTGCCTTGACCCCTAGAAGCTGGAAAGAAAATGTAATTCCTTCATAATGTCCCATAAACAGGTTTTAAGTGTTGTGGTTTGAATGTTGAAAGTGTATTTTTATTGCCATTAATTAGTGTTTGGACACCGAAGAGGGTGATACGATAAGCTTTTTAATGGGATCACTTTCTGGAATTAAGAAATTTGGACTAAAAAAAGAGAAGCAGCTAATTGTTGTAAAAAATGTGATCACCATTGGGCAATCACGTAACATTTGTTCTTGTGGAAACTATCTTGTTTTGCCCTGAAATAGTCTGAGATCTTACTATTTTTCTTTATGTTCAGGTTTTTCAGAAGTAGTTTGTACATAGACAAGCCACACAGCTACCACACAGTGATACCATGCAGAACTGTAAGTGCACTGTGGAGATGATGGCGTTTGGTATCCCCAACTGGACTTTGATAAGATGAGCTCTATTCAGTACTCAGCTGTGCAGCATTTAGTATCGCTATGACCAGCGCTTCCCAGTGCTGCAGAGGAAAGAACTCAAGCATCTGTCACCCTCATAGTGCACTATAACATGGGTGAGCACAGCGGCTTGTGAAATATGTTTTTCTACGGTATTTTGCTCTGCAGGATGAATGGATGAAACTAATAATATTTCTGAAGGAGTGCCCAAATATCTTCCTGCTGCTTGTTGTCTCCCCGATTTTATTTTTGTCCTTCCTTCAGCAAGAGATGAACTGATTAACATGTAATTTCTAATTAACTACAAAACTCAGTCTGCAATATTTACTTTTACTGTAACTAAGGCCTTGAAAGTTGTTCACAGGGAGAAATTAATCAAGTTTTTAGACAGTAGTTGTCTCCATCATGAGTCAACACTAACTTGCAATGTTTATCAACACTTTTTAATAAGATGAAATTTATATTTACAGATAATATTCATATGCAAAGAGAGGCTGTGATTCCTAGAGATATTTTTTTTTTTAAGGTGTGTAATCTTCATTATTGCTTTTGAATACTATTTTATTATTGCAGCAATGTAAACAGGTACTAATCTCACAGATTCTGGGAGAGGCTGGCTGGTGTCTTCACAGGTCTAGAATGTATAGGAAGCGATTTCTGCTGTTTTGTCCTACCTTGCCTCAGCAAGTGGTGTGGGACTGAATGTCCTCCCAACAGTCGCATTCTTTCTGCCACTGTTCGTTGCTGCAGTCAATAAAACAAAGTGGAAATTCTTAAAGCTGCTCTTTTTTTTTTTTTTTTTTTTAATTAAACCTTTAATGCTCTTGCTTTCCCAGCAAGGAGCTGCTGCTGCCAAATGCTACGCCTCTTCAGGTTTCACCTTCCTACATACTTGCTAATTGGCACTTTTGGGAAGGTTTGTGTGTGTAGCTTTTTGGAGCACAGCAGCCGCATGCCAAGTGCTTCAGGAGGGGAGGCAATAGAGTGGTGTTCACATTCACAGCTGCCTTTATTTCAGTATGAGCGAAAAACTGCCCAGCTCCAAAATACGCTATCATAAGTGAGCAACACCGGAGCACTATAGGCTACCACACATAGGGAGTGAGGGTTTATGTGCCCATCCCGCAACAAGGCCAGCTGCCTCGAGCTCTCAGCAGAGAGAGGTCAGCGCTGTGGGGAGCCATGCGTTCAAGGGTGTCACTGAGCTCATAGAGAGATGATGGTGGGAGGCACCTTCAAAATACTGACGCATCTTTATAGCTCTTGTATGAAAGGCCACCTCCTACTTGAGAGAAAAATCCCATTAGTTACAGAACAAGAAATGTTGCTGTTAACACTGGTGCTGAGAAATCTGTTTTGACTGCTTTTTTGATACACCTTTCCCTGCACCAGGGAGCAGGATACATCACAGAGAGGGATATTCCCATCTCCTGTGGCTCAGGGATTCCCTGCTGTAGTTATCAGCAGTTCTCTGAGTACAGTTTGAAAGTCCTCTGCTGCTTCTGCAAGTCCTGTATGAACTCCTTAAGGCAGATGAAGTGCCAAATACCTTGAAGATCTGTGGTCTACTTTTTGTAGTTGCAGGGTCCACTGCCAAGTTAACCTTTCCTGTTTCTATCACACTTATATTCAAGAATGTATGAATTATTCAAGAATGTGGTGTCTGAGACACAATACAAGGTAGTGGCTGGTGAATTCGCTGTGATGCTCTCCAGCATGTTAAGCCCCCACCTGTTTCTTAAAGCCACTCACTACAGATCTCAGCAGTAATCACAGCTATCTTAATTATTATTCTAATGCAACTGTGGCTGTGTGATTTATGCACCAAGAGACAAATACTCTTAAAACTAGCTGAGAGCTGGTTTTAGTTGAACAGAGAGATGCATGCAAAATTGTGAGGGTTTATGCTGCAGCTAAGGGATTTCAGTTAAGGATAAAGTTTGCAGTTCTTTATTCACTATCCACCATGAGCATAGTTCGCATGAAAAAAGTGGTGTGACTTGGCACATAAATTTGCGAGATGCATGATGCCCTGTAAGGCTTGACCAACAGTTCAGATCTGTCCATGTTTACCATCTGTATTCCTAATCTTGGTGGGAATGGAGACAATGTAAACTGAAGAAGTTTCCATAGGAGTTTTGTTATTTAAGGCCATTTACCTTTCTTAAAATTGGCCTTTGAAGCGCATGCCTTTCTGGACAGTTGCTGATGAAAATAGTGCTTGTCTATGTGTCCTTAAAGGCTCATGTGCCGGAGCTATCATATGATGAATTTTAGCTATACTTAGAAAGGAACTAATGCTGGCTTTCACCCTTTAATAACTGACCTAGATAGTCTTTTCCCATTCTTGGTAATGTCCTATTTTCATAGCAGTCAGTGTTCAGTGTGATGGCAGCAGGTAAGAAACATACCAGAATCTGTTCATGTCTTCAGATAACTGAGGATAACTTTAATCTTTTCTGTCCTTTTTTTTCCCAATTCTAAATGTGCTGTAAAATTATTAAGATATAGCAAAAATAAACACCTGAATTTTAGTATTCCGTTACATACATGAATATTGTCTACTTCTTATATCAGAGCTTTAAAATAGTAATTCACACACAGTGTTCAACATTTCAGTTTTTAAGGTTTCTCTTCCATGAATGTTGTCTTCACATTGTTTGCTTGGTATTTCTTCTCTCGACACATTTATCTTCTGAGGTCGATATCCTTTCACTGCGTTGGAAAAGTTGTTACCCTGTTTACAAGCTAGTATCTCAAGCTGGTAATTCTGTACTGGTGGAGGTAACCTGTAGCAGGTTTTGTACTCTGTAGTTGTGTAATCTTTGAAAATCCAATCATGTTTGTCTCAACAGGGTGTTTCCCCAGCTTAAAAGATTGCAGAGAGCTTCCACCTTGGTGGCAGCCTTCTTCCCTGAAAGTGGAACTGCTTTTTTGAGTAGGGAAGTGTAAAATATTTCTAAATACTGTGCAATCTACTTTCTTAGTCTTTTATTTACTGCATTGCCTAATGGCACAACATGAGATACACCCAATCTCATGTATGTATATATAGATATGTAATGGCATTTAGAAATAGGCAATGGAAAATGTAATGTTTATTTAAGGAAATTTTTGCCTAGCTTATGCATTTTCTGCTTTTGAAACTTCACTGCTGATAACATTGTCATGCTGCCTTCTTTTTGTTCATTTTGCTGGTGAGATTTTGCTGCTGGAAGTACATTGCCAGAAACAAAGGTGTCGTGGTTTGAGCCCAGCCGGTAACTCAGAACCACACAGCTGCTCGCTCACCCCCCCCCCCCCCCTTCTTCCTCCCCCCCCCCCGCTCCCGGAGGGATGGGGAGGAGAATGGGAAGAATGCAACTCCCACGGGTTGAGATAAGAGCAGTCCCGCAACTAAGGTATAACACAAAACCACTACTGCTACCACCAATGATAATAACGATTAGTGAAATAACAAGGGGAGAGGATACAATTGCTCACCACCCGCCGACCGATACCCAGCCCGACCCGAGCAGTGATCTGGGCCTTCCGGGTAACTCCCCCCGGTTTATATACTGGGCATGACGTGCTGTGGTATGGAATACCCCTTTGGCTAGTTTGGGTCAGGTGTCCTGTCTCTGCTTCCTCCCGGCTTCCCCTCCTCCCTGGCAAAGCATGAGACTGAGAAAGTCCTTGGTTGGAATAAACATTACTTAGCAACAACTAAAAACATCGGTGTTATCAGCGTTGTTCCCAGGCTGAAAGTTAAAAAACACAGCACTGCACCAGCTACTAAGCAGGAGAAAAATGACTGCTATAGCTGAACCCAGGACAAAAGGGCAAAACATGGATTAATAATTAGAAAGAAATGTGTCAACAGAATTCAGTTGTAACCTCTGTGCTTGCTTTTGCTATTGTATGGTGAGAAGTAAAACAGAAAAAGTCATTCCAGTATAGCGGAAAGGAGCAAACAGTAGAAGTTAGTATTTCCTCATATGGTGATTACATAGCTTTAGAAAATTAAGAAATTAAAAAGAGGAGGAGGAAAAGTATTTGCAAAGATCTTTAATCCTAACATGCCATGCTGCCTTGTAATGTTTTTGGCTGTCTATTCTCTTGCCTCTGAATAAAAACGTTAGAAGTGTAACAGTTCCCATTGCTTGCTTTTAGGCACTGGACCTGGTGCTCTGGGGAATGGGAGCAGGTGAAAATTAGGGCTAGTTAGCCTTGAGTAAGGTGCATGCATCCTTGGTGACAGAAATACTGAAAATAAGCAGTTCCTAAATAAGTAAGGTAGGGGAAAAAGAGCTTCAGCATATCTAAGAACAAAGGCAGGGAGAGAACTTTTCCCATAGCACCCTTTTATAAAAACATTTCTCAAATTTGTAATTAAAATTAGTAAAAGTTTATCTGTATTGCTGAAAAAGGTTATTTTTAGGCTTCATAGGAAAACTACACAGGCCACAGAAGGGACCTTTAAGTTCTGCTGTGACTCAGAAAACCAGAACTTAAATTTTAAAAACTTTTCATTTTAATCTGACTGGGACAGACCTCGTCCAAGTTCAGCTGCTCTGTTCTTGATTATGCATGGAGTGAGAGGAAAGAGGGAAAGGTATAAATAAATGGTGTATTTTCCATTTTGCTGTTCTTCCAAGAAGACAGATGGATCCAATTTTAGCTCTGTACTGGTTTGTTCACTGTGGCTGGCTGTTTATCACAAATCCATGGGTGCTGGGGCTGGGAAGAGCTTGAAATACAGCTTAGCTTCCTGGGGAAGCAGGATGTGGATGGGAATAATCTCAATAAAGAAAGGGCCCCTCTGCTAAGGCCTGGTAGGCAAGCATTGGCAATTGTGCAGCAGTTTATTTTGCTTTCCAGATAATGCGAGGGAATATGAAAGCCATTCTTTTGTTCCTAAGAACATCTGATTTAGTTTTGGTTTTATACACGCCACATAGTTTCCTGCCTAGGAGTGGTCTTCTGTGAAGAAACACATGAACCACATTGAAGATGCATTGTTTCATTGACAGTTCTGCTGTGTTCCTTTTAAAAGATTAAGTTCTTGTATTGCTTTTTTCCCAGATTTTGGTTAGTGGGGAAAGATGCACTGCCATCTAGTTATGTCTGTGTTATGTCTCATGGTGACTGATAAAGATACATTCTATTTTGCTGTTTCTTTATTAATGTGCTCCTATTCAATAATAAATTAACCAAAAATATTTTAAAGGTAACTTATTTATGGATCTCCATGGAAAGGTACAGTTTTTGCCCTTTATGCTGGACTTGGCCACTGTCTCAGGGTTATAGGAAGGTGACTTTCAGATAAATATGTCATTTTGGGGAATAAAACACTTGATTCTAGCTTGACATGTGCTATAAGAGATATATGGTCCCTTGTGCATAAAGCGTGTCGTCTTGTGTCAGCACCAAGATGTAGTTCTGGACACCCACTTGCTTGTGAGCACCTCTCCTTCCAGGCAGCCTGTGGCAGACCAGTGCGTGCCTTATGGCAGCAACCAGATGCAGGGCTTTATATAAGAATTTTTAGGTGAGAGACATAATTCATAGAATCATAGAATGGTTTGGGTTAGAAGAGACGTTCCAACCCCCCTGCCATGGGCAAGGACACCTTCCACTGGACCAAGTTGTTCCAAGCCCCGTCCAATCTGGGCTTGAACACTGCCAGGGACGGGGCAGCCACAGCTTCTCCGGGCACGCTGTGCCAGTGCCTCATCACCCTCATAGTGAAGAATTTTTTCCTAATATCTAACCTAAATTTACCCTCTTTCAGTTTAAAGCCATTCCCTCTTGCCCTATCACTACATACCCTTGTAAATGTCCCTCTCCAGGTTTCTCCTAGGCCCCCTTTAGGCACTGGAAGCCGCTCTAAGGTCTCCCCTGAGCCTTCTCTTCTCCAGACTAACAAGCCCAACTCTCTCAGCTGCCTGGCTCCCTAAGGTGAAAAGTCCTTGTGCAATTAGTTGATCAGCACACTTTAGTGTGCACTGGCACTCTCAGAACTTGCTACAAATACTGTACAGGTTTTTGGAAAAGAAGAGGGGCATGAGCATGCTTTGAATAACTAATACAAGCATTAGCTCACCCTCTCACTGAGGAGGAGGACAGCTTGTGTGAACTCTATGCTTACTTAAATTACTTCAATTAAATGACAGAGTCCCTGAGCACTAGGAACAGGTTGTTTTAATGTTAGTGTGACTAGCCAGCAGAGAGGAACACCCCTGTGCGGGACAAGTGCGTTGCCCTGACTTGTGGTCCCCTCCTTTGGGTGGGTGAGCTCTCTGCAGGTGGCCACATGCAGCGAGATGTTTTTGGCCTCACGCAAGGCAGAGGCAGTATGACACTTGCAGAAACCTGACAAGTCTTTCTCCATGAGTTGTTGAGCAGGAAGAGTTTGGGGGATACCCAGCTAGCCTGGCTCCACCGTGCTCCACTGCGGGTGATGCTAGACAGCCTCCAGTTGGTTCATACCACTTCCAGGTCAAAATGTTTGTTGATTTTGGTAACTCTGCATGCAATTGTGCATGTGGTGGGGTGGCTGGCAAATTTTGCTGCCATGAAATCCTGTGTCCCTGCCACGAGGGTATGCAGGCTTGCAGTCCACAACCTATGGTTTGGAGACAGTGGCTCTGAAGGAGGGAGCAGAGAAACCTGCTCACCCCTGGAATGAAAGCAAAAAGCCTCAGAGAGATGGTCTGTGGCCAGGGGAGGAGGTGAGAAAAATCATGCACACATGCTGGCTACTCCTGGGGAATGCTTGTGATGCAACAGGAGGGGAAAGCAGTCTGGAGGATGTCTTGAGTGTGTTCCCTGGCCAAGCTGAAGCTGTTTTCTTGTGGTCTCAGTGCAATGGAAAAGATGCAGGGGATGGGGTCCCGTTTCTGAAGGGCCCCCAGCAACTTGGAGAAATGGGCCCACGTGAATATTAAGGCTGTAGATACAGTCTGGCACTTAGGAGTGATGGATATTGGCAGTGTGGGCTGTAGAGTCACATGGAAAGTAGGACTTCACAATCCTCTGTTTTAAGTTTGTGATAGAGCAAAAGTATGAGGCCAGCCCTTGCAATAGTGTCTCCTTGCCCCTACAGTTTTCCATGTTCACTGTGGAAAAACCCTGTAATTCCTGTGTTCCTGTATGGGAAGGACTAGAGTCCACAGTACCCCTATTAATGGTTAGGAAAAGAGACACCAGGATTTGGGTATTGATTTGGGGCAGGACGCAGCATTTAGGACTAGATGGGGACAAAGGTGATCCACTGCTGGAGCTGTCTCATGTGAAAATACTCCTTTGGCTGGTGTATTCCACCACCATGGAATAGCTACATGGGCAAATGCTGCTAGACAAAAGTCTTTAAACTTAAGCAACTGTCCCACAGCATCATGGCTGCAATGCATGCCACCCTTTTGTCACAGCAGATTCATGGTTCCTCTGACTATGCATAGCACCTCAGACGTAAAATCAGAAGAAAAGACAGACTGAGATTTGGCTGTCTACCTCTAAATATGTTTCATGCTTGTGCCACTGCATCTGAAGTGTCACCAATAACAAAATACTTGGGTGCTTTGTAGAAGAGTTAAATTTCTCTATTTACCAAAGTTTGTGCTTTAAAATCCTTGCAGCTTTTTTTAGATGCAAGGTCTAAATGAGATCATAGTGCATTTCATAAGCTGTTTTATAAACTTCCTTGATTGGTTTATTAATCTCAACCTTCAAGTTTATCTACCTTTAAATTCACTTTAAATAAGCGAATTCATTTTAAAGTACTGGGAACTGCAGATGTGTTTTCACAACTGTTATTCAACTTTTAATGTTTAAAAGAGAGTGAAAGGGATTCTGTGTTTCATCCTGTCCCACTGGGTGATCAGATTTGATGGATAGTTTAGGTATATGCTGTAGAGGAGAAGGTGGAACTGCTGCTTGTGCCAGGCACAGCAGCTTTGGAATTGTCAGCACTGCAAGGCCAAGGAATACGGCAGCTGGCATGCATGCATCATCGCCAGTAAGCATTAATTCCTCTCCTAAATTAACAACTGTTTTGGAAGCCTCTCCATTTGTTATTGGTGCTGGATTTGGGTCTTTGTCATGGCAGATGAAAACACTGCTCAGCAGACACGTTGTTTCATTTCCCTCTTGGAGAATGATCAGACTGAACTCCTTCAAGCCATGGAAGTCTCAGCCCTCCCGCTTCTCCACAAGAAAAAATGTGGATAGCCCAGTTGCATCCTTTGGGCTCCCTGTCACAGCAAGCATTACAACCCATAGCAATATC
Source organism: Strigops habroptila (assembly GCF_004027225.2). Lineage (NCBI taxonomy): Eukaryota > Metazoa > Chordata > Aves > Psittaciformes > Psittacidae > Strigops > Strigops habroptila. The sequence continues at coordinate 74,107,604 of NC_044302.2, read as the reverse complement.
ATACTGGCCTGAATTCATGTACTTTCATGTGACTCATTTATTCACTGGCACAAACCAAAGGGAGTGTCTTCTACATCACCCGTTAGGAATTTCGGGTATATAAAAAAAAGGTTTTTTCTACCCTTGCGTTTTTTTCCCCTAGTTGATGTTTTTTCCCTAATATAAACAGAAATCAGTTACTGAGTTACAACACTGTGCAGCCTCCAGACGTTGGTGGGGTTGTATTTTGGGGTTTTTTTTCTTCTATAATGTGATGTGATGACAGTGATGTTGTCAGGAATGATTTGCAGAAGATACGGGTGGTCTGACAATGTTTGCAGGGTATGGGGGGCCTTGCAGTACTGTGTGATGGATGTCATCTGATCATACCTGTCTGTGTTCAGGCTCACAGCATATGAGCAAAGATCATGCCTCTGGCACATTAGACATAGGCCACCAAGTCAGCACACTGGACAAAGAAAGATTTTAGCCCAGTTCTGTATAGATGGGGTGTCCTCTCTCTTGGGAGTGTCAAGCATGCCACCTATGATGTACAGAATCCATACAAAGACTTCCTTTTACCAGTGAACGCTGATCCTGATAGTGAGAAAATAGCAAGAGCTGCCACTCCTGGCTGACAGTGAGTCTGCTGCATCTCGGAGAACAGGTATGGTTACCTCAAGTCCATTAGGCTGACCTGATGTGTGTTTGGATACTTGGGAAGGCTGTATCCAGCCTCTGGCCTATACTAGGGAAACCTGTGTGTGCTGCAGGTAGTTCTGTTCTGTTTCAATTCTTTGTTTGCTTGACAAAAATTACCAAAACTGAGGGTTTCCTTCCTATGTATTAGCTGGTTGTTAGAGCCAAGCTCAGTTACGTTAAGAAAAGTGTTGAATGCACTTTTTATATGTTGAATACCCCATTGTTCTTGCAGACATTTTTTTAGTACGACGCTGTTTATGACAAGGGTCTTCTGCATGGTCAGGCTCACAGCACATGAAAGGATACAAATAGGCAAGAGAAATGATCTGGGGAGGAAGTTGCCATAAGAGCTGGGAGAGAAGATTGAGTTCTATAAAATCATGAGAGAGATGTGGATAAGCTGAATCTGCACTGATGTTCACCAAGCCCTGCAATGCAAGAATTTAGTGGCACTCAGTAAAATTTGTAGTACTTCAGTTTAAAACCAGAAAAAAAGTATGCAGTGAGTATTGATAGTCTTGGACTTCCTACCCAAGGCAGCAGAGGCAGACAGCATCAGCAGGGTCAGAATGGGGCCAGTCAAATTGACGGGACTCGCATGGATATGAAAATGACACAGTAAGGATATACCTTAAGATATTCCCAGTCCAATTATTGTTGGTGCTGGGAGCGCACGGAAGCATGGACTCATCATCAGGCACGTATACTGTCCTGACGTAGTATCTCTTGTTGCCACTATTGAAAACAAGGTAGTCTAGATGGACCACTTAGCTGGCTTCATTGGATGCTTGTTTGTGTCTTCTGGGTAGTATTTTGAAATTCTTCCCCTGTTGCTTGGTACCAGCAAGTCAATGCACGGCTTGTGTAGAACAGCTGATTTCTTTTCTGGATCCTCCAGACCCACTTGGGATAACTCCGAATGAAGGGAAAAGGAAACTAAACCCAACAGCTGACGGTAGAGCATTGCTGTCATCGATAACAAATGTGACAAAGCAATACCCAGGGAAATCCAGAAAATTGCTGGGTTATTTAGGGTAGCTAGAAGAATCCAATGCCTTTGAAAGGTTTTCATATATGTTCATTTCCTGAGACATAATCTGTACCAAAAGCTGCCCAGTAAACCTGGCTCCTCTGGAGTAGGTAGGTGGCTTGGGAGAGGGAAGTAGAAGCTTTTGTAGAAGCTCAGCTCAAGAAATAAGGAGACCATTTTCAAGTATGCAGAAGAAAAGCCCTCAGACTCTTATGTTATTGAAGGTTGTACATTTATTCGCTGCTTGCAGAAATAACAAGGCAGGCAGACAGTTTAATGCAAGTCTGCTTAAGATGGAGGGCAAGACAGCTTAGGACATCGCCATGAAAATGACTGATGGTTAACTCCAGCAAAACTTGAGAATAATTAGAGCCTAGCATTGCAGTAGTGGGGAGTTTGTGGTTCGAAAGCAACAAAGCTCAGTCGGGTCTGATTGTTTTTGGGTTTGTGGCAGAAGGGAAGCACGAGCCCTGGCTGGGAGCACTCTGACTTTTCTTTCTTCAGCTTGCTGACTCAGGTCCTGGAATTTCTGAGCCATCACTCTCTTAACAGAGCTTAGTTCAGCGTTTGCCTGGAGCTCTGCTATAAAGAGAGACCTTTTACAGGCCAATGCTGTAAGTGGAGGGAGTGAGGAAGGCAGGCAGGTAAATTCATGCTGACCACAGCCATATCTTGTTAATTAACTCGCCTGTTGAAAGGATTTACAAGGCTGCTTTTGCTCCCATCATACTGCAGATCCTGCAGAAAAGAACATACCGTACTGAGAGGTGGCTTTTCTTGGTTGCCTGCTTGTATTCCAAAACAAATTGACTGCCATATTGCATACAGTGAGAATAGCCTCTGGATCATCTCTGTCGATGGTGGAGGCTGAATCACAACAGGCTGCTGCCTGAGAGAGGCTGCTGGAAACACTGATCCCAGGGAATTTTTACTTTTGCATTTGAGGGTGGCCTAGGCAAACAGCCTGTGCTAGTGATTGATTTTGTTCCGTTATTGAGACTTAAGCAGCAACTGAACTTGTGTATTTCTGCTTGTGATGTGGATGCAACATTGAAAAGCCTTTCACTCTAGAAATTATGTAAATGGGTGAATCGTTACATGGTTAAATAATTAAGTGAAATTTAAAATCATTCACAGTTTACCCTGACACCAAAGTTCACTGCTAGGTGTCTGACCTGAAAAAATAAATCCTCATATGCCAGCATTCTTGCTTGGGTTTCAGCTTTAATTATTAAAAAAAAATAAAAAAATAAAATCCCTACCAACTTTATCTCTCAGTTTATTGGCCACCTGTTTTGATAAACATACAGATAAGAAGAACACAACCACAGTAGGGGGTAAGATTGGAAAGAAAATATCAGCAAGATACAGAGACATTCTCCCAGGGTAGATACCAACCACAGAGCAACTCCCCACATACTTTCTCTCTTGCTGTTGCTGGCTTCAGCCCTTGTTTCATTTAAATTGCACCTGGCATATTTGGTTGAGGGTACGAATTAGGTTGCAGACTTTCCTGTTTCCTGTAGAGCCGCACAAGTCTGGAAAGTGCTTGCCCCTCTGGCTGAGCAGGAGGAGGGATTTCCAGTGCCAGTTTCTTCGTGCAGGTAGAGAAATTACCATCCGTGTGTTTAGATGGGCTTTGCATGTATCTTGCCTCTTGTGTGCAAATGTTATCAGTATCTTGCAGAATGAAACTAAGCGAGTTCTACCCACATGTGAGAGGGAAGTGTCAGGCAGAAGTCTTGTTGCACTGATGTCTAACAGGAATGGAGCAGTACCAGTTCTTCCTCAAGTTCTTCATCTCGTGGGTCAACTTGCTCTGTCAAACCGCTCTATCCCAGGTCTACTTAATCACTGCTTTGCACTTGTTGGACAGGATTGCAGGGCTGGTTTTCCTCCTGGGACCATCCTTTGCATCCATCGGAACAGTGGGGAGCTACTGTCTTTGAATCCTGCACATCTCCACCCACAATGCTCCCACTTTTAGTCCAGACCTTAAGCAACAGCACCTTAGTCTCTCAGACATGTGGTTCAGGATACCTGCAGATCTGCAGCTTGTGTTGAATGGTTGACGTGACCATTTACTCTTAACAGTTTGAGTGCCATGAGAAAAAAGAAAGTTACGTGCATACCTACTTAGCCTAAAGCCCCGTTGCCTGGGAAGCCAAGGCCTGTCTTCTTGAATCCGACAAACAAGTGTGTATGCATCGATGCTTCCCACATGTGACTATGGCCCTTAGACAAGAGGACTTTTGTGATTGCTTTTCTGGGTTAAGAGCTAAGTTATCTTTCTCTTCTAATTATTGTGTTGCTAACATGTCATTCCACAACTGCTCTTAGATTAAACCTCAACTGTTTACTGTCTTAAGTTTTTCTTGCAAACATCAGACTAAAATGGGAGCCTGGGCTCTCAGCAAGGTCTGTGCCTCTTGAGTCTGCAGCTCTGCTATGTGGATGCCAGAACTGATGTATATGTACTCAGATATTTCTGGTGCAGAAACACTAGCATAGGTGTAGGTGACCTGACGAGATGCAGCACAAAGGAGGAGCAAGGTTCTTGTCCCTTGTGATTAGGGCAGATTAGGACATATGCTTTATGTTCTGCCTAAAGAATTGCCATTCTGGAAAAACATGTAAAAGCTGCAATGTCGTGATAGTTTGTAGAAATTGCAGATCATGTGTGTTTAAGGTTTCTGCTATTGAACCTCAGGGCAGAAGAGAGTTTGAATATCTAATTCAAAACACTTTAAACAACTGCTTCATTGAGCAATAACTTCATATAGCTAGTCTGTGCTTGTTTTGCATTTGCCCTAGGGTCTGTAAATCACAGTATTCACAGGCAGGCATGGCGTGAGCATGTAAAAACACATGGGCAGAAAGTTGAAGAGTTGGGAATGGAATATATAATCTCCTCTGCTAATTTTCTTTTGTGAGATGTCTGTGCTGGAGAACATCCTTTGCTGTGGGGCAGGCTAAGTTTTCCTCCTCTGTGTGTTCCAGCTGGCCTTCGGTGTTGTCCTGCGCCTGGCCCACGCTAGAGTCTTCTGCCAAAGTGCAGCTTTTGGGGTGTGTGTTGCTGGGGAATCATGTGCAGCACCTTTCTAAAAACGGTCCATGTACATGTGGGTGCAGTTTCAGAAATTCAGTTCCCAATGTACTGTGGCTCAAAGCAGTATGAATTCCTTCCTCCATGAGTCTGCTGAACTAGATTACATTTTTTCCATACTTTAACAACTGTTTAATAGGCAGGTTGTCAGCTGCAGTTACATTTCATTAAAAAAAACCAAACCCCGCAAAAAAACTATTCTTCCACATATTTTAGCTAGCAAATTATTAGACCCTATATTTTTATCCTTTTTTTTCTTTTTCTTTATTTCTATGTGTTGAACTGAATTTGCTTCCTAAAGTATTTTATTAATTTAAGCTCAGAGGCATCACTGTTTTAACTAAAGTTGAGTTTGTTTCTTAATGGACGTACTTAAGCCTGCACAGCTTTGAAACCAATAGAAGTGTACCCAGAAGGGAGTTTGTAGCAGGTCAGTTGCATCTCTTTAAGCCACAACATAATGTAGACCTGAGGCCCTGTTTTGGCTTTCAGCAGTGTCTTTATTAATTTTATGTCAATTCTTACCTCAACTGCATTTGCTTCTCACTATTGGGGAGCTCTCCTCATGTGTGCCCATGATGGTGACTAGCACTTTTGAAATTGATAGGATGAATCTTAACAGATACTAAATCCATGACTAGTTTCTAGGCATGCTCCAACGTGCTAGAGCTGCACTGGCTGACCCACTCTCATTTGGGACTGCATTGCACCTAAAAGAGGTGTGTGCCCCAAAGTGCCTCCCACCCATCTGCCCGTACCCATCCGCTGCTGCATGTTCTCACATCTCCCTTTGTACAGGCACTAGTGGCAGTGCAGCTGGTGGCATGAGCAGAGCAAGCTCAGGCAGCAGGCTGACATCCAGCCCTGCAGAAGTGCTGAGACAGGACCCTGAAACACTTGGGCCTTCAGGGTGGACGTAAGTCTTGTGTCAGATTCCCTGAGCAGCCTGCCCTGGGCTTGCTTTGCTTCTAGTGGGGTAGGAAGCTGCAGATGGGCAGAACATGAGTTGTCTGGTAAAGCAAGGTCTGCGGTAAGACAGTGTGCGTATTTGACTGTGCTTCATTGGTTAGGTTTACAGTGCTGCAAGACTTATGCCGCAGCAGCGTACAACAAACATATATAGTGAAAGCAGGACAGCACACTTGTTGCAGGACTAGTAAGAAGCAGAGAGCTGTGCTGAACCAACTAGAAGCGGGTGATTTAATTCATCCCTGCTTACCCTTTGGGGCACTGCTGGTTGGGCCTGATGTCCAGCTAAGTGCAGCCTGCCTTGAGACAGTGGCTGTCCTGAGAAACTTAAGAAGGAGACACATAATTTTTCAGTAAGCATTCACTGTGACTCAGTAGAAGTTGCCTTTCTTAGTGCATAACTTTATATATCCTTATAGCAATGGCAGAGATGGGAGTGATGCTTTAAAATTTCTGTCTTTGAAAAGAAGTGGTTAATACTTCCCTAAAAGCTCACAGATTTCAAATGTCAGTCCTGGCTGCAAACTCAGCCAGCAAAATGCTTTTCTATTTTGTTTTTTGCCAAGCTTCAGTGTTTCAGAAATCTGATAATTATTGTTATGCCTGGAATCTTGTGATGGGCCTCCCTCCGTCATGGCCTGTGTTGGACGCCTGCTTTATTTCGTTGTTAGTAGCCTTTTGCTTGTACAGTCTTTTTGACAGCTTCATGTCCTACCCACCATTCAACAAGAGATCATAAATTTAAGGGTGTATGGCAGAGCCTGGGGAGGAGGAGTTGCAATGGGGGTCTTTTTGCATTCTTGGAAAATTGACATCAGGATTGTACTAAAAATGAAGAGATTTGTGCTTGTGTTTTTTGAAGTGGAAATCAAAGCCTGTGTGATGGAGCTCTGTCAGTTTTAAGAGACAGCCAGCTTCTCTGTCAGTTGGTATACCTTTGACTCAGATTCACATGGTGCTTCCACCAGTTCATTTCTGGATTTTCTTTTCCTTTGCTAAACTGCTTAGCTTTTAAATACCTCCACGCACGTACCGTCAGAGCCAAATCAAATATAATTGGAAAAATGTGACTGGTTTGTTGAGGAGCTGTCAGCCTATGTCGACTGGGGTCGGTGGGGCAGGGTGTTCTTCATGCACCTAAGCTCCACCTATCTGAGTCAACAAAATGAAATGCTGTTTGGATTGTAAAAAACTTGAAGCAGAGCCAAGAAGAGGCATCTCTGCAGCCCTGGAGGAGTCGCATCTGTTGCTCTGAGGATGCAAGTTGCAATCAGGCTGCCCCCATGGTGGGCTGGGAAGGAGAACAGGAGCCTGGTTGCAGGGCCAGCATGGCTGGCTTTGCAGAGCCAGGCAGCAGCCAGCTAGCCACAAAACTGCTGCTGGTTTTGCTTCTGCCTCTCACTTGGCTTCCACTGGGCAACCACCCGCCCAAGCCAACAGCACCCTTTTTCTGTACCTGCAGCCTGAGCTTCAGGCAAGCACTGCATCTCTGTTGCGCCTGCCACATGTAGGTTGAAAGAAAACCTCACACCCAGAAAACCTGTTGATGTGGGGACCTGCAGGGGACAGGTTGTCTGGACAGTGGGGATGCACGTGCTTGTTTTTTGGCTGCATCTGCAGTGGGGTCCTTCTGTCCTCACCTTCCTTCAGGGACATCTGAGCTTGGAAGTTGCAACAGGTCCCTTGCTCACTGGTACAGCTCTTCTATAGGTGTTCTTCACCTAGAAATCCTCTAACCCTGCCTGTGTAAACCCTTGGGTAGTCTAAAACTTTACATATGTGCCAGGAAATGTGAGGAAGCTGCCCTGATGAAAGGGAGGCTAGGGACAAAGTGCAGAAAAGCTTCAGACAGGACAAAAAAAAAACCAACCCAAGGCCAATAGCAAATTCATCTGGCTACATCCTCACTGAGGACAGATCTGGAGCAACTGTCCTCCACGGAGTTTGTCAGAGAGCCACAATTCACCTTCAGACACCAGTTTAGCCTTGCGTTTTGTGATAGTTATGGCGCTGATTGAGAGGAATATAAGTTCCTGCTCTGGTGAAGCTTGCACTGAAGATGAGACTTTAAACACTCAGAAATGCCTGCTGCTTAGTGTATCTAACTTCTTAAAACTGCATGGTTTTAACTGTCTTTTTCTTGTCTGTTCCAGGTTGCATGTCAGGTTGGACTTGATGCATGGCATTTGCATGACACCCAACAGCCTAGCTCTGGATGTGTTACTGAGCAAACATGGCCTACCCAGCAAATACTAACGGCATTGCTACAGGTAATTAATTGGGAACACTTTTCCCCCTTTTGGATTATAATTTTTTTAAAAAAATCTGTTCTTAAACTGTGAAAGCAGCAGCAAAGGGAAGTAGCACCAGTTAAGATTAAATACTGAAAACTGATTTCCTGGTAGAGCAGAGTCTGTCTGCTCCCCCTTCCCCACCCTCGATAATCTTTTAAATATTTGAAGTGTGGAAAGTTGTTTGCAAAGATGTAAGGGTTGGCACTCTGTTGTTCAGCATGCAGCGCGCTCTGCTTTCAAGGGCCTATGTTGGTTTACACTGGACTCTGAGAGGCCTAGGGGTTTGCTGCAGAAGTCATGTGGTTGTGTTATCCTGTGGCTGTAATTAACTGGTGAAATTAACCAGCTCTTACACATCGAATCTCCAGCCCCTCCTGGTCACCCTTACTGGCCAGGCTGATTTTGGTTTCTTGATCTCCAACAAAACAGAAGCATTTCTCGAGCAGCATCAAGAGGAGGTGTTCAGTTCACTTAACTATCATTATTTCAAGAAGCTCCCGACGAGGTGTCTGTTTTGTTTGGGTGATACTCTCTCAAATAGATTGCTAGGCATGTTCAAAGGTTGCTGAGTAGGGCTGACGGGTCAGGAGGGGGCAGAGATTGCGGAACGATTGATAACAGCACAGCAGCAGCGCTCCTCCTGCAGTTGTGTCAATATTTTCCTGTTCTCCTCATCACTGCACAAACATAACTTTAGCCCACTAAAGCTGAGGCTGCTACAGTGGGATTATATGGAAAACTTCAAGTGCGTGGCAGGAGCTTGTGGGTGTTCTTTTGGGACGTCCTAATGTAGGTATGATGGGAAATGGATTTATCAGTTAAGGGTGGGGTGGCTGGGAGCACTTTGAATACCCTGGGAAGGAGCATTAAATATCTTTTTTGTTGTCCATGTAAACAGAAATTTCAGCTTCTCTCCCCCTTCCCCCAGTGCTCAGGCACTCGTGTTCAAATGCTACTTGCTACATCATGACATATATATACTGAGAGTTGGCTTATCTGGTGGATTTTAGCACCAACCTCCTTTCCAAGTATATTCTGGTATGAAAACAAATCCTAAATTATTCACTGTGCTCACTGTAGAATTGTTCCAATTAGTGCAAAGTGTTTTGGGTGCTGGGAATTAGAAATACAGAGTGTCGTTATCTGCAATTTATGCAAAACAGTAAGTCTTTTCTAAAGGCTAGTGGAAGTTACATGAAGACATTGGAGTTACTATTATCTGTTGATTATTTAAAGTTAAATTTACCAATGTTGTTAAATCCTGAGACCACTGAAAAAGGATGTTTTCTTTTCTCCCTCCTCCCCTCATTTTTATACAATTAGAAATGTATTCTCTAAGGAAGAAACCATACCCTTTTGTAACCTTTTGTAATCATTTTGAGAAGGCAGACTTCAAAACCTCTGCTGTGTAACTTTAGTGTAGCTGTTCATTGCCTACCCCCCCCCATGTAACTTGACTTTTTTTAATAATATGCTTTTAACTTAAGTCATGCAGAACAATTCCCTCTGCTTACAAGGAACGAAAAAGTATGCATGGAGTGTTACTGATTGGTTTACTAATTTCTGCCCCCTCTCTCCCCCTACCAGTAGAATTGTCCGTTGAAAAAGTTGGTAGGCTGACATGCAAGTTTAAAAGAAGCTAAATGCTTGTACTGGGGATGTGTTAATGCAAGATGCAGTTTTAGCTTCAGGATTGTTATGCAAACAAGGCTTCTTGCAGGGTAGAAGCTGTTTGTTCCCTTATTCGTAGAAAGACGCTATAATGAATTGCAGGTATTTAATTCAGAACTAAATTGGACAATGTTTTGCAGAGACTGTCAGGACATGTTGGCTTTGCAAATCCTTGAGGCTGGCGTTCTAACATGCAGCTATGTATGCCTGTGTCTCCAAATCCTCAGCAGTTCATAAAGGACAGAGTATTGGGCTGCAGGTATCTGTGATTTGTTATCCTGCGCTTGGATGAGCAGGAACTGATTTGGGCGTTGGAGTTATTGAAGCAAGTTTCTTAATTGCATGGAGCTCTAAGAGTGGAAAGACAAACTTCAGGGGTGGTGTTTTCTGCACCCTCTGAATCAATCAGCAACAGGAAAAAGAACTAGAAAGACTTGTTACGGACTACTAAGCTGCATTTATGTTACTTGAATATTTTGGCAAGTTTGACCACATCAGCTGCATTCAAGTATGAGGTGACTAAGGAGCAGTGGTTTGCTTTGGTTAACTCAAGAATGTAAGTACTTGCACTATTAAATGATTATGCCTATGTGCCATTTCGGTAATTTTTCTTAGTATACAAGCCTATATGGACTACTGCTGCTGCAGATAAAATCTGTAGAGGAATGTTTGAATTCAGAACTTGTTTCCAGGAAAGGATCAAGCTGTTTTGCATTTTTATAAAGTTTTTTTTTAGAAGTACATTTGCTGTAAATATTTTCAGTGAGTGAGTATGCCAGATAACCTACAAAGCAAGCGATGACTTTATCATGAAAGTACCTATCACAAATTTCTCTGCCTCTTGCATTATCTCGTTAAAGACATGAACTTCACATGTGGTGAATAAATAGCAAAGACTGATTTAGACTTCCGTACTGTTTGTCAATAGTTTTGTTTGCTTCTTACTCTGTTCCCGGTTTCATTGCACAAAGGTCTGGTAGTGTGCTTCTGTGAGCTGCAAGCTCATTTTTAGACATTTTGGAAATTGGTTTAGAGGCTTGGTACTGATTTTGGACTAGGCTCAGAAAATAGCTGAAGTCTCTCTAACGCTCATGATAGACTAATTGGTCTCGCAGGAAAATTTGCTTTATTTTATCAGTTGGGTGCTGAATAGTCAGAACTGTTCTCCATGGCATGTGAGCTTACTGCTCAGCCCGGTAAACTCAGCAGGAGTGCAATGGAAGTCCAGAGCCTGTCGAGCACTCTAGCTGCAGCAGGAGTTAGAAAATACCTTTTGTCTGTGGGGAGCTATTACGAGGCTGGAGTTGGTTTGGTGCATGATACGAATTAATTTCTCTTGGCATAGTACAATTAAAAAAAAGAGAGGTGATTGTTTCTCGAAATAGTATTAGCGTCTCCATTAACTGCTGGGTGAAACTTCCAGTAATCGTTAGTTTCTGCGCTTGCCTGGACTGATGCATAAATCATCTATTTAATGAGGCTCTGCAAACACTGCTGTAGTGGTATTTGCAGAAACATCCTCCAGCCAACTACAAAAAGCCCGGTGTACACCAGCCTAAAACTTACTGGGCAGTTTGGAAATACTTCTGGCTGGATTTTCATTCCTTTCACTAACATCTGATCTGCTGAAACTTTCTTTTCAAAACACATGTTCTGAAAAGGCACTGAATGGTGTGAAATTCCAGTACAGTTTATTCTGATGTAGAAAACAAGGAAGCAGCAAAACAAACATAGGAGTCTGATTAAAAAAGATAAAGGGTTAAAAACTGCATTTGTTTCTAACCATAATGAAAACATCTGTTTTATTTTACTTCCCTGCACACCTCATGCTCTGTATCCAGAGACCACAGAATTGTCAGTCATCTCTTTTAACAGGGACATAAAGCATTTTAACAGAAGTAAAGCTTTTCCAGTTTTCTTGAGTAGGACGGGCTGCAGAGGTCAGTATAGCAAGGCTGTTGCACAATCCTTTAGTTTGCCGTAAAGCAACTGCATAGTTTTCTATACATGGTGTTTGAGATTTCCCTGATCCTTTCTGTTTTCTTCCTTCTGTCTGCGCCTCCCCCCTCGCTCTTATTTAAAGAATTGTGTTTTCATGCCTTCTCATCCCACTTTTAACATGCTTCTACTTACAGGAGCACTACATCTTATACAGATTCATTTGGACTATTTCCCTGAGTGTTTAACTGCTATATGCTTTATCTCCTTCAGAGTTCTACATGGTTCTTAAAGCAGTGGCATCCTAGGGAGTCACCACCGTTTTTACTCTTGATTTCTTTGCACCTGCAAAGCAAGGAACTACTGCTGCAATAGGCAGTGTGCCCGCATCAATGGTCGTTGCTTGCAGTTTACTCCTTTCACTTTCAGCCTCCCAGGACAGGGAGATGTCACTCCCAGCAGACCTGAGCATCTGCCTCCGCTCTGTAGAGCGCGCTGAGAGCTGCAGGACAGTGGGGCATTTGATGGTAGATATAGTGTTGGAGCGCTGGTTCCCCTGCAGCAGCCTGGTGTCCCTCTGATTATTCTATATATGCACAGTTACCCTGCAGCATCCCATGGGCCCCTCGTTAGATTTTCTTTGTATCTGAGCAGTTTTCTTGACTCCTAAGTGAAGTTACAACTATGCAACAAGTTAGTCAGAGAATGAGGCCATTACAAGAGGCTGTAGCCTGCATTAATGTTGTTTGAGATAATAATGTCAGCATGATTCAAAGACCAAATGTTTAATAAATGTGTTTTCCATCTGCTGGTATATAAATGCTTAAGCAACTGTTTTAAAGTATTATGAAAACCCCTGCTGACTTATTAACCCTTTTTATTGAATCCAATAAAACAGGACACACGTTTACTTAGAGCAAATGTTTTTATCATACATGTCTTCTGCACTGACTTGTAACAACCATTGAAATGTACCAACCATTTGTAGACATGCTTTAGTTTCTGTTACTGGATTATCTGAGTTAGAGTCTCTGCTGTGATTTTACTTTCCTGATGCGTATAGTCTTAAGCAATATTCATGGAGTTTTGCATAATTTCCAGCCTAATGATCTGAAGCGTAGTCTTAAGAACAAAGTGCTGAGCTCCAGAATATTACCAGCATTGTTATTTTAGGAGACTATCATTACAGACCCTCAGTCAATAGAGAGAAATTCACAGACATGAAGGGGTTAGCAACTGGAAGTGTTTGATTGCTGGGTGTAGTAGTCAGTCCAATAGAGCCTTTACTCCTGAGTATCGCGAGTGCCTGCCACAAGAGCCCAGCTGACATCTGCTCTCTGCTGTTTTCCTGCGGGGTAGGTGGCATTGAGGTACCACTACAATGCTACTGACATCCCGAGCTCCGAGCTTAGCAGCCTTAAATGCACTGAGTTTGCTTAGCTTAGCAGAGGCAAATGACCAGGGCTCAGGTGAGCTTGTATTTTTATCAAATCAGCCATGCAAGCAAGGGTAATTTGGTTGAGTCAGGGCTGTGTGATGAGAGGCTATTTAAGCCTGGGCTTGTTTCCTTATGGTGCTCCCTGCTCCGAGCCTCCATCCAATAACCATCAGAGTTAATGGGGACGGGTGTATGCCAAAGGTGTGCTCTGGCAGGTGGTGGGGGACTTTTGCCATTGGGAGAGCTTGCTGAATTGCCACATAGTCCTGTGCTTTCTGGATGGGTAGATGGCATTCAGGGCTGTCACTGGGATCTTGCTCCTGCCTCACCCACAAGTGATCTAGTGAGTCACACTGGTGGTGCCCAGTATTTGAAAACAAGCTAGGGTGGGACCTAGACAGTGGAAATCTGTGGGGTGAAGGGTGAGTGAGCCTCCAGTGATTTCACATCAGCTCTATCACAAGGCGTATCCGAATTTCCATCAGTATGCTCTAGTACACTCACTGATGTCAGATCTGCCTTAAAGACAGATGGCTGGAGATGGAGGATCTCACAGCCAATGCCAGCAGAAAGCTTGAAAACACACTGACTTGCATTTGCCCAACCTAGAGGCCTTTATCAGAACAAAGAGGATCACAGGGATTGTGCATCTTCATTTACACACTTGCTGCCTGAACAATGCCTTTCAGGCCTGATCTTGGAATCTGCTGGAAGTGGAAGGGGCAGGAAGAGGTTAAAAAGGATACAATAAATACAGTGTCATTAGTAGTTGAGGACATAGCAGTATGGCCCAGATGGCCCAGTCCTTAAAATGGAAATGGGATGCAGTGGGAAGCAGATGGCCCAAGACACAAAGCTATATAAGATGCAGACGCTTTGCAGGACAAAGTGCCCTGAGATAGGGAACAGATTTAATTGGTCTGTCTTTTGTTCAGAGATTACTGCAGTTGTTTCTTGATCTGGATTATCTTCTGCAGCTGCCCAGGAGATTCCTACCTCTCACCTAGACAGAGGACTGTGTTCATTCCTCTGGGACACAGGCTTGCTCATGGAGTAATGCATGCTTTCCTTGTCTGAGCTGTTGAGATGCACTTCCATAGGCAGCACCTGGACCTTCTCATGTATCCTGCTGCTGGTCCCTCTACACCCTCAGAGGCAGCTGAGGGTGCTGATCTTGTATTTTAATACCAGTAATGCTCTAGGGGCTAAATAGGCATGCCTTGCTGTTTATGGTACCCTGCAACCTCACTGAACTGGCGGCGATTAACTGTGGTAAAACCCCTAAGGTCTTGTGATGGATGTTGCTGTTTTGCATTGATCTGGTAGCAGTCTGGTGAGAGGTGCCTGTGTGGAGGAGCAGCCTGTGGGGCTGGTGAGGGGCAAGGACCTGCAGCAGGGCCAGCATGTGCTGCATGAAAAACACCAAGAATAAACATTATTCAGACTTGAAAAATTATACTCTCTGCATCTTCTTCCTTGCCCCCACTCTCAGATACACAACTGAGCAAAGTCTTCTGTGGCTGTTTAACTCAAAAGAGTGTATTTTTCCCCAAAAACTGTTCTACAGTGTTCCTCAGTCCCTTCCCAGATTCTTCTGCAGAAAACAGTTTATGAATAATGTGTATGAATCTCCTCCTTGTGGGAAGGGATGGTATTTTGTTGCCTTTAAAAGGATACAGCCCCCCAGGGAAACAGCTTGGATGGAAATTGCCTTATTACAGCTGGTTGTCTTCTGTTTGTGAACACTGAGCACCTGCATTTAGACATGTTCCTTGCAGAAGGATTGCTCCTGGAGCAGAAGTCCTTGGGAAGCTTCTTGTAATGGCTACCTCTGCCCTCCCCCCTTCCATACCATTTGTAAGGCTTTGGATTAGAGCTGACAGAAGGGCAGACCTTCCCGTATCATGTTTTCACAGCAGGTTTAGGGGCTGAGGGAGCGCTTGGGCTGCCCACATTGGCATTGCTGCTCTATCTCCATTTCCTTCCTCTGGAAACACGATCCCTTAGGTGGCAGAGCACAGATCCCTGCCAGGATGTCCCGGTGTGACCAGCTCTGAGCTCCAAGACAGAAGCATGCTTGTGGCCATCCTCCTCTTTCTTTCTCCCATTCCCTCCTCTGATTTCATCCGGAAATCACACTTACAATATTAGCTGAAAGCGATGGTTGACCTCTGCTGTGGGATGCACATTGCAGCTTGCAGTGCTGAGGGGGGAGCACATCAACCAGCTCCACATAGGGCTCCCCCCCACCCCCCGTCTCTCTAACTCTTTAAAACTTTTCGTAGCATATACTTGGTCTGTGTAAGGTACCATCTCCTGAGATTTTTCTTCACCTGATTCTTCACACAGACTTCAACAAAACTTAAGTGCTCAGACGGTCAGAGAGGTAGGTGAGTGTGAGATCCCATCATATTCTTTCATGCTTTTGGTCAGTCCTTCCCCACTTGTTAAGCACTTGTAAAGCCGCCTTCCCTGTAGAAGTAAGTAATGTGACCCTTACCCCCTCTCACAGCCCATCCCTTTTTCTTGCTCTTCTCCTCCCTAGTTATCTCACACTGTAATAAGTGTTTTATGTAACTGTCTTATCTTTTTTTATTAATGTATTCATGTATATTTTTTCTTCATAACAACATGTTGCTTTCCTTCAACATACAGGACCCATCTGTGATGTTCCTGAGTTGCCCTTCAGTATGTGTTTGAAAGTAGGAGATGGAGGGAGGGGGTGGAAACAGTTTTTAATAGCTGGGTTTGAAGGTTTGGTCAGGTTAGGGTGAGGATCAAATTAACTGATAATCAGGAACAGATTGTTTTCCTATGTAAACCAGACATCGCTGGTCTGGAGTAGTCTCTTATTGCTGAGGGGCATGTTTGTGGATGTACTCCCAGCCCCCTCCCTACCCTCTCTTCACATAACCAACCCGTCTGCCTGGAGCACTGTCATATGGGTTGCAGAAGATCAAATAATAAAAAGAAAACACTTGTGCAACTTAGCTGCTGTTACTGGAATTTCAGCTCTAATCCTCGCAAATAGGTCAAGTTTTAACACTTTAACTACACTGCTTGGTAAATCTAAAGCACGCAGCTTTAAAAAAAAAAGTATAGTGCAAGAAAATACAGTAAAACACATTGTTTTGTTTGTAAAAGCAGACTGACATTTGCATATGATAGAAGCTTAATGACAAGATCAGAGTAGTCACGTTTACGGGATTACAAGGTTCAGCAGTGTT
Organism: Strigops habroptila; assembly: GCF_004027225.2. Classification (NCBI taxonomy): domain Eukaryota; kingdom Metazoa; phylum Chordata; class Aves; order Psittaciformes; family Psittacidae; genus Strigops; species Strigops habroptila. Next base: position 74,091,250 of record NC_044302.2, on the reverse strand, counting down.
TTTTCAATTCAAGAAGTCCATGGCTAAGCCCTTTCTTCTCTCTCTCCTCCCTCCAGCAGAAATTGTGATTCTTAAATTTTAGGTATGTTTTTCCCTATCTTATGTTAAAAGATTAAAGAAAAAAAAGTGTATTTTAGAATCATTGTATTCTGCTCCCGTCCTCTGTTTTTCTATGTGGAGACAGACAGCTCAAGCTTGCCAGTACTCAAATGTGCTCACAAGGCTGTGTATCCACTGTATTGTCCTTTAGACTTTCACCATTCTCCCTTGCTACCATTAGTTACAGACCTGTTCCCACTCTCCATTCTCAGACAGCATGTCTGTCATCCAGAGTGCTGGTCCTTTCCTTTTGATTTCCTGCTATTCCTTTTGGCCCCCTCCTCCAGTGCTCGGTCTCACCCCAGCTCTCCCTGAGGACATGCAGGGACTTCTCCCTGGGTGCAGGCCCTGGGGAGCACAGCCTGTGCCTTTCCCTGCTATCCAGCCCTCCTCCACCCCCTGCTCTGCCTTCAGTGCTCGGAGGCTTCCTCGCAACCCATCTTCAGTGCTGTGGAAAATGCACCATTGACATTCTGGGAAAACTACTTCCCTCTCCCTTTTCAGAGAGAAGTTGTAAAGCTACAACTCTACAGGCACATGTGTGGCTCGGACACCAGGTACAGCCAAGACCACAGCAGTGGGAGAGACATCTCTGTGCAAAACTGAGTGTAGCATCTCCTGCTCTGCTCCAGCTTTACCATCCTTCTCCAATCCTGCTGCTGTGTGATGTACTGCACGCACTGTTTATCTGTTATATGGCACATTAAAAATGGACATGTGTAGTCTTGCCCATGGGTTCCTTTAGGTACGCATGGCACTTGGGTTTTTTTCTCCAGTTTGTGTAGCACTTCTCCTTGTCTCAGCCTTTTGCATAATCATTATGTTATTGTGGGTAGAACTGCAGTATTTCTGGATTAGTAATTATTACTAGAAATCCATGGTGTTTAATTGCAGAATCTTAATCCAAGGGGGAAAGAGATGCCTAAATCTGTAGCCTGTATGGTCTCCTTGGAAAGCTGTGAGTTCCTTCTTGCATCCCCTGCCCCTGCTCAGCTGCGGACATAAGGGGTGATGACTGAAGGACATGGGATGCCTTCCAGGCTGGCAGGATCTGCCATCTGACCCCAAATGATTCAGACAGGTTTTTTCAAATACACCAGAAGATGGTCACTAGGCTGACGCTTCCACCTGAGCTCCCAACAGGCAGATATTCACCTTGCATCCTTGTCTGTGGCATACGAAGCCCATACATGTATTTCCAGCTTTGAGAATGCATATCTTTCTTTTACTGCCAGTGGACAGCAGCAGTGAGCACACGTGAGGGAGGTGCACTCAGGTGGAGGAGCTCCTCCACTTACTGACAGAGCTCTGGGGACAGGCAAATAGGTTGAGGAGTATCAGCGAGTGAAAGAGAGAGACAGACTACTGCAATTGCACCCTACCTTCCCCGAGACAGACCCAACAAGCAGACAGCACCCATAACATGGAGAATTCCTTATCCTCTCTCCACCTGGCTGAATGCAGTGACTTAGGGGATAAAGAGCAGTGGCAACAAGTTCCTGCCCAGTGCAGTGGGCATGTCTCCTCTGTGACTACCCCACTTGCCCAGGTGCCCTTGCACAACAGGTACAAGGCTCTGCAAGTGGAACTGAACAATAATGAGGATGATGGTTCATCTCCGAAGTTAAGTCAGCCTACGCCCAGCGTCAAAACTGCTTCCATAATGAAGAAAAGATGGGTCATTGCCATAAGAGACTCCCTTCCAAAAGGAACAGAAGGCCCAATAGGCAGACTTGACCCACTTCAGTAGCACTGGTCCCTTCTAACCCAAACCATTCTGTGATTCTATGATTCATAGACCACCCAACCAGGATGAAGAGGCAGACAGAATATTCTGTTAAGTAGCTGGGAGAAGTCTCACAATCACCAGCCCTTGTTCTCCTGAGGGACTTCAACTTACCAGATGTCTGCTGGAAATACAACATGGCAGAGAGGAAACAGTCTGGGAGGTTCCTGGAGCATGTAGAAGATAAATTCCTAACCCAGCTGGTGAGGGAGCCACCTAGAGAAGGTGCCCCACTGGACCTGTTGTTTGTGAACAGAGAAGGGCTTGTGGGTGATGTGATGGTTGGAGACTGTCTTGGGCTAGTGACTAGTGATCACTAAATGATAGAGTTTTAATTCTTCAGGAAGTAAGGAGGGGGATAGGCAGAATTGCTGCCCTGGACCTGCGGAGGGCAGGCTTTGGCCTTTTTAGGATGCTGGTTGACAGAGTCCCCTGGGAGGCAGTCCTGAAGGGCAGAGGGGTCCAGGAAGGCTGGACATTCTTCAAGAGGAAATCCTACAGGCACAGGAGCAGGCCATCCCCATGTGCCGAAAGATGAGCCAGTGGGGAAGAAGACTGGCCTGGCTGGACAGAGAGCTTTGGCTGGAACTCAGGGAAAAAGAAGTTTATTAGCTTTGGAAGAAGGGGCAGCCAGCTCAGGAGGATTACAAGGATGTCATGAGGTTATACAGGAAGACAATAAGAATGGCCAAAGCCTGACTAGAACTTAATCCAGCTACTGCCTTAAAACACAATAAAAAATGTTCCTATAAATACATTAGCACAAAAGGAGGGCTAAGGACAGACTAGATCCTTTCTTGGATGCGGGGGAAAACACAGGGACAAAGGATGAGGAAAAGGCTGAGGTACTTAATGCCTTTGCCTCAGTCTTTGACAGCAAGACCAGTTGTTCTTCAGGTACCCAACCCCCTGAGCTGGAAGAGAGGGAGCAAAATGAAGACCCCATAATCCAAGGGGAAATGCACAGTAACCTGCTACACCACTTACACACATACAAGTCTATGGGGCTGGATGGGTACTGAGGGAGCTGGCAGAAGTGCTCACCAAGTGCTTTCCATCATTTATCAGCAGTCTTGGCTAACTGGGGAGGTCCCAGTTGACTGGAGGTTAGCAAATGTGACCCCCATTTACAAGAAGGGCTGGAAGGAGGATCTGGGGAACCACAGGCCTGTCAGTCTGACCTTGATACCAGGGAAGGTAATGGAGCAAATCGTCTTGAGTGCCATCATGCGGCACATAAAGGACAACCAGGTGATCAGGCCCCATCAGCATGGGTTTATGAAAGGCAGGTCCTGCTTGACTAACCTGATCCCCTTCTATGACAAGGTGACCCACTTGGTGGATGAGGGAAAGGCTGTGGATGTCCTCTATCTAGACTTTAGCAAAGACTTTGGCACCATTTCCCACAGCATCCTCCTGGAGAAACTGGCTGCTCATGGCTTGGATGGGTGTACTCTTCACTGGGTACAAAACTGGCTGGATGAATGGGCTCGAAGAATAGCAACAAATAGAGTTAAATCCAGTTGGCAGCTGGTCACAGGTGGTGTTCCCTAGGGCTCAGTACTGGGGCCGGTTGTGTTTAATATCTTTATCAGTGATATGGACAAGGGGATCAAGTGCACCTTCAGTAAATTTGGAGACAACACGAAGTTGGGTGGAAGTGTTGATCTGCTGGAGCATAGGAAGGCTCTGCAAAGGGATCTGGACAGGCTGGATCCATGGGCTGTGGCCAGCAGTATGAGGTTCAACAAGGCAAAGTGCCGGGCCTTGTATGTGGGCCACAACAACTCCATGCAACGCTCCAGGCTTGGGGAAGAATGGCTGGAAAGCTGCCCGTGGAAAAGGACCTAGGGGTGCTGATTGACGGAGCTGAACATGAGCCAGCTTGTGCCCAGGCAGCCAAGAAGAGCAACAGCATCCTGGTCTGTATCAGCAATAGTGTGACCAGCAGGGCCAGGGCAGCGATCATCCCCTTGTACTTGGCACCATGAGGCTGCAGCTCGAATCAGTTCTGGGCCCCTCACTACAAGAGAGACATTGAGGTGCTGGAGGGGCTCCAAAGAAGGGCAGCAAAGCTGGTGAAGGGTCTAGAACATAAGTCTTATGAGGAACAGCTGAGAGAACTGGGATTGTTTAGTCTGGAGAAAAGGAAGTTCTGGGGGGACCTTATCACTTTCTACAACTACCTGATAGGAAGATAGAGCGAGGTGGCTGGTCTCTTCTCCCAGGTAACAAGTGATATGACAAGAGGAAATGGCCTCAAGTTGTGCCAAAGGAAGTTAAGATTGAATCTTAAGAAAAATGTCTTCACCTAAAGAGTTGTCAAACACTGGAACAGGCTGCCCAGGGAAGTGGTTGAGTCACCATCCCTGGAGGTATTTAAAAGACATGTAGATGTGGCACTTAGGGACCTGGTTCAGTGGTGGACTTGGCAGTGAGTCTAACCCTTGAGTTCAACAGTTCAGCTAAGTGATCTTAAAGGTCTTTTCCACCCTAAATGATTCTGTGAGTCTAAAATAAATAAACAAATAAATAAAATCACCAAATGTGAAGGCTTGAATGGCCTACTTGCTCTCACAGCAAGACTTCTTACCATAAGCTTTTCCAAGCAGTCATGCCTCATCCCTGGCAGTGTTCAAGGCCAGGTTGGATAGGGCTTTGAGCAACTTGGCCTAGTGAAAGGTGTCCCTGCCCATGGCAAGGGGTTGGAACTGGATGATCTTTAAGGTCCCTTCCAACCTAAACACTAGAGATCATGACTTGCCTCATGATACACAAAATACCAAGCAGTTGAAGTTCATTCTATATGAAGCTAAACAAGGTGGACAAATACGAGGTGCTTTTTTCAGTTGCATCCTTTCTCCGTGTAGATGTTAACTAATGAAGGATGTAACTGTAGCATGCAAAGTCTCTCATATGCGGGTTTTGAGTGTTATGTAGTCATTGGTCAGGTTAATCCTCCATTATTGTATCTCCAGGCATGTGACCAGTAGATCTCCTTACAGTACTAGCATATCAGCTGCAGTCTCACATTTTGAATGCAGTTATTGAATACATCCCCACTACCCTGAAAATACATATTTGACACTGTGATTTAAAACCCACCCTGGACCACCCCTGGATCAGGAAGTCTCTTGAGTTGCAGGTTTCTGGCAGCTGAGAAGAGAAATGTTGCTGTATGTTTGCTTTCTTCTTCTGCCTTTCCAGAGGCATCTGCTAGGGAGGAGAAGGTGGGTAGGCCAGATCAGTCTCAGGACTGACCTGAATGGCTAGTTTTTGATTGTGTTTTAAATGGGCTTTAAATCATTCTATGGAAACTGGCTGCCAAATTCTGAAAGACATTAAAGAAAACAAAACAAAACAAGCCCGTAGCAATGTAACCCATCTCTCCCAAAATAAAATCCACAAAAATAAACCCAAGAGGAACACCATATCCAGCCTTCACCAAAATGCAAGAGCCACGTTTCTGGGGGTAGGAACATAAACCTGACAGTGGTGGGTCAGGCCAAGCTCTGTGCTTCCCTGGACCAGACTGCTGTAGTTGAGCAGTTTATTTCATTCTTTCCAAGCAGAGCCACTCCACTGCTGAGGAAATGGTCTGTTGAAGGCATGTGTTTTAAAGAGCTGCGTTTCATCCATCACCTTTCACAGATCCATTGTGCCCTCTCTGCCTTTTGTTTTCAAAAGGGGTGTGAAATAACCTGCTTTTTAGATAAGAATTTATCGGCTGGATGGCTGCCCATGCACCAAATCTTACATTTGCTCTGCTTTGGACCAAGTCACGTTTTTTGGTCCCTGTGGAGCTGTGCTCTGACCACAGTTTTGTTTCTACTGTAAACAGTAGCTGAATGAGTTTATTTGGCACTATAATGGTTTCAAAGGCCAAGAGAACAAATATGCATGTGCTCTTTGCCTTTTGGTTTTACTGGTGCCAACCCAGACGTGTGCCTCCATATTTGACTTGCTGGGCAAGGGACAAAGTACTGGTACACGTTATGGGTTATTGCTTGCACTTGTGGCAGGTCTTTTTCAGCCTGCCCAGCTGACCAAGCTTTGAGGACAGTCCACTAAAGGTGCATGACTTGATGCAGGGCTCATTCAGACGTCAAGCCCTTGAAACCTCAGAGTAATGATAAACAGATGGAGCATGTGGAGACAGCTGCTAAAACTTGTTCTCTAAACAGGATATCATGCTGTCTTTTTTAGAAAAATGAAATCTTACAATGTTAGAGGTTTTTTCCTTTTTCTCTGAGCAGAATCCTAACTCTTCAGAAGGATGTTTTGGCCATACCTTCTATTCTCATACTTTATCCCAGATGTCACAGTCTTTTTCACAGCAGAAGACTAGATGGGTATTTTCATGTTCTCCACTGCCTGGTGTGAAGAATCTACTGATGGAGCTAGAGATGCCCACTAGTACCACCCTGTGCTGCTGTGCACTGCTTGTCCTTCCCTTGCTGATCACTCACTCTACAGGTTGAGAGATGGGCCTTGAAGGGCAGCAAATGCAGAGCAGTAGCTGCAGGCTCCATTTCAGGAGCTTTTCAAGGGTTGAATTTTTGCTTTTGTTTCCCTGAAAAGAAAGCATGGGCTGGGTTTCAGCTGCCCTACAGCTTTTCTGTCTCCCAGGAGAAACTTCAAAATACAGTTAGAAGCTGTTCCCAAAGTGTTTTTAATGTTTTAATGCTTTTCTTTATGGATGGGATGATTAGAGCAGAGACCAAAACAAACTAAGTTCACTTAAAATTCAGTACCTTTGTGGTCCATAGGTGCAATGAGTTGGCTACATCTAGAGACCTTTTAAGGGCTTTTTTTGTGAGCTCATGTTTTATAGTGTTATGTATCAATGACTTGTAATTCAAGGAAATAAATGTAAAATTACCGAGAGGGCAGGACATATTTTATAGTCCAAGAGCTGATGCCTGTAAGTATTACACGTTATTTTGATTCATATTAAATACCACTGAAGCTGCTAGACACACTCAGGAAATGCTTTTATTGCAAGTCTGTGCCGTTTTAGCTGAAGGCGCTGTGGAGGACTTGGAGCTGTCTCCTGTCATTCCAGCACAAGATCCCACTTCTGTTTGAAGCACAACTCTTCCAATCTGCAGTGACCTTGGAAATTATTTTAACAATTCATGTCTCTTTTTTCTTTCCTTTTAGCTATTCTTTGGAAATTGGACGGAAGGCATGGTAATAAAACTCTCTTCCTTCAATCCTGCGAAGTCTTAGGACCATTATCCTTCTTGACTTAGCCTGTTCCTTTGCCCACTTTCTTTTAGCGTCCTTGTTTGGCTATACTACAGCAACAGTTACTGTAAGCAGAGATGAATAGAGATGGAGCTGAGGCCTTTGAGGGTCTCTTTATTATGCTTAGAAATGACCCTTTTTATATTTGGAATCCCAGTTATCTTTACATAAGTTAATACTTGGTGTTATGTGGAAACCAGAAGGTGGATTATGGAAAAGTCAAATATGTTTGTGCATCATTTTGAAAGTGTTTGTAATAGCATGAAGGATATCTTGTGTATTTTGGCTGTGTTTCAGAAAAAAAGAAAACTTTGTGTCTGTAACTTTATACTAAAAGTTTTTATTTTTATCCTTCAAATTATAAGGTGCATTTGAGAAGCGTAAACAAAATGAGACTGAATGTAAGACAGGCAGAATTGCAAGCGGTGGTGGTTACAACAGAGGTAATTGTTCTGCCCAAATTATATCAATGAACCTTTCTGTGCTCTCAGTCCATACGTGGGAGTGAGAAATGAGAGGGGCTGGGGAGGAAGGGAGAGCGGGTGGAAGAGAAGTGACCTGAACTTTTAATTCCCTTTTGGGAATTAAATCTGTCTTCATCAGAGAAAAAAAACATATCTTTTTAGTGTGTCATTTGGTACAGTTCCTTTTGTCCTGCTGCCCATTTAATGCATATTAACCCTTGGGGAGCTAGAGGCGTTGGGCAGCATGTGGAGTGCTGTGAAAGAAACCACTGGCGCTGCGCTGGGCTGGCCTGTCTCAGGAAATTCCAAATGAGTATAAATAAATGCTCTGTAGCAACCTCTGGGCTCCCTGCCTGCTGATGTGTCAGGAATACGCACTCCCTTTAAGGCAAAGGAAAGTGTGCTTCAGACTTAATTTCCTGAAAAACTAAATGCAGCGACATCTGAGGGTTTGCTCCTGGGTGGATTGGTGAGTGAGACCCTTGAACAGGCTGGGGGAGAGGTGAGATGCAAGTGGCTGGCTCTGCTAGCACTGCAGGCCAGTCGAGAAGAGGGATGGGGGCACTCCAGGGTACCACATCTGAAACCAGCCCTTGATGTTCTTGTAAGATATTAAGCTGGAATTTTTTTAATGTTTTATTTAATTTTTTAGCAGTGCCTGGTTATCTGGGCTGCCTCACAAGTACTGCTTTCTGATGGAAGTTTGCACTTGCAGCTTTACGCACTTCCTGGCAGCCTCTTTGATTTTGTTGTTACATACAGAGTAGTTTGCTTCCTTCAACAAGCACAGGTCTTCTACTGGGAGATCGGTGTTGTGAACAGTCAAGCGAAGAGAACGCTGCACCTATTTACTGTAAGGCATCGTTTCAACAGCAGAAAGGTAGCTGTTATCCTTAAAGTTACTGATTTTTAATATTTTTCATAGACTTTCAATTATAAACCACTGGTTTTAGCTATTTAGAACGTGCGTATAGAATTAATCCTGATAATGACCTTTTCCATATTTTCTCTTAATGATTGCTTTTTAACTTTCTGAAGAAAAACAGTTCAGCAGTCTGAACTCTTTTACATTATGAGAAAAAGCTTTTAGTGTTTTTGGATAATGCAAACTGCTTATGCTTTTGAAGTCTGGAGGCAACACACGTCTTATCTCACTGATTAATATAAAAAAGGGTAGGAGGCAACAATTCCCAGTACTTGAAATATTATACTGATTATGCAGCATAAGCCATATTCCTTATGGAGGTAAGCATGTGACAAAATAATGTCCTTACAGAACTCATAAATACAAATATTTGTGTAGAGCCGTTCTTGCAGAAGACAATTCTTCCATTTTTTCCACCCTGTGCACAGCTGTAAGAGTGAAGTGTAAATCAGTTTTAATATTCCATGGCAGGTTTATATCCCAGGAGTCCAGGTTCTTTCCTGATGGTTACCTCTGTTACAATAACCCTATGTATCTGTTCTCCACTTCTCACCTCTTTGGAGATTTATAGGCACAGAAGGGTAATGACATTATAAATCTAAAGACTTTGGGTTTGTGATTCAGTTGTTCATGGCTAGAAAGCAAACATATCCTTCTTTGCTTGCGCTTCAGCAGGTAACACTGATGCACAGTTGTGTTAAAAGACGTTTTCAGGCAAACACCTGGTTTGCATCCATGACTCCTTTGCCCCCATGGGAAGTGGGGAGATGATTTAAATGAGTGAGGAAGGAACGTAAGTATTTGGGGGTTTACTCCTCTTCTGCTTTGCTAGCCCTCTATCTGGGTGTTGTGAAGCCCATCCTATTATGTGGATGCAAGCCTTGGTCTCTGTAATTATTTTTTCCTTTGTCATTTTTCTTGTGAGAACGCAGTGGTGTAAAGTAACGGGATGATGTACTGTTGGAAGAGTGGGGCGGGTATGCCACATTTTCAAAGCCTAAGGGAGGTAGGGGGCTTCAGGGTTTCTCCTACACAGCAGAGGATATCAAGGTATCTTACCAGCACTGAGGCTCGACCTGGTGTTCATCAACATTGTTAACCCAGATCTATTGGGCTATGGTGGTTCAAAACTGAGCTGCTCTACAACGGTGCTCAGTAGATGGCATCACATGGCTTTCTCCTCGGCTGGAAGGAGCTTGTGATTGGTATCTACTGTTTGCCATTACTTATTTTGCCAGGCCTCAAGGAAGTCTGATTTGGAAAGTATCTTTAAATCGAAGGCTCTTCATTTATCACAAATGTGCCCTGAGCCAGTAAGTGTGCACACAGTAGAAAGTGAATGAAATGCATGTTTTGGGGAATGACGAAGGGCAGTTCTCAAGTAGTCAGATACTGTAAGATGAAAAAAATGCACATGGAATCAGGTGCTTGGAAAGAATAAATTCATTCTTGTTTGGACTTGCCCTCTTGACATCTGCTTTTCAAACGTAAGTGAACAGGACTGAGCTGCCCCCTGTTTCAAACCCACAAGTCAAGGGTGACTGTTTACACCTTGTCACTCCTTCTGGTGATACCTGACAGAGCAGGAGACTAGCTTGATCATGAGTAAATAAGCATCTTGCAGCAGAGAGGATTGTCTGTGGCTGAGCCAGCTAAGCCCCCATCACCATTTCAGTGGTTTGCTTTCAATGCAAGGCAAGCTCGCTCTTTATCAGTTACATTTTTTGACATGGCACGTTGGTTAAAAGACACTGGATCTTTAGGAAATGCATGTGCAATGCAACAAGCGCTGCCACTTGCTTCTGACTTGCTTGATGGTGGACCTGCTGGTCATGCTTAGAGCCACAGCGTACCCGTGGGCTGACTTGGGACAGCAATCTGCCCAAGTGGCCACTATTTTTAGAGTAGTTTCTACACAGAGGTGGCAGCACTGTTGACAACAGCAGCAGCCCCCACGATGGTTTCTGCTCTGCTCTTCCTTGCTGCTGGTGAGGCAGTTGGCAGAATAAGCTAATGACTGTATCCTTTCCCACCCATGCCCTGCTTCCTGCCAGCTGTAGTTTGATTTCCCCTGGGACCTGTGAGTCAGAAACTGGGATGGAGGCAAAACAGACTAGTCTCTTAGTTTTGAGTTTCCGTGGTTAGTGGCCTTGGGGTGGTGCACGTACAAGATGCTCCACCATGGAACTAACACATCTAGAGCCATTCCCAGAAAGTGAGAGCAGTTTAAAATGAGATTTATTGTTGGCCTCAAATAAGGGAGGTGTCAAGAATATAAAGCAGATTTTGTGCATTTTGATAAGGGGGCATATTGCAGTCACTCTCAGGACAGCTGGTTGTGCTTTTTTATTTTTCCCCAGGAATAGATTGCTCATAAACAAGATTAAAACTTTGCTCAGGGTTAATTAATTTGCATGACTTTCTTATTTTATCTTTTAAATAAACTTCTGTTTGAGCTGCAAGTTTTCCATTCAGAGATTCTAGAAGTAAAAGTTTTAGATATTAAAAAGACTGCAGAGGGTTAGGAGGTGTGGTTTTTGAAACATGGTTTTCACTTTCAGCTCACAGAAATAATTTTTAGTTGTAGTTATATGAAGTTCAGATATGAATTCTTTAAGTAACTTTTTTACTATATAAAAGAAAACTTTTAATGGTGTAAAAAAAAAAAGTAAAGTGACCTTGAAAAACCCTCTCCCAGACAACAAAAACACTGTTTACTGTATATATGCCTTTGGGTAGCTGGCTGGTAAGCATTCTGAGCATTTTCTGCGTGATACCAAAATGCTCTGGTTTTTGTAGCTATGAACAGTAGTCAGCATGTAGTTAGTAAACATGCAGCAAAGGGAGAAGAATAAGAAAAGCCAGAGTCTCGTCTACAAGGTTAAGAAATGGCTCTGTGGTTTACGAATTGACCCTTGAGGAAGAGGTGACAGTGGGACATGCAGACTAGTGCATGCATCTGATCACCGATACTAAGGTGAGAGTTGATTCATTGGTTTTGCTATAATGCTAAATAATTAAATTTTTATTATGTTGTTATTATAATGATAATTCTCATAGAGTGCTAAGCAACTAAGATTTTTTAGGTTCAAAGGAACATAACTGTTTGAAGCGAGTGTTTTCACTGTGGATTGATCAAGTCAATGGAAAGACTTTTGATGCTTTTAATGGCATTTGCATTGTGGTTGTGATTGTTTTGAGATTTTCTTCTGTTGCTGTAATGGTCCTACTTCTTCTAGAAAGAGCATGGTCTTAAGACAGCAGATCCATTCTTAAAATGCCTTCTTTTACCTTTGTTGTCTGGTAAATGTGGTGTCCTAGTCCAGTGCCCTAGTGTTTTCAAGTACGACAAAAATGCAGCAGCCCTCTGAACCACCTTTCTTCAGCACTGCTGCTGCTTACGTTCATTAGCTTAAGGTGATGTCCTTAATTCACTTCTGTGAGGTTTACCACTACAGATACCGGAGCAGGAGTTTCTATATCTTGAAATAAAAACCCTATTTATTACACAGTGTTGTAGCTTCAGCCTTTCTGTGTTACTAGTATCAGAGAAGTTGTTATCCCCCATTTTTTTATTACAACCAGTATCCCAAAGCACTGAGTATTTAGATGTCAGATTTAAAAGTGAGCTCCCTAGCTAGGGTATTGACACATAAAAATAATCTAAAAACCTTATAAAGGTATCTTACTATTTTTCTGCTGCTCATTTTTCTTTGAGATTAAATTTGCAGCAAATGGAATTCCTCTTTAAGAGGAGAATCCTCCACACCTGTAATTGCGGAGTTGGTAGCAGAGTCTGCCATCCCTCTCTGGCTAGGGCATTTTTGTTTGGACTGTACCCAACAACCTCAGGTGCATCAAGACTTAAGTCCCATTTGCTGCAGGCATAGCTGTAGCTGAGTAATAGCAAAACAGACTGCCTTTCGTAGGAGGCAGTATTTGTTGGGTTTTTTTCCATAGCAGAGAAGGAGAAGAAGGGGTTATCAGCCACGTCACCACTATAGTGTAATGTGGTGGGCAGTTGTGCCATTGCTTGTACAAAACCAAAACACTCGATGCTCTTGCTGGGTCTGGCGAAGTACAGAAACAACTTTCTTTAAGTTTCCCTCTCTCAGTTCTTGGAGAAAAATAAAACAAAAATTTGGTAGGTTGATTGACTGGGTTTTGGGCTTTCCCCCACCTTTGAAAATAGTGGAGAGCAGGCTGAATTGTGGGGAGCTAGTAATTTCATGGCAGCTTCTGTATATTGCTATCTGAATGGAAGCTGATCAAATGAGTGTGCTGCAAGGCTAAGATCGATTTTCTAAGTGGTTTTGTTGTGGTTGTTTTTTTTTTAACTTACATCCAACTCCCAACACCTGAAAAGGAGAATGAAAGAAAAATTGTTAATTATTTCATTCTACTTTTTCTCTTCAAATGAGTGCTTAGCCTCGGTTTTTGGTTCTGATTCTCATTTATATGTTCTGAAGGACAGAAAGAGGAAAGAACCAAAGTAGTACTGGAGTGGAAGGAGAAGGGGAAAAGCATGAATTTCTTCTGCTGTAGTAGAATATCAAAAGCCAGAACTCTTTTTTGGTTGGTTTGGTTTGTTATGGTTTTTTTAATCCCCTCTTTCCCTGCCCTAGATAACCTTTCAAACTGCAGTTGAGCATATAAAAATACTGGTTTGACACCATTTGTGCAAGCGATTGCCTCTGTGTTTTTCCTCTGCAGCATTCTTTACGAATTGTCTTGTGCCGTAACTCTGGAAGGAGACTGCTATTCATAACATTGTTTTAGTGGAAAAGACTTCTTTAACAGCAGTCAGATCCAACATAAAAATGCTTTTGAGCAGATATCATAACCAGATGGGGAGAGAAGGCTTTAGATGTGATGTCTGTATTTTTCAAGGCACCTTAGATGTCTAGCTTTAGAAATACATCTTCACTTGCTTCTCTCTGCGCTTCCTCTCCAAAGCAGCTTTACCATACAGTTTTGCTAGCACCAGAACTCTGTGTCTGCCCACATTTCCACTGCTTTTCTCTTCCTCAGAAGTCTTGAAGCACATGAACTAAACATTCAATTTTTTCCAGTTCTCCTGGTCTGGAAGCAGACATGATTAGCATGGGCTCAGGTAGGGCTGACTCAAAATGTTACTATACTGATGTTCTCATGTAGTGCATTGGATAGGATATAATTTAATAGAAGTTGGCAAGACTGGAATGATTGGACAGAGCCAGTCCCAACAGTGCAGGAGGCGAGAACTGAAGAGTGCATCTTTTAAATGCTGCTTGTGCCTTGCCCGTGGTGATCCTGCAGCAGGCAGAGGGAAATGAAGTCTCCGCATACTTCTGGAGAAATGCATTAGTAACGACAGTACCACAACGAGGCCTCTGTGCTTCACAGAGTGTTTTACTTCACAGGTACTGGCTTAAAAGCATGATGTGTTTGTGTCTCATTGCGTTTAAAGAAAACTGGAGTGTCTGCAGTATTTTCACAGGCAGAAGTGTATGTTTATGCGTCTGCACATACTGCTTCAGTGTAACACAATGGCGTGATTAATATTTGCCTGAGCTACAGCATAGACTGGGGAATAATTTTTCTAATTTTAGCAGTGCCCATGATCAGCTGGCCAAGGATGAGACAAGCCACCCAACAGGAGTGTTTGTACTCCTCAGGATTTGCTGCAGTACTTCGGCGTGTGTTGGGTCAATGGGGTAGGAATCTCTGGCACTTGAGGTCTCTGGAGATGAGGGCTTGCCTTTCTGGCTGTAGGGCAAACAGATACAGCTTCCTCTGAGGTTAATTTTAGGTACTTGCTTGTGTAGCACTTCATACTCACCCACCAAAGCTAGGGAGTACGGGCGTCGATGGTTCATCCAGGACCTAAGGGTTGAAAGGAAGAAGGGCTGTGCTCTTATCAGGTGTTTATTCATTTCTTTTTTATTATATATGTATATTTTTTCCTTTTGGAACAAATAGTACCATTTTTATTGCTTGAAAACAGCAATCCATTTTGCTTTGTTCCATGCTTAACAGGCACACCCATTTTGGCCCTTCTTTGAGACAGCAAAATGCACAAAGGCTTGGCGCAGCTCCTGCACGCTGCATTGGTGTTGTGTGGTTGTTGGTAGATTGCACGCCTGATCCTCGTTTGTCTTAACGTATCAAGAAACATCTCCAGAGATCAGCTCATAATGCTGGGATTGTGTTGGTGTAGGGGAAGTCGCAGGCAGCCAGCTCCGCACACAGTCTTATGCTTGTGGAGTGGCAGATATGAACTGTGTCCTGGTAGTGCTGCCAGCTTCAGCCGAGGAGCAAAGGGATTTCATTGTGAAGACACTGAGCTGCCTGCAGGTGTTTGTGGAGAGGTTTAGTGAGGGATTCACTGCCAGTGTCATTATTTTATTATCATTATTTATTTTTTATAGGTTTGTGTTGAGCAATCTTAATACTACTCCATGAAAAAGAAATAAAATATGCCTGAGCTTCCAGTTTGGCTCTCATGACTTAACATGAGATTTGCATGTCTTTTTAGAGGTTTTATGAATATTTTTCCAATGATGCATTAATTCCTAAGTCCTGGGGCTTCCAAACAGTCTGTTCCTCCCTCCCCCATCCAACTTTTATGCATTGTGCCCAAGGACAGCTTAGAGAAGCTGCCTGACTTCACTCGTGTAGTGATGGGAGAATCGGAGATGTTGCTGGGTAAAAGAGAAGGACCAAGAGAAGCAGAGGAAAGGAACTGGGAAAAACAGGAGAACAGGTAAAACTGATGGACCTTGAATTTACAAGGTGAAGTGACTAAAAGCAAGCCTGGGATGAGGGGCAAGAGTATAACCAGATTTTGGGTTAGAATCAGTGGAGCAAGCAAATGAATGTAAGTGCAGAAAATGGGTGAGAGAGAAATCCGAAGTGTGGGGAAAAGGCCAAATGAGACTAGAAGGCTACCGGGAAAGAGGGCCAGTGTGAGAGTGGGGGAAAACCTAGAGTGCAGGCAGGAAAGTGACCAACCTAGGGTGAGGAGCTGTGGGGTGTGGGAGGGAGTTCTGTCTGCGGGGAACAGGGCCAGGATGAGAATCTGGGAAGAGAGTGCTGAATTTGGGAAGGAAGAGGAGTAATTCAGACAGCACGCTCTGTTTCATTCTCTCCCTGTCAGTGGGAGTCCTGGAGGCTTTTTCTGTCTGACATTCAGGCAGTCCCGCTGGAAGGAGCTGTGTGTGCTTATGTGCTTAAATATGTGTGTATGCATGTATTTTTGCTTCCACAGTGGTATTTAGATGGCTATATTCGGTACATCTATAAGTAAATACCACAGCATACTGAGACTCTGGTCTTTCAACAGAAACATGTGGTCGGGGAGGGGGGTGCGTGGGGTTATGTTTGTGTGTGCCCAACAGACTGTCCATGCTGCAGGACCAAAATATCAATGCGCTTAGGTCGGCCCCACTTCTGTGGCTCTTGCATGCGCCCGCCTGTGTCTGTGTCTCCATCCTACTCCTTTCCCCGTGTTGGGGAAGGTGGTGTTCACTCAGCAGCATCCTCCTTCCGTCTACTGCTTCGGGTGTCCTGTGGTAGCCAAAAGCATAAAGGATCACCATGAAAGCAGTTATACTGTCTGTAGACAAAGCTTTTCTTAAGCATGCAAGGAAACTGGAAAAACAGGAGCTTTTTTTTCCCCCTTCTCCTAAAACTTTTCAGAACAGCATTAAGTCACTTCCTGTAGTTGCAGTAAATCGAGAGTTTCTCTTTTCTCTCTCTCTCTCTCCCCACCCCCTCCCCCCCCCCCCCCCCCCCCCCCGCCAGGCTTGTATTCCTTTAAGAGGAGCGGGTTCCAGACCTCGCCTTATAAAAACGAAAGGCAGAGCTAAGTTCACTTCCAGCCACGGTAGCAGCCAGCAGCGGCCGGGGCGGGCCTCGCACCCGGCACGGTCGGTGGGCTCGGGCGGGCGGGGAGCAGCGGCCCGGTGGGACAGACGGACGGACGGCGGTCGGTCGGTGTGTCGGAGGTGCGCCGCCGGCCGGGGCTGCGCCGGTGCGGGTGGCTCTTCCTTATGGGGTGAAGAAGGAGAAAGCCGGGCGGGAGGCAGGGCTTCGGCGTGTGACACATGAAGCTGGGGCAGCCATACGTGGCTGGAAAATGTGCAGTGTGGGGGCAGAGGCATGTGGCTAATTCAGGTAACCGGAAAGCTGGCTTTTATTATTCTTCCAGCTCATAACTCACAACAGTTGGGTTTCTTTTCCTTCCTTCAAGTGGGACGGTAGGAGCAGGTTGTATAGCAGCGCTGCGTATAAATACTCAGCCCAAGGGAGCCCAGCGGATACGGTGGAGTTTTGTTTAGATTGCTGTGCGGACAGGCGAGTGCCGTGTCTGGAGGGCAGGCGGGCTTCGTCTTCCTCAGGTGCGAGGCGAAAAGTCTTCCTCCTCAGGGCGGGATTTGGGACCCCACTGGAAGAGGGTCCCGCTGCCTGTCTTGGGGCTGGGGGCTCTCTGCAGTTCAAAATGAAAGAGGCAGAGTTGCTGGTGGAAGTAACGTGAGCTGGGGTGAGAGCGAACTGGCATCACTGCTTCTGTAGCAGCACTTCCCTGCGCCATAAACCAGCTGCAGAGCTGTGTACAGTCTTAAGGGCATCGGTTGCATAAGGAGCAGGGTAGGAGTTCCCGTCGCCTGCACGAATGCACCCTCTAGAGAACTTGGTCTTCGGCAGATTTGTGCGGTACGTTGTAATCCTGTGGTCTTTATGTGCCGGCATAGTGTGTATGAAAGCTTGGTGTGACACAGAAAAGAGATTCGGGGAAGGACAGCTTTGAGCTACTAGCTGTGCCACTTGTGTGCCCCTTTGCTAACAGATCTGTTCTCTGTGTATGCTTGTGGACACATTTCCGTGGGTATGCGCTTCTCAGCATTTGAAAACCTGCTGATTAACTTTTTAAGTTGATCGGGATTTAGTGTCAGCAGAAAGCTGGTCTGCTTGCAGGGCTGTAGCAGCAGTTTCTGCCTCCGGCTCACTATGAGCACCCGTCTTTCTGCGCTTGTGTTTCAGTGTGCAGTTTACTGAGACATAGTTTTTTTCCAATGCTGATTTTTATTTCTTCTTTTCCAGAGAAAGAGGAAGTTGTTATAAATGGAGAAAATGAAAAACAACGGAAGGACCCCTATTTTGTGGAAACACCTTATGGTTACCAGCTAGACTTGGATTTTCTGAAGTATGTGGATGATATACAAAAGGGGAATACCATTAAGAAACTAAACATCCGGAAGAAGAGGAAAACCATACCAGCCTTGGCAGGTACCAAGAACTCTGGTGGCCAGTGCAGTGGCTGGACCTCCACGGAGTCTCTTTCTTCATCAAATAGTGATGAGAACAAGCAGTCTTGTTTGAGAGCAAAGCATCAAGTAACCTTGCCTGTTGCTGCAAGACCCTCAGTTTCCTTTGAAGCATCTCCTTCCTACTTAACTGTTCCTGACATTAAGCAGCTTCCTCCTCCCTCCCCCCAGCCTCCTCGGCATAACCTCCTTGTAACAAAAACCCTCATGGAAACACGGCGGCGACTTGAACAGGAGAGGATGATGCAGGTCATACCTGGAGATGCCCGCAGGCCCCGGCTTTCCAGCTTTGGAGGCATGGGCTCCACAAGCTCCCTCCCCTCTTTTGTGGGATCCAGCGGGTACGGTCACATGTCTCAGCAGTTACAGAATGGGTATCAGGGGAACGGTGACTACGGTGCCTGCTTCAGCTCCTCCTTGGGCAGTTCCATTCGTCACAGCCCCATGAGCTCGGGCATATCCACACCAGTCACCAACGTGAGCCCAGTGCATCTGCAGCACATCAGGGAGCAAATGGCAGTTGCCCTCAAGCGACTCAAGGAACTCGAGGAGCAAGTCAAGACCATTCCTGTGCTGCAGGTCAAAATTTCCGTGTTACAGGAAGAGAAGAGGCACATGATGGCTGAACTGAAAAACCAGAGGAAAGCCACTCAGAATGACACGTATGGTTTCAGAAAGCGATCCTACAGTGCAGGAAATGCAGAGCAGTGGGAGCACATGTCTCAGGTGAGAAGAGGTGGAGAACTGTATATAGATTGTGAGGAAGAGGTGGAGAATGTGGAGCAGAGCTCTCAAAGGATAGAGGAGTTCAGACAGCTGACTGCCGAGATGCAAGCTCTGGAGAAAAAAATCCAGGACAGCAACTATGAAAGCCCAGCAAACCTTCAGGTTAACAGAGAAAGCCTGACAAAAGAAGCCCGATGTGTTGCTGTAGGTGGTGATGAGAACATGAACGATGTGGTTATATACAGCAGATCTGCAAGGCAACACAAAGAAGTAGCTGTGGGGACAGAGAAAGAAATGAGAGAGTGTGGGGTTGGGGTGACAGAGGCTATGCTTGGCTTGTCTACGGAGGTCGAGAAGGAGATAGAGCTTCAGCAGCAGACCATCGAAGCCCTTAAGGAGAAGATATACAGGCTAGAGGTTCAGTTAAAGGAAACGACCCATGACAGGGAAATGACCAAATTAAAACAGGAGCTGCAGGCGGCTGGGTCTAGGAAAAAGGTGGATAAAGCCATGATGGCTCAGGCCCATGTCATCAGCAGGATCGTGGAGGCCGTTGTACAAACAAGAGACCAAATGGTGGGAGACCACGTGGACTTCGCTGATTCATCGGTGGGAAACCACCTTCAGATGAGCAGCATCGGCACCTCCTGCAGACCTGCCGTACAGAGCGTGGCTGCGGGCCCCGAGCTCCTGATGAGCCAGTGGCTGGTGAGGGAGAGGGCAGAGGTGCGAGACCAGGGCACGGGGAGCTCTGTTGAGCTGCGTGATGAGGCGGTGGGTGTAGAGACAAGAGTCTGTGAGACCGGCATCAACACAGAGGAGCCGGCAGACATGCCGAGTCCCCGCCAGCTGGCACAGGCAGCCGCAGAGGTGACGTCTGTGGGCTGTGGGGATTGCTCGGTGGACGTGGTGGTTTGCACCCCCAAGGAGCACGTGTCCCGTGAAACAGCCACAGAGGCTGTGCTCAGCATGGAGGCAACAGTGATGGCCGTGCCTTCTGTGGCTAGCCGGGAAACCAGCACTGCTTTGGAGATGGTGAGTCGGTGCACCAGCACGGATGTAGCTTCCCTGGTGGACTGCGGGACAAACACTGCTCTGAGCAGCTGCGATAAACAGACCAACACCGAGAGCATGGAGACACGGAGCGTGGCAGTAGGAGATGGCCGGGTGAAGGACATACACGCGTCTGCTAAAACGCGTTCGGTAGGAGTGGGCACCTTGCTCTCTGGCCACCCTGGCTCTGAAAAGCCCTCTGCAGTAAAAACCAAAGATTGTGGTGTTGGGCAGATAAATGTTCATGAGAATTACCTGGTTGGTCTTAAAATGAGGAGCATTGCCTGCGGACCCCCTCCATTGCCAGTTGTGCCGCCTGGCACCAGGAGCATTGGTGTTGGTGGAGAGTCTGTGTGTGAGCCGGTGAGTGGTCTGTTGGAAAGCCCTCTGCCTCCACCTGAGCTGAGGACAGGCTTGGATCACTATATCGAGCGTGTGCAGAAGCTGCTGCAGGAACAGCAGATGCTGCTTGCTGAAAATTACAGTGAATTGGCAGAAGCCTTTGGGGAGCCCCACTCCCAGATTGGATCCCTCAATTCGCAGCTCATCAGTACCCTCAGCTCCATCAACTCCGTCATGAAATATGCCAGCACAGAGGAGCTGCGGAGCCTGGACCTTCAGAAGCAGTGCATGGAGAGAAGCACCACACCAGGTAAGCTCAGCGTCCGGGCACGTGTTTGGTTGGCTACTTGCCAGAGCCACAGGTCAGTCACCTCCTCGGCTCTCGCTTAGACTAGAAGCAGGCGTGTGATCATCCCCAGTGAAATGCAGAACATAACATCATTGCTGGACATGTCCGTTTGGGTATTGTCTCCAGCCCGCTACTGGTAACCGAAGAAAACACAAGTGATTTAATCTCTCCCAGTCCAGCGGACTCTGAAGGGCCTGACGATGATGATGATGGCTCTGACCATGCAAGAGAGGTATCTAAAAGTGTGCAGCATCTGACCACTGTGCAAGGTGTTGAGTTCACTTACAACTTTAAGAGTATTCAAGGTTAATGCCTGTGGGTTTGGAGTTTTGTCCTTTCTTTAAACTTGGCATGCAATTTTTAAATCTACAGTGTCAGATTTGACAGAGTTGAAAGTCACGTTCAGCATCTATATCAAACTGACTTGTTTCCACAGACATTTCCCTGGGTCTTGAAATGTTTCTTCCAGTGCCTTCACACCTTGTGCCAGAGACCTTTGGGGTGCTTTTCCCATTCCAGCAAGACTGATTGCTTTGTAATGGGCAACTCCAGAGCACTTCACAGAAACCACATCTTGCGTCTTCTCTGTTCTAGTAACTATCCTAATCCCTAATTATAGCCTCGTGTGAAACACATGAGCTGTAATTACTGCTGGAGGTTTTGGTGACACTCAGGAAAGGCAAGAATTGAGATTTAAATGGTCCTTGCATTTATTTATTAACTTTAATAATTTTTTTATACTATTAATTTGAGGGATTTCTTTATTCCCTAGGGTAAAGTTGCTTACTTTTTTTTTAATTACTATGAATTTTGGGTGACTGATAGTCTAGTTCAAAACTTAGCCATTTTTTCTAATACCTTATTGGTGAATCCAAGCACATTACTGTTAAATGTAACAATTTTGGCTTACTGGACACCAATATGTAATACTCTAGCAGTGACTGTTAGATACTGTCTTCTTGGTCCTGCCACACAGTGACTGAAACAAGAGGTTAAAGAAATGTGAAAAACTTGTGCAAATTCGTCTGTATGGTGGGTGCTGAATTGGGGGGGGGGGAAAATCCTGAGTAAATACCATTTAATGTCATTATAATATCATTTGGTAATGAACTGCTGTATGAAAGCTCTTGAAGATTATTTACTGTCTTAAAATTTACCTGCTTTTATTAAAAGGCAGCTTGGTAAATCTGATTCTTTTCAATTTTCATGCCCTAAATGGAACAGTCCATTAAATGACCTGAAGTAAAAGTTTAGCTTCCCATAGTAAAGCAATAAGCAACATTTATATAGTGATAAAGAAAACATATGACATCCTGTCTGCATACATGCAGTGTGATACTATATATGCAATATTATTATCTTTCTGGTATGCACTTTGTATTTTGGACTTCTTACAAGTAATGATACTATAATAATAAAGAGTATCTAGCTGACACCAGAAGTGTCCTTAAAAACAGTGAACCAGATTTTTTACTAGCTGTAAATCCTCAATTCCTTTCCCTGCTTTTACTGCACAGTATCAAATATGTAGTCTAGAGATTTTAAAGTATTTAGACACAGGTGGGGCAGCGGATCATATTTTATAAATATGTTCTTACTCAGGTTCAGATTTCACATTCTTGATAAAATTATTCTAGAATAATTTTATTTTAACTTGCAATGCCATTATCTTTAGCTGTGGCTGCTGAGTGTAAAATCTCTGTATTTTTAGGCCCTGGTGAGAACTGCATGCCAGGACTGTGTGCGTAAGTCAAGCTCTGGGCTATAACAGTTTAGACCCATAAGAGAATTGCAGTGGAAAGGAGGTCATAAGCCTGAAATGTTTCCTGTTCTCTTTCTATTAATTTCAAAAATGTCTTTACTGCATTTATCTGCTGGTCCTGCTGCCTGTTCCTGTGGTTTTACAAATGATGTGTTACTTTTTTTCTGTAGAAAGATGTTTGCTGAATGAAGCACTAACTTAAATAATTCTGTAAGCACTTGAACTAATAAAGCTCTTCTATTCCATGGATGAGTGCCTCATGATAGCCCTGGTATGGTTAAAATGAGCAATTGGGTTTAAGTTATTCAAAGAAACATGACCTCGCACAAGCCTTGGTTTCTTAGGAAAACAGGCTGAAAATAGAGGCAGGAGTGTCTTGTTTCAGATTAGCAGCAGTAGTGTTGTCTTTAATATTTTATTCAAAGAGCATCCTTAGGAAGTGCCTCTTAGAGGTCAGGTCCTTTTAGGGCAAAAATACCTGAGCTGGCTTGGAGGTGTGTGGTTTGGGTACCAGTTTGCTATGTTAAAGCGTTAGTGGTCCATACTGCTTCTCATACTTGAGGTAGCACATCAGTCACATTCTCAGCTTTACGGATTTTAATCTCTGCCTGTGCTGGGCAGATGGAAGCATGCTGCAGTGACGTCTCACAGCCCCAGCGCAGCTTGTGGCAGGCAATGGAGACACAGGCATGAGAGGTGGAGCTTGCTGCATGGAATGCGGGCTGGCTCTGCTGCTGGCATCCGCCGGTGCAAGCCAAGTGGACCTCTGAGATGATCTCTGTACTGGGTCCATCAGCAATGAGTATATTGCTTGTTGAAAAATAAACACCTTCACTTATGTAACTAAGCAACTCCTATTTACATAGGCGCTGTCTTTCAGAAGCCCTAGTGATGTCAGGGAAATCAACCCTCCCTGTCAGTCGAGCCAGTTTCCACTCTGCAAAGCCATTTTTGCCATTATTGGCACCCTGTCTGTGTCCAGCTGGATTGTATGGATGTGGACAACAAACATGGATGCTAACCGATCCTTATTCTTAGACCTGACAGCATATAGGACTAAGAGAGGCGAGTGTATTCAGATTCTCCATTTATTGTCACAGGATTTTTGGGGACTTTCATAAGGTTACAGCTGAGTGTGACTGTGATACATTTTGCAAAATACCAGCCAGAGACCTAATGTCACTGGTAGGGGCTTTTCTTACATGGACTTTTCACAAGTCTTGTAGACGGATGTCTTTCACAGGCAAGGAGTTTGCAAAGGGTGGTATTTAAAAACAGCTCCTCTGCTGTTGCACTGAAATATTACCTGAACGTGTTTGACCTGAAAATGCATGGCTATTTGGCCTCAGAGATCTTTGGAGTATCAGTTTTAGCCACTTTTGGAGCAATCCTGACTGAGCACCCCAGTGGAAGCATTATACTAATCATCATGAGGAAGGAGGCAACTTTTTGAATTAATTTAGACTTGAGGAGTGAAAAGAGTGGGAAGCAAGTGGCATAGGAAAGTCTCATGGGTTAGGAAGACATTATGTGCCATCTGGTGCAAAGATCTTTCAAGGTTTTCAACTTTTCATCGGGGATGGCAGGCTGAGGGACAATGGACAGACAGAAGGAATGGTGGTGGTCTGAAAAGCCCCTGGTTGTCCAGTGTTGGTGTGTGGAGTTAATGAGATATTGTGGCCATGGTTGTCTCTCTCTGTGTTGTCACTCATCATGCAGAACCAGCAGGGAATTGGAAAAAGCTGAGATTTTTTTCTTTAGAGCTCTTCTGTTCAATGAAGTTTGTTTGTAGCTTCTTCTCTCAAAGACTGTTTGCTTGGTGGGTTGGTAGCCCCTCACCAGGCATCATGGACCATGCTAGTGCAGCTGAAGAGTTGAGGCTTGCCTCAGCCTCAGGTGCCGGTGCTTTTTGAGATAGACCCTGTAGAGCTCGGGGCTGCTAGAAGTCACACAGTTGTCTACATCTAGGCAAGTGAATGAAGCCCTCAGCTTCAACTCTGCCACAGATGTACGCCTTAATCAGCAGGTGAAGTTTCTGTACAGATGTGCTTGTTTGTGTAACAAACTGAATCCATTAGTGACTGGCATATGTGAAGCATTTTTCATACTTCCTGGAAGGTAGTGCCTGATGCAGAACGGTCATGCAGATGGTCCCATCTGTGTGCCAGATTTCTTTATACACGTGTTTGTCTGGCATCAAAGAATACAGTGCCTCATCCATGTTTTTCGAATGTATTTGTTGTGGTATTTGTTGACCTATTTGTGACAACTTACAAAGCTCAAATGCCTATGTAATTTGAAAATGGTAGCAACCTCTGTATTACAAGCTGAGGCGTATAGTGGGTTTTTTTTTTCTTTCAGTTTTAAGTATCCATCCAGTTATATCTGAAGAGAAGCAGAGTCCTCGTCAGTAATTGTCCTATAAAGACATTATTGAAGTGAAACTCCATAAACCTCTTCAAAAAGGTTTGACATACCTTCCATGTGTTAACACAAACTTACTACTATTATCATTATTATCATTAGAATATTTGCTGCTTTCATTTTGTGGCAGCAATATATGGAGTACCACCTATCTCCTCGCTTCTGCTTTGGTTAATAAAGAGCATAATTAATTTTTATTATTTCAAACCTATTGGTGCTTAGAGTGGCAAGCTGCAGTCTCCTAGCCTGTCTGTTAGAGTGGCTTTGATAATACCGCCTTTCCCAGGGACATGACGTTCAGGCACTGATCTTTGTTCAGAGTTCAACTCCCATGGTAACAGGCACATCTATGAATATTTAATGGCAGGAGATTCCCATTTTTCCATGTAAGTGTTGTCATATTCCAGGAACAACAAAGCATCAGTTGAGAGCAACTCCTCACAAATGAGAAAGAAAGAAAAGCTCTGAGATGACCTTCTTGCTCTGCCCAGCATCATGAGTTGCTGTGATCCACTACTCATCAGGAAAATTAAGGATGGCTTTCACTGAGCTTCGCACGCAGTTGTCTTGGAAAGGAGAGCATTTCATAAATAAGATGATTAGCTGCTTCACAGATGTGTAATTTTTTTTATTCAGTCTTGTTCAATTAGAGGAATTAGTTTTGACTTCCAGTTTCGGTAAACTGGCTTCACAAGCTAGTTTGGGGATGGAAAGCAGCTTCTCGACACAAAGGAATTGGTTAAAGCAAGAGTGAAAATAAAATTGAGATTATTCTTGCAATCCAATTAAAGGAGCCGTCCTGTTAGAAGGAGCATTTTCGCTGGAGCCCAAATGGTTGTTGAAACATTTACCTATGTCTGGGCCCCAAGTGAATCTGGCTTCGTTGGCTTATCATACAAAGAGTTTGTGTGTGGCAATTTTTTGTTGTGAGATTTCAAATTCACTGTCTTCTGACCTGGAATTGTTCAAAAGTACCTTTTAAAATTAAACTGTGCTTAGTCTTCTGAAGGTAACACATTTATCAGGTGGATGGGTTAATATCAATTGTTGTAAATGTTTAAACTTAGTGTTTGCTCATCACTGCCTTTTTATTTACCTTAGTAGAATGGTTTTTTCCTTCATAGTTCTGATGTGTAGACCAAGTGGAAAGTGGATTAAAAATTATTTAGATGAAAAAGATAAATTTTTAAGGGTAAAGCAACTTGGTAAGATTTAAGACCACTGGAGAACAGTCTGTGTTCTTCAATTACAGCAAATTCCAGGGAGCTTGTTGCTACTGTGAAGAAATCATTCCGTGTGAAAGGAGCATTTCCTTGCTGTACATGCTCCAGACAATATTCGTGCACTGTCTTTAACAGGGAGTGTGTAAGCTGTATCATTCGCTGTTACAAACATATTGTGTGAATAAATACTTGTACTGATCAACAGGTTAAAAATAAAATCTTTGTGTAGCTAGCACATGGGCAGCAATCTTGTGCCCTTTTTTTAGCTAGAAGCCTGTGATGTTCCAGCCAGAGAGCTAGGTTCTCATCCTGATGGTATTTAATTCCTGTGGCTCTGTTTGTGCTTCTCTGTTTCCAGTGGTTTAAAAGTATTCTCAAGCTAAATCATTTTTACAGTATACTTAGGTTTGCTTCTATCAGATTAATGGAATTTTTCAAAAGCAGGTAAAAAAGGTCAGACTTCTGTTATCACGAGTTCAGCAGAAACTCAGGGGAAGAAAATACTGTTTAAAATTTGCCCAGTGAATTTACATGACTACTCATGCGCTCATAAATGGGAGGGAAGGTCTGTGGTTGGGAAGAGTAATAGCATCTTAATAACAATGAATGGATTTAATCGGTGCCAGAAGTGGCATGGATAGTCTGCTGCTGATGTATAGTAGTTTTGCTGTCACCCTGGTTTAAACTCGTGAGATTTCAAAAGAAACACAAGTGATTTAGGAGAGGAGATTCCTTCTAAAAAATTAAAACCAGATGCTCTCCTTCTCTCAAGCCACTGGGGCTAAGCTACTGAAGATGCTCCAGTCACTTGTTTCCCTCTGAAATTGATGAAAGTAGCTTTCTGCATAAGGATTTATGAACAGTTAAGTCTGTAAGTTTTTTGTTTTGTCTTATCATGCTCCTGCTTCTAAATTACTAGTGAACTTTTCCAGGATCTCCTACTATATTGCAAAACACATTTAGATATTCTGCAGCTCCACGTTGTGCTTAACTATGTTGTATCAATACTTAGAAACTTAACATGAAGTTTGCATTATTTGCCTGCAGCAGTAAACTAACAAAAATCCGTAGGGTGAGTCTACCCGATTGGCTCTGTCTTGAGGCAGTGGCTGGCTAAGTGCTGAACCTGTTGGCTGATTTACTGTTTGTGTTGTGCCCCATGACCTGGTGTCACTGAGAAGGATCCTGTGCAAGCATGCTTGAGATCCGTGTGAGGTGAGATGAAGAGTCTATTTTAAGGTCTGTGTAGACCAGTGGTGATCTTCAGCCAGGGTTTCATTTCCACACTTGAGAAGTGTGCAGCACCTCAACCCTAACAGCAGCTCTGCAGCCTTGTCAGAGGATGAGAGGACTTGGCTCAGCCAGCTTTTTGGTTTGGGCAGCAGTTGATGAACCTGTTAAATCATTGAACGTAGTGTTGGGTAGCACAGCTGCTTCCTTCATCCACTTTTCCAAGTGATTTGCACTAGGTTGCTGCTCCCTAAGCATCTGTATGTTGGCTGTCTTGTAAAAGGGTATGCCTGAGAACTGATGTTAAATGCTAATTAACAGCTTGCAGCATTAATGCTGTGTTGGGACCAAAGCTGTCTTTTTTTGAACCTCAGATACTGTAGACACAGCAAATGTAGGTATCTAACAGCTGTACTGGGAGAATGAGTGTAATAGCCAGTTTGTCTAAGGCACAATTGTTTGTTGTGTGCTGGTCCTCAAGCTCTGATGTCTTCCTGATGTCTCAGGTTCTGGGGGCTGAGGAGGACACACCTTTTCTTCTTAGTTTGAAGGCAGGGACCACATACCCCAGACCCTGAACTCAGTGTGCTGGATGAACCAGGAGAGGTAAACTACTGTGAGGCGGGGAAGAAAAGTGTGCTGCTGTCTTTCTCCTTTGTCCTACCCTGCAGCTCCCTCCCCAGCTGTCACAGGGCAGAAGGGAGGCACCTGAGGAGGGTCAGCCTCTGGCTCTGGGTGACTGAGCATTGCTGAAGGCAGGGGATGATGGGGCTTACCAAGGTACCGTCAGTTCAGTTGAGGCAGGACCCCCACTCTGCCCTGCCATAGCCCTGCCGGCTGCCCTCAGCACTGCAGCAGTATGCACGATTCCACCCGTGTCCCCAGGACACACCGTGGTTATTGCAGTTCCTTTGGAGGAGGGCTGTGATGCCTGGCAGAGGACAGAGAGACTCTAAACCTGACCATAAACCCAGGCAGCTTTGGAGGCTTTGCATGTCTCTCCTCCTTCAGAGCAGGTTTCCTCCGCTCTCCGCCCGTGTCCTCGGTGGCAAGGCAGGAGCAGAAGGGGTG